>NC_086124.1:31031003-31760002 GCF_963921235.1 Mobula hypostoma
CCGTCAGCCAACAGAAGCGGGATCACCCAGTTGGCGCCCATTCCGATATGTAAATACGTGGCCTCCTGTGCTGTCGTGATGAGGCCACGCTCAGGTTGGAGGAACAGCGCTTATATTGCGTCTGGGTAGCCTCCACGTAATGGTATGAACATTGATTTTACGAACTTCCGATAATGTCCTACCATCCTTCACCATTTCCCTTCCGCTTTTCCCTGTCTCGAGCATCTGCATATCTTCTCTTGTTTGTGTTAAAGTTTTTGTAACAGCAATCGAGGTTGTTAGGCATGAGCTGAAGTAAGAACCGGGAAGACCGGTGGACAACTTTTAATCTGGCCTCTACCCGTTGATCTGTTTGACATGGGGGACCTTAACAAGAACCAAAGCACAAGGCCTCACTCCAACCATCATAGCTCTCCAAGTCACTGAGGGACGCAAGCTTCCAAACCCTACCGAAATGTTGTCATCCGCTTAGTGGATTTTCCCAGAGCTCTGGATAAAACATAGATGGTACTACGTTTCATCTTAAGATGCTTTTTAAGTCGATCATCCAAACTTCCTCTACCACAGCTAATTTTCAAAGGTTTAAAAGTTCCTTTATTATCAAAGTAAACAACTCCGAAATTATTCTTCTCCAGATAGCCACGAAACCAGGAAACAAATGGAAGGGCACTCGATGATCAGCCCCCAAATCCCTTCTAACCGCACAAAAAACGATCAAAAACGGAACAGGCAAATCGACCCCCAAGTTCTTCTCTCTCGCACAGTAAAAACGTGAAACAGAACCAGAACTACAGGACTGAAGAAAAGGACATATCTAAAATGCGGAAAACCTGGTTAACATTTTCCGTGAACAGCGGTAGGCCTTTTCCTCTCGGGCCTCAGTCGATGCCACCAGCGATGAAAATGCAGTTTCCCTGCACCGCTGTAGAGCAATTTCTCCTGCGATCAAAAGGTAGGTAGCTGGCTTTCACCTTCTGCATTTCCCTCGATATATCAATCTCTCTCAGCGGTTTAATCGGCGAACCATGAATTCTTTAATCAGCGAAATGAAGTCCAACATCGGCTCGCGCCCCGTCCTGAAGCTGTCTCGCCACGACGCTGCCATTGTATCCTGGAATCCTCTGTGAGACTGCAGAGCGCCGAAGCACCCAAATGATCTGCAATCTTCAGGTCACAGACACATTCAAGACGAAATGCAAACGGAACAGACAAAAAGGAAGTGAAATAAGACCATAAGACCATAAGACATCGGAGCAGAAGTCTGCCATTCGGCCGAACGTTTCCTCTTTTATTCGCTCTCGCTCTTTTCTCGCTTCCACCACACGGCAGGATCCGCTCGAGCAGCTTCAGCAACAGTTATTGCCGGACAACCACCGGGAACATTACCAGCCTCCATAAGGACAGGCACCTCAACTCTGTACAGATTCCATAATCTACGAGCTTACTTCCAAGGATGCTACAACTCCCTACGACCATAGCCTGAACCCGGTGGTTTGAGTCATGAGGCTCCTGCACGTTCTTTACGGTGGCAGCAGAGAAATGAGAGTATGCCTTGTTTGCTGGAGGTTCCCTGATGATTGTTGCCACCTTTCTGTGGCAACCATTCGTATGTAAGTGCCCAAATGTGTAGAAATACTGTGGTGAGCTGGGCCTTATGCACTATTTGTTGACGGATTTTCCGTTCAAGGCCATTGGTGTTTCCATACTAGGCTGGAGGTAACCAGTCAGTATACACGCTATTACAAATCTGTTGTCGATCATTACTAGGGCATCCACAGTCTCTTCAGCCACCTCTTTCAGAACCCTAGGCACAACATCATCTGGTCCAGGTGACTTATTTATCTTCAGACCTTTCTGGTACACAGGCAACGTCCCACTACTCATGACAAATTCACTCATTTCTAACCGCTGACTCACTCAAAATTCCAGCTTCTGTCTTCCACAGTGAAGACTGATGTAAAATACTTATTCAGTTTTCCGCAAATATCTGCCCGAATTCTATCATATAATGATCACTCTGCCCGACGGGTACTTTTACCTATAGTTCTGTAATGGATTCCCGTTACTTGCACAACAGCCAATCGAGAACAGCTTGCCTCCTCGTGGACTCAAATGCGGATTGCTCTAAAGTGCCATCTTGGAGGCATTCACGGGATGCCGCACAAATTAATTTTCACGATCCACCTGCCTATTGAAACCCCCACGACAGTTGTAACATTGTCCTGTTGGCATGTGTTATGGATGCCATTTTTTAATTTGTTGACATTATCCTTACTGCTGCTTGGGGGTCTGTATATAATTCCCATCAGGGCGTTTTCGTCTTTGCAGTTCCTTTGCTCTACCCAGAGGATTCAACTGCTTCTTACCGTGTGTCGCCTCTTTCGAATGATTTGACTTCATCTTTACCAATAGTGCCACGCTATCCCTTCTGCCTATACTTTCGATACAATGTGTATCCTTGGAAGTTAAGCTCCCAACAATAAGCTTCTTTCAGTCATGATTTAGTAATACACACAACGTCATACCTGACAATCTGTAGCTGTGCCTCATGTTCATCTACCTTATTCCGTATACTGCGTGGATTCAAACAAGACAACTTTAATCCTGCATTTACCCTTTTCGATTTTGTCCACCTATTACACTGCAGCTCATTCTGATCACTGCACTTTTGCCCCATCATCAATCTCTCTTTGCTAACAGTCTGATCACACTCTGCCTTTATTTGTCAACGAGTTACCTCATACTCAGCACTATCACTCTTGTCCTCAGCCACTGCTAAATAATTAAGGTCATTTAAAAATCAAATTAATTTCCTTTATTAGCTTAGAGTCGTGAATGGCTGGGCAATCCGTTACAAATGATACTTACTAGAGAGTGACAATAAAGTTAAAAATAAGCATCTTCAACTTTGGAAACACACACAAAATGCTGGAGGAACTCAACAGTCCAGGCTGCATCTCTGGGAAAAAGTACAGTCGACGTTTCGGGTGGAGACCCTTCGGCAGGACTCAAACTTTGTGTCATATAGAAGGAATGTGTGACATTCCCCTTTGAAGGCCTGAACAAAGATAAAAGGAATGTTATTTTGTTGTGATGTCCTCGATGAGCGGTTTCCATTGCGCTGTTACACAATGTCTAGAAATGGCTCACGTGAATTGTTTGTTCACTGGGCTGTCTCTGACGCGACTAATGAGCTGGTAAGATGGTTTGATGGTTGCAGTACCCTCTCCTTTATAAGCGCTTTCAAAGCAATCACCAGTAGCTTTTGGCCGTAGGATCATTATAACCTGGTCATCACGCCATACAGAAAATGGAATATCCAGCAATTTACTACATAGAGAGTGCATATTATCCTATACTGACTGCGATTGGTATTCCCAGTAAGTAACAGGAGTATGTTTGCGATATCTCCTTGCTTTACCCACCGCACAACATCATATTCGCAGTGAAATGCATTGCACAAAGTGTTTTTTTGACGAGGGATTTCGGTCTAATCAGGTTTGAAGGATATGTTTTCTATTTTCTCTCAGGATGTATAGTTATTTTCTTTTCCCTGGTTTCTCTGCCAATTGCAATAACTGATTTTGTTCCAGCATTTTATCCACCCGAGCTTCCAAAGCATTGATGGTTTTTATCCTTCTAAGTCTCACCCTAGTCCCATCGACCTGCTCCAGGATTATTTCTCTTTTACAGAATCACGCAACAAATAACGTTTCATTTTCAATATGTATTTCAAAGTATCTTTTCAATTGCAAAAATTGGCTATCCTGTTTTCCCTTTTGGATTTGTTTTTTCCCGGCTTTAATTATAGCGCTGCAGGTTCCGAGACTCACATGTGTCACATCAGAGGAAACAATCTGTCTGCGCACATTATATTCTCACTATCAATGCTCACTTCAGCTTTAACAGCTCGCATGAAGGACGTAATCGATCAGCAGCCCGCTGGTAAATATGCCAAAGATTGCGGAATCCCATCGCAAACTGCTGGAAATTTGCCGACTGAGCTGAGATTCCAATTCTGCCTTGTCTCAGGCATGAGTGCAACTTCGGACAAACTGTGTAAACTTTTTGTGGGTCGAAGCCAGTTTAATCCGGAATTGATCCAAAAGAATGGTTTCCCTTCTGTCCGTAAACAATTCTGTGTATGCGTCGTGGAAAATACATCCGATATTGTGCGCTTGAAACTAACTTTTATTTTCTTCATTGCAGTTAATTTAATGGCTATTGTGATCCTGTGTCGTGGAAAGTGCGGACTCTGCAAATGCATCACCTGGTGGCGATGGCAATAACTGATTTAATGGTTGTTATCTCTGGCGTAATATTCGACCGGATGAATAATATTTATGTCTTTGCAAGACTTTTGCTCATCACTCCGGTTTGCACTGTGACACTTGTCTTTCGGCTCGCAACCATGGACTGTTCTGTCTGGCTAACGGTGGCTTTCACATTTGATCGATGTGTTGCAATTCGCAGCCAAAAACTGCGGGAACGATATTGCACTGAGTGGACAGCGACTATAATGGTTCTGATTGTTGGCACAGGAAGTTGTGTTAGGTGTGTTGCATTTTACTTTGCAGTAGAACCTTTTGCGATTATTGACAACGTTCCCTGGCGCTGCATTGTCAGGGCGGATTACTTCACGTCACCAGTGTGGAAAGCTTACCAGATGTTTAATACGATCATTACACCGTTATTGTTATTTGCTTTAATTATATTGTTCAATGTTTTAACTGTCAGAAATATTATAGCGGCAAACAGAGTCCGCCGAGGACTCCGGACCAGCAATGACAATAAGAAGGACTCAGAGGTGGAGAACCGGAGAGAGTCAATGATTTTACTGTTCGCTCTATCAGCCAATTTCATTTCATTGTGGATTCCATTCATAGCCTCTACGATGATCAGGCAATCGCAAAATTTCTTTTATACGGACAGATATCTTAATTCACCGTCGTTTATCTTGCAGGAGTTTGGGTTCATGTTGCAATTTCTCTGCACCTGTACCAACACGTGTATCTACACTCGGTGCCAGAGGAAATTCAGGGAAGAGATATAGACAGGAGTGAAACATCTGGTCACATTGAATGGCCGACTTTGTACAGAAAACGTCAGTTGAATTGTATTTTTTATTATGAGGTCACATACATGTTCTATAATCGTCAGCAGATCTGATAAGTCTAACAAAAATCTGCGTAGCTGGGTTCCTGTGCGTTAGAAGGCCGTTTTCAAACCGGAGCAGCAAACTTAATTTCTTCAAATGTGCCACCGAAATAAAGTGTTGCTGATGTGATATTTACATTGGCATAATTATTTTTATGTCATTGGATTAATACCGGAGGCTTGGCCAACGAACTGCGTGATGCTGGTCTGATTCTTACATTGCTAGAATAATATACTAATTGACTGATCAGCGATCCACTGAACACTCGTGTGCACCCTCTGAGAGTCTGGATATAAGAATACGATCTCCGTTGTACCTGGTTCAAGAGCTGAGGAAACTCACTATGCATGAAAACGGGGAATATACAAAATAAGACATATGAATCCCGAGACAGACACGAAAATTGTCCTGCCTTGCTGTCTTAATGAATCAAAACAGCAACCTCGACGTCACCCTCACAATAGAACATCGATTTATCTTTCGGGAGATGCAATGATTTATCTAATCGATATGATTTCATTCTAGAAATTTCGCTGCACCAAAGGCAAGCTAAGGAAGTGCAAATGTGCAGATGCTGGAAATCTCAGCAACATATAGAAATTCAACAGGCGAGGCAGCATCTATTGAAAGGGAATCCTGCTGTAGGGCCTCGGCCCGATATGTCTACTGCACTCTTTTTCATAGATGTTGTCCGGCCTGCTGAGTACCTCCAGCATTTTGTGTGCATTGTCCAAAATTACACTACGGTGACGTCCAATTTATGCATATGTTTTCGAGAGGTTAAGGATGTTAATAATGAATATGTGTTTCTTCACAGAGTGAATGTGTTCAAGTACTTTCCCTGACTAGAATATCTGGAGTGATTGAAATATCTTGCCAGTGAAAACAGAATTATTTTTTACCTATAAGTTATGCACTTTGTTTCGTGCCCAGAACGTTAATGTTATTTCTTCTGTTAGTCCGTTATGAATTACGAAATTTTTGTGGAGGTAGTTGAAATAAAGTTGAAGAAACAGTCTTATAATGAAACCTCAGAAACAAGAAAGAGTTTATGTTCAGGCGATAGGATTTCGCCCTGCCGCTTCATAGTGTTCTGTCGTTTAGTACGAACTCGCGTGGTCTCTTCCTTTCAAACTGCGACTCCACTTTTAACAGTTCCTCTCAGACTAAAAATGACCTTGATAACGCCATCTTATCGCTGATTTTCTTGTTGCAAATTATTGGAAATCTTTGCAAGGGGCTACAACATTTTGATCTCATTTCACCACCTTCTTTTACTTTTTATCGAACAATACCTATTGCTGAATTGCGAAATTTCTCCAGCCGCCATTCCTATTTCTCGTTTTTGATAACATTACTGTTCACTTATATTTAACTAAAAAAGAAACGGGAAGTTAAACTGAAACCGGAAGCCACTTGTCCGATAACTTAGAAGGTTTATTGCAACGTTGTAGAATATTTGTCCTGTTCTCACGGCCATACCGGACGACATATTTTTTTATAATTTTATGAAATTATAATGCGAATTAATTGGCTATTTTATGCTAATTGATTACATTTCAATGCTTTACCATCGATATTCATAGGCAATTATTCCATCGCTTTCGAAATCTGTTTTACTGAGATCAAAGAATAAACCGTATCACTCACTTATTGTGTGGAGAATTCCCATATTGAGCTCATTCGTCCCTGATGGTGTTTAACCTTGGCATCGCTAATATCTATTGTATCACCATACTGACTGACTTACTGCGTTACCTCGCTGGCGCAGGAATGAGGTCCTGTATCGCGCTCTGTCCATACCATCGCACACGTATATATTTAAGAATTCCTAATTGCTGCTTCCGTAACATTTTCACGGTTAACCACAATAACCAGTCACAGTTGTCAGCAGTGAGCTGAACTCCCGAGCCTGGGGGACAGGTGGACCACTCTTCGTCTGACCTCTACGCTTTGACCTGTTTTCTACGGGTGACCCTGTCAAGCGCCAAAGCTCAAGGTCCTGAATCAAGCCGACAGAACTGTCGGGGTCATTGAGGCTCGCAAACTTCAAAACCCTACGACAAGTTTGAAGTCCGCTTGAAAAGTTTTCGCGTAATTGTAGATGTAGAACGGTTTGGTATCTCGTTTACTCTGAAGATACTTTTTAAATTGACCATTCAAAGTAGTTCCTCCAATCACCCTCTTTTGATTATTACAGCACCATCGTCACAAGGACGTCTAATTGTTTAGTTTATGCTATATTAACGCAATCCTGTTAGACTGTAAATATCACTGAACAATGCTCTCGCCACTTTATATCCCTTACTCTCATTCAAACTGATGTCTTTAAGTTTAAATCATTCCTCTTATTTCCCCAGTCCTGCTTTCAGTGTCTCCTCAATGAAAAAAAAAGATTTGTAATTTCGACCTTAACTCCTTAACCTGCTGCAGTGGAAACTACATCTGTACATTCTCCTATTGCTCTCGTATGATAATCAATACTAGGGCTCGACATGACCCCGTACAATCAAAATATATTCAATACTGTGTAGCTTTTAGAACACCTGCTGTTGGGAGGTAAATTATCCTATTCTGTTTAAATTCATTGTTTCATAAAATAATCTCTTACCCTCTTGCCATAACTTCCGATATTTCCACTACATTCTTCACTTTTCCCTCAACCTGAGTGGCCAATATAAAAGTGTTGTGAAAACATGCTTGTTGCCGTCAGTTACCGCCAGCATTTTGATGGTGAGCTATGAAAATATTGGATGTTACATCACGTACCGAAGGCCTTTCAATGCATTATATCCAAGGCAAGTAACCCTGGATTCCTGTTGGAAGTAACTGCCCGAACCGGCTACCTGCATTCGCCTCACAGCCCAACAAGGCATGTTTCCCCTCGTGTTCGTTTCTGGATCCCTTCTCGATTCGACCATCGAGCAGACGGTGCAGCATCCTTAGGTCCCACTGCAGCAGGTTCAGGAACAGTCATTACTGTACGGCCATCAGGATCATGACCAGCGTGGATAACATCAGCCACCTCAACTCTGTATAGATTTCATAATCTACGGACCCACTTTCAAGGACGCTTTAACCCCATAAGACTATAGTTTGATGGTTGAGATGTAGTAACTTTACCTGGTCCTGCTGGTATGAGTCATGATGCTGCTGTACCTTCTTCCTGGTTGGAGCAGAAAAAGAGAATATATCCTAAGTGGCGGAGGTTGCTTAATGATCGATACCGCTTTCCTGTATCAACGTTTCGTACCAAAGTGCCCAGCGGTCAGGAGGGTGTGAATTGGACTGTGCCCTATCCACTATTTTTGAAGGATTTTTCGTTCAATGGCTTTGGTATTTCCATACCAGCTTGTGATGCAGCTGCTTAACTTACAAATCTATAGTAGATCGTCAACGTTTAATATGTAATGCCGAATCCCAGAAACTCGAAGGGAAGGGAAGGCGTTGCCTTGTTTTCTCCGCAATTTCACTTACCTGCTGCGCCAAGACCGTTCGTTTGAAACAATTAACAGCGAGAAAAAAAAATAATGTGCCAGATTCTCTCCACTAGTGAATCTTCGATGAGGACTGGTTGCATCACAAGAGAACAGCTGCTGCTACTGAAGTCAATAATCAGCTTCTTGGTCTTAATGTCATTGAGTAAGAAGTTGTAGTTACGGCAGATTTTCAATCCTCCTCTGACATGCTTATTGGTCACTATCTTTAATTCGGCCTAAGACAGACCTGAATATAGCTTTGATGCTATGCTCAGACACACAGTCGCAAGAGTAACGCGAGTCGAGCCGGAAGGGTAGTACACACTCGTGTAGTACATTTGTGCTGATACGTCGGGTCACACGATAATGGAATATCCAGCAATTTTCTACACAGGGTGTGTTTATTATCATGTACTGAGCGGTATTGGTACCCCTCGTAAGTAACTGACTGGAGTATTTGTACGATTTCTTCTTGCTCTATCTGCTGCTCTGAGATTAATGCCTGAGATCTGACGACATGAAGGACTGGTCGTAAAGTGCTTAATGGAGGCGTTAGCAAGGTGTGGGGCTTTGTGCTCACATGTTTATGAGGGACATATCTGAAATATAATTAAGCCTGGTAATCATCTGGAGCGAACATAGGCGGCCCGGGTGTGTTTTTTGGAAATGCAGTGAAACCGGGAGAAAGTGAAGTTGTCGTTCTTATCAATGGCGTTAATACAAGGCGCCTATCAGCAAGTGATGAAATCGTTGCTGCTGGCTTCAAAACTTATTGATATCTGACCGCGTATAGGCAATATACTGTTTGCAAACATTAGGAAAAATCGTAACAGATTCAGTGAGTGTCAAATGTTTCAAAATAACAATGATTAGTGTCTTAAAATAATACAACTACACGTAACGGCAACAAATATCACTGGTGAGAGGCGAGATGAAGTCGCACTTCGGTGGAAGAGGGCTCCGGTGTTTCAGATCGAAAGATAAATTTGTCCGCTGGAAAGGGTGGTTACTCAACCTGTCCAAAATGTTCAAGGAGCTCCATGAAAAAAAGAGTCGTTGCATTCTTCATAGCTGACCACATATCATTTAGAACTTAAAGGTACATAAATGCACTTACCGTTTAACCGTTTAGTTAAATTCCAAATGTGCTATATTTGTCACACCTAAGCCACCTGAACGGAATCTTCTGCATGCAGGAAATCGGTTTTGACAGTATTCCGTAAGATATAGGGTCAGAATTAGACAATTTGCTCATCGAGATTTCTCCGCAGTCTGATCATCTCGCACTCCTCGCAAGGTTCCCGCATGCTGACGCTGTCTCCCAGAATCCTCTCGGAGTCGCCAGAGTGCTGAAACTGTCACAATGAGGTGCTGGGAACAGCCACAAACACTGAAGTACAAGGAACAGGGACGTGACAGGACTCAGAACAGTAGCAGGGATAAGAACGCAGACTTGGGCTGGCGAAAGCGTGACCAGGACTAGAAACCATCGACTAAGAGGCAAGCTTCGACTCCGAGCCCGAGACCGGACAAGGACCCAAAACCTGGATGTTGCGTCTGGCTCCGACCCCAGAACCAGGCAAGAACATGACATGGCTTCAGGACAGGATGTGACTGCGGTCTAGAGGCCTGAGCTTGGAGACAGGCTGGGGTCTTAGCTCTTGAGGCTTGAGGCTGGGGTCTTGGGTCTTGAGATTGGCTGCGGGACCCTCAAGGCTTGGGTTCTTGAGTCTTGAGCTTGGCTGCGGGATCCTCGAGATTTGGGTCCTTGAGTCTTGAGCTTGGTTGCGGGATCCTCGAGGCTTGGGTTCTTGAGTCTTGTGCTTGGCTGCGGGATCGTCGAGGCCTGGGTTCTTGAAGCTCAGAGACAGACGGGGAACCGAACATCAACATAGAGCCAGGACTTATCCTTCGACAAACCGGGACTCATCTTTAACACGAAACTAACATGAGACAGGACAGAACATAAACGTAGAGCCCGGACTTATCCTCAGACAAGCCGGGACTCAACTTCCTCTCCACACCAAGGTGGGACAGGTCTCTCCGTCAGGTAACGGCAGAACGTCCGGACTTACCCAACAGAGGGAAGAACAAGACAAGAATACACAGGCCCCACCACCCCCACAGGGAAACGGCAAAACAACCCGGCTTACCCCACAGAGGAAAATACCAAAGAACGACTGACAGTTCCATCTCTGCTCCAGGGTAGCTCCAAGTCTCAGTTCGGCCAGCAACCTCAGCTGGCTACAGAAACAGCCGGATCCCTACCTAGCTCAGAGTGGCTGGCAGCCACTCATCTGGCCAGGGAAACAGCCAAATCCATACCGCACAGATCACTCCAACGAGTGGCAACAAGGCCCCATGAAGCAGTGGTCCTCCAACCAGGCCTAGAGATCACAAATGGTTTCACGAGCCTTCCATCAGCAGGTTGCTGTAAGGGGGACTGACGAGACAAACCAGCAGCCCACACTCAATCCCAAGGCTACTTATATTGCAAGCCCAAAGATGGGAATCAGGTGCCTATGATAAACTCAAACAAAGGGCATCTGGAAGACCCAGAGTCCTGAGTCCACGGACCGAACCGTGAACAGGAATGGGGACATCACGGACCGGACCATGACCGAAACATCCAGTTGAGCTCCAACCTGCTACCCAAAGGCTGCAGCAATTCTAGAATGACATTCATGACAAGAAGACAATGTAAAACACATGACAGATGAAATAAATGGTTTTATGATCGATTCAGCTGACATCGACCAAATGAGCGTTGTGCGCAGGCGCTAACCTGCACTGAAGAGTGCATCTTTCGTGCACTCTCTAGAGATTATTATATCATCATCGTCAAGCATACTTCGAATTACTCAATTTATATTGCAATAACCCAACACAGTCAGAAAAAAAAATGCTTTCGTCACTCATGCAAATTTAAGCCTTTCTGTTTAAATGTTTTCTATCGTTTCCCTAGTGTCATGGTTACCGGTCCATGACGTCCACGTTCCGGTTCACGGTCCGGTCCGTGGACTACGGACTCCGGGTCTTCCGGCTAGCTCTTGTTTCACTTGAGGTTAATCATAGGCACCTGATGCTCGTCTTGGGGCTGTGAAAATCAGTGGCACTGGATTCTGGTGTGGTTGCTGGTTCGTCTCGTCAGTATCCCGTCCTCGCCTCTGTCGGGTAAGTCAGGCCGCCTTTGCCGTTACCCTGCTGTTGGATCTGTCTCTCCTGTCCTTGCCTCCGTTGGGTAAGCCAGGCCGTCTTTGCCGTTACCCTGAAGCTTGACTGTTCCCTTCCCTACCCCTTCCTTCTGAAGACTGGCCTGCAACCTGTGTCTGAAGCCTTGCCTGCAACCTGTGTCTGGAGCCTTGCCTGCAATCTGTGTCTGGGGCCTTGCCCGCAAACTGTGTCTGGAGCCTTGCCTGTAACCTTGTCAAGTTCAACCACCGGAGCGAAACTTGCTGTGTCAGGATAAGGAACTGTCTATCGTTGAGTTGGAACTGTCTCTGTGTCCACGCCTTTACTGGGTAGGTCCGGCCGTTTGCCGGTACCTAGTGTTGGGAACTGTCTCTGTGTCCACGGCTTCGCTAGGTAGGTCCGGCTGTTTGCCGCTACCTAGTGTTGAGAATTGTCTCGTCGTGTTCAGCATTTCATGAAGAACCCTGGCCCCAAGTCCTGTTCCAAAGGAGAGGTCCCGGCTCTGTGTTCAATGTCCCTTTGTTCGTGTCTCTCAAGTCCAAGGCTCCGTATTCCCGTGGTCTAGACCAAGGCTCTGTGTTCTGCGTACCTGTGTCCCAAGTCCTAGGTTCCGAGGTTCCTGTCGTCCCAAGTCCGAGGCTTGGCTGTTCCTGAGTACCAAGTCAAGGCTTCGTGTTGTCGTCCTGTCCATGTGCTTCGTCCCTTGCTGGAGTTCCCTCGTCATGTACTGGAGTTCCCTCGTCTTGTACTGGAGTTCCCTCGTCTTGTACTGGAGTTCCCTCGTCTTGCCCTGGACCCTGTCGTTCTGTCCTGCAGCCTCGCCTAGTCCTGTCTCCCAAGACCACGTCATGTCCTCGCATAGTTCCGGGTTCTGAGGCTGAGTCAAGACCCAGGTTCTGAGTCCTTGTCCATTATCCGGCTCGGAGTCCAAGCCCAGGCTCCTAGTTCCCAGTTCCTTGTCCTGGTCCCTCTTGCCTAGCCAATGTCCTAGCCCAAGTCTGTTTTCTTGTCCCAGCTGTCTCGTCAAGTCTTGTTCCGAGTAGTTCAGTGTCTGTGTTTAGCATTTGGGTCCGCTCCCAGCGCCCCGCCCCCCCCCCCCACCCCATATGATACGCAGACCTGCTATACGTGCCTCCGCAATCAAGGAAAAAATATAAAACAAACATCTGCTTAATTCCTTACCCTGTGCAATAGAAACTAGATGTCTACATTTTCCAATTGCTCATCTATGGTAACGATTTCTACAGCGGCTGGATCTGACCCTTCACAATCAAAATACATTCAATGCTGTGGAGCTGCTGCAACACCACCGAAATAATCTGAATCTGAAACCTTTACTCTCTTGCCATCATTTCTGAAATTTCCACTACATTTCTCATTTTTCCCTCAACATGACTGGCCAATTCAAATATCTTGTGAACGCATGCATGCTGCCCTCAGTCGCCGCCAGGATTTTGTCATTTGACCCACCTAAGGCCTTTCATTACATATATCTAAGCCATTCCTGTTGGTAATAACCAGCCCGCTCCCGCTATCTGCATCCCCTTACAGCACAGGAAGGGACGTTTACTCTTGTAATTAGTTCTCACTCTCTTATCGCTTCTATCTTTGGGAGAAGGTGCAGCACCCTGACGACCCACTCCAGCAGGTTCAGGAACAGTACTTACTTTGTGACCATCAGGATCATATCACCGTGGATAACATCAGGCACCTTAATTCTGTCGAGATTCCGTAATCTACGCACCCACTTTCAAGGACGCTGTAACTCCATAATATCACAGCCCGATGGTTGAGCTTTAATAATTTACCTGAACTTGGCGGAGTGAGTCATGAGGCTGCTGGGTCTTCTTCGTGGTGGGAGCAGAAAAAAGAGAGTATATTCTGGGCGGTGGAGGTTCCCTGATGATCGATGCCACTTTCCTGCATCAACGTTTCGTTTAGAAGAGGCCAGTGGTGGGGAGGGACTGTAGCTTTTGAAGCATTTTTACTTCAATAGCATTGGTGTTTCCATACCAGGCTGTGATGCAACCAGTCACCATACAACTCTTTTGTAGCTAATCAACGTTGAAGATGCCATGCTGAATCGCTGCAAACTCGTAGGGAAGTGGCGATGCTGCCTTGTTTTCCTCGAAATTCCACTTACGTTCTGTGCCCAGGACAGTTCCTCTGAAACAATAATAGCGAGGAATGTAAAGTTGCCGATTTGTGTCCATCTCTGAGCCTTCGATGAGGACTGGCTCATGGACCTCTGTTTCCTCCTACTGAAATCAATATTCATCTTCTTGGTCTTGAGGTCATTGTGTAAGAGGTTGTAGTTATAGCCAATGTTCAGTCTCCCTCCGACATTCTGATTAGTCACCACCTGTCATTCGGTTTACGACAGACCTAAAGATGGTTTTGATGCTGTGTTTAGTCACATAGTTTCAAGTGTAACGCGAGGAGAGACGGAACTTAGTACACAGTTGTGTGGTACATCTGTCTTGATGGAGACCGTAGTGGAAACCTTGTGGCCAATCCGAACAGCCTGGCCTGTCATACGGAGCTGGCTGGGAACGGACCTAGGTGCAAGACACAGACACTGAAGTACTAGAGACAGTACTAGGGTACAGGGTGAGGGCTAGGACATGGAGACGAAAACCGGGAACCCGGAACAGGATTGGACAAAAGAGCTAGGAGCCCGGGCTTGGATTCCGAGACAGTGACAGGACTAGGACCTAAAACCTGGGTCTTGCCTCTGGCTGGGACCCCAGAACTAGGCAAGGACGTGACTTGGCTGGCAGGCAGGACGCGGCTGCATTCTTCGGACTTGCGGCGAGGTTGGAGACCAGAGACTTGAGGCGAGGCTGGAGACCAGGGACTTCAGGCGAGGCTGGAGCCCAAAGACTTGAGGCGATGCTGGAGACCAGAGAGTTGAGGCGAGGCTGGAGACCAGAGAGTTGAGGCGAGGCTGGAGACCAGAGACTCGAGGCTTGGAGTCTTGAAGCTTGGCTTGGGGCGAGGCTCGAGTCTTGGGGTCTTGAAGCTTGGCTGGGGGAGAGGCTCGAGTCTTGGGGTCTTGAGGCTCCTCCTGGGCAGGGCTCGGATCACCTGGGCAGGGCACGGATCAACTGGGCAGGGCGCGGTACTCCACCCGACGGAGGCAATGGACAGGAAGGGACAGAACCAACCTCAGGGTAACGGCAATACGGCCTGGCTTACCCGATGGAGGCAAGGGGCAGGAAGGGACAGAACCAACTGCAGCTAACTGCAAACTACAGGAATTCTGCAGATGCTGGAAATTCAAGCAACACACATCAAAATTGCTGGTGAACGCAGCAGGCCAGTCAGCTTTAGTTAGTCCTGACGAAGGGTCTTAGCCTGAAACATCGACTGTACCTCTTCCTAGAGATGCTGCCTGGCCTGCTGCGTTCAGCAGCAACTTTGATGTGTTTTTCAGGTAACTGCAAGACGGCCTGGCTTACCCGACGGAGCCAAGGGACAGGAAGGGAACTAGGGACAGGGTGACTCCAAGACAAGACTTCAGGCGAGACGAGGCGAGAGTTACCAGCAAGACAAGCAAGGCTTCAGGCAATGCAAGGCGAGACAAGAACTTCAGGCGAGGCGAGAGTTACCGGCAAGACAAGGCAAGGCTTCAGGCGACGAAACAGAAGGCAGGGGAAGGGATACAAGGAGTGAGGACAAGAACAATCAAGCAGCCACGCCCTGGTCTCTGGAGGTATTTATGCAGCCATCCCCAACGAGAATCAGCGCTTCAATTAGTGCGCAGCAGGAACAGAAGCAGGGTAGACAGGAAAACCTAGAGCACGGGTCGATGGACCGGACAGTGAACCGGAAGGCGGACTTCACGGACCGGAACATGACATGGCCCCGATTTAGCTGAGTCTTTTCCATGGTAAGAAGGGAAAGGCACTGTGAGTTTTCACTTTTTTAAGGTAAGAGAAGTTTAGAACCTGATTTATGAGCAGAATTAGGTCATGTAGCTTATTATGTCGGCTCCGTCATTGCATCAAGGCTGATTTATTTTCCCTCTCAGACCCACTGTCCGGACGTTTTCTCCTTATCCCTTCATGCCGTGGCCAATCATTAAACTGTCAAACTCTGCCTTACATATATGGAAAGACGTCGACTCCAAAGACGCCTACGGACACGAATTCTACATCTTCTACTCTCTTGCAAACGAATTCCTCTTCATCTCCAAAAGGATGCTAAGGCTGTAACCTCTGGTGCTAGACGTCCTCAACATAGAAAACATTCTCATCACATCTACTATATCGAGGCCTTTCAACATCAGATGGCTTTCGATGAGGTCACACTTCATTCTTAATTCCAGAGAATACAGGACAGCAGCCAACAAACGCAATGCATATGACAAGCAATCGCCGTTTTTTTGACTTTGTCATGTTAGGCAAATATCGCAAGATCCTACATCTACGGACTCCAGAGCCTGCTGGCCATGAAACTAGCAGGCATGAACTTCAGATTGCCTCTGCCATTGATCTCGCCGGCTCCAACACCTCAGGGCATATTCAAAACCCTGACTCCAGCAACGACCATGGACACATTGAAAGTGGTTGCGCAACCACCAACTGCGACTCCAGCCTTGAACTCCAGGCCGGGTCTTTATGTGCTGCGATTGTGAGTCCCGTCTCCCCTTCCCCCACCACCACTCTGCAACTCCGTCTCCCTCAGATCCCACCGTCAGCTCCTGGGACCTCAGAGGCTCCATCTTCCTCTCACCCCAACCATCCCCTCTCCACTGACACCCCCAGCCTCCCCACTCCCCCCTCTAATCCGAGCTCTCAAGATTCCAGCCTTGAACTCCAGGCCGGGTCTTTATGTGCTGCTATTGTGAGTCCCGTCTCCCCTTCCCCCACCACCACTCTGCAACTCCGTCTCCCTCAGATCCCACCGTCAGCTCCTGGGACCTCAGAGGCTCCATCTTCCTCTCACCCCAACCCTCCCCTCTCCATTGACACCCCCAACTTCCCCACTCCCCCCTCTCATCCCAACTGTCATCCGTGCCGGGTCTTTACCATCCCCTCCGACCTTCAACTGTCGGAGGCAGAACGCTCTGTTCTCAGTAAGGGCCTCACCTTTGTCCCCCTTTGCCCACACCTCAGCGAGTTCCGTGTTCGCCATGATGCGGAACCTTTCTTCTGCCGTCTCCGTCTCCGAGCCTACTTCTTCGGCAAGGACTCTTCCACCCCCACCGATGACCCCTTCTCCCGTCTTCAACCCTCCTCTTCTTCATGGACACCCCGCTCTGGTCTTCTGCCTGCTCTGGATCTCTTTATCGCTAACTGCCGACGGGACATCAACCGTCTCGACTTCACCGCACCTTGTCCCCATTCCAACCTCACTCCTTCGGAACGCTCTGCTCTCCACTTCCTCCGCACTAATCCTAAACTTATTATTAAACCCGCCGATAAGCGGTGTGCTGTTGTAGTTTGGCATACTGATCTCTACCTTGCCGAGGCACAGCGACAACTCGCGGATACCTTCTCTTATTTACCCCTCGATCGTGAGCCCACTCAGGAGCACCAGGCCATTGTCTCCCACACCATCATCGAATTTATCCGCTCAAGGGATCTCCCATCCACTGTTACCAACTTTATAGTTCCCACACCTCGCACTTCCCGTTTCTACTTCCTATCCAAGATCCACAAACCTGCCTGTCCTGGCCGACCTATTGCCTCAGCTTGCTCCTGCCCCACCGAACTCGTTTCTGCATACCTCGACACGGTTTTATCCCCCCTTGTTCAATCCCTTCCTACCTATGTTCGTGACACTTCTCACGCTCTTAAACTTTTCGATGATTTTAAGTTCTCTGGCCCCCACCGCTTTATTTTCACCATGGATGTCCAGTCCCTATATACTTCCATCCCCCATCAGGAAGGTCTCAAAGCTCTACACTTCATTTTGGATTCCAGATCTAATCAGTTCCCCTCTACCATCACTCTGCTCCGTCTAGCGGAATTAGTCCTTACTCTTAATTATTTCTCCTTTGGTTCCTCCCACTTCCTCCAAACTAAAGGTGTAGCTATGGGCACCCGTATAGGTCCTAGCTATGCCTGCCTTTTTTTGGCTTTGTGGAACAATCTATGTTCTGTGCCTATTCTGATATCTGTCCCACACATTTCCTTCGTTACATCGACGACTGCATTGAGGCTGCTTCCTGCACGCATGCAGAGCTCGTTGACTTTATTAACTTTGCCTCCAACTTTCACCCTGCCCTCAAGTTTACCTGGTCCATTTCTGATACCTCCCTCCCCTTTCTAGATCTTTCTGTCTCTGTCTCTGGAGACAGCTTATCCACTGATGTCTACTATAAGCCTACTGACTCTCACAGCTATCTGGACTATTCCTCTTCTCATCCTGTCTCTTGCAAATACGCCATCCCCTTCTCGCAATTCCTCCGTCTCCGCCGCATCTAGGACGAGGGAGATGTCTTCCTTTTTTAAAGAAAGGGGCTTCCCTTCCTCCACTATCAACTCTGCTCTTAAACGCATCTCCCCCAGTTCACGTACATCTGCTCTCACTCCAACCTCCCACCACCCCACTAGGAATAGGGTTCCCCTGGTCCTCACCTACCACACCACCAGCCTCTGGGTCCAACATATTATTCTCCGTAACTTCCGCCACCTCCAACAGGATCGCACCACTAAGCACATCTTTCCCTCCCCCCTCCCCTCTGCATTCCGCAGGAATAGCTCCCTACACGACTCCCTTGTCCATTCGTCGTCCCCCCCCCCCCCCGCATCCATCCCCACTGATCTCCCTCCTCGCACTTATCCGTGTAAGCGGAACAAGTGCTATACATGCCCTTACACTTCCTCCCTTACCACCATTCAGGGCCCCAAACAGTCCTTCCAGGTGAGGCAACACTTCACCTGTGAGTCGGCTGGGGTGATATACTGCACCCGGTGCTCCCGATGTGGCCTTTTCTATATTGGCGAGACCCGACGCAGACTGGGAGACCGCTTTGCTGAACACCTACCCTCTGTCCGCCAGAGAAAGCAGGATCTCCCAGTGGCCACACATTTTAATCCCACATCCCATTCCCATTCTGACATGTCTATCCACGGCCTCCTCTAATGTAAAGATGAAGCCACACTCAGGTTGGAGGAACAACAGCTTATATTCCGTCTGGGTAGCCTCCAACCTGATGACTTCCGCTAATGCCCCACATCCCCCTCGTACCCCATCTGTTACTTATTTTTATACACACATTCTTTCTCTCACTCTCTTTTTTCTCCCTCTGTTCCTCTGAATATACCCCTTGCCCATCCTCTGGGTCCCCCCAGTCCTTGTCTGTCTTCCCGGACCTCCTGTCCCATGGTCCTCTCGTATCCCTTTTGCCAATCACCTGTCCAGCTCTTGGCTCCATCCTTCCCCCTCATGTCTTCTCCTATCATTTTGGATCTCCCCCTCCCCCTCCAACTTTCAAATCCCTTACTCACTCTTCCTTTAGTTAGTCCTGACGAAGGGTCTCGGCCTGAAACGTCGACTGCACCTCTTCCTAGAGATGCTGCCTGGCCAGCTGCGTTCACCAACAACTTTTATGTGTGTTGCTTATGACAAGTCGTTCAATGCGAATCGTTTTTCAGTGTCTGCACGTCCTTTCTAAGATAAGGGGCTCAAAATCACTCACAATATTTCAAGTGAAGTTTCGCCAGTGCTTTAAAAACCTTCAACACTATATCCTTGCATTCATATTTTCTTCCCTCATCACCGCTTCAGCCTGCAAATTAACAGTTTAGGAATCCTGCACAAGGAATCAAGAAGTGCCTTTGCGCCTCCCCTTTTTAAATGTTACCTCAATTTAGAAAATCTCCTGCATTTTTATTTCATCTACCACAGTGCACGGCCATAAATCTTCCGACAAAGTATTCCAGTTGCCACTTCTTTGCCCATTCGAATAATCTATCTAAATAATTCTGCAGACTCTCCACTTCCTCGAGAATTCGTGCTCCTCTACTTATCTTCGTATCTTTCAGAAACTTTGCAACAAAGCCCTCACTTCCGCCTCCCAGATCATTGTCATGTAACGTAAAAAGAAGCGAACGCAGCACAGACCATGTGAAATACGAGAGGTCATCCGTAACAAAGCAGAAAATGCTCCCTTTCTTCCCATTCTTTGCCTCCTGCCAGTCAGCCAGTATCTTTCCTGTTATAGCATTGGCTATTAACATATTAAGCCGCCTCAAGTTTGCACCTCGTTACGTGATCCACTATTTCACCTTTGCCTTTCCTGCCTGTTATGTTTTCAAAGAATTCCAACAGATTTGTCAAGCATCATTTTCCCTTGAGGAATCTATGCTGTTTACAGCCTACTGCATCATGTGCCTTCAAGTACGCCGAAACCACATCCTTAACTATCCACACCAACATCTTCCCAGCCACTGGGATCAGACTAAGGAGCTTATAATTTCCTTTCGTATGCCTCTGCCCCCTCTTGGAGGGTTGCGTGGGATTTGCATATTTCTAGTCTACAGGAACCATTCTAGAATCTAGTGATTCTTGAATGATCATTACTAGTGCATCCAGAATCTCTTCAGACACCTCCTTCAGAACCCTGGGCATAACACAATCTGATCCAGATTCTCAAGAAACGTTTCCCTAGTGATAGGAAGTGCACACATTTCTAACCATTGACTGCCGAGAATTGACGACGCACTGTTGTGTCGTCCGCAGTGAAGACTGATGCAAAATACTTACTCAGTACGCCCACCATTTCCTTGTGTCCTATTACAACCTCTCTAGTATTGTTGTCCAAAGATCCGATATCCACTCTCGCATCTCTTTTAAACTTATGTATCTGAAGAAACGTGCTATTCCCTTAATATTATTGGCGGCTTACTCTGGAATGCTATCTGAAGCTTCTTCATGACTTTTTTTTTTTGGTTTTTAATAGCAACCCAATCCTCCAACTTCCCAGAATTTTTTGCTGCATTTTTGATGCCTTCTCTTTGGTATCTCAGATGGCTTTGAAGTATCTTGTTATTAACGGCTGTGTCAGATTGTCTTTAGAATACTTCTTCCTCTTTAGGATGTATATATAGCCTGTGCCTTTAGTATCGCTTTCAGAATTTCCAGCCATTGATGCTCTGCCGTCATCCCTGCCGGTGTTCATTTATTCCAGTTAGTTCAGACCAACTCCACGCTGATGCCTCTGCAATTGCCTTTCCTCCAGTGTAATACTGGGCCGTACTATTTCACCTTCTGCTTCTCAAGTTTCTGTGTGGTCTGTCATATCTTAATCAACTGTCCCTCAGGGTTATTTTACCTTAAGCTCTGTATTCAATACCCGTTAATTGTGCAATACCCAATCCAGAACAGCCTGCCCTCCAGTGGGACCAAGCACGGGCTGCATAAAAAAGCCATCTTGGGGGAACTCTAGAAAATTTCCTTCTTGGGATCAGCACCAACTTCATTTTCCCAATCTACCTGTAGATTGACATCCCCATGACTGTTGTAATATTGCTATTTTGGCGTGTGTTTTATCTCCCGCTGCAATTTTAGATTTTATCCATACTGTTGCTGGTGTGTCTCCATATAGCACCTATCAGGGTCTTCTCACTCTTGCAGTTTCTTTACTCTACACAGGATAATTTAACAACGTCCGACCCTATGTCACCACTTTCTAATGGTCTGAAATAATTTTTACTAATACCGCCACGCCACCATTTCTGCCTGTCCTTTCGATACAACGTGTATTCCTGGACGTCAGGATCCCAGCCATAACCTTCTTTGAGTCATTATTTAGTGATGGCCACAAGGTCATAACTTTCAATCTGAATGTACCTCAAGTTAATCTCTCTTATTCCTTATACTGCGGGCATTCAAACGAAACGATTTCAGTCCTGCATTGAAACTTTTAGATTCTGTCCCACCATTTACATTCCAACGTCCTGTTGATTGCAATTTCGCTCTATCATCAGTCTCTCCTTGCTGAGAGTCTCACTACACACTGACTTTGTTTTCAAACAAGTGACCTCATGCTCAACACTACCACTCTGTTACCCAGTTCCCTGCCAAATTAGTTTACATCTATTAAAAGGCAAATTAAGTTTTCTTTATTAATTTCAGGAATCATAAAGACCTGCACCTACGATTGCAAATGATGCTATTTTGACAGAGATGATGAAGTTAAAAATGAGCATCTTAAATTTTATGTAATAGAGCAGGAATGTGCGACATTCACCTTTGTATGCGTGAACAAAATATAAAACAAAGTGTAGCTTGTTGTAGTTTCCTCGATGATCGATTTCCATTTCGTTGTGACACAATGTTTAAAAATAGCTTACGAGAATTGTTTGTTCACTGGAATGTCTCTCATGTGACCAATGAGCTGGTAAAATTACTTTGAAGATTGCATTATCGTCTCCGTTATAAGCGCAGTGACTTTCGGCAGTAGGAGCAATATAGCCGAATCGTCACGTCACAGGGAAAATGGAATATCCAGCAATTTACTACATAGAGACTCTTTATTATCCTGTAGTGACTGCTGTTGGCATCCCTCGTAAGTAACTGACTGGAGAATGTGTGCGATGTCTTCTTGCTCTATCTGCTGCTGTGCGTTGTATGCGCCGTAAAAATCCATTATACACAGTGCAATCTCTGACGAGGTATTTCTGTCTTAACAGGTTTCAAACATATGCTTGTTTCTTCCTCTGGCTGTTTTATTGCCGGTTGGTTTCTCAACTGTAACAACCGAGTTCGCACTAGTATTAATCTAGTTCCAACAATTCCCCTCGCCTGAGCTTCTAAAGCATGAATGGTAAATGTCGTTCTGAATCTGAGTAGGGATCGATGTCTAAAACCGAAGCTTCACAGCAACGAAAGGAATACTTTACTGTTCCCATAATATGTTCATGGAGCTCTCCGGTTTATGCACGAAACATAGCTAATGAAAAAACTTGAGCACATAAACATCCCGTTCGGCTCCTCAATTCCAGGCTGAAACCATTTAAACTGCCTGCTTCCTTCGACCTGCATCCGAACTGCGGTTCTTTTACACCATCATGCAACAAATGAGATCTCATTTTCAATATACTGAAATCGTCTAAATATCTTTTCAGCTGCAACAATAACCAGAGAAAATATGACTCCCGTTTTCCCTTTTCGACTTGATCTTTTCTCTTCTTAATTTTAACTCTGCGGATCCCTGAATTCAGAAGTGTTAAATCAGAGGAAACAGTCTATCTGCTTCCGATGATATTCCAAATATCAACGCTCCGTTCAGCTTTATCAGTTAGAATGTGGGACCAATTCAAGATTGCTGCGTTGATGAACAGTCCTCTGTTAAATAAACCGCGGACTGCGGAATCCCGTGGCAAACTGCTGAAAATTTGCCTACTCAGCTGTATCGTCCCTTGGCCTCAAACATAACAGCAAGTCCCGGCGCACGGGTTAAGTACTTTTTGGATCGAAGCCAATTTAAAGGGTGGCTTCGCTTCGGTCTGTAAACAATCCTCTGCAGGCAAATAAAACAACATAGATCAGTTTTTGTGCGCTTGAAACTAATTCTTATTTTCTTCCTTGCAGTTAATTTCATGGCTATTGTGATCCTGTGTCGTGAAAAATGCGGACTCTCCAAATGCATCACCCGTTACCTGGTGGCGATGTCAACAGCTGATCTAATGGGTGTTTTAATTGGCGTTATATTCGAGAGGATCAATAATATTTATGTTTTTGCAAGAGTTTTGCTCATCACTCCGATTTGCGCAGCATCGCTTGTGTTTAGGCTCGCAGCCATGGACTGTTCTGTCTGGTTAACGGTGGCTTTCACATTTGATCGATGTATTGCAATTTGTAGCCAAAAGCTGCGGAAAGGATATTGCACAGAGAGGACTGCGACCATAGTGGTAGCGATTGTGGGCATAGGGAGTTGTTTAAGGTGTGTTCCATTTTACTTTTCACTGGAGTCTTTCGCGATTATTGAAAACGTTCCTTGGCGCTGTGTTACCAGGGCAGATTACTATACTTCACCAGTGTGGAAAGTTTACCAGCTCTTTTATGCTATCATTACTCCTTTATTGCCAATCGGTTTAATTCTATTGTTCAATGCTTTAACAGTCAGTCACATTTTAGCGGCAAACAGAGTCCGCCGGGGACTCCGGAGCAGCAGTGACAATAAAAAGGATTCAGAGGTGAAGAACCGGAGAAAGTCAATGATTTTGCTGTTCGCTCTATCAGCAAACTTCATTTTATTGTGGATCCCCTTTATAGTCTCTGCTATGATCTGGCAAGCACAAAATTACTTTTATACAGACAGATATCTTAATTCGCCGTCGTTTATCGTGCAAGAGTTTGGGTTCATGATGCAATTTCTCTGCACCTGCACCAACACGTGTATCTACACACTGTCCCAGAGGAAATTCAGGGAAGAGATGAAGAAAGGAGTGAAATATCTGGTCACATTAAATGGCCGACTTTGTAGATAAACCGTAAGTTGAATTGTACGTTGATTTATGACAGATATATTTTCTCAGTCATCAGTATGTCAGATGAATATACCATAAATCTACATAACGAGGTTTGTGATGGTTAGAAGCTCGTTTTCCAACAACTGCAGCAAGCCTAATAGGCTCAGGTGTGCATCGAACAGAGTGTTGCTGATTTATTCTTTATTTTGGCAGAACTATGGTTAAATTCATTGGACGAATCTCGCTGTCTTGGGCAACAAACCATGTGACGCTGTCATGATTCTTAAATTGGTAAACTTGAATTCTAATTGACTGGATCGTCGATCTACTGAATGCGCGTCTGCATCCTCTGTGATTGAAGGAGAAATTTACCTTCGACGTACCAACCCAAGATGTATGAATCGGATCTCCGTTGGATTATTTTTGATAATTGAAGAAGCACACGGTTCCCCGAAAAAGGGAACTTTACAACTCTAGTCTGAGATGTACATTGTCCTGTCATGCAGTCTTAATGGAAGTCTAAATATGTAACTATGACTTGCTCTCATAATAGGCCGTTCGTTGATGTTTTCGAGTGATGAAATGATTTATCTGATGGAGGTGGTTTCGTTCTCCCAATTTTGCTGCACCAAAGGCGAGATCTATGCCTAAGTCATGGTTGAATTTCGGTAGAATGTCCGCGACTTTTTAGCATGGACATTTGGTTCCCATTTTTAAATGTATATTTTTCTTTATATATCTGATGTGTTTCCCTGTTACAATTCAATATCACGAAATAAGAAACAGTACACAATATGCAATTAAACGATCGAGCTTTATAATTCTTAATTTGACTGTAGGTTAGTAAAGAAACAAAACAAAGCAAAAAAAAAAAAAAAAGAAACATGGCCTATTCACATGAAACAGTCTAATAAGCACGTTGGAGCTCACGTTCCATCCATTCGTTCCCGATCGACCTCCTCCAAGCGTCGCGGACCTTCGGCCGCTCGCTCCAGGTCTACTCCGTTCGGCAGTCTACCAACTCGCGTCTGCTCTCTTCATCTCTGCCCGACAAAAGACCGCAAAATCCCTTCTCTCAGACCCAGAAGATAAAACATCATGCCTCTCATTGGATGGTGCGACTTCCAAAGCCCCCGTTACCTCTAGTCATAACCCAAACATTGCTGCTACAGAGAAACCATTACATCAGCAGTGAAACATTATAGAGAGGCCATTACATTGGCAGTAAAGTATGACAGCGCGTGGCACTTTCCTCCCCCGCTGCACCACATTTAGTGATGCCTTCATAACGTTGAGGTAATTCGCAAACCCTCCTGCAAAACACAAAGACCAATCCAGGTGTAAAAGGCAGTGAAATAGCCCTCCACGGAGCTACGTAGGCCAGCCTATCCGGTGGTTTCTTAATTCCCTGAGACCTCTGGCCCCCTTCAAATTACACTTCCGGTTCAGACACTACTGGGGAACCTTCCGGTCTACCTGTGCGGCCTCCCCGGCATATCACCCTTGCGCACCTGCTACTCGGACAATTCTGTCCCCTGGCCAAGCCTTCCTTCATGTCTTGCAAGGTCCCGCTGCAACCCAGGGTGTCCACAGATAGCCGCCATTCCTCATTTCACCTGACTCAGCCGGACAAGATCTAGAAGTCTCTTCCTCAATCAATGGGGAGTTAGCTTAAGGCAGCATATACCATCCATTCAGGTCCTCTGAATCAGTATCGGTCTCAGGGAGGGGGCCGGCTTAACGTCTCCTGCTGTTGGCCCTGCAGTCGCCCCGCATTTCTGCAGAGTGCACTTACGAAATGGAGGCTCTAGGCCGGGCTCTGGGTCTACCTGCACCTCTTGTTCCAGGTGCAGCCAGTAATTCCGATGGTGAATCTTGTCAGCTGCATTCCCATCCTCCGGCTTCCCCAGGATAGGGAGTTTGTAGAATGCCTCCGGGTGCATTTTTGGAGCAGCTTGTACGAGAGCCGACCAGGGATAAGGCTATTCTGGATTTAGTGTTGTGCAATGAACAGGATTTGATAAGTGATCTTGAAGTAAAGGAGCCGTTAGGAGGTAGTGACCATAATATGATAAGTCCTTATCTGCAAGTTGAGAGGGATAAGGGCAGATCAGAAGTGTCAGTATTCCAATTGAACAAAGGAGGCTATGGAGCCATGAGGGAGGAGCTGGCCAAAGTTGACTGGCCGGATATCCTAGCAGAAAAGACAGTGGAACAGCAATGGCAGGTATTCTTGGGAATAATGCACAAGGTGCAAAATCAGTTCATCCCCCGGAGAAGGCAGGATTCAAAGGGGGGAAAGTGGCCACAGTGGTTGACAAAGGAAGTCAGAGATAGCATAGCATTAAAAAAGAAGAAGTATAACAGAGCTAAGGTGAGTGGGAAGACGGATGATTGGGAAATTTTTAAGGAGCAACAGAACTTAACTAAAAAGGCAATACGGGGAGAAAAAATGAGGTATAAACGCAAGCTAGCTAGGAATATAAAGGAGGATAGCAAAAGTTTATTTTAGGTATGTGAAGAAAAGGAAGATAGTTAAGAACAATGTTGGGCCCTTGAAGAATGAGTTGCGAGAAATTGTTATGGGAAACAGAGAAATGGCAAACGAATTTAATAAGTACTTTGGATGTGTCTTCACTAGGGACGACACGTGCCATCTCCCAGATGTATGGATGGGCCACGGACATAGGGTAACAGAGGAACTGAAACAGATTGACATTAGGAAGGAGACGGTGATGAGTAGACTGATGGGACTGAAGGCTAACAAATCCGCAGGTCCAGATGGTCTTCATCCTATGGTACTAAAGGAGGTGGCTCTGGAAATTGCAGATGCATTGGTGATCGTTTTCCAATGTTCCTTAGATTCAGGATCAGTTCCTGAGAATTGGCGAATGGCTAATGTTATCCCAGTTTTTAAGAAAGGAGGGAGGGAGAAAACAGAGAACTATCGCCCTGTTAGCCTAACATCAGTAGTGGGGAAGATGCTAGAGTCCATTATTAAAGATGAAATGGCTGCATATCTTGATAGCAGTGATAGGATTGGGCCGAACCAGCATGGATTTACCAAGGGCATATCATGCTTGACTAATCTATTGGAGTTTTTCGAGGATGTAATCAGGAAGATAGACGCGGGAGATCCAGTGGATGTGTTGTACCTTGACTTTCAGAAGGCATTTGATAAGGTACCACATAGGAGATTGGTGGGTAAAATCAGAGCTCATGGCATTGGGGGGAGGATATTGACATGGATAGAAAACTGGTTGGCAGATAGAAAGCAAAGGGTAGCAGTGAATGTGTGTTTCTCGGAATAGCAGGTGGTGACTAGTGGGGTGCCACAGGGCTCAGTATTGGGACCACAGCTGTTTACGATTTACGTCAATGATTTAGAGGAAGGCATTGTAAATAACATCAGCAAGTTTGCTGATGATACTAAGCTGGGTGGCAGTGTGGCATGTGATGAGGATGTTAGGAGAATTCAAGGTGACTTGGATAGGCTGGGTGAGTAGGCAGAAACTTGGCAGATGGCGTTTAATGTGAATAAGTGTGAGGTTATTCACTTTGGGCGCAAGAAAAGGAAGGCAGATTATTATCTGAACGGTGTGGAGTTAGGTAAGGGAGAAATACCAAAAGATCTAGGCGTACTTGTTCATCAGTCTCTGAAGGTGAATGAGCAAGTGCAGCAGGCAGTGAAGAAGGCTAATGGAATGTTGTCCTTTATTACAAAGGGACTTGAGTACAAGAGCAAGGAAATCCTTTTGCATTTGTACAAGGCTCTGGTGAGACCACACCTGGAGTATTGTGTGCAGTTTTGGTCTCCAGGGTTAAGGAAGGACATCCTGGCTGTGCAGGAGGTGCAGCGTAGGTTCACTAGGTTAATTCCTGGGATGTCCGGACTGTCTTACGCAGAGAGGTTAAAGAAACTGGGCTTGTACACGCTAGAATTAAGGAGATTGAGCGGGATCTGATTGAGACATATAAGATTATTAAGGGATTGGACAAGATAGAGGCAGGAAATATGTTCCAGATGCTGGGAGAGTCCAGTACCAGAGAGCATGGTTTAAGAATAAGGGGTAGGTCATTTAGAACAGAGTTGAGGAGGAACTTCTTCTCCCAGAGAGTTGTGGAGGTGTGGAACGCGCTGCCTCTAAGGCAGTGGAGGCTAATTCTCTGGATGCTTTCAAGAAGGAGATAGATAGGTATCTTATGGATAGGGGAATCAAGGGTTATGGGGACAAGGCAGGAACCGGGTATTGATAGTAGATGGTCAGCCATGATCTCAGAATGGCGGTGCAGGCTCGATGGGCCGAATGGTCTACTTCTGCACCTATTGTCTATTGTCTATTGTTTCACCTGGAAAGCTGGTAGGTTTGGCATCTGACTCTCCACAACATAGGGCGTAGCCGCCCAGCAGTCAGCCAATTTATGTTTCCCAGATAGCCTCAAATTCCTTATGAGGACTCGGTCTCTCGGCAGGGGTTGGGAGAACCTAACCTTTTGATCATACCGCCTCTTATTTTCCTGATTCTGCTTGGCAGCCGCGGTGGCCGCTACTGCTTAAGCCCTTTTCTGTTCTCTTCTCATATCAAACACATACTCCAGATACGTCTTCGGTGGTAGGTCGCCCTCGTCAGTCCCAAAGCAAAGGTCAATGGGCAACAACATCAGATAGTATGGCGAGTACGCAGTAACTTCATTTCGTGTACAGTTGTAACAGCGGACCAGATGTCGAATATGTTGACTCCACCTGCTCGTTTTGCTGATCTCCAAGGTCCCGAGGATGTCTAGCAACGTCCGATTAAATCTCTCGGGCTGGGGATCACCCTGCGGATGATAGGGCGTGGTCCTCGACTTCTCGACTCCATGCATGCCCAGTAACTCACCGATGAGTCTGCTCTCGAAACCCTGTCCATGATCACTATTTATCCGCCTGGGAAGACCATAATAAATGACATTCATATCTTATAATACTTTTGCCACCGTGGGTGCCCTCTGGTCCTTGGTTGGAAGAACCTGCGCATATCTGATGTCTTGAACTCTGATGACTAAGCCATTCGCTGTGTTGCTGGCATTGGGTTCTATTGACAGGAAATTCATACGCATCAGGTCTAGCGGCCCCACACCCTGCATGTGGGAGAAGGGAGCTGCCCGCGTAGGCAGCGTCTTCCACCGTATGCATCAAATGCACGACTTGCAGTATTTTTCGACCTCCGAATTCAATTCCAGCACTCGATTCGTACTAATTTCTTAAATATGAACCATTTGTCATTTTAATGTATATGCAATCATTACAATACTTGGGAAATCTGTTTTAGTCAGATCAAATAATAAATCAAATCACTATTATTCATTTCGTGCAGAATTCTCCCATTTTGTACTCAACTGTTTCAGATAGCGTTTATCCAATATCAGGGAGTGTCACTAATGCCTTATTTTGCCACAATACTTCCTGACTTACTGTCCATGACGCCGCAAGGGCAGCAATGAAGGTTCTCCATCTACATCTGTCCATACCCTCGCACACAGATATAGACGGATTCTTCATTGGTGTTTTCATGACAATTTCTTAAAAAATAGTCAGGGTTGTTAGCCATGAGCTGAAGCCAGAACCAGGAAGATCGGTGGACCACACTTAGTCTGTCCTATATCCTTGAAACTGCTAGGCTTGGTTTACCCTACCAAGATGCAAGGCAGAAGTCCTCACTCCAGTCAACATAGCTTCCAGCTCATTGCGATACGCAATCCTCCTAACCCTACGACGTGGCTGTGATCGCTTGGAGGCTTTTCCCACATAAAGTAGTTGGTACCTCGTTTTCTCTTCAGTCGCGTTTTAAGTCGACGATCCGAAATTCCTCCTCCACGTGGTTACAATCAACTTTCAAAGGTTCAGAGGTTCTAAGGATAATTTATCATCAAAGTGTACAACTCTGAAATGATTCTTCTCCATGTGGCCACGAAACCGAGATAGAGAAGAAAGGCAGCACGATTATCAACCTGCAAATCCCTCCTATCCGCAGAAGAGAAACGGTAAAAACGCACAGGCACATCGACACATAAATCCCCGTCGCTGGCACAGAAAATAACGGGAAAGATATGGTGAAGAAAACATAAATAAAAATCCGTAAGAATGAAACAGAAAAACTTTATTCAAGTCCATGTCCAAAACGTAGAAAAGCTGGTAAAATTGCTCCGGGCACACGGCAGGCTTTTCCCTCTCGGCAGCGACCGGTCCCACCAACGATGAAAGGAAATTTCCCCGTTCCGGCAGCAGAGCAATGCCCAGCGATCAAAGGAACTGTTCCCTCTGGAGCAGAACAATTTCACCAGCGACTAAAAGGCAGGCAGTCGGCGCTAACCTTGCGGATTCGCCTCGATGTTTCAATATCCCTTGTCGCTTTAATCGGCGACCAGTGAGAGCTTTAATCTGCGATCGCAGTCGAACATCAGTTCCTCAGCCTCCTCGTCAGGACGCCGCACGCAACCACATTCTCCCGGAATCAGAGACTGCAGAGTGCTGAAACACCCAGACTCACAGCTTCCAAAGGTTCCAGAATCATATTCAAGACGAAAAACAAACGTAAAGGATATTAAAGAAGTGAAATATATGTTTTCATGATGCATCCAGAGATTTCAACAGAAGGAACATTGTATAAAGTTGCCATCACGACCGGAAGTGTGCATCTCTGGTGCACTCGCTGTATGTTATTACGTCACGCAGTCTTCGATTTTCCCAGTTTATGCAAATATTAACACAATACCGTCGGACTTTAAATAGAATATATAAGAATGCTCTCGCCACTCTTACAGACTTAAGTCTCTCTGTTAATCTGTTCCCTCTCAATTACCCTGAACTGCTTTCAGTGCATCTTCATTCAAGGAAAAAGAAAATCTGTTTTATAATTTTGACCTGAACTCCTTAGCGTCCTGCAGGAAAAAATTACATAGTTAGATTCAACAACTCCATAAGATCATAGCCTGATGTCGAGCGGTGTAACTGTTCTTATACAAGTGCCCAGAGGTGCGGAGGGGGTCTGATGGACTGGCCGTAACCACTACTTTTTGACGGATTTTCTGTTCATGAACATTGGTGTTTTCATACTGAGTTGGGATGCAGCCAGTCAATGCACTCTCCACTACGAATAGACAGTCGCCAGTCAAAGGTTTAGCTGCCATGCTGAATCTCCGCAAACCCCTGAGGAAGTAGAGAAACCGCCGTGCTTTCTTCGTCATTGTAGTGTCATGCTGGGCCCAGGACACGTCCTCCAGAACAATCACTGCGAGTCAGGCAAAGTTGCTAATTGTCCTCAACTCTGATCCGTCGATGAGTTCTGGCTCTTGGACCTCTGTTTTCCTCCGACTGCAGTCAATAATCAGCTCCTTGGTCTTGTCGTCATTGAGTAAGAGTCATTGAGTAAGAGATTGCAGTTATTGCACCTCTCATCGAGATTTTCAATCTCCATCCGACATGCTGATTCGTCACCACCTTTGAATCGGCCTACGGCTGTGGTGTTGCCGGCATCCTGGAATATGGCTTTGATGTTGTGCTTTGGCACACAGTCAGAAGAATTACACGAGTGGACCCGGGGTTAAGCTCACAGCCACGTGGTCCATCTGCGCAGATAGAGATCGTGGAGGAGATGCTGTTGCAAATCCGAACTGAGAGATCGATATAAATGAGGCTTTTTCAATTTAGCAGGAGAAAGGAACAGAGAGTTTTCCACTTCCATATGTTTTTAGAGCATTATATATGGGCAGAATTCGGAGATTTGGCTCATCAAATCTGCTCCGCCATTTCATCATGGCTGCCCCATTTTCCCTCTCAGGCCCAATCTCCTGCCCTCTCCCTCTAACCCTTCATTCCTTGACTATTCAAGAATCTATCAAACTCTGCCTTTCATATACGTAAGTACTTGGGCTCCACATACACCTGTTGCAACGAATTACGCAAATTAGGCACTCTGACTAAGGAAATTCCTCTCCATGTTGTTGTAAACGGACGCACTTCTATCCTGAGGGTGCGTCCTCTGGTTCTAGACCCTCCCAACATGCACTCTATCGTGGCCTTTCAACATTAGATCGGTTACAATGAAGTCAACCATTATTCTTCTGAATCCCAGTGAAATCAGGACCAAAGCCATCAAACGCTCTTCCTATGGCAAGCCGCTGAATTCCAGAATCATTTTCGTAAACGCCCTTTAATCCCTCTCCAGTGTCAGCACATCCATTCTAACATAAGGGAACCTAGACTACTCACAAAGCTCCAAGTGAGGAAGTGAGGTCTCACTGGTGCTTTATAACGCCTCAACATTACATCCTTGTTTTTATATTCTATTCCTCTTCAAGTGATTATTAACATAGCGTTTGCTTCCTCATCACTGACTCAGCCTATAAGTTAACAGTTGGTGGGCGGGGTGGGGGGTTGCATTTACAAGGACTCCCATGTCCTTTTGTATTACCCTTCATTAAATATTCTCTCCATCTAGAAAATTCTATACCTTCATTAGACCCCAGCATGGTGCCAGAGGACTGGAAAAATGCAAATATTACTGCACTCTTTAGGAAAGGAGGAAGGCAGCAGAAAGGAAATTATAGACCAGTTAACCTGGCCTCAGTGGCTGGGAAGATTTTGGACTCAATTGTTCAGGATGAGGTGATGGAGTACTTGGTGACACAAGACAAGATAGTACAAAGTCAGCATGGTTTCCTTCAGGGGAAAATCCTGCCTGAGGATCCTGTTGGAATTATTTGAGGAGATTACAAGTAGGTAGCGAAAGGGGCTGCAGTGGATGTTGTACATTTGGACATTCAGCAGGGCTTAGACAAGGTGCCACGCATGAGGTTGCATACGAAGTTAAGAGCTCATGTTATTACAGGAAAGTTACTAATATGGTTAGAGCATTGGCTGATTGGTCGGGAGCAGCGAGTGGAAATAAAAGGATCCTTTTCTGTTTCCCTGCCAGTGGCTAGTGGTGTTCCACAGAGGTCGGTGTTGGGACTGCTTCTTCTCATGCTATATGTAAGTAATTACGATAATGGAATAAATGGCTTTGTTGACAGTTTTGCAGCTGATACGTAGATTGGTGAAGAGGAAAGTAGTGTTGAGGAAACAGGTAGGATGAAAAATGACTTAGACAGATTTGGTGAATGGGCAAGAAAATGGCAAATGAAATATAGTGTTGGAAAATGCATGGTCGTGCTTTTTGATAGTAGAAATAAATGTGCGGATAATTTTCTAAGCAGGGAAAAATCCAGGAGCTGAGATGCAGAAGGACTTGGGAGTCCTTGAGCAGAGCACCATGAAGGTTGACTTCCCGGTTGAGTCGGTGGTGAGGAAGGCAAATGCCAGGTTTGCTTTCAGTTCCAGAAGTCTAGAATACAAGAGCAAAGTTGTGATACTGAGGCCTTATAAGGCACAGTGTGACCTCCCTTTGAGTATTGTGAACAGTTTTGGGCCCCTCAACTTAGAAGAGATGTGCTGGAATGTTATGATGAGGTTGTATAAGGCATTGGTGATGCCGAATCTGGAGAATTGTGTTCAGTTTTGGTCACCAAATTACAGGAAGCATATAAATAAGGTTGAAAGAGTGCAGAGAAGGTTTACAAAGATGTTGCGGGGACTTGAGAAACTCAGTTACAGAGAAAGGTTGAATAGGTTAGGACTTTATTCTCTGGAGCGTAGAAGAAAGAGGGGAGATTTGATAGAGGTATATAAAATTATGATGGGTATAGATAGAGTGAATGCAAGCAGGCTTTTTCCACTGAGGCAAGGGGAGAAAAAAACCAGAGGACATGGGTTAAGAGTGAAGGGGGGGGGGAGTTTAAAGGGAACATTGGGGGGGGCTTCTTCACACAGAGAGTGGAGGGAGTATGGAATGAGCTGCCAGACGAGGTGGTAAATGCGGGTTCTTTTTTAACATTTAAGAATAAATTGGACAGATACATGGATGGGAGGTGTATGGAAGGATATGGTCCGTGTGCAGGTCAGTGGGACTAGGTAGAAAATGGTTCGGCACAGCCAAGAAGGACCAAAGGGCCTGTTTCTGTGCTGTAGTTTCTATGGTTCTATGGTTCTATGGCACTGGAGAGGGTCCAAAGGATGATTGCAAGATTGAAAGGATTAGCATAGGAGGAAGGTTTGATGACTCTGAGTCTGCACTCGCTGGAATTCAGAAGGATGAGGGGGGATCTCATTGAATCCTTTCGAACGTTGAAAGGCCTAGACAGAGTAGATGTGGAAAGATTGTTTCCCAGGATGGGAGAGTCCAGGACAAAAAAGGACACAGCCTCAGGATGGAGGGCCGTCCTTTCAAAACAGAGATGCGGAGAAAATTCTTCATCCAAAGGTGGTGAATTTCTGGAATTTGCTGCCACATGCATGTGTGGAGGCTCGGCCGTTGGGTGTATAGAGGAAAAGGATCAGCCATGATTGAATGGCGGAGCAGGCTCGATGGGCCAGATAGCCTAATTCTGCTCCTATGCCTTATGGTCTTATGGTCTTATTATTTTTCTACCAAGGTGCATGACCATTCACGTCCTGACACTTCTTTGCCCATTCTTCCCCGCTATCTATTTCCTTTTGTAACTTTTCTAATTCGTCGAAACTACCCGCCGTCCGCCTACTCTCGTATCATTTCCAAACTTAGCGAAAGGGCCATCGATTCCGTCTTACATATGATGGAAACAGCTACATCTGGAACACGAGTAAGCACAGAAGAAAAGGCTACCTTAATTCCTACACTTTGCATTCTTCCGGTCATTTCCAATCCTCCAACGTCCCACGAATATTTACTCTAATATATGCCCTCTCTTTCGATTTATGATTGCATTGACTTCTCTTGCTATCCACGGTTGTGTCAGCTCGCCATGAGAATACGTCTTCCTCTTTGGGGTGTAGTTATCTTGTGCCTTCCGAATTGCTTCCAGAATTTCTATCCATTCCTTCTGTGCCATAATTCCTGCCGGTGTTATTTTCTAATCACTTCCGGCCAACATCTCTCTCATTCCTCTGTAATCAATTTACTGCACTGTAAGACTGACACATCTAATTTTTGCTTCTCCCCAACTTTCAGTGTGATGACTTTTGCCGAAGGGTTCTTTTACCTTATGCTCTCTAATCAATTTCGGTTCATTACACAACGCAGAAATCAGAATAGCTGGACCCCGGTGGGCTCAAACATGAGCTACTCGAAAAAGCCAACTTGCCGGTATTCTCGATATTCCGTCTTTTGTGGTGCAACACCAATCTGATTTCTCCAATCTACCTACATATTGAAGACTCCCATTATTATTGTAAACATTTATATTCAGACAAATATTTTCTATCTCCTGTTGTAATTTGTAGCCCTCATCCTTTCTGCTGTTTGGAGGTCTGTTTAATCGATCAAGGTCCTTTCTCCCCTGTAGTTCCTCAGCTCACCCCAGAACAATTCAGCACGTTCAGACACTATGTCACCTCTTTCTAATTATGTGATTTCATAGCGATACGCCACCTCCCCGTCTATCCTTTCGATGAAATTAGTATCCTGAACGGAATGCTCCCAGGTTTAAACTTCCTGGAGTGACGATTTAGTGATTCCCACAACATCATACCTGCCAATCTCGAACTGTGCTGCAAATTCAACTACCTTATTCCATATGCTACATGAATTCAAACATAACATCTTCACCCTTTTCGATTTGGTCCGCCTTTTACATTGCAAATTATCCTGTTGACTGCAATTTCTCTATCATTAGTCTCTCCTTGCGAGTACCCTCACTGCACACTGCTCTGTTTGAAAACCAAGTACCTCATGTTCAGCAACATCACATTTCTTCTCATCAACTATTAAATTATTTTAGCTCATTAAAAAAGTATTTAACTTTTCTTTACTAATTTAGGAGTCCTGAAGGAATTCACCAACTGTTATAAATGATATTGATTTGAAACTGATAACACCGTTTAAAATTTTCTTCCCATTAATTTACCATATAAGCATATTAAATGTTGTGTCATGCACAGGGAATGTATGACAGTCTCGTTTGATAGGATGAACAAAAGATAGATGTGATTTCCTCGACGGGCGATTTCCATCGCGCTGTGACAGAATGTATATAAATACCTTCTGTTAGTTGTTTGTTCACTGGGCTGTCTCTGATGTGACTAATAAGCTGGTAAGATTAGTTTGGAGAATGCAGTTCCTCTCCTTTATAAAAGCTTTCAAATCAATCATCTCTGCTGTTCGTCAGTAGGAGTTAGAGCTTTTTAACCTGATCATCACGTCATTCAGAAAATGGGATATCCAGCAATTTACTACATAGAAAGTGTTTATTATCCTGTACTGACTGCGATTGGTATCCCCAGTAAGTAACTTGAGTATGTTTGCAATTTCTCCTTGACCTGTCTGCTTCTCTGCATTATAATCGCCGTAAAATCCAGGGCAAATCGTGCATTGTCTGATGAGGGAGTTTGGTTTGATTAGGTTTCAAACGTATGTTTCTTTTACCGGATATAAATCCAGGTAGTGATGCAACCAGTCAGGATGCTCTCAATTGTGCCCCTGTAGAAAGTTCTTATGATTTGGCGCCCACACAAAACTTGTTCAACGGTCTGAAGTGAAAGAGGCGTTCTCCTGCCTTTTAAGCCGCGGTATATACAGACCACGTGAGATCCTCGGTGATACATATGCCGAGGTACTTAAAGCTATTCACCCTCTCAACCCCACATGCATTGATAACCATCGAGGTTAGCCTGTCTCCAGTCCCCCTGTAGTCCACAACCAGCTTCTTTGTTGTTACATCATTGAAGGCGAGGTTGTTTCCTTGACAACCCTGTGTCAGAGTGTTGACTTCCTCTCTGCAGGCTGCTTCATTATTATTTGAGATTAGGCCAATTAATATCACTATCAATGCTCTGTTCAGGTTTATCAGATGGAAAGCTGGACCTAATCAAGACGGCTGTGTTGATCAGCCGTCCTCTATTTAATATGCCTGAACTGCGTAATTCTGTTGTCAACTATTGGAGGTTTGCTGACTCAGATGTTATTCAGATCTTCCCTGGAATCGGAAGAATCGTGCCACTATTGTCACTAAAAAGTTCTTTGTCTGCAAAACCATTAAAATTAATCGCATTTTGTGCGCTTGAAACTAACTCTTATGTTTTCCTTGCAGTTAATTTGTTGGCTATTGTGATCCTGTGTCGTGGAAAATGCGGACTCTCCAAATGCATCACCCGTTACCTGGTGGCGATGGCATCAGCTGATCTATTGGGTGTTATCATTGGTGTTATATTGGAGCGGATCAATCAGATTTACGTTTATGCGAGATTTTTGTTCATCAGTCCGATTTGTGCTACGTCAGTTGTCTTAAGGCTCGCAGCCACGGACTGTTCTGTCTGGCTGACGGTGGCTTTCACATTTGATCGATGTATTGCAATTTGCAGCCAAAAACTGAGGAAGCTATTTTGCACCGATAGGATGGCGACTGTAATGGTAGTGATTGTGGGCATAGGGAGTTGTTTAAGGTGTTCTCCATTTTACTTTGGAATTGATCATTCCGCGAGTTTTAATGACGTTCAATGGCGCTGTAGTGTTGGAGCAGACTACTTTAATTCACCATTTTGGAAAGCTTACCAGATATTGCATTCTATCATTACTCCTTCATTGCCAATCGGTTTCATTATATTGTTCAATGTTTTAACAGTCAGATATATCATAGCGGCAAACAGAGTCCGCCGAGGTCTCCGGAGCAGCAGTGACAATAAGAAGGATGCAGAGGTGGAGAACCGTAGAAAGTCAATGATTTTGCTGTTCGCTCTATCAGCCAATTTCATTTTATTGTGGATCCCCTTTATAGTCTCTTCTCTGGTGTGGCAAGCACAAAATTACCATTATACAGATAGGTACCTTAATTCGCCGTTGTTTATTCTGCAAGAGGTTGGGTTCATGTTGCAATTTCTCTGCACCTGCACCAACACCTGTATCTACACTCTGTGCCAGAGGAAATTCAGGGACGAGCTGAAGAAAGTAGTGAAACACCTGATCATATTGAATCGGCGACTTTGTAGGTAAAACGTGAGTTGTATTGTATATTTTATTATGAGGTCACATACATTTTGTCAATCACCAGTATGCCTGATAAACATAACATAAACCAGGTGCGTGAAGGTTAAAAGCCCGTTTTCCCAGCAAGGACAGTGCCCATAATTTCCTCAGTTGAGCCAACGAGTAAAGTGTTCCTGATTGTCTAAAATCGGTGGAAAATCCGCAACTTTTTAACATGGACGTTTAATCCCATAGTTTAATCACTTATTTTTCGTTATATATCAACTAAAATACCTTGTGTTTTAAATTGGTCATTTATCACCGAATCTGTCAATAGATCAGGATCACTGCAATAAGTAATAAGATGTTTTTTGAATTTTCATGACTATTATTTTTTCTTAGAATGCGCGCATATGGAAAGATGTGTCAATAAATTATTGCCTGAGACCTTACGATGTGGCTTCGTCAAGACTAGTTAATTTCCTCTTCTCGCTCTCGCTCTCTCTCTCTCTCTCTCTCTCACACACACACACACACACACACACACTCTCTCTCTCTCTCTCTCTCTCTCTCTCTTTTCACAGTAGTTAACTCACCTTCTGTTCTTTCCCTTTGTCTTCTCGCTTCTGTCTCGCTTTCCACGTTTTACAGATTTACTGGGTTGGATTGTGTTTGCTGGGAGCCCTACTGTGTTTGTTTATTTCAGAGGAATCCGTGCCTAGTAATCTGCCGAGAATCGTTCTTCCTTCTGCAGGGTGCCGAATCGCCTATTTTCAGATATTTCGTCATATAAATGCATAAATGTACATTATGTGTCTGCGGGATAATTTAACAGTTACTTGTGTGTCTGTGCATCCTCGGAAAGTTATATTTTTGGGTATCATCGACACCGTTGAAATCGTACAGATCAGAGATACAGACCATTTAGAGACACAGCGCTAATCAAGCCCTTCGGCCCAAAAGAACCGCATGGAGGAGCAACCCGCCGATAACAGCCTAGCTTCATCACAGAAGAACTTACAATCCCCAATTAACCTCCTAACCCGTCGGTGCTTGGACTATGGGAGAAAGAGAAATACCAGGAGGAAACCTTTCTTACAATGGACGTAAAACCCCGACCCCCGAGCTGTGACATGTCGCGCTAACATCTATACTATCCTGGTGTGCATTTTCCGATGTACTTTCAAGAGCTTCAAGGTGTTGAAATTTAATTGGGGTTTCTTCACAGCGTGCACGTGTTTTAAGTACTTTTCCTTAGGAGAGTGTCTGCAGTGCGTATGCTTTGGTGAAATATCGCTGGGGAGTGAAAAGAGTGTTCAAGGTTTTATTCAGTCATATGTGATGTTCTTTGCTTCAAGCCAGACTTTAGTGATACTCCTTCTGTGAGTCCATTATTAAGTAGGAAATGTTAGTGAAGATAATTGAAATAGAATTGACGCAACAGGCATATAATGAAACTTTAGCAACAAGAAAGAGTTTATGTTCGAGCGGAAGAAATATACGATGCCGCTCTGCCATTTACGATGCTGCTCTGTTAGTTAGCACGCACATGTGAGGTCTCTTACTTTCAAAGTGGGTTTATCATTTCGTATTTGGCTGCAAATGTCTTTAACGTCTCCAGGTTATCACTTGTATTCTCTTCGAAATTTTGTGGAAAGCACAGAAAGCGGCTGAAAGATTTCTTTTGTATAACTTCAGCACATTCTTTTACTTTTTATCGATAATATCTATTGCAGAGTCGCGAAAATATCCAGCCTCCAATGCTATATTGCTTTTTTGTAACATTTCTATTCGAAAAAAAGGAGCTTAAAATGTAACGTAAAGATCGCTGTAATTCGTACCGAGATGACGCTAGAACTTTCAAATTATGCCTAAGATGTTGTTACCTCACGTGCTTCTTTCAGGGAGTTGCTGTTTACTATTATGACTAGAAATGTTCCTCAAACACCGGTGTGACCAATCTTAGATTTTCAAGTACATCGTTAAAATTGTATGAATGTACATCATCTGTCTGTGGGATAATACAGCAGTTAAATGTGTTTCTGCACAGCCCCAGAAAGGGCCATATATACCTTGGCAGTGAATAAAGTGCTGAAGTTTCTTTTCTTTTTTTTGGCCACATGTAATGTTCTTTGCTTCATACAACACGTTAATGCTATTCTTTCTGGGAGTCCATTCTAATGTGACAATAATGGTGAAGATAGCAGAAATAAAATTTATACAACAGGAATATAACGTAATCTTACCAACAGGGAAGTGTTGATGTTGAAAGAGATGGGAGCAGATGTTCTCACGGAAATGTAAGGCAGAAATATGGCAAACGTTCAGGGGATATTTTCGTGACGTTCTGCCGAGGTACGTACCAATAAGATAGGGAAAGAATGCTAGGGTACAGAAACCGTGGTGTACAAAAGCTAGGCAAGAAAAAAAGAAAAGCTCACGAAAGGCTCAAAAACTAGGTAAAGATAGAAATCTGGCAAATTAAAATGCTAGTAGGAAGGAGCTTAAGAATGAAATTACGAGAACTCGAGGGGCCAAAAGAAGGCCTTGGTGAGCAGGATTAAGGAAAGCCCCTAGGCATTCTACAAGTCTGTAAGAGCAAGAGGAGAAGACGTGAGAGAATAGGACCAATCAAGTGTAACAGTGGAAAAGCGTCTATGGAATCGGAGGTGGTAGCAGATTATGAATACTTTGCTTCAGTATTCACTACGGAAAACGACCTTGGCGATTGTAGCGATGACTCACAGTGGATTGAAAGCTTAAGCAAAGAAAAATTAAGAAAGAGGATGCGTTTTAGCTTTTGGAAAGCATCAAGTTGGATAATCCTCCGGGACGGGACGAGATATACCCGAGACTACTGTAGGAGGCGAGGGAAGAGATTTCTGAGCTTCTGGCGATGACTTTTGCGTCATCAATGGGGACGGCAGAGGTTGCGGGGGACTGGAGGGCTGCAGATGTTGTTCCCTTATTCAAGAAAGTGACTCTTACTTTACTGGTGGTAAGTGCATGGAGAAGATCCCGAGAGGCAGAGTGTAAGAACATTTGGAATGTCATAATATGATTAGGAAAACATTCAGCACGGCTTTCTCAAAAGCAGGTCGTGCCTGACGAGCCTGTTTGAATTTATTGAGGAAGTGACAAAATACATTGATAAAGGTAGAGCAATAGTTGTACTGCATATGAATTTCAGCAAGGCATTTTATAAGGTACCCCATACAAGGATTATTCAGAAAGTTAGGATGTCTGTGATGCAATAGGACCTTGTCTGTGGATCCAGAATTGCTTTGACCACAGAAGGCAAGGAGTGGTTGTAGACTGGTCATATTCTGCATGGAGGTGGATGACCAGTGGTGTGCCTCAGAGATCTGTTCTGGAACCCCGTCTCTTCGTGATTTTTATAAGGATGAGGAGGTGGAAATATGGGTTAGTAAACTTGCTCATGGTACCAAGGTAGGGGGTGTTCTGGATGGTGTGGAAGGCTGTCAGAGGTTACAGCGGGATATGAATAGGATGCAAAACTGGGCTAAAAAGTGTCAGATAGAGTTAAGGGTCAGGTGATTCATTTTGGTAGGTCAAATATGATGGCGGAATATAGTATTAATGGTGAGACTCTTGGCAGTGTAGAAGATCAAAGGGATGATAGGACACTCAAAGCTGCTGCGCAGGTTGACTATGTCATTAAGAAGGCATATGGTGTATTTGCCTTCATCAACCGTGGGATTGAGCTTAATCGCCTGGGGGTAATGTTACAGCTATATAGGACCCTGGTGAGCCCCCACCTGGAGTACTGTGCTCAGTTCTAGTCACCTCACCACAGGAGAGATGTGGAAACTATAGAAAAGCTGCAGAGGAGATTTACAAGGGGGTTGTCTGGATTGGGGAGCATTCCTTATGAGAATAGATTGAGTGAAATTGGCCTTTTCCTCTTGGAGCGACGGAGGGTGAGAGGTGACCTGATAGATGTGTATAAGATGACGAGAGGTATTGATCGTGTGGATAGTCAGAGGCTTTCTCCCAGGGCTGAAATGGCTAACACGAGAGGACGCAGATTCAATGTGCTTGCTAGTACGTACAGAGGGGATGTCAGGGGTACGTTTTTTACGCAGACTGCGGTGAGTGCGTGGAACGGGCTGCCGGCGACGGAGGTGGAGGAGGATACAATAGAGTCTTTTAAAAGACTCTTGCATAGGTGCATGGTGCCTAGAAAATTAGAGCTTAAATAATAGAGGGCTATAGGTAACCTAGGGTAAGGTCTGAAGTAAGTACATGTTCGGCACAGCACTGTGCTGTCGATTTTCTGTGTTCTGTGCTCTGAAGACGTAGTTCACTATACCGCTCAATGATTTTGCGTCATTGAGCACGAACACGTGTGGTCTCTTACATTCAAACTGGGACTCTGTTTTTAACATTGTTTCTCATGCAGCAAATGACATTAATGCCAATCTTATCTATCGATTTTCTCTACAATTTTGTGGAGAACTTTGCAAGCGGCTATAACGTTTTGTCTCATTTCAACACGCTTTGTGTATCTTTGCGTCGCTGGATCCTGGACTTCCTATCAGATGTCCGGCAGGTGGAAAGAGTGCGCTCCCTCATCTCTGCCACTCTGACATTCAACTCAGGTACCCAGAGACCTGTGTCCCCATGACTTTGACACAACCCACACCCCAAACTGCTAAATAAATTTGCTGACGACACTACACTAATTGGCCTAATATCAAACAATAATGAAGCAGCCTGCAGAGAAGAAGTCTTCACTCTGACACAGGATTGTCAAGAAAACAACCTCGCCCTCAATATCGCAAAAACCAAGGAGCTGGTTGTGGACTACAGGCGGAATGGAGACAGGCCAACTCCTATCATCATCAGTGGATCTGGGGTTGAGAGGGTGAACAGCTTTCATTTCCCCGGCATTCACATCACCGAGGCCCTCATGTGGTCTGTAATCACTGCGGCATATAAAGCACAACAGCGCCTCTTTCACCTCAGACCACTGAACAAATTTGAAGTGGAGCTTTCTACAGGGACACAATTGAGAGCATCCTGCCTGGCTGCATCACTGCCTGGTTTGGGAACTGTAGTCCCTCAACCGCAGGACTCTGCAGAGAGTGGTGTGGACAGCCCAATGCATCTGCAGATGTGAAATTCCCACTATTCAGGACCTTTCCAAACACAAGTGTGTAAAAAGGGCCTGAAGGATCATTAGCGACCCGAGTCACCCTAACCACAAACTGTTCCAGCTACTCTTCGTGATTTTTATTAACGACCTGGATGTGGGGGTAGAAGGGTGGTTTGGTAAGTTTGCAGACGACACAAAGGTTGGTGGTGTTCTGGGTATTATGGAGGATTGTTGAAGATGGCAGAGAGACGTTGATAGGATACAGAAGTGGCAGATGGAGTTCAACACGGAGAGGTGTGAGGTGGTACACTTTGGAAGGCAGAGTGTAAAGTAAATGGCAGGATACTTGGCAGTCTGGCGGAGCATATGGATCTGGGAGTACATGTACAGAGATCACTGAAAGTTGCCTCACAGGTAGATAAGGTAGTTAAGAAAGCTTATGGGGTGTTATCTTTCATAAGTCGAGGGATAAAGTTTAAGAGTCACTGTGTAATGATGTAGCTCTGTAAAAGTCTGGTTAGACCACACTTGGAGTACTGTGTCCATTTCTGGTCGCCTCACTATAGGAATGATGTAGAAGCATTGGAGAGCGTACAGAGGAGATTTACCGTGATGGTGCCTGGTTTAGAGGGTATGGATTATGATCAGAGATTAAGGAAGCTAGGATTTTACTCTTTAGAGAGAAGGAGGATGAGAAGAGACATGATAGAGGTGTACAAGATAATAAGAGGAATAGATAGAGTGGATAGCCAGCGCCTCCTCCCCAGGGCACCACTGCTCAGTACAAGAGGACATGGCTTTAAGGTAAGGGGTAGGAAGTTCAAGGCGGATATTAGATGAAGATTTTTTACTCAGAGAGTGGTTGGTGCGTGGAATGCACTGCCTGAGTCAGTGCTGGAGGCAGATACCCTAGTGAAGTTTAAGAGACTACTAGACAGGTATATGGAGGAATTTAAGGTGGGGGTTATATGGGAGGCAGGGTTTGAGGGTCGGCACAAAATTGAGGGCCGTAGGGCCTGCAATGTGCTGTACTATTCTATGATCCATGTTCTACCATCTGGGAAACGGTACCGCAGCATGAGTGCCAAGACCAACAGCTTCTTCCAAACGTCTATCAGAGTGACTAAGTCATTATGACACAGCAGTATTTCTAACAGTATTGACTGTCCTGATGTACATAGTAGTAATTATTAACTGCTTTCGGTTGGACAGTGCACATTTAAACGATAACGTAACATCAGATGTTTACTCCTCATGTATATGAGGGATGTTAGTAATGAAGTCGATTCAATTGAATGCATTTCATTTCTTTTACTTTTTAACGAAGGATAACTGTTGCTGAATTGCGCTATTCCTCAAGCTGCCATTTCTATTCCCTTCTTGGCAACATTTTTATTCGGTTATATTTAATTTTAGTTTAAATTGCAACGTAAAGCCACCTCTTGTCTGATAACTTAGAGGACTTATTGCAATGTTGGAAAATATTTGTACTTTCCTCACAGCCGCTGCCCAGTGACTTTTTTATATTTAATTTCATTAAAATGTCCTACATATTGTTTGGTTATTTTATGTTAATTGCTTAAATGTGAATTATTTATCACTTAATCATTACTTTGCCTTCGAAGTATGTTTTTCCGAGATCAGAGTGTAAATGAAATCACCTTCAATCATTGCGTGCAGAATCTTCCATGTTGTGCTCATGTGTCTCTGTTAGCGTTTATTTAATACCCCTTAGCATTACTAATACTCTTTTCGACAGTACTGAATGACTTATTGCGTTACATCACTGTTCTTAAGTGTAGCAGTGAAGTTCCCGATCTCTGTCTGTCCATACAGTAGCACACAGACTGAGAAGGATTGTATATTGCTGAATCCGTAACATTTTTTAGCCAATCACCGTTTTTAGCTTTGAGCTGAACTCCAGAAACGGGAGGAATGGAGGACCACTCTTAGTCTGGTTTCTACCCTTTGACCTGTTCTTGTGCGGCGAGCCCTATCGGTAGCCAAAGACCCTGAATTAAGCCAACAGAGATCCACCGGTCATTCAGGCATGTAGCCCTCCAAACCCTCCGACATGGTTGTGGTCGCTTGGAGGACTTCTCCACAATACGAGATATAGAAGAGTTGGTGCCGAGTTTTCTATTAAGATGCTGCATAAAGCGACCACGCAAATTGCTTCTCCATATGGAGACAGTTAACTTTGGTGTACTCTCTATTGAATATTACATCACCATCGACACACAGTCGTCCAATTACCCAATTTATGCCACATTCAAGCAACACTGTTAGACTATAAATAACTTTCACCAATGTTGCAATTGCCTTCTCTCGACATTTAACCTGGATTATGAACTGAACTTTCATACTTTACCATCTCAAGACTCTAAGCCTTGCTTCCACCAAGCTCAATATTCTGGGAGTTATATTTACACACATATATACACGTAACCCTGTTAAGCTGTATGATTTATCTGGTTGTATATTATTGTTTTGCGTAGGTACTAATAAAAGTAGAATTACTTAACAGCAATACCAGACTCCAACTGTATTCCATTTCTGCTGGTTCTTTAACCCGTTACGGTGTACGTAACAAGGGAAATAATTTAAATATGGTGAAGCTATTACAACTCCCTCGAAATGGTTGGTAAATTATCCGCATCTGTTTAAATTCAGTGTTGCATAGAATACTGATAAGTCCTTGCCACAGTTTCCGATATATGAGGTACATTCCTCACTTTCCCTTAGCCTTATTGACGAATTTAAATGTCCTGAGTCGTAGCCAGAATTTTCTGAAGCTATTTGTCAGAGAAAGCACCAAAGACTTTGCAGGGCATATATATAAACAGCGCTCCGGGGCAAGAAAGAAGCCGGAATTCTGCCTGCAGTCCTCCTCTCTATCAACAGCTTGTTGAGTGAGGTAGTTTGAATAACTGTCTCTCTTATTGTGCATTGGCCTTAGGTAGGTTTGGTGAGAAAAAACTCTCATTTGTGTGAGATGATGACTCCTGCTGTGTTATTTGCCCTCTGATACCTCATCCAATGTTCCTGAAGCAGAATATCATCCAAATTTAAAGATGGTGTTTACTATTTAAACAGAAACATACCAAATCTTTTTTTGTTTTTTTTTTTTTTGCAACTTCTACTGACTTGCGTCAGCTTTTCTCTGCCCTTTTGGTATAACAGTTGCTGTCAAGAGTGGGTGAGCCTAGGACCAGAGGGCGCAGCATCGGAATAGAAGGATGTCCATTTACAACAGAGATGAGGAGGAATTTCTTTACCAAAGGATAATGAGTTTGTGGAATTTAATTGCTGCAGACAGCTGTGGAGGCCAAGTTATTGAGTATATTTAAAGCAGAGGTCATTGAATGTATTTACGGCAGAGGTTGATAGGTTCTTGATTAGTCAGGGCGTCAAAGGTTACAAACAGAAGGCAGGAAAATGGGGTGGAAAGGGATAATAAATCAGCTATGAAGGAATTGTGAAGCAGACTCTATGGGCCAAATGGCCTAATTCTGCTCCTATGGTCTTATAACAGCATCTTGTTAATACTGTTCGATTCTTTAACCCGTGATAAAGAAACTTGGTATGGTTCCAATGAGAGGAATGAATTTGGTGGACAAGTGGTGCCTGTGCACTGTTTAATTTTATGTACAGCTCGTGGGAATAGGAAAGAAGAACATAGGCTATACAAATCTGAAGGACTTTGATTTATTTGTCTTATCACTAGTTCTGGGTTGAATTTTTTAATGGCAATTAGGTTTGAATATTTGACTTTTGATTTAATTAACAGCAGCTAAAGGGTGCAGCTAATATAAAGGAAAATCTCCCATTAGTTTTTTTTTCCAGTTATTGTGGGTGCCATTGCTTGTGGAGTTTGTTGCCTGATTTAGAAATTAGCAGGACCTGTCAGGACTTCATGCAGAGCTTGAAATCATTTGTTATTAGGCACTTGGCAAGGGCCAATGAAAAGAAGTGAGGTGTAAGCAGAGCGACCATTGTTTGAGCGGGCCAGTTAGAGTGGGCAACTGAGCCTGATGGAATTCTATGAAGTGATAAAACAATTTAAAGGTACAGCAGTAAATGTGGTTTGTATGAATTTTAATAAGGCATTTGAAAAGGTAGGCTCATTGAGAAAGCTGGGAGGCATGGGATCTAGGGTAACGTAGCTGAATGGATTCAGAATTGGCTTGCCAACTCAAGGCAGAGGGAAAGTATTCCGCCTGGAGGTTGGTGACCAATGGTGTTCTGCAGGGATCTGTCTCTGCTCTTTGTGACTATTATAAATGACTTCCTCTAAGACTTCCATTCTATCTAATCTTTCCTTATAACTACAGCCCTCCTTTCAAGCAACATTTGTTCTTTGACCAATAAAAAAAATCCCCCTTTTATTTTAAGTGTCATTTTTCTGAAAAACAATGTTGCTGTAATAACAATGGTGAAGTAGATTAAATCATTGAGGTTGGCTAATCAGTAATGGCTGTGAAGCTGGAAGAATTATGCTCATTCCATGAATCGCACTGATATTGATGGTGCTCCCTTTTATTCTGCCGTTTAGTTCAAATTTTATTCTCTGCTTGTTCTCCTGATTTATCCAAGATGCTCTGAGCAGATAATGCTGATTAATCAGATTGGATATGCAATTAAATATTTTAGTGAACAAAATGGTAAAGGATCAATTTATCTTTCCTTGTAAATTGGCTGACTGGGCATATACTCTCAATTCTCAATTCACCTATGATATAGCCATCCACGTATAATTTTGCCAATTTAACTGTAGAACAAATGACTGTATTTTTAGAGCCGTATGTACTGCCAGCAACTATATTTTATTAGCAGTGTGAGGATATCTAGACCGTACAGATGTAACGTGGAGAGCATTCAAACAGGTTGCATCACTGTATGTTGTGGAGGCTCCAATGCACAGCGTTGGAAAAAGCTGCGGATTGCTGTAGACTCGTCCAGCTCCATCATGGACACAGCCCTCTCCAACATCGAGGACGTCTTCAAAATGCAACACCTCCAAAAGGCGACATCCATGGCTGAAGACCACAGCTACCCAGAACATGCCCTCATATCAGTACTGCCATCAGGGAACTTAAAACTCAATGTTTTAAAATGGATTTGTGGATAAATTTGCCGATGATACAAAGATAGGTGGAGGAGCGGCTAGTGTTTTGGAAACAGAGAGCCTGCAGAGAGACTTAGATAGTTTAGGGGAATGGGCAGAGTGGCAAATGAAATACAATGTTGGAAAGTTCATGGTTATGTACTTTGGTGGAAGAAGTAAATGGGCAGACAATTATTTAGATGGGGAGAGAATTCAAAATGCAGAGATGCAAAAGAGAGTCCTTGTGCAAGATACCCTAAAGGTTAACCTCCATGTTGAGTCAGTTATGAAGAAGGCAAATGCAACGTTGGTATTCCTTTCTAGAGGAACAGAATATAAGAGCAGGGATGTGATTTGAGGCTCTTTAAGGCAGTCGTGAGACCACACTTGGAGTATTGTCTGCAGTTTTGGGCTCCTTATTTTAGAAAGGATATACTAAATAAATATACTAAATATAACACAAGGACATTGGAAACGGTTCAGAGAAGATTCAGGAGAATAATTCAGGAATGAAAGGGTTACCGTATGAAGAACGTCTGGCAGCTCTTGGGCTGTATTTCCTGCAGTTCAGGAGAATGAAGGAGGATCTCATAGAAACATTCAGAATGTTAAAATGCCTGAACAGATTAGCTATGGCAAAGTTATTTCCTGTGGTCGGGGATTCTAGGACAAGAGGGCAAGACTTCCGGATTGAAGGACATTCTTTTAGAACCGAGATGCGGAGAAAATACTTTAGTCAGAGGGTGTTAGATGTGTGGGATTTGTTGTCACGAGCGGCTGTGGAGAGCAAGTCATTGGGTGTATTTAAGGCAGAGATAGATAGGTTCTTGATTAGCCAGGGCATCAGTGGGTATGGGGAGAAAGCAGGGGAGTGGGGATGACTGGAAGAATTGGATCAGCCCATGAATAAATGGCGGAGCAGACTCGATGGGCCAAATGGCCTACTTCTACTCCTATGTCTTATGGTCTTATGGCATTATATTTAAGGCATTCCTGTGCGAAACGTCCACCCAAACGCTCCTTTGTGCATTACCGCGCAGCCCAGCAAGGCATGTTTTCTTGGTTGTCGCTCTCTTCTCGCCTGTCCCATCGGGCAGAGTGTGCAGCATCTTTATGTCCCATTCAGGGAGGTTCAGGAACATTTGTTGTACGGCCCTCAGCCCCATTACCATCATGGATAACGTCAGGTATCTCAACTCTGTACTGATTCCACAGTCTACGGACTCATTTGCAAAGTCGCTATAACTCTGTAAGATTATAGTCTGTAGGCTAATGGAACATAACTGTTCCTGAACCTGGTGGGGTAAGTCCTGAGGCTTCTGTCCCTTCTTCCGGATGGAAGCTGAGAAAGCACAGCATTTCCTGGATGGTGGAGGGTTTCCTGTTGCAACGTTTCGGAGAGAGGTGCTCGATGTTGGGGAGGGATCGCCCAGGCAGCATCCAATACTTTTTGACGAATTTTTTGGTCAAGTGCTTTGGCATTTCCATGCCAGTCTGTGATGCAATCAGTCGATATACTATTCACCACAAATCTATATTCATTTGTCAAAGTTTTAGATGCCATACCGAATCTCCACGAACACTTTGGAAAGTAGAGGTGCTGCCGTGCTCTCTTCGAGTTTGGGCCAGGTCAGGTCCTCCGAAACAGAAACAGTGAGGAATGTAAAGTTGCTGACCCTCTCCACTTTAGCTACCTTCGGTGAGAACTGGCTGATTGATGTGCTCTCCTCCTACTTCAGTCAACATTCAGCTCCTTGCTCTTGATGTCTTCGTGTAAGAGACAGCAGTTATGGCACCGCTCAGACTGATTTTCCATATGCTGCTGTATGCTTATTAGTGATTATTAATGACTTGGCCTGCAGGAGTGCATTGGTGCTGCGGTTGCACACATAGTCATAAATGTGAATATTTTGCACCCATGTTATCGTTTAAGATGGTATGATCAGAAGATGTAGGAGCAGAATTAGTCAATTTGGCCTACCATGTCTGCTCCGCCATTTCATCATGGCTGATACATTTTTTTTCTCAGCCCCAATCTCCTTTACCTCCTCCCTTTCATACCCTGACCAATTCCACAGACAATTACACAAACTTTAATACGAATGTTAAAGCGAATAAGAAAACAATAAACGCTGGGCTGAACAGGGCCGTTGACTAAAACCTTCAGATGGAAAACAAAGCCTACGCTGCGGCTGAAAATAATAACGAATACCGCTAGTCTTCAGAGTCAGTTGACTGGACCGTCCAATTTCTCAGTCAGGGCGGAATGCAGAAAACGAAGCGTAGCTATGTCCAAGTCGCAACAAATACTACGACGGAATGAATGGAGTTAGATGCTGTCATAATGACGTAATCATCAGCGGACACGTGCATATTCACGAGTGCAATTGCAGAATCTGATGCGCTGCCGAAGCCGCGGTTGTGACAACAGATTCAAAATACTTATTACGTTCATCCGGCCTTTCCTTGTCCTCAAATACTACCTCATCAGGATAGTTTTCCAGCAGTCTGATATCCACTCTCGCCCCTTTCGCCTCTCCTTTACACTTCATCGTATCCGCTTTAATATTATGGACAACTTACATTGGTATTGCAACTTTCCTTTCCACCACTCATCTCACCGCGCACTATTTTTTGCTGTGTTATATGCCTTCCATTTATCTTTTATGCTGGCTTTGCATCTCTGGTGACACCTTGCCTTTAGAATATCACTTCTACTTTGGGATGAGAGTATACTGTGCCTCAGGAATTGCTTTTAGAAATTCCTGCCATTGCTCCTCTGCCCTCATCCCTGCCAGTTTTCGTTTCTAAACAATTTGTGCTAACTCCTCTCTCATTCCCCTGTATTTCCCTTTACTCCATTATAATACTGATACATCTGAGATTTGCTTCTCCGTGTGAAATTCCAAGATGAATTCTATCATTTATTGTCACTTCTGCCTTCAGCTCGCTTGAGAATTTCCGCCTATTGCACAATACCCTTTCAAAGCATTCTAGAAATGTACTCCCTTGGGATACAGAACCAGACTGAATATTGAATATGGGTCCATTGTTATTTGTCATCTATATCAATGATCTGGATGATAATGTGGTAAATTGGATCAGCAAATTTGCTGATGATACAATGATTGGAGGTGTAGTGGACAGTGAGGATGGTTTTCAGAGCCTGCAGAGAGACTTGGACCAGCTGGAAAAATGGGCTGAAAAATGGCAAATGGAGTTTAATACAGACAAGTGTGAGGTATTGCACGTTGGAAGGACAAACCAAGGTAGAACATACAGGGTTAATGGTAAGGCACTGAGGAGTGCAGTAGAACAGAGGGATCTGGGAATACAGATACAAAATTCCCTAAAAGTGGCGTCACAAGTAGATAGGGTCGTAAAGAGAGCTTTTGGTACATTGACCTTTATTAATCAAACTATTGAGTATAAGAGCTGGAATGTTATGATGAGGTTGTATAATGCATTGGTGAGGCCGAATCTGGAGTATTGTGTTCAGTTTTGGTCACCAAATTACAGGAAGGACATAAACAAGGTTCAAAGACTGCAGAGAAGGTTTACAAGGATGTTGCCAGGTCTTGAGAAACTCAGTTACAGAGAAAGGTTGAATAGGTTAGGACTTTATTCCCTGGAGCGTAGGAGAATGAGGGGTGATTTGATAGAGGTATATAAAATTATGATGGGTATAGATAGAGTGAATGCAAGCAGGCTTTTTCCACTGAGGCAAGGGGAGAAAAAAAACAGAGGACATGGGTTAAGGGTGAGGGGGGAAAAGTTTAAAGGGAACATTAGGGGGGGCTTCTTTACACAGAGAGTGGTGGGAGTATGGAATGAGCTGCCAGATGAGGTGGTAAATGTGGGTTCTTTTTTTAACATTTAAGAATAAATTGGACAGATACATGGATGGGAGGTGTATGGAGGTATATCCTCCGTGTGCAGGTCAGTGGGACTAGGCAGAAAATGGTTCGGCACAGCCAAGAAGGGCCAAAAGGCCTGTTTCTGTGTTGTAGTTTCTATGGTTCTATGGTTCTATGGACCTAGTGTTGTGATTCATGAGGCTCCTTTACCTTTTTCCTGGTGGTAGCAGTAAAAGTAACTATAGCCTGGGTGGTGGAGGTGCCCTGATCATTCATGCCGCTTTCCTGTGCAACGTTTCATATAGAAGAGTCCAAAGGTGTGCTGGGAGTGTGATGGACTGGGCCGTATCCATTACTTCTTGAAGGATTTCCAATTCAACGGCATTTTCGATTCTATACCAGGCTGCGTTGCAGTCAGTCAATATACTCTTCACTACAAATCGAAAGTCGGTAGTCAAAGATTTAGATGCCATGCTGCATCTCCGCAAACACCTGGGGAAGCAGAGGTGCCGCCGTGGTTTCATCGTAATTGCACTTACGTTCTGGGCTCAGGTCAGATCCTACAGAACAATAACTGCGAGGAAGGTAAAGTTGCTAATCATCCTGACCTCTGATCCGTCAATGAAGACTGGTTCTTGGACCTCTGGTTTCCTCCGACTGAGATCACTAATCAGCTCCTTTGTCTTATAGTCATTCAGTAAGAGATTGTAGTTATGGCAGCTCTCACTCACTGCTCTACTCTCTATATACACATGACTGTCTGGCTAGGCATAGCTCAAATACCATCGATACATTTGCTGACGATACAACCATTGTGGGTAGAATCTCAGGCGGCGACGAGAGGGCGTACAGAAGTGAGATAGGCCAACTGGTGGAATGGTGCCGCTGTAACAAGCTGGGACTCAACGTCAGTAAGACGAAAGAGCTGATTGCAGACTTCAGGAAGGGTAGGACGAAGGAACACATACCAATCTTCACAGAGGGATCAGAGGTGTAGAGCGTGAACAGTTTCAAGTATCTGGGTGTCAAAATCTCTGAGGATCTAACCTGGTCCTAACATATCGATGTAGCTATAAAGAAGGCAAGACAGCGGCTATACTTTTTTAGGAGTTTGTAGAGATTTGGCATGTCAACAAATACACTCAAAACAGCTATAGTTGTACCGTGGAGAGCATTCTGGCAGGCTGCATCACTGACTGGTATGGAGGGGTTACTGTACAGGACCGAAAGAAGCAGGAGAACATCGTAAATCCAGTCAGCTCCATCTTCGGTACTAGCCTAAAAAGTACTCAGGACAACTTTAAGGAGCGGTGTCTCAGAAAGGCAGCGTCCATTATTAAGGACATCCAGCACCCAGAGCAGCACGTCTCTCACTGTTACCATCAGGTGAGAGTTACAGAAGCCTGAAAGCACACACTCAGTGATTCAAGAACAGCTTCTTCCCTCTGCCATCCGATTCCTAAATGGACAAAGAATTTTTGGATACTACCTCCCTTTTTATTAAATATACAGTATTTCTGTTTTTGAACGTTTTTCAAAAATCTGTTCAATATAAGTAATTGATTTACTTCTTTATTTATTACCGATTATTATTATTTTCTGTGCTAGATTATGCATTGTATTGAACTGCTGCTGCTGATTTAGCAAATTTCACGTCACTTGCCAACTGGTGGAGTGGTGCCGTAGCAACAACCTGGCACTCAACGTCAAAAAGACCAAAGAGTTGATTGTGGACTGGAGGAAGGATAGGACGACGGAACACATACCATCTTCATAGAGGGATCAGAAGTGGAGAGAGTGAGCAGTTTCAAGTTCCTGGGTGACAGGATCTCTGAGGATCTAACCTAGTTGCAACATATCGATGTAGTTATAAAGAAGGTAAGACAGCGACTGTGATTTATCAGGAGTTTGAAGAGATTTGGCATGTCAACAAATACACTCAAGAACTACTTTTTTTGTACCGTGGAGAGCATTCTGACAGGCTGCATCACTGCCTCTTATGGAGGGGCGACTGCACAGGACCGAAAGAACTTGTAGAAGGTTGTAAATCTATTCAGCTCCAACTTGGGTACCAGCCTACAATGTACCCAGAGCAACTTGAGGAGGCCGTGTCTCAGAAAGGCAGCGTCTATTATGAAGGACCTCCAGCACCCAGGGTGTGGAAGAATTAAACACTCTTTGGTTATGTAGGAGTTAACCTAATCGCTTGCGAATGCTCTTAAAATTTAGCCAAAGCCCTTGCAAGTCTTAGAACTTAGCTAAAGTCCTTGCTAAAGTCTAAAGAAGCATGTTATGGCGCCACATTTACGTAATGCTCTTGTTTGTTGAAATCTAGTGCTAAGTTCAAAGTCACGTTGTTTGTTTCAGTCTAGTTCTAAGTTCACAGTCAAACAATGTTATTGTTAAATGTTTTCAGTTACGCATGCTGGGTATAGAAACGAAGCGTGTCTAAATGCTAAGCAGAGGCCCTAAGCACCGCTTTTAGGTGCAGAAGCTCTCTATGATATCATGCAATACAATCCTTCAGTCCGAAACAAATCTCAGAGTCGACCTGATTTATTCTGTCTGCAGCTACTGAGATTTATCCGTAACAGTTTGGCGATGAGGCTGGGATCCTCAATAAGAGCAGGATCCAAAAAAAAAAAAACCCTAGGCGGAAAAAGAGAAACAAGGCAGAAAGGTGCCTTACAAGTTGGGAAGGAAAATCAGTCTCCTAGCTGAAAGGGGAGACTGGTGCCCTGCGTCCTAGCTGACAGGGGGACGGCAGGGTTGTGTTCACGACTTCCACGTTGGGAAGAATAATCAGTCTCCTAGCTGAAAGGGGGAGACTGGTGGCCTGTCTCCGAGCTGGAAGGGGGAGAATGGTGGCCTGTCTCCGAGTTGAAAGGGGTAGACTGGTGGCCTGTCTCCTAGCTGAAAGGGGGAGACAGAAGGACTGCATCCTAGCTGATAGGGGAACGGCAGGGGGTGCTCGTGGGAATACAAAGGTAGCTACAGATTTATTCCGTAACCGAACTCAGAGACCTGTGAAAAGACAGAGGAAACACAATAGTAAGCGCTCAGGGTGTATATAGTGTATTTAAAGAAACTAGTGGTGTCTTAACTGAAATTAAAATCCTAAACAGGAAGAATGGTCCTGCTAATAAACCGAAGAGTTCTGGAAGTAGGAAGAAGGCTTTGAACACTGAACTACAGGTAGGAAAAAGACAGCCAAAAAGACTAAAAAAGGTAAAATGGCACTACCAGCAAATAGGAGACCCTTTAGTCTCGCCTGGATTCCCGGCGGATATGGTAATCAGAGAGAAGGGAGATGATCGTTATGCATTAAGATTCAGTAGAGGTTTATATGAGTGGTCACATGGGGATTGGCCGTATGCGGGTCGTTTTAATTTGAGACTAATCCAGCACTGGGAGGACGCCACTGGAAATGGGGACGGCGACCCAAATTGGGATGCAGATTACATGTTAAGAAGTTTTAAACTATCGACGGACGCGGCTAAAAGACACCAACCTCCAAAGAAAAAGGAAATTCGGCAGCCTGAAATAGAGAAGGCTGGGGCTGAAACAAAATCTGCCACGGGACTTTATCCCCAACTCCTCTTACCGGCCAGTGCCCCATTGGCACCCAAATGTGAAATAGACGATTTAGTAATGACGACGACTGCCTTGGGACGACCCGCACCCATTCCTTACAACCCCCATGCCAGGCGTTCAGGCATCTGACACCCCCAGGGGAGAAGACATCACTGTAACGAGAGAAGGGTCTCAGGAAAGAGGAATTGAAGCTGAGTTTCCTGAAGGAAGTGTTAGTAGTCCCAGTGATGACACATTTTTTTAAAAAAAAACGCCCGAAAATGTAGAAAAAAGAGGCAGGGAAGAGAATAAGAGAATGGGGTATAAGCTTTTAACAAACCCCCTTCATTATATCTAAAACAGCCCCGTTTCCCCTGCTGTGTCTGCAGACCCTTTGTAAATTAGGGGCAACACTGCACTGTACAGCTGAAGGAATATACTTGGACCTTCCTCAGATTAGGGTCCCTCAAATGATACAATTAATGAATAGGCGAGAAAAGAACAATTCAGAACCCATACTATACCGTTGGCAGCTGGATAGTAATCTCTGTGCTTGGCAAGATCAGAGACTGTATGACACATTGATAGGACGAGCCAACCCCTACATGACCCAAGCGTTTTTCACTTTCATCAGTCTTTAGGGCGTGATATATGAGCATATTTCAGAGATTTTGCTCATCAAGTCTGCTGCGTCATTTCATTCTGGCTGCTGCATATTCCCTCTCAGGCCCAATCTGCAGCCCTCTCCCTGCGACCATTCACACCTCGACTAATGCAGAATATATCAACCTCGCCTTACATATACCTAAGGATTTGGCCGCTACAGACGTCTGTTGCAATGGATTCCGCAATTCCCTTCTCTGACTAAGGGAATTCACTAAGGGAACTAATGCATCCACAATCTCTTCAGACCCCTCTTTCAAAACTTGGGCAGGTAGACCATACAGTCCAATTGACGAATCTACTGCAAGACCTTTGCGTATCCCGGACTTTGTCCCAATTAATGACAACTTCATTCATTTCGGACCCCTGCATTTCTCGATCTTCCCGCACCTTTCTAGTATCTTCCAGAGTGAAGACTCTCAAAGTACTTCTACAGTTCTTTCGCCAGTTCCTTTGCGATAAATTTTACTTGTGTCTTCTGAATTGCTTCCAGAATTTCCAGCCATTCTTTCTCTGCCGTTAATCCTGCCAGTGTTATTTTCCAATCACTCCTGTCTCATGCCTCTGTAATTCAATTTACTGCACTATAATATTGACATACCAAACTTTTGCTTCTCCTCAAATTTTAGTATGAATTCTTTCATATTATGTTCACTTTCGTCGAAGGGTTATTTTACCTTAAACTCTAATCAATTCCCGTTCATTGCACAGCACACAATTCCGAATAGATGGGGCTATGGTGGGCTCAAACATGAGTCGCTCTAAAAAGCCATCTTGCGGGTATTCTCGACATTCCGTCTCTTGGGATCCAACACAAATCTGATTTCACCATCTACCTGCATATTGATGTCCCCCATGACTAATGTAACATTTTCATTTGGACGTGTTTATTGTATTTCCTGTTGTAATTTCTGGACCTCATCCTTTCTGCTGTTTACAGATTGTATATCGCATCAGGTTGCTTTTACCCTTGTAGTTTCCAAGCTCTCCCCACCGCAATACAGCACCTTCCGACATTATTCACCTCTTTCTAATGATGTGATTTCATATTTTACCCTTAGTGATACGTGACCCCCTCTGTCTGTCCTTTCGATGACTTGGTAATCCTGGACGTTACACTTGTTCTCATCGACTGATAAATTAGTTTAGCTGATTAAAAAAGCAATTAAATTTCCTTTCCTAATTTATCAACCGTGAAGGAATACACCAACTGTTATAAATGATACTTATTTCAAAGTGATATTACAGTTTAAAGTTTATTTCCAATTAATTTTCCATATAAGCACCTTAAATGTTGTGTAACATGTAAGGAATGTGCGAAAATCTCCTTTGAAAGCTTGAACAAAAGATAAAAGAAAATATATTTTGTTGTGATTTCTTCGATGGACGATTTCAATTGCGCTGTGACACAATGTATAGAAAAAGCTCACGTTAATTGTTTGTTCAATGGGCTGTCTCTGATGTGAGTAATAAGCTGGTAAGATTATTGTGCAGAATCCTCTCCTTTATAAAAGCGTTCAAATCAATCATCTGCAGTTTTCGGCGGTAGAAATGGAAGCTTTTTAACCTGATCGGCACGTCACTCGCAAATGGAATATCCAGCAATTTACTACATGCAAAGTGCTTATTATCCTGTACTGACTGCAATTGGCATCCCCAGTAAGTGACTGGAGTATGTTTGCAAATTCGTCTTTCCCTATCTCCTTCTCTGTATTATATTCGTCGTAAAATGCACTACACATAGTGCATTGTCTCGTGAGGTATTTCGGTCCGATCAGGGTTCGAACATATGTTTATTTTTTGCTTCCGGAGGTTCATTGTTGCTATATTATTGTGTTTCTTTCTTCTTCCGGAGGTTCCTTATTGCTGGTTTCTTTCTCAACTCTAACAACCGAGTTAGAACTAATATTGATGTACCTTGCCCGACCTTCCAAAGCATGAATGTTCTAAATCTGAATTGGTAGCAATGCTTAGAACAAAAGCATTATAGCAACGAACAGAAGACCTCACCGTCACCACAACATGTTCACGAGCATTCTGCTTTGTCCACGAAACATAGATGCAGTCATAGAGGGGTACAGCGCAGCCAGAAACCCTTCAGCCCATCTAATCCATGCCGAGACCATATAAACTGCCTACTGTCATCGACACGCACCAGAACCATAGTTCTGTTATTATGCAACAAATGAGAACTCATTTTGAACATTATTTTCTAAATATCTTTTCAACTGCAGCAAAAACTAAAGAAAGTATGACCGTCCGGTTTTCCCTTTTCGGACTTGTTTATTTTCTTGCCTTAATTTTATCACGCTGCGCGTTCCTGGACTCACATGTGCTACGTCAGAAGAAACAGTCCATCTGAGCCCATTATATTCCCATTATCAATGCTCCATTCAGTTTTATCATCTCCAAAGCCGGACCTATTCGAGATGGCTGCGTCAATCAGCACTCATCTGCCATACATGCCGCCGACTGAAGAATCCTGCTGTCAAGTGCTGCATATCTGCCGACTCAGCTGTTACTCAGATCGTTACTGGAACCAGCAGGATCGTTGCCCTTCAGTCATTAAAACATTCTTTGTATAAAAAACCAGTAAATTTGATCGCATTTTGTGTGCTTGAAACCAATTATTAAGTTTTTCCTTACAGTTAATTTGTTGGCTATTGTAATCCTGTGCCATGGAAAATGCGGACTCTCCAAATGCATCACCCGTTACCTGGTGGCGATGACAACAGCTGATTTAATGAGCGTTATCATTGGCGTTATATTGGAGCGGATCAATCATATTTACGTTTATGCGAGATTTTTGTTCCTCAGTCGGATTTGTGCCTCGTCAGTTGTCTTTAGGCTCGCAGCCATGGAATGCTCTGTCTGGCTGACGGTGGTTTTCACATTTGATCGATGTATTACAATTTGCAACCGAAAGCTGCGGAAAGTATTTTGCACCGAGAGGATGGCGACGACAGTAGTAGTGATTGTGGGCATAGGGAGTTGTTTAACGTGTTCTCCATTTTACTTTGCAATAAATCATTCCGTGAGTATTAACAACGTTCCATGGCGCTGTATTGGCAGAGCAGATTACTTTACTTCACCAGTGTGGGAAGCTTACCAGCTGTTTAAAACTATTATTACATCTTTATTGCCAATCGGTTTAATTTTATTGTTCAATGCTTTAACAGTCACACATGTTACTGCGGCAAACTAAGTCCGCCGAGGACTCCGGAGCACAAATGACAATGAGAAGGATTCAGAGGTGGAGAACCGGCGAAAGTCAATGATTTTGTTGTTCGCTCTATCAGCTAATTTCATTTTATTGTGGATCCCCTTTATAATCTCCACTATGATCTGGCAGGCTCAAAATTACCGTTATACAGATAAGTATCTTAATTCGCCGTCGTTTATCCTGCAAGAATTTGGGGTCATGTTGCAATTTCTCTGCACCTGCACCAACACGTGTATCTACACACTGTCCCAGAGGAAATTCAGGGAAAAGTTGAAGAGAGGACTGAAACATCTGGTCACATTGAATGGCCGACTTTGCGGATAATCGGAAGTTGAATTATATGTTTTTGTTACGAGTTCACAGGAATTTTCTCAGTCATCAGTCGGTCTGTTAAAACTGTGTAGCCAGGTGCGTGAAGGTTAAAAGCCCATTTTTTTTCACACTGGACAACCATAATTTTCTTAATGGAGTCAACGAATAAAGTGTTCCTGATATTCCAAAATCATTGCCCTATTTCGGTGGATATCCGTAACACGGCAGTTTGTTTCCCATCGTTTAATCGCCTACTTTTCTTTATATTCCCATTAAAATAATTTATGGTTTAAATTGGTTATTAACCACCGAATCTGTCAGTAGATGAGGATCACTGTAATTCGTACCGAGATAATTTTGAATTTTGGATTATTGTTTTCATGAGAATGGGTGCATATGTAAAACGGTGTCAAGAAATTAATGCCTGAGCCCTGACAAAGTGACTTCGATAAGAACAGTTATTTTCCTCTTCTCGATCATTCTCCCTCTCCCCCGCTCTCTCTCTGTCTCGCACTCTCTCTCTTTCTATCTTTCTCTCTGTCTGTCCTCTTCACATTTGTAGCCTCACCTTCTGTTCTTTTCCTTTGTCTTATCGCTTCTGCCACGAATTCCACTTTCTAGAGATTTAATTCTGCTTGCTTAGACACTAACTGCGTTTGTTTACGTCAGGCAAGTCCCCCTTTAATATATTCTGACGAGAATCGTTCTTCCTTCTGCAGGGCGCCGAATCGTCTATTTTCACATATTTCCTGATATAAATGCATAGATGTTCATCTTGCGTCTATAGGATAACCTAACAGTTTCGTTTTCCACAGCCTTGGAAAGTGATATTTTTAGTTATCATCGATACCTCTGGATAAATCCGACAGATCGGAGATACATATCATTTAATACTAATTAAATTCCTTTAGAGATACAGCGTGGTTCAGCCCCTTCCGGCTCAAAAGAACCGCACCGAGGAACAATCGGCCGATAACACCCTAGCTTCATCACAGAAGGAATTACATTCCCCACATAACCTCCTAACCCGTCGGTCGTTGGACTGTGGGAGGAAAGCGAAGCACCAGGTGGAAACCTTTCTTACGATGTACGCAAGACTCCACCGTTCCGAGCTGCGATGGTGTTGCGCTAATATCCACACTATCGTGGTGTACAATTTCTGCGTGTTATGTTCAAGAGCTTCAGGGTGTTGACATTGAATCAGGGTTTTTTCACAACGTGCATTTGTTTCAAGTACTTTCCCTTCCGAGAATGTCTGCAGTGCATATGCATTGGTTCAGTATAGTTGGACGGTGAAAAGAGTATTCAAGATTTTATTAAGTCATACGTAACGTTCTTTGCTTCAAGCCAGACATTGTTGATACTCCTTCTGTGAGTCCATTATAAAGTAGGCAATCTTTGTGAAGATAATTGAAATAAAATTGAAACATCAGGCATGTAATGAAACCTTACGAAGAAGGAAGCGTTTATGTTCGATGGAAATAATTTAAGATGCCGCTCTGCCATTTTCGATGCTGCTCTGTCAGTTAGCATGAACATGTGTGATATTTTACTTTTAAAGAGGAACTCTGGGTTTACCATTTTCCATCTGGCTGCCAATGACTTTAATGACTCTGGGTTATCTCTGATTTTCCCTTCGAAATTTAATATCTTCTCTCTCTCCCCCGCTCTCGCTCTCTCTCTCTCTCTCTCGCTCTCTCTATCTATCTCTCTCTCTCTCAGTTGTCACCTCACCTCTCCTTTTCTGATTTTGTTTTCGCTTCTGCCTCGGATTCCACTTTCTACAAATTTACGGTCAGATTGGATTTGTTTTGGAAACTTACTATCTTTATTTATTTCAGTGGAGCTTATGTTTTATCTTGTGACTAGAAATGTTCTTGAACTTCCGGTGTGAAAATCTTGGATTTTCACATCTATCGTCCTAAGATTCCACGAATGTACATCATGCGTCTGTGGGTAATATTTCTGTTTCTGCCGAGCTCCAGAAAGGGTCACATGCAATAGTCCTGTATCTCTGGGCAGTGAATAGAGGGCTGAAGATTTTTTTTTCTTTGTTTTTTTTTTGGGCCACATGCAATGTACTTTGCTTTACACGACACGTTAATGCTATTCGTTCTCGAAGTCTGTTGTAAAGTGAGAATAATGGTGAAAACAATGAAAATAAAATTGATACAACAGGAATATAATGGAATCTTACCAACAGGAAAGCGTTGATGGGAGCAGATGTGTTCCGGGAAATGTTGGCAGAAATGTGACAAATGTCCAGGGGATACTTGCGTGGTGTTCTGCATACGTACGTTCCAATGGGACAGGGAAACGATGGTCGGGTACAAGAACCATGGTGTCCCAAGGCTGTTGAAAAGCTAGTCAAAAAGAAAAGAAAAGCTTACGAAAAGTTCAAAAAACTAGGTATTCGTAGAATCTAGAAAATTATTGGTCTAGCAGGAGGAAGCTTAGGAATGCAATTAGCAGAGCCAGAGGGCGACGTGAGAAGGCTTTAGCGAGCACAATTAAAGAAAACCACAAGACATTCGTCAAGTACGTGCAGAGCAAGAGGTTAAGACGTGAGAGATTTGGGCCAATCAAGTGTGACAGTGGAAAAGTGTGTTTGGAACCGGAGGAGGTAACGGAGGTATTTAATGAACACTCTGCTTCAGTATTTATTACAGGAAAGGACCTTGGCGAAAGTAGGGATGACTTACAGGGGACTGAAAAGTTTGAGCAGATAGGCATTAAGGAAGAGGATGTGCTGGAGCTTTTGGAAAGCGTCAAGTTGGATAGGTCACCGGGAGCAGAAGGGATATACCACAGGCTACTGTCGAAGCCGAGGGAGGAGATTAATGTGTCTCTGGCGATGATGTTTGCATCATCAATGGGGACGGTGTAAGCTCCGGAGGACTGTTGTGCTTACAGATGTTAGATTAGATTAGGTTATTAGATTATGAGAACACTCAGTCCTTGTTTATTGTCATTTAGAAATGCATACATGCATTAAAAATGATACAATGTTCCTCCAGGTGATATCACAGAAAACAGGACAAACCAAAGACTAAAACTGACAGAACCACATGTTCATAACATATAGTTACAGCAGTGCAAAGCATTACCATAGTTTGATAATGAACAGACCATGGGCACGGTAAAAAAAAAAGTATCCAGTCCCGATCGACTCCCGAGTCTGCGACAGCAGGCAGCAAAAGGGAGAAACTCCCTGCCATAAACCTCCAGGCACCAACAACTTGCCTATGCATTGGAAGCACCGGACCACAGCCGACACTGAGTCCGTCCGTCCAAAAACTTCGACCCTCCGACCAGCCCCTCCGATACAGCCTCCCGAGCGCCATCCTCTGCCGAGCGCCTTCGACCTCGTCCCGGCCGCCGAAACAACAAAGTCGAGGATTCTGGGCCTTCTGCTCTGGAGATTCCGGTTACGACACAGTAGCAGCAGCAGCGAAGCGGGCATTTCAGACGTTTCTCCAGATGTTCCTTCGTACTCTCACGTCTGTCTCCATAAAATCAGAATTCTGCACGGTACCCTACTTGACAGATTACAGATATCATTCACCAGAGAGGCCGCGCGCGCTGCGTCGCGCCGCCGTCTTCTCCTTCTCCTCCTGCAGTTGTTACCTTATTCAAAAAATGAAGCAGAGATAGCCCAGGAAATTATAGTCTATTGAGTCGTACTTCAGCGGTTGGCACGTTGATGGAGAAGATCCTAAGAGTCAGAATTTCTGAACATTTGTAGAGGCATAACATGATTAGGTATAGTCAACATGGCTTTGTGAATGGTAATCCGTGCCTTCCGAGGCTGATTGAATTCTTTCAGGATGTGACTACAGACATTGATGAAGGTAGAGCAGGAGATGTAGTTTACATGGATTTCAGCAAGGCATTAGTAAGGTACGCCATGCAAAGCTTAGTGAGAAAGTAAGAAGGTATGGGATCCAAGGGGACCTTGCTTTGTGGATCCAGAACTGGCTTGCCCACAGAAGGCAAAGAGTGGTTGTAGACGGGTCGTGTTCTGCATGGAGGTCGGTGACCAGTGGCGTGCCTCGGATCTGTTCTGGAACCCCTTCTCTACCTGATGTTTATAAATGACCTGGATGAGGAAGTGGAGCAGTGGGTTAGTAAATATGCTGATGACAAAAAGATTGGGAGTGCTGTGGATAGGGTGGAGGGCTGTCAGAGGATACAACGGGACATTGATGGGATGCAAAACTGTGCTGAAAAGTGGCAGACAGAGTTCAAACCAGTTAAGTGTGAGGTGGTTCGTTTTGGTAGGTCAGATATGATGGCAGAACATAGTATAAATGATAAGACTTTTGGCAGTGTGGGGGATCAGAGGAATATTGTGGTCCAAGTGATTAGACACTCAAATGTGCTGCGCAGGTTAACTGTGTGGTTTAGAAGGCATGCGTTACATTGGCCTTCATCAGCCGTGGGATTGATTTGAACAGCCGAGGGGTAATGTTACAGCTATATAGGACCCTGGTCAGAGCCCATTTGGAGTACTGTTCCAGATCTGGTCACCTCACTATAGGAAGGATATGGAAACTTTAGGAAGGTTGCAGAGGAGATTTGGAAGGATGTTGCCTGGATTGGAGAGCATGCCTTGAGAGAATAGGGTGATTAAAGCGGGCTTTGTCTCCTTGGACCTAGGGAGGATAAGAGGTGACTTGAATGAGCTGTAAAAGATGATGAGAGGCATTGATCGTGTCAGAAAAAGTCAGAGGCTTTATCCCAGGACTAAAATGGCTTGCCAGAGAGCCCAGTGTTTTAAGGTGCTTGGTAGTAGGTGCAGAAGAGATGACAGGGGTATGTTTTTTTTACGCACAGAGTTCTGAATGCGTGGACAGAGCTTCCTGTGACGGTGGGGGAGGCGGATAAAATAACGTATTTTAAGAGGCTTTTGGATAGGTACATGGACCTTATAAAATTAGAGGGATATGGGTAACCTTAGGTAATTTCTAAATATGTTCGGAACATCATTTTGGGTCCAAGGGCCTGCATTATGCTTCGGTTTTCTATGTTCTATGTTTTTTTTTGTTCTACAGAAGTAGTTTACTATTCTGCTCAATAATGTTCCGTAATTTAGGACGAATACGAGTGGTCTCTTACTTTCAAACGGGAAATGTTTTTATGATTTCCTCTCATGCAGCAAGCGACATTAAATGACTATCTTATCGCTCGCTTCTTCTTTGCAATTTTGTGGAAAACGTTGCAAGCGGTTTTCATATTTTGTCTCATTTCAACACCTCTTGTGTGTTTCCATCTTGCTGGATGTTAGATTTTCTGTCAGATGGCCAACAGGTGGTAAGTTGGGCTCACTCACCTTTGCCCCTCTGGTCCTCAACACAGGTGCTCCTCAGGGCTGCGTCCGTAGCCACATTCTTTACTCTCTGTATACCTATAACAGTGTCTCCACACACAGCTCCAATCTGCTAAATAAATCTGCTGACGCCGCTACACTGATTGGCCTAAACTCAAATACAGAGAAGAAGTCAGCACTCTGACATAATGAAAACAAACTCTACCTCAATGTCGTAAATCAAAGGAGCTGGTTGTGGACATCAGGAGGAATGGAGAGAGATAACCCTATTGACATCAATGCATCTGGAGTTGAGAGGGTGAACAGCTTTGAGTTCCTCGACATATATATCACGGAGGATCTCACGTGGTCTGCACATAATAGATGTAAGGTGAAAAAGGCACAACAGCGCCTCTTTCACCTCAGTCGGCTGAAAAGGTTTGGTATAGGCACCCAAATTCTAAAAACTTTCTACAGGGGCAAAATTCAGAAAATTCCGATTTGCTGCATCACTACATCGTTTGTGAACTGTATTTCCCTCAATCGCAGGATTCTGCAGAGAGTCGTGCGGACAACCCAGTGCATCTGCAGATGTGAACTGCCCACTCTTTAGGACATTTACAAAGACAGGTGTGTAAAAAGGACCGGAACGATCATTAGAGACCCGAGTCACCCCAACCACAAACTGCTCCAACTGCTACTATCCGGGAAACAGTAGCGCAGCATAAAAGCCAGGACCAACAGTTTCCGGGACAGCCTGTTCCAACAGGCCATCAGACTGATTAATTCATGCTGACTCAACGGTATTTCTACGTTATATTGACTGCCGACGTACATAATATGTATTACATTTTACTTTCAGCTTCACATTGCACATTTAGACGGAGACGTAACGGAAACATGTTTAATCCTTGTGGATATGACGGATGTAAGAAATTAAGTCCTATCAATTCAAATACTTAACTTTTTATCGAAGAATAGCTATTGCTGAATTGCGCTATTTCTCAAGCCGCCATTTCTATTCCCTTCTTGGAAACAATTTTATTGGGTTATATTTAATTTTAATTTAAAATGCAACGTAAAGCCTCTTGTTGTCCAATAACTTAAAAGATCCCAAATCATGCTCCTTTCCCCGTTGCAGTATTTAGTTCTACCCAAAACGGTTCAACACGTTCTGATCCAATGTCACCTCTTTCAGATGAAGAGGTGATATATGTTGTTACCACCAGAGCTATGCCCCCCACCCCGGCCATCCTGTGTATTCTTTGGATACAATGTGTATCCTTGGAGGTTAAGCTCCCACACACTTCCGTTAAAATGTATCAGCACCCTGCACCCACCAGGCACGCAATTGCAAAGCTCTCATGAAACACCATAATCTGGTGTACAAACTAATCGATGACCCAAAAAATTTGACATGCCAAAGGCTATCCCTCCCTCTGCCTAATAAAGGGGAAAAGACGTGTCCCATTTCAATGCTCAAAACTGAAGCTTTACAGCAACGAAGAGAAAGCAGTTTCATGCAAAGGTTTGGGCGCCACTGGTCAAAATTTCTGTTACTGTGAATAGCCAAGCAAGTAAAAGCTGACCTGATTTCCAAAAGGCATAAAGTTAAAGATGACACATTTATTTAATATTTTAAGCAAGATTACTTTTTTATTTCTATCTTTTACAGTTTAAAAATAACAAAAAAGGAAAGGGCCCGAAGCAAAAGTTTGGGCACCCTGGATGATCAGTACATAGTAACACCCGCTTTGGCAAGTATCACAGCTTGCAAACGCTTTCTGTAGCGAGCTAAGAGACTTTTAATTCTTGTTTGGGGAAGTTTTGCCCATTCTTCCTTGCAAAAGGCTTCTAGTTCTGTGAGATTCTTGGGCGTCTTGCACGCACTGCCGTTTTGATGTCTATCCACAGATTTTTGATGATCGGGGGACTGTGAGAATCATGGCAAAACCTTAAGCTTACGCCTCTTGAGATAGTCCATTGTGGATTCTGAGGTGTGTTTAGGATCATTACCCTGTTGGAAAAGCCGTCTTCTTTTCATCTTCAACTTTTTTACAGACGGTGTGATGTTTGCTTCCAAAATTTGCCGGTATTTAACTGAATTCATTCATTCTTCCCTCTACCCGTGCCACTGGCTGCAACAGAAGCCCAAAGCATGGTCGATCCACCCCCGTGCTTAACAGTTGGAGAGGGGTTCTTTTCATGAAATACTGCGTCCTTTTTTCTCCAAACATATCTTTGCTCATTGCAGCCAAAAAAGTTCTATGTTAACTTAATCAGTCCACAGGGCTTGTTTCCAAAACACATCAGGCTTGTTTAGATGTTCCTTTGAACTGTTTGAATAGAACATTTTGGCCGCAATGAGAAAAGAGCAGTACATGCAAGATGGCCCAAGAATCTCACAGAACTAGAAGCCTTTTGCGAGGAAAAATGGACGAAAATGCCCCAAACAAGAATTGAAAGACTCTTAGCGGCTATAGAAAGCGTTTCCCAGCTGTGATACTTGCTAAAGTGGGTGTTACTAAGTACTAACCATGCAGTGTGCCCAAACCTTTGCTTCGGGCCCTTTTGCTTTTCTGATATTTTGAAATTGTTGAAGATGTTTGGGGAGGTCCAGAACGAGGGGTCACAGTTTGAGGATAGAGGGGAAGCCTTTTAGGACCGAGATTAGGAAAAAACTTCTTCACACAGAGGGTGGTGAATCTGTGGAATTCTCTGCCACAGCAAACTGTTGAGGCCAGTTCATTGGCTATGATTAAGAGGGAGTTAGATATGGCCCTTGTGGCTACAGGGGTCAGGGGGTATGGAGGGAAGGCTGGGTTCTGAGTTGGATGATCAGCCATGATCATAATAAATGGCGGTGCAGGCTCGAAGGGCCGAATGGCCTACTCCTGCACCTATTTTCTACGTTTCCATGTTTCTATGTAAATAAAAAATACTCCTGCATAAAATATTAAAGAAATGTGTCATATTTAACTTTGTGCCTTTTGGAAATCAGATCATCTTTTACTCGCTTAGCTACTCACAGTCGCAAACACGAGGAAATCTGCAGATGCTGGAATTTCAAGCAACACACATAAAAGTTGCTGGTGAACGCAGCAGGCCAGGCAGCATCTCTGGGAAGAGGTACTGTCGACGTTTCGGGCCGAGACCCTTCGTCAGGACTAACTGAAAGAAGAGCTAGTAAGAGATTTGAAAGTGGGAGGGGGGAGGGGAGATCCGAAATGATAGGAGAAGACAGGAGCGAGAGGGATGGAGCCAAGAGCTGGACAGTTGATTTGTAAAAGGGATATGAGAGGATCATGGGTTCCTGTCCGAATCAAGTGTCCAGCTCTTGGCTCCATCCCTTCCACTCCTGTCTTCTCCTATCATTTCGGATCTCCGCCTCCCCCTTCCACTTTCAAATCTCTTACTAGCTCTTCTTTCAGTTAGTCCTGATGAAGGGTCTCGGCCCGAAACGTCGACTGTACCTCTTCCTAGAGATGCTGCCTGGCCTGCTGTGTTCACCAGCAACTTTGATGTGTGTTGCTCGGAAATTAACTGTGTTTGTTTATTTCAGATGAGTTTCCCTTCAATATCATACAGGAAACGTTCTTCAACCTCCAGTGTGACAAATCTTGTATTTTCACACCTATCATGATAAAATTGCATGAATGTGCATTAAGTGAAAATAGGATAATATAGCACTCGCTTTTATTTCTCCACACCTCCGGAAAGTTATCATTCAATGTATCAGCAACACCCCCGCAGAGGTCCCACAGATCAGAGATACAGAGATACAGCGCGGATCAGGCCCTTCCGACTCAAGGCAATTCCCAATCTTATCACAGAATAAATTACGAATCCCAATTAACCTGCCAAAGTGAGAGATTTGGACTGTGCGAGGGAAAAGAAGCACACAGAGGAAATCCATCCGTACGAACTTTCTTATGAAGGACACCCGACTCCGATGCCCCAAGCTGTCATAGTTTCGCGTTTACATCCACGCTATCGCCGTCAAACTTATGCGTGTATTTTCAAGAGTTTGACGGTGTTGACAATGAATTATGGTTTCTTCAAAGTGTGAATGTGCTTCAAATACTTTCCGTTACGAGAATGTCTACAGTGCACATTCATTATTTAAATATATCGAAAGATTGTTGGAATTTTTTAGGCCTACGTAATTTGCTTTGCTTCATGCAAAGGGTTACTGCTATTCCTTCTGGGAGTCAAATGTAAAGTGTGAAATCTTGGAGAAGATATATTTGAAATAAAATTGAAACATCCGGCAGATGATGAAACCCTACCACAAGAAAATGTTCATGTTCAAGCCGAAGTAGTTTCCTCTGATTCTCAATGCTGTTCTGTCATTATGCACGTCTGAAGGTTTTTTACTTTGTAAATGGGACTCTGGTATTACCATATCGTATGGCGATGCAAATGACTCCATCTAATCGCTTATTTTCATTTTGCAAATTTGTGGAAAATGTTACAAGAGGTTGCACCATTTTTGTCTCCTTGCACCAACTTCTTTTACTTTTTATCGATGAGTATCTGTTGTTGAATTGCGAAATCTCACCTGCCGCCAATCCCATTGTTTACAAGGCAAAATTTTTATTCCATTCTATTTAGTAAAAAGCAGAGGTTAAAACGAAACGTAGAGACACTTTTCCGATAACCTAGGGGATTTAAAAACAACATTGTGGACTGGTTGACCGGCTCTGACAGCAATTAACGGCCGACATTTTTTCTTTTTAATTTTTACAGCACTTAATTTGCATTGCTTGCCAATTTTATGCAAATTTCTTAGATGTGAACTAATTGTCATTGTAATGCGTATGCAATTACTATATTGACTTCGAAATCTGTTTATTGAGATCAAAGAATAAATCAACTGACCTTTATTCATTACGTGCAGAATTCTTTCATATTGTGCTCATCTCTTTCTGATAAGGTTTATCTAATACACTTCAGCGTCACTAATGCTCTATTTTCCGACAATACTTACTGACCTACTGCCAATGACGCCGCAAAGGCAGCAACGAATGTCTGTCCATGCCGTCGCACACAGATATAGAAGGACTCTTCATTGCTGTTTTCATAACAGTTTGCTGAGTAGTCAGGGTTGCTCGCTCTGACATGAAGCCAGAATCAGCAAGACCGGTGGACCACTCTTGATCTGGCCAATACCCTTTGAACAGTTTGTTTGGGGTGACCCTACTAAGAGAGCAGGCACAAGCCAACATGGCTTCTAAATCAATAAGGCATGCGAGCCTCCAAACCCTACGACAAGGAGGATCGATTTGAGGAGCTTCTCATATTACTGGATATAAAATAGTTGGTACCTCAGTTTTTCTTCAGATGCTTTTTAAGTCGGCCATCCAAAATTTCTCCTCCACGTGGTTACAACTAACGTTCAAGGTTCAAGTGTTAATTTGTGATCAAAGTGTACAATAATACTCCTCCAGATCGCCACGAAACAAAGAATGAAAAGAAAGGCTGCACGATCATCAACCCCCGAATGCCTCCTGCCCGCACAAAATAAAATACAATCAGGAAAGGAACCGCTCATCGACCCCAGAATCCCTGTCTCCCGCACATAAATTAAATAAAAAGGTCGCGTGAAAAACGTGTGTTAAAAACTATAAAACTGAAGAAAAGGCGAATACTGCAAGCCCATATCCAAAACGCAGAAAATCTGGTTAACTTTCTCCGGGCATAACAGTAGATCTTTCCCTCTCGGGAAATGAACGGTTGCATCAGCGAAGAAAATTTCCCGGATTCGGCAGCAGAGCGCCCCCCAGCGATCAGAAGGCAGTTTTCCCTCTCCGGAGCAGAGCAATCTCACCAGCGACCAAAACGCAGGCAGTCGGCGCCAACTTTCCGCATTCGCCTCGAGGTTTCAATCTTCCTCGACGTTTAAAGCGACGAACAATGAAAGCTCTATTCGGCGAAGTCGGATCGAATCTCGGCTCGCGCCACGTCCCGCAGCCATCTCAAAACGACGCACCCGCACGCTGCCACTGTCTCTCGGAATCAGACACTGCAGAGCGCTGAAGCATCCAAACGGTCTCCAACCTGCAACTCTAACAGTTCCAGAATCACATTCCAGACGAAAAGAAAACGTAAAGGATATAAAAAGAAGTGAAATATATGGTTTCATGGTCTATTCCAGAAGGAGTGTTGTACTCGGTCGCCATTCCAATTTATGTTCCCAATTAACTCAACACTGTCAGACTATAAATAGTACGCACCAAGGCTGTCGCCACGCCGACAAACTTAAGTTCTTCTGTTTAAATTTTTCCATTCACTTCACGTGAAACGCTTTCATTGCCTCTTCAATCAAGAAAAATAACTTCGGCTTTTTAATCTTTACCTGAACTATTTAGCCTCCAGCAAGAGAAACTACGTCGGTATCTTCTTCCAGTTGCTTGCCAATGGCAATGGGCTGGATCTGACCCCTCACAATCAAAACACATGTGGAGCTGTTTCAATGCCAGAGAAATTGTAGGCAAATTGTCCTAGTCTGTTAAAATACATTGTTCAATAGAACAGACGTTTACACTCTTGTCATCACTTCCGATATTTCGACTACATTTCTCACTTTTCCGTCAGCCTGACTAGCCAAATTACATATCTTGAGAATGCATGTTTGCTGCCGTCAATCTGTGTCAGCATTTTGATAGTGAGCTATATGAGGCAGATTGTCACAGAACGAACCAAAGGCCCTTCCGTGCACCAAATAATTGCATTCTTGGTGGAAATAACCGCCCACATCCTGCGATTAGGATTCGCCACACAGCCCAGCAACGAACGTTTCTACTTTTATTTTACCCTCGTTCTCTTGTCACTTTGCTATCGAGGAGAAGGTGCAGCATCTATCGGTCCCGTTCGAGCAGATTCAGGAACAGTTATTACTGTACGACCATCAGGAACATTACCAACGTGGATAAAGTCAGGCACCTGAACTCCTTACAGATTCCATAATCTACGAACTCACTTTCAAGGACGCTACAACTCCATAAGATCGTAGTCTGAAGTTGAGGGGTGATAACTGTTCAAGGACCTGGTGCTGTGACTCATGAGGAACCTGTACCTTCTTTTTGGTGGCAGCAGTAAAAGAAACTATGGTCTGGCTGTTGGAGGTTCCCTGATGATCGATGCCGCTTTCCTGTACAACCATTTCATATCGAAGTGCCCAAAGGTGCCTAAGGAGTGTGCTCGACTGGGCCGTATCTATTACTTCTTGAAGGATTTTCCATTCAGCGGAATTTTCGATTACATACCAGGGTGTGATGCAGCCAGTCAATATACTCTCCACTACAAATCTAAAATCGCGAGTCAAAGTTTTAGATGTCATTTTGAAACTCCGCAAACTCCTGGGGAAGTACAGAAAACCGCTGTGCTTTCATCATAATTACACTTACGTGCTGGGCCCAGGTCAGATCCACCAGAACAATAACAGCGAGGAAGGTAAAGTTGCTAACCATCTTCACCTCTGATCCGTCGATGAGTTCTGGCTCTTGGACCTCTACTTTCCTCCGACTGAAGTCACTAATCAGCTCCTTGGTCTTACAGTCATTCAGTAAGAGATTGCAGTTATGGCAGCTCTCACCGACAGCTCTACTCTCGAAATACACATGACTGTGTAGCTAGGCATAGCTGAAATGCCATCTATGAATTTGCTGACGATACACCAATTGTTGGTAGAGTCTCAGGTGGTGACGAGAGGACGTACAAGAGTGAGATATGCTAGATGGTGGAGTGGTGTCGCATCAACACCCTTGCACTCTACGTCATTAAGTCGAAAGAGCTGATTGTGCATTTCAGGAAAGGTTAGAAGTAGGAACACATAAAGATCTTCATAGAGGGATTAGAATTGGAGAGAGGAGCAGCTTCACGTTCCTGGGTGTCAAGATCTCTGACGATCTAACCTGGTCCCAACATATCGATGTTGTTATAAAGAAGGCAAGACAGCGGCTATACTTCATTCGGAGTTTGAAGTGATTAGGCATGTCAACAAATAAACTCAAAACATTCTATAGTTGTACCACGGAGAGCATTCTGACAGGCTGAATCACTGTCTGGTATGGAGGGGCTACTGCACAGGACCGAAAGAAGCTGCAGAAGGTTGTAAATCTAGTCAGCTCCATCTTGGGCACTAGCCTACAAAGTACCCAGGACATCTTCAGGGAGCGGTGTCTCAGAAAGGCAGCGTCCATTATTAAGGACCTCCAGCACCCAGGGCATGCCCTTTTCACACTGCTACCATCAGGCAGTACATACAGAAGCCTGAAGGCACACACTCAGTGATTCAGGAACAGCTTCCTCCCCTCTGCTATCCGGTTCCTAAATGGACATTGAATCTTTGGACACTACCTCATTTTTAAAAAAAATTACAGTATTTCTGTTTTAGCACTTTTTAAAATCTATTCCATATACGGAAATGATTTACTTTTTTATTTACTGTTGTTATTATTATTATTATTATTATTATTATTATTCTCTGCTGGATTCTCTATTGCATTGAACACGTGGGGTACCGCAAGGCTCAGTGCTGGGACCCCAGTTGTTTACAATATATATTAATGACTTGGATGAGGGAATTAAATGCAGCATCTCCAAGTTTGCGGATGACACGAAGCTGGGTGGCAGTGTTAGCTGTGAGGAGGATGCTAAGAGGATGCAGGGTGACTTGGATAGGTTGGGTGAGTGGGCAAATTCATGGCAGATGCAATTTAATGTGGATAAATGTGAAGTTATCCACTTTGGTGGCAAAAATAGGAAAACAGATTATTATCTGAATGGTGGCCGATTAGGAAAAGGGGAGGTGCAACGAGACTTGGGTGTCATTATACACCAGTCATTGAAAGTGGGCCTGCAGGTACAGCAGGCGGTGAAAAAGGCGAATGGTATGCTGGCATTTATAGTGAGAGGATTCGAGTACAGGAGCAAGGAGGCACTACTGCAGTTGTACAAGGCCTTGGTGAGACCACACCTGGAGTATTGTGTGCAGTTTTGGTCCCCTAATCTGAGGAAAGACATTCTTGCCATAGAGGGAGTACAAAGAAGGTTCACCAGATTGATTCCTGGGATGGCAGAACTTTCATATGAAGAAAGACTGGATGAACTGGGCTTGTACTCGTTGGAATTTAGAAGATTGAGGGGGGGATCTGATTGAAACGTATAAGATCCTAAAGGGATTGGACAGGCTAGATGCAGGAAGATTGTTCCCGATGTTGGGGAAGTCCAGAATGAGGGGCCACAGTTTGAGGATAGAGGGGAAGCCTTTTAGGACCGAGATTAGGAAAAACTTCTTCACACAGAGAGTGGTGAATCTGTGGAATTCTCTGCCACAGGAAACAGTTGAGGCCAGTTCATTGGCTATATTTAAGAGGGAGTTAGATATGGCCTTTGTGGCTACGGGGGTCAGGGGGTATGGAGGGAAGGCTGGGGCGGGGTTCTGAGTTGGATGATCAGCCATGATCATAATAAATGGCGGTGCAGGCTCGAAGGGCCGAATCGCCTACTCCTGCACCTATTTTCTATGTTTCTAACACCTGTTGCTAAATTAATTTCACGTCACGTGCCGGTGATAATAAATCTGATTCTGATTCTAATTCTGATTTTCAGTCTCCCTCCAACATGTTGATTCGTCATCACCTTTCATTCGGCCTACGGCAGCAGTTGTCAGCAAACTTCAGTCACATACTCACAAAGCTAACTCGAGTAGACCCGGGGGCTAAACTCGCAGAAATGACGTGCATCTGCGCAAATAGAGATCATGGAGGAGATGTTGTTGCGAATCCGAACTGAGGGATCGATGAAGTGAGTCTTTTTCGGGGACTTCCGGGTCATCAAGGGAATGGCGGCGTAAGGAAAAAGTCTCTCGACAAAAAAGAAGGCAAACTGCCCCAAAATCGAAATTAGACAAATACTTAATATTATATAACTATATTAATAAAAGGGGCAAGGATGATGTCTAAGAATAAGATTAAAAAGTCCGCTCCGAAGGCCGATAAACACAAAGAGACGCAGCAAAGCGACGGGCCTAGCTCCCCCACGGCAGGCCAGGACGGAGATAATAAGCAGGAATCGGTGACTCTGTCTTTGATTCTCAGAGAGATTCGTGAGTTCCGACAAGATAACAACAAACAGCTGGAAGATGTTAAAGGAGAAATAGTAAAAACTAACTCGAGGATAGATGAAACCGAAGCGAGGATTGTTGGAATTGAGGAGAAGCTACAAAACGCAGAGGAAGTGATAGCGGAAATGCTAAAGCTACAAGAGCAGCTCCAGTGGAAGCTAATAGACCAAGAAGGCCGCTCGAGAAGGGAAAATGTGAGAATCTACGGAGTTCCCGAAGGAACTGAAGGTAAACCCGGATTGATGATTCCCTTCGTGGAGAAGCTGCTTAGAGAGAACCTTGATATACCGGCCGCAAAAGACCTACAGATAGAAAAGGCTCACCGCGCGTTGGCACCACAGCCTCCGGCAGGCGCCCAGCCCAGATCGATTCTGGTCAGATTTCTCAGTTACAGAACGAAGGAGAGGTACTTAAACGGGCATGGCAAAAGAAAGGTTTCATGTGGAGCAACTGTAAAATCAGTTTAGACCACGATTACGCACCGGGGATCCTTGCCAGATGGAAGGAATATGCGGAAACACGGAGGGTCCTGAAGGAAAACAAAATCAGATTCCTGACCCTGTATCCAACTCGGCTGAGAGTCTTTTACGACGAAGGGACAAAAACTTACGCTACGGCGGAGGAGGCAACGTCGGACCTGGCGGACCGGGGACTACCTATTAAAGTTATCTCCCAACCGGAGTCGCTACTGGAGAGGATTCGGCAGAAGTCGTGGCAGTTAGTGTGGCGAGGACGCTCCGCACGAACCAGAGTGTCAAACTGCAAAGAAAAGCTGCAAATATTCAGACGCGAATATACAGAGAATACAGATTAATTAAGAGAAATGACAGAAAACAGTAAATCGGACTTAAAGGTAAAATGAAAGCTGATAACTGGAAATAAACTAGAGGGAATAACTTGAATGATAACAATATGGTCGAAACATAAATAGGAGAAAATTCTCTATGATTATTCTCACTGCAGAGGGCCCTCTGACACATGGTGAAGATAGTGGTTATCCCTCTGAACTGAGGCGGGTCGGTGCTCAGGCCTCACTGTTGGAAGTCGGGGAAAATTTTCGAATGTTATATGTTAAAAAATGTCTAGGGTGTGGTTATATGTTTTGGTTTACTGTTGAGAAGCGATTGCTTACTGTTTGTTTAGAAAATGAGAGTGTTTGTTTTCTACTAGAGAAAATGCAAATTGAACTGGTAAAAATAATTTCCTATAATGTTAATGGGGTTTTGAATCCAATTAAAAGAAATAAGATTATGTTTAAACTGAAAAAAGAGAGGGCACAAATAGCTTTCCTCCAGGATACACATATGAGCCAATCCGAACATGAAAAATTAAAAAGAATGGGCTTTAAGCATGTATTTTATTCATCATATAAATTGAGCCACAAAAGATGGCTAGCCACTTTAATATCAAGTACTCTTAATTATGAACATATTTTAGAGACTAAAGACAAAGACGGACGATTTGTAAAAATTACAGGAAGAATAGAAGGTACAGAAATAACATTGCTGAATGTTTATGCTCCACCAGGTTGTGAATGGTCATTCTATAGACACATTTTTGACCTAATGGTCAGTTGCCAAGGGGTAGCAATCTGTGGAGGGGATTTTAATATTAGGTTAAATCCTGCATTAGATTCTTCAAGAATAGTTACTCAGAATAAACCTCTGACTCGGAATATAAATTTATTGAGGGAGGAGTTGGGAATTATAGATGTGTGGAGGGAATTACATCCTACTAGTAAAGATTATACACATAAATCTTTCCCCCATTCAGCCTATTCAAGGATAGACTATTTCTCTATCTTTAATACAGATAGACTCGGGATAAAAAAGAACTGTAATATTGCAATAATTGATCTGTCGGATCATAGCCCAGTCTCTATGTCTCTAATCCTGGAAAGGAAAATGAGGAAAACACTATGGAGGTTAAATTCACATATACTCAATAACCTGAATGTAATGGAGAGATTAAGGGGAGAAATCAAAGAATACATGGACCTTAATGATACGGGAGAAACATCACCAGTTATCTTATGGGATACATTGAAAGCTGTACTGAGAGGAAAAATTATTTCCATTACCACTCACATGAAAAAAATCAACGCACAAGAATTAGCAGACCTTCATGGAAAATTAAAACTTCAAGTTGTAGATAGCAACAAAAGTAATTTTAATTTAAAACAGGAAGTTAAGAAATTGCAAAGTGAAATTGATGATATTTATACATTGGAAACTCAAAGAAATTTTCTTTATCTGAGACAAAAGAATTATGAAGTAAGAGGTAAATCAGTTAGATTATTAGCATATAAATTACGAAAACAACAAGCAGACAATACAATTCATAAAATAAAGAATCCAAAGGCAAAGCTTGTGGAGGGTACAATAGGGAGAATTCAAGAGAGTTTTGAAACATATTATCAAGAGCTGTACTCCCAACCCCGGGCTTCCCATGAGCCCTATATGGACACTTTATTGAATTCTTTAGATCTACCCAAGCTCACAGATTTACAAAATGAATGCCTATTAGAACCAGTGACTGTCAAAGAACTGAATATGGCCATCTCTAGATTAAAGGCTGGAAAGTCTCCAAGTTCCGATGGGTTTACCTCAGAGTGGTACAAATCACTGAAGTCACAGTTAGCCCCATTACTACTTAACACCTTTAATTGGATCTTGCAGAGAGGAGAAACTCCACCTTCCTGGAGAGAAGCAATTATTTCAGTTAGTCCTAAAGAGGGTAAAGATAAACTAGAATGTGGTAATTATCGGCCAGTTAGCGTTCTTAACTTAGATTACAAATTATTTACATCTATATTAGCGAGCAGATTGGAAAATCTTTTACCTGGCCTAATCCATTTAGACCAGACTGGATTTATTCAACAAAGACAAACACAGGACAACATAAGGAGAACTCGACACATACCAGAACAGGTTACTAAGAACGGGACAGAGACAATGGTAGTGGGATTAAACGCTGAGAAAGCTTTTGATTCAGTTCTATACAGAGTGTTAGAAACATTTGGCTTTCAAGAAAAGTTTATTAAAGTAATCCAGACTTTATATAACAGCCCTACAGCTCGAATTAAGATAAATGGGGACCTCTCTGACTCCTTTCTTTTAGAGAGAGAGGCACTAGACAGGGATGCCCAACTTCTCCTCTCCTTGCTTGCCCAACTAATAAGACAGAGCGAAATCGTAAAAGGTATCAAGGTGGCAGGGATTGAACAGAAAGTGGCGTTATTCGCAGATGATGTTTTAGTCTATCTGAGTGAACCAGAAAAATCATTTATAGGATTGTTTACACTGTTGGATGACTTTGGGAAAATATCAGGTTATAAAATAAATGTAAAGAAAACGCAGGTTATGTCCCTAAATTATACACCATCCCAAAAAAAAAAACTGCAGGATACATATGATCTTAAGTGGGAAGCTAAATCATTAAAATATTTAGGAATAACCCTGCCGAAGGATCTTTCAACGCTGTCACGGGTAAATTATGGGCCATTAATTTCAGAGATAAAAGCAGATATGCATAGATGGAATCTTATCCTCTTTTTAACTTTAAATTCAAGGATAAATACCATAAAATGAATATTCTCCCTCGGTTACCCTACCTTTTCCGGACTTTACATGTGGACGTGGATAATAATCAATTCAGGGAATGGGACAAATGGATTTCCCGCTTTACCTGGTAAGGGAAGAAACCTAGAATTCGATATAACACCTTACAGTTAGGGAAGGAAGGAGGAGGTATGGTGCTTCCTTGCTTGAGAAATTATTTTTATGCTTCACAGATAACCCCTCTGTTATATTGGTGTAATATGGAATATAAGGCTAGATGGAAGGAAATAGGATTTGGATTGGTTGACAGTTTACCTCTACAGGCCTCAATAGCTGACAAAGGATTGATGGCCCAGTTGGAAAATTTTAAAAACAGCTGGATAAATCTTACAATAAAAGTATGGCAGAAGGTGGTTAATTCATGTGGAATCAATAACATGTTAAAACTTTTCAGATGGTGTGCATATGATACCGAATTCCTTCCCAACAGAGGAGAAAAAAGATTTGAACTATGGATAAAGAAAGGTCTTACAACCTACCTCTCATTTATACATAAAAGAGTATTACAAAGTTTCCAATTCCTGCAGGACAAACATGGCCTAGAACATAATGACTTTTTTAAGTACCTTCAAGTACGAAACTATGTTAACCAGAGTTGTTGATATACAGACATATCAACAGTAGAATTAGAATTTTTCAAGATTCTGAGTTCGACTTTTAGTTCAATACAAAGTAAATCAGTTTCTCGATTATATAATGCACTCTCCCATGATAAAAATGTAAACACATTGTATATTAAAGAGAAGTGGGAGAAAGAAGCAGGGTTGGTACTTTCAGAGGAGGCTTGGGGGAAAATATGCAGCTTTCAGTGGTCGTCGACTAACTCTTTGACTTGGAGAGAACATTGTTGGAAAAATATTATAAGATACTTCAAGACCCCATATCAGGAAAATTATAGAGATACAAATATGACATGTTGGAGAAGGTGCGGCTCCAATGAGGCAAACCATTTTCATATTTTCTGGGATTGCCCTAAAATTATACTGGAAAGGTATTCATAGAACATTTGCTAAGGTATTTAAGACCCAGATACCTCTGAACTTTGAGATGCTCTATTTGGGGCATGTATTGTTTCTTGAACAGAAGAAAGAGATAAAGTTGCTGCAGGCCCTTTTAGTGGCAAGTAAGAAACCAATCACTAGAAAGTGGCTAATTTCAATACCACCTATATTAGAAGATTGGCACGAAATTATCTTGGAAATATTTAAAGTGGAAAAGTCGACTTACTCCCTGAGAATTCAAAAAGAAAAAAATTATCAAATTTGGAATAAATTGATTGAATATATAACCCCAAAGCGAACAGACTTTAGATGACTCTCCTAATGATTTATACTGCTCTTCTCATCAAAACAGTAATATTCCTAACGTAAGCACCCCTAGTCTAAATGTTTACTGTTTTTGTTTTGTTTTCTTTTTTTTTTGGAAAATGGAGAATTAACACAAGTAAAGGAAAAGATTTGGAAAAGGCATAAAAAATGATAAAATTAAGTAAGTAAGTACATAGGGATTGGATAATTATGTTTTGGGGTAGGCTGATTGGTAGGAGGTGTCGGGACACCTTTTTATGCTATATGTAAACGATTTAGACGATGGAATCAATGACATTGTTGCAAAGTTTGCAGCTGCTACGAAAACTGGTGGAGGAACAAGTAGTGTTGAGGAAACAAGTAAGATGCAGACGGACTTAGACAGATTAGGAGAATCGGCAAGAAAGTGGCAAATGAAATATAACGCTGGAAAATTCATGGTCATGCAGTTTGTTAGCAGTAATAAATTTGCGGACTATTTTAAAAACGGGGTCGGGTGGGGGGGTGAAATCCAGGAAGCTGAGATGCAGAGGGGCTAGGGAGTCCCTGTGCAGACACTCTGAAGGCTAACTTGCCGGTTGAGTCGGTGGTGAGGTAGGCAAATGCCATTTTAGAATTCATTTCAGGAGCTCCAGAGTACAAGAGCAAGGGTGTGATGCTGAGACTTCATTAGGCAGTCGTCAAGCCTTACCTTCAGTACTGTAACAGTCTGGGGCCCCTGATCTTCGAAGAGATGTGCAGGCATTGGCGAGGGTCGGAGGAGGTTCACAAAGATGATTCCAGGAAAGAAAGGGTGATCATACGAAGAACGTTTGATGGCTCTGGGTCTGCAGTCGTTGGAATTCAGAAGGATGAGGGGCGATCACAGTAAAACCTTTCGAATGTGAAAGGCCTAGACAGAGTACATGTGGAAACGATGTTTCCCATGGCGGGGAGAGTCGAGGACAAAAGGCTACAGCCCCCGGATGGAAGGGCGCCCTTTCGAAACAGATACGAATAGCTGGGCACCTGGTGGGCTCAAACATAAACTGCTCTAAAAAGCCACCTTTCAGGTATTCTCGACGTTTGGTTTCCTGGGATCCATCACCAATCTCCTTGCTCTATCAACCTGTAAATTCAACTCCACCGTGACTATTGTAACATTTCCATTTAGACACATATTTTCTATCTCCTCTTGTAATTTGTCGACCTCATCCTCCTACTGTTTCGAGGTCTGCATATTCCACCAGCATCTTTTTGCCCTTGTACTTCCTTAGCTCTCCCAACAATAATTCAGCACATTCCAAATCTATGTCAGCTCTTTCTATTGATCTGATTTCACATTTTGATCTTAGCGCCACACCATCCCTCTGTATGTCATTTCGATTAAAGGTGAATCCTGGACGTTAAGCTCCGACATATAAGCTGCTTGGAGTCACGATTAGCGATGCCCACAACATCAAACCTGCCAATCTCTAACTGTGCTGCAAGTTCATCTACCTTATTCTATTTACTCCGTGCATTCAAACATAACACCCTAAATACTGTATGCACCCTTTTCGATTCTGTCCATCTTTTACATTCTGACTTATCCTGTTCACTGCAATTTCTCTATCATTTGTCTCTCCTTGCGAGGAGCCTCACTACACACTACCTCTGTTTGAAACCCAAGTACTTCATGTTCAGCAACATCACACTTGTTCTCATCAACTGCCAAATTAGTTTAGCTAATTAAAAAGAACTAAAAAAAATTCCATTATGAATTTTGGAGTCGTGAACGTATTCAACAACTATTATAAATGATACTGATTTGAAAATGATGATAAAGTTAAAAATATTTCCCCCAATTAATTTTCCATATAACCATCTTAAATGTAGTGTCAGGCATAAGGAATGTGTGATAATATTTTTGAAAGGTTGAACAAAAGATAATAGATCATGTATTTTGTTGTGATTTCCTCGATCGGCGATTTCCATTGCACTGTGACACAATGTATAGAAATAGCTCACGTTAATTGTTTGTTCAGTGGGCTGTCTCTGATGTGCCTAATAAGATGGTTTGATTCATTTAGAGATTGCAGTACCCTCTCCTTTATAAAAGCTTTCAATGCAATCATCAGCAGTTTGCGACAGTAGAAGCTTTTTAACGTGATCGTCACGTCACACGGAAAATGAAATATCCAGCAATTTACTACATAGAGAGTGTTTATTATCCTGTGCTGACTGCTTTTGGTATCCCTCGTAAGTAGCTGATTTTAGTACGTGTGTAATTTTTTCTTGCTCTGTCTGCTGCTCTGAAATTTATTCGCCGTAAAATCCATTCCACATACCGATTGTCTGATGAGGGATTTTAGTCTGATCCGGTTTGAAACATACGCTTCTTTCTTCCTCCTGCCGTTCCTTATAGCTAGTTTCTTGGTGAACTGCAGCAACCGAGTTAGCACTAAAATTTTAAGGTTTCAAAGGTACATTTAGTGTCAGAAAAATATATGCAATATGCATCATGAAATGCTTTTGCTTTGCAACCATGCACGGAAACAGGGGAGTTTTCCTCAAAATGTTAAACGTCCAAAGTGCCCCCCCAGCTCCCCTCCCTTCCGCGCGTAAATGGCAGCATTAATGATCCCCTCTCCCTCCACCGAGCTCTCAAGCGTAAAAATACAACAGCAAAGTCACAGACTTTCAGCACTCCAAGGACTACTTGTTCACCCGGTATTCGACATACCACAGACACTCTTTCCCAATAATAACGGAGAAAGAGATGTCTCCGTTTCACAGCGAGATGGGAGAAATAACAAACAACTCAACCAACACAGACAAAAAATGCTGGTGAACGCAGCAGGCTAGGCAGCATCTATAGGAAGAGGTACAGTCGACGTTTCGGGCCGAGACCCTTCGTCAGGACAAACAATTTGCTGGTTTACAATGTTAAAATTCCGTAGCGTTGTTTTTTTCCGATCTCTGTGCCTAAAGATCTCGGCTGTCTGGGCACTGCGCCTTAGATCTTCTATGGCCCATGACACATCAATCTGCCCGGATACCGACCCTCGATCCGCCCGTCTCCAGAGCCATGAGATCTCGGCCTTCCAAAGGCGAGCTGAGCTCTCAGACCGAGCCCGAGGCGTGCCGAATAACGGCCAGCCGTGAAACTCCAAGAGCGCGTCCCATTCCAGCAAAGAGCCGTTCTCAGTGTGTAACTCCAGGTCAGGGTCTTCAAAAGAACCCTGAAAGGGACAATGAGGATATTAAAGATGGAAATAGAGCTGTCTCCAAAGATGCAAGTAAAGGAGCGATTATACCGTCCAAAGTTCCTAAGCTCCTAAGCTATCGATATAGTTCCAGCGATTTACCTTGCCCGATCTTCCAAAGCACAGTTCCGGTGCACCATCATACAACAGTTGAGGATTTGTTTTCAAGATAACTGTTTTAATATTTTTTTTTCAATTGCAACAGTAACCGAAGAAAATATGACTATTCGTTTTCCCTTTTTGGACTTGATTTTTCTTCTCTCTTCTGAATTTTAACTCTACGCGTTCCTGGACTCACACGTGCTATGTCAGAAGAAATGGTCTATCTGGGGCCATTATATACCCACTCTCAATGCTCCCCTCAGCTTTATCAGCCACAAAGCTGCACTTATTCGAAATGGCTGCGTCGATCAGTAGTCTTCTCTTAAATACACCGTGGACTGCGGAATCCCGTTGCCAACTGCTGGAGGTTTACCGTCTCAACTTTTAATCAGATGCTCCCTGGAATCAGTAGGATCATTTCCCTTCAGTCAGTAAACAATTTTATGTAAATCCAGTAAAATTGATCTGATTTTGTGCGCTTGAAACTAACTTCTATGTTCTTCCTTCCAGTTAATTTGATGGCTATTGTGATCCTTTGTCGTGAAAAATGCGGACTCTGCAAATGCATCACCCGTTACCTGGTGGCGATGGCATCAGCTGATTTACTGGGTGTTATCATTGGTGTTATATTGGAGCGGATCAATCATATTTATGTTTTTGCGAGATTTTTGTTCATCAGTCCGATTTGTGCTACGTCACTTGTCTTTCGGCTCGCAGCTATGGACTGTTCTGTATGGCTGACAGTGGCTTTCACATTTGATCGATGTATTGCTATTTGTAGCCAAAAGCTGCGGGAACGATTTTGCGCCGAGAGGACGGCGACGACGGTGGTGGTGATTGTGGGCGTAGGGAGTTGTCTAAGGTGTTCACCATTTTACTTTTCAGTAGACCATTCAGCGATGACTAATAACTTTCCATGGCGATGCATTGGCAGACCAGATTACTTTACTTCACCAGTGTGGAAAGCCTACCAGATGTTTAATACGATCACTACACCTTTATTGCCAATTGGTTTAATTCTATTGTTGAATGTATTAACAATCAGTCATATTATTGCGGCAAACAGAGTCCGCCGAGGACTCCGAAGCAGCAATGACAATAAGAAGGATTCAGAGGTAGAGAACCGGCGAAAGTCAATGATTTTGCTGTTCGCTCTATCAGCTAATTTCATTTTATTGTGGATTCCCTTTATAGTCTCTACTATGTTTTGGCAAACTCATAATTACCGTTATACAGACAGATATCTTAATTCTCCGTCGTTTATCGTGCAAGAGTTTGGGTTCATGTTGCAATTTCTCTGCACCTGCACCAACACATGTATCTACACACTGTCCCAGAGGAAATTCAGGGAAGAGATGAAGAAAGGAGTGAAACATCTGGTCACATTTAATGGCCGACTTTGTAGAAGTAGATAATCGTAAGTTGAATTGTATATTTCGTTATGAGTGCACAGAAAAATCCTGAATTATTCGTAGGTCTGATAAGTATACCGTGAATGTGCGTTGTCAGGTGTCTGAAGTTTATAAGCCTGTTTTTCCAGTAATGACAGCTAACTGACTTTCCTCAATTTGTCCTAAATAATAAATTGCTGCGAATGTGAGTTTTACATCCTCAGAATTACGTTTAAAATGATTGGATTTTACATTTTGCACATCCTCTATGGCTGGCGGAGAAATTTGCCTTGGACATAATAATCCTGTGTTAGATAAAGTGAGTTCGGTTAGATGTATCAGATCTCCGCTGATCTAGTTTCAAGAATTGGGGTAACACGCTGTCCCCTGAGAAAGTTGTATACTCGCAAGTTGTCCTGCCTTGAAGACTTTAAGAAAGGGTTTGGCATCAAAAATGCATCTCTGGCGTGAAAACTCACAGTAAGATCTCGCTATATTTTTCAAGCAATGCTATGATCTATCTCATCGACAAGGTGTCATTTTACAAATTTAGTCACGCTAAAAGCAAGCTTTATGTCCAAAAGTCATGATCCAACTTCGGTGGAGTATCAACGATTTTGTAACATGTACGTTTGTTTCTCGTATTTTTAACACACATACTTCTTTATATTACCATCAAAACATGTATTTTAATTAGTCACGTAGTACCGAATCTGTGAACATGTTAGGATCACTGTATTTCGTACCGAAAATTTCTGATCCCAGAATTTTCAAGAATATCCTCTTCATTAGACTGGGTATATATGGAAAGCTCTGTCAAAGAATTTAATGCCTGAGATCTGATGATGGGTCTTCGTCCAGAACATTTAATTTCCTCTCTCTCTCTCTTCATGATGGGTCTTCGTCCAGAACATTTAATTTCCTCTCTCTCTCTCTCTCTCTCTCTCTCTCTCTCTCTCTCTCTCTCTCTCTCTCTCTCTCTCTCTCTCTCTTCACAGTTGTTAGCTCATCTTTCGGTCCTGTTTTACATTCCACTCACTAAAGGGCTGCTGGATTCGATTGAACTTGTTGGGAGAATAACTATGTTTGCTTATTTTGGAGGAGTTTCCCTTCAGTATTATGACTGGAAACGTTCTTTAACCTCCATTGTGACGAATCTTGTATGTTCACATTTATCCCAATAAAATTGCATGAATGTACATTATGTGGTTAGGGGATAATATAGCAGTTATTTGTATTTCTGCACAGCCTCGGAAAGTTATAAATTCTATGTATCAGCCCCGGCAGAGGTCTCACAGATGAGAGATACAGATTATTTAGAGATGCAGCGCAGATCAGGCACTCCCGGTGCCGCGAACTGCGCCAGACAGCAATCCACGTATTGAAACCCAGCCTCATCACAGAATAATTTACAATTACCAACTAAACTGGTAACAGAGAAGAATTTCGACTGCGGGAGGAAAAGAAGCACGCGGAGGAAACTCATGCCTACAAATATTCTTACGAAGGTCACCGGACCCCGGTACCCCGAGCTGTCATTGCTTCGCGCTAACTGCTGAGCTATCGCAGTCAAACTACGCGTGTATTTTCAAGATCTTAACAACGAATTATGGTTTCTTGAAAGAGTGAATGTGTTTCAAGTACTTTCCCTTACGTGAATATCTATAGTGCAAATGCTTTAGTTAAATATATCAAAAGACTGTTTATTTCTTTTAGGCATACGTAATTTATTTTGCTTAATGCAACACGCTAATGCTACTTCTGTCACAACCACGGATTCGGCAGCGCAGTATGTACCGCAATTGCGCTTGTTAATTTGCACGTGTCCGCTAATTATTATTTAATTGTGATAGTATTTACTCCCCACTCGTCGTTGTAGTGCTTGCCGAGACTTGGACAGAGCACAGCAACGCTTCGCTGCCTGTTTGCTTTAGGCTGTCCCTCAGAAATTGGACTTTCAAGTCAACTGACTCTGAGAACTAGCGGTATTCGTTTAATATTTAGATTTTCTCGTCAACATCAGGCTATTTGGCCGAGCGTTTATTGTTTATTTTCCCTTTAACACTATTCGCATTAAAGTTTGTGAACTATCGACCTGCTTCAGTGTCTCTCACTCCGCACTTGGGCCATATCCGAACCTGGTAACAACTTCTTCAGTGAGTCCATTATAGAGTAAGAAATCTTGGCGAAGATTATTGATGTCAAATTGAAACAACAAGCATATAATGAAATCTAACGAATGACAAAACATTTATGTTCAGGCCGAAGTAGTTTCCTTTGCCGATCAATACTGTGTCATAGTCCGGATCGGGGTCCCTTTAAATTTAGCTTGTTTATGTTACGATCCGGACCGTTGATTCCCTGTTTTCCCGTGTCCTTCGACTTTGGTGATTAGAGGCAATTAACACTCGGCTGAACCGGTAGTTTATAGTCTCCGGCTTTGAGTCGATCGGTGCGGGAGCGTCTGCAAAGTCATCGGAGGTACGGTGTGCCGATGTCATCTGGCCGGAGCAAACCAAGTCTCTGCCGAAGCGAGTGCCGGTAATTCTCCCTTCCTCACCGGAGCAACCCTGTCCAGTTACCTCGCCAAAGTGAGCCTGCAAAGTTTCCTCACCGAGGTGGGTCCGTCAGTTAACCCGCCGGAGGGAATCAAGAACCGCTGTCTACTGTTCCCGGGCCGAGTCGAGAGCGCGCCACTACCCGGAGGTTCCAAATCAAGTACTGGCACCGGGGACATTCAAGCTCCAAGTCAAGTCCTGGCCCTGCCGGCATTCAAGCACCAAGTCAAGTCCCTTCCTGGCGGCATTCAAGCACCAAGTCAAGTCCTCGCCCTGGCGGCATTCAAGCAGTAAGTCAAGTCCAACCCTGGCTGCTTCCCAGTTCTGAGTCAAGCCCTGACCCTGGTGGTCTGTGATTCCTATCCTACCCCCTTGTCTGAATTCCTTCTCTGCCCCTCTCGCCTCTAGCCCTCGTCTGCAGCCCCCGCCTGCACTTCGGTCTAGTTCAATCGCCGGAGCTAGATAGGTACTGTCTGGTGTTCATTCGTGTTGATCTTGTCTTGTCTTGTCCTCGCCTCCGTTAGTTAAGTCAGGCCGCCTTGCCGTTGCTCCGCGGGGAGTCATGTCTTGACCAGTCCTCGCCTCCGTGGGGTAAGTCAGACCGTCTTGCCGTTGCCCCGCGGGGAGTCATGTCTTGTCTTGTCCTCGCCTCAGTGGGGTAAGTCAGGCAGTCTTGCCGTTGCCCCGCGGAGGGTCATGAGCCCGGCCCTATGTCATATACCCAAGGAAGGGTCCCATGTTCCTCCTCTCCCTAGCCCATGGCATGTCCATGCCTGGTTCTGGGGTCCGAGCCCGAGGCAAGACCCAGGTACTAGGTCCTTGCCCAGTCTCGGGCTCGGAATCCATACTCTAGCCTCTTCATGTCTCCTCTGGTTCTGGGAGCCGATTCCGGGTCCAAGCCCAGACCCCTGCTCCGAGCCTAGTCGCAGTCCCGAGTCCTTGTCCAGTTCGCTGTTTCCTGTTCCTGCCTTGCTCTCCTGGTATCGAACAATAAACTAAATCGAAGTAACCTCACAAGATGTGTCTTGCATTTGGGTCCACTCTTGCTCCCAATGCCCGCCACAGTGACATACTGTTCCGTCATTTCTCACAACAAGAAGTTTCTTACTTTGAAAATAGGACTGGGTTTTACCGTATCGTCTCGGGATGCAAATAACTTTATTTGATCGCTTATTTTCATTCTGTATATTCGTGGCTGTAACAGTTTTGTCTCATTGCACCCGCTTCTTTCACTTTTCATCGAACAGCATCCGTTGTTGAATTGCAAAATATCATCTGCCTCCAATCCTATTGCTTTCAAGGTAACATTTTTATTCCATTATATTTAACTAAAAAGCAGAGGTTAAAACGAAAGGTAAAGCCACTTTTCCGATAACTTAGAAGATTTAAAATCAACATTCTGGACTTTTTGTCCGGTAATGACAGCCATTAACGGCTGATGTTTATTTTTCAATTTTATCAGAACTTAATACATACTGTGACAGGGTTCTAGATTACCCCTATGAACTGTGCCTGATTACCACTATGAACTGTGGGGGGGGGGAGGGAGGGAGGGAGAGAGAGAGAGAGAGAGAGAGAGAGAGAGAGAGAGAGAGAGAGAGAAAAAAAACCGGCTAACTTTTCGATTTCTGCTGAGTTGGAGATAGCTCCAAGCAGCTCGTAAGTTGCTATGGTGACGGAAGGCGGCGTTATTTGATGGATAGTCGGTGTTATGATTTTCTGGCAGTGTGTTGATTCTTCTCAAGGACATTCGCCTACCTGTGCATTTCTTACACAGGCAGAGGAAGGACGAGATATTTTAATGACAGTTGGCATCCAGTACGGTGAGATAAATAGGAGGTCAGATGATGTAGACCAGAGACACAAGTTTTGGACACTGAAAGAGCTTTGCTTTTCCCACAGAAAAAGTGGGTTTTCGGAGGATCGATCAGGCGGATCGAACAGTCGCTCTTGCAGTGAAAAGGCAGTGACCGGTAGGGAGTTGTCCACGTGTCCACCCATTGCCTGGGTGACAGCTCCACCACAGAAAACCGGTCCCCTTTGTTGAAGTCACAGTCGGTGACTTTTAAAGGATTTCGGAGGGCAAGGAGAAGATCGACGGCGTCAGCTCAACTGAAGACTCAAATCTTTCTTTCTCTCTCTCTCTCTCTCTCTCTCCATCACTACTCAACTTAATACCTCGAACATCATCGTAAAACTGTATCTTTTTACCCTGAGGCTTAAAGAAGCTTGGTTTTCACATATACTTCCACATTTACCTATTTACTTACTTATATATATAATCATTGCTAATCTGATTAATCTACATGTATATTACTGTATTGCGTAGTTACTAATAAATATTATTAGTTAATAGCAATACTGCACTCCAAAGTGTTTTCCATCTCTGCTGTGTTCTTTATTCCCGTCACGGGGTACAATATTGCTTGAAAATGTTATGCCAATTTCTTAAAGACGAACTATTTGTCACTTTAATACAGATGCAATTATTACATTGGCTTCGAAGTCTGTTTTACTGAGATCAGAGATTAAATCAAATCACCTTTATTCACGTTTCCTTTTGTATTTTACCCTCGTTCTCTTCTCGCTTCTCCCATCGTGTAGAAGGTGCGGCATCCTTAGGTTCCACCGGAACGGGTTCAGGAAGTTATTGCTGTACAACCATCAGGAACATTACCGGCGTGGATAAGGTCAGGCACCTCAAGTCTGTTACAGATTCCAGTACGTACTAACTCACTTTCAAGGACGCTACACCTCCATAAGATCATAGGCTGATGTTGACGAGTAATAATTATTTCTGAACTTGGTGGTGTGAGTCATGAGGCTCATGTAGCAGCAGGAAAGTGAGTATGTCCGGGGTGTTGGAAGTTCCCTGATGATGGATGCCGCGTTTCTGCGGCAACATTTCATATGGAAGTGCCCAGAAGTGCGGAAGGACTGTGATGGACTGGGCCGTATTCACTATTTTTGAACGACATTCCATTCAAGGGCATTTGTGTCTCCATGCCAGGCTGGATGTAACATGTCAATATCCTCTCCACTAAAAATCTACAGTCGCTCGTCAAACTTTTCTATGCTAAACATAATTCAGGCAGACTCTCAGAGAAGTAAAGGCGCTACTCCGCTTTCATCGTAATTGTATTTACACACTGAGCTCAGGGACGGGTCGTCCGTAACAATAAAAGTGAGGAATGTAAACGTGCTGATCCTATCAACCCTTGATCCTTCGATTACACTGGCTCATGGACCTCTGGTTTCCTCCGACTGACGTAAATAATTAACCCCTTGGTCGTAATGTCATTCAGTAAGCGGTTGTAGTTATGACATCACAGGCCCAGAATTTCAATCTCCCTCTGACATGCTGATTCGTCACCACCTTATTCGGAATACGACAGTGGTGGTGTCAGCAAACTTGAATATGGCCTTGGTGGTGTGCTCAGTCACACGGTCACATGTGTAACGCGAGTAGAGTCTGGGTCTAAGCACACAGCTGTGTGGTGCATCCGTGCTGACGGAGATCGGGGTGGACGTGTTGTCGCAAATCCGAGCAGACAGCACTCGATCTAGATGAGTCCCTTTCAAGGTAAGAGGGGTAAGGAACCGATATTTTTCACTTTTTAAAGATTTTAGAACGTTATATATGAGCAGAATTCGACTATTTCGCCCATCGGGTCTGTTGCACCATTTCGTCATGGCTTATACATTTACCGTGTAAACCCCAAATCTCCTGGTTTCTCCCCGTATCGCTTTAAACCCGAACCAGTCAAGAATCTATCACCTCTGCCTACACGGCCTCCACAGACGCAGGTGGTAAGAGTGGGCTCCCTCACCTCTGCCGCTCTGACCCTAAACACAGGTGCCCCTCAGGGCTGTGTACTAAGCCCCCTCCTTTACTCTCTGTACACCCATAACTGTGACGCCACCCACAGCTCCAACCCGCTGATTAAATTTGCTGCCGACTCTACACTGATTGGCTGAATTTCAAATAATAATCAGGCAACTTACAGAAAAGAAGTCACCAGCCTGACACAGTGGTGTCAGGAAAACAACCTCTTCATCAATGTCGCAAAAACAAACGAGCAGTTTGTGGACGACAGGAGGAATGGAGACAGGCTAGACCCTATTGACATCAATGGATCTGGGGCTGAGACGGTGACCAGCTTTAAGTTCCTCGGGATAAACATTTCTGACGATCACCCGTCGTCTGTACATACCGGTTGTGTGGTGAAAAAGACACAACAGCGCCTCTTTCACCTCAGACGGTTGAAGAAGTTTGGTGACGGCCCATAAATCCTAAGAATTTTCTATTGGGGCAGAATTGAGAGCATCCTGACTGGCTACATCACTGCCTGGTACGGGAATTGTACTTTCCGCAATTGCAGGACTCTGCAGAGAGTGGTGTGGACAGCCCAACTCATCTGTAGATGTGACCTTCCCACTATTCAGGACATTTACAAGACAGGTATGTAAAAAGTACCCGAATTATCATTGGGAACCCGAATCATCTCAACCACACACTGTTCCAGCTGCTACCATCCGGGAAATGGTACAGCAGCATAAAAGCTAGGACCAACAGATTCCGGGACATCTTCTTCCACCAGGCCATAGACTCCACATCTTCCGTTCTCTTCCTAACGTTATTGCTCTCCATCTGCGTTCTAAAAGAGCGGCATTCCCGCCTCTCTCACCATTGGTAACATTTGTTTCACATCCACTCTATCGATGCCTTTCAACATTAGATAGGTTTCATTGAGGGCCTCTTTCATATTATTTGTCGCTTAATGCATCTTACCTTCTTCATGACATTTTTAGTTGTATTCTGTCGATTTTTAATAGTATCATAATCCTCTAACTTCCTACCAATTTTGACCCCGTTGTATGACTTTACTTTGGCTTTGTATTGGCTTTGACTTCTCTTGTTATCCACGATTGTGTCAGCTTGCCTTCAGAATAATTTTCCTCTTTGGGACGTACACATTTTGTGCTTTCCAAATTGCTCCCAGAATTTCTAGCCATTGTTGCTCAGCCGTCATCCCTGCCAGTGTTCTTTTCCAATTAACTCTGTCTAACTCCTCTCTCATGCCCGTGTATTTCCATTTACTCCAGTGTAATTTGCTTCTCAAATATCTGTCCGAATGTTATCATATTTATGTTAATTTTCCCCGAAGGATGCTTTTATCTTAAGCTCTCGTATGAATTTCCGTTTATTGCACAACACCCAGTCAAGAACAGCTGGCTCCCTAGAGTGCTCATATACGAGCTGCTCTAAAAGGCAATCTTGGAGGCATTCTAGAAATCTCCCCTTTTGACATCCTGCAACTTGATTTTCCCAAACTACCTGCCTATTGAAATCCCACGTGACTATTGTAACATTTGACATGTATTTTCTCCGGCCATTTGTAATTTGTAGACCTCATCTTTACTACTGTTTGGGATTTGTATATAACTCCCATCAGGGTCTTTTTGCTCCTGCAGTTCCTTTGCGCTACCCACAACGATTCAATACCTTCCAACCTCAATGTCACCGCCTCCTAATGATTTTATTTCATTTCTTACCAGTAGCACCACGCCATCCCATCTGTCTTTACTTTCGATACAATCTGTATCCTTGGACGTTAAGCCCCCAGCAATGTTTCTTTGAGTCGCGATTTAGTAATACAGACAACGTCACTCCTGTCAATCTGTAACTGTGGCTCAATACCATACATTGCATACATTCAAACAAAGCACCTACAGTCCTGTATTGAAACTTTTCGATCTTGCCCATGTTTTACATTTCACCGTATGCTCTTGACTGCACTTTTGCCTTATCATCGGTCTATTCTTGCTAGGAGTCTGATTACACTCTGCCTTTGTTTGTAAACCAGTTACTTCATGCTCAGCAATATCACTTGTCCTCAGTTAAAAACATTTAAAAATCAAATGAAATTCCTTTGTTAATTTACGAGTAGTAAACGGCTGCGCAATCTGTTGCAAAACGATACTTATTTGAAAGTGATAAGAAAGTTAAAAATAAGCGTCTTCAATTTTGGAACAAACACAAAATGCTGGAGGAACTCAGTAGGCCAGGCCGCATCTCTGGAAAAAAAATAATACGGTGGACGTTTCGGGCCGAGACCCTTTGGCATGACTCAAATTTTGTGACATTCTCCTTTGAAAGCGTGAATAAAGATAAAAGAAAATTTATTGTGTTGTGCTTTCCTCCATGAGCGATTGCCATTGCGCTGCGACACAACGTATAGAAGTAGCTCATTTGAATTGTTTGTTCACTGGGACGTCTCTGATGTGACTAATGAGATGCTAAATTAGTTGGGAGATTACATTATCCTCTCCCTCTTAAGTACGTGCAAAGCAATCACCGGTAGTCTTCGGCAGTAGGAACAGTATAAACCGATCGTCACGACACGCGGAAAGTGGACTCTCCAGCAATTTACTACACAGGGGTTGTTTACTATCCTGCACTGACTGCGATTTGTATTCCTGGAGTATGTGTGCGATTTCTTTTTGCTTGACCTGCTGCACAACATCATATTCGTCGTAAAATACATGAGATTACACCAAGTTCTTTGTTTGCCGAGAGATTTCGGTCGAATCAGGTTTGAAGCATATGATTTTTTTTCTCACTCAGACTGTACAGTTTTTTTTTTCCTTTTGTTAGTTTCTTTGTGTTTGTGTGTGTGGTCCCTTAACTCCGTCATAACAAGCTTTTTGCACCATTCTGTTTTTGGTGATGGAGAGCGTGGCAAAGAAGCCGGCCGGATTCGAACTCCAGATCTCTCGCTCGGAAGTCCAGCGCTGATGCCGCTACGCCACCAGCCGGTTTCTTTGCAACTGCAATAACCGATCTTAAGATTAGAGTAGATCAGATTATGAGGACACGCAGTCCTCTTTTATTGTCGTTTAGTAATGCATGCATTAAGAAATGATACAATGTTTCTCCAGAATGATATCACAGAAACACAAGACAAACCGACTGAAAAACTGACAAAAAACACATCATTGTAACATATAGTTACAACAGTGCAAAGCAATACCGTAATTTGATGACGAACAGACCATGGGCACAGTAAAAAAGGTCTCAAAGTCTCTCGAAAGTCCCATCATCTGACGCAGACGGTAGAAGGAAGAAAAAAAATGTTCCTGCCATGAACTTCCAGCGCCGCAAACTTGCCGATGCAGCCTCCTGGAAGCACGCTAACACAGCCGACTCTTGAGTCCGTCCGAAAAATCCAAGCCTCCGACCAGCCCTCCGACACCGAGCACAGAGCACCATCTCTGCCGAGTGCTTCGACTCCGGCCCCGGCAACGGGCAATAGGCAAAGCCGAGGATTTGGGGCCTTCCCCTCCGGAGATTCTCGATCGCACAGTAGCAGCGGCAGTTAAGCGGGCATTTCAGAAGTTTCTCCAGGTGTTCCTCTGTGCTTCCCATGGCTCTCTCAATCAATCAGGATTGTGCACGGTATCCTAGTTAACACATACGATATCATTCAGAGCGGGCGCGCACGCTGCGTCGCGACGCCATCTTCTCCTCCGTCCTAAAGGAGTGAAATCAGTAATCAGATCTTGCTTCAGCATTCTCCGTTGCTCGCATTAGGGTTCGGGCGCGAGTACGCGGGCAGTGGGCAAAATATCCGTCTAGTGTTTGTAGATTTCGTGCTGGAGATGCAGCATCGCTTCACCTTGCCACTTTGTTTTCGGCCCACGTTGTCATCATCTCGGTTGCTGACTTGCCTTTATTGGAATCTTTCTCCTCGTTAACCTCTGCTCTGGAGTTTAAGTTACAGTGGTAGAATTATTGCCTATGGATCGCATTGGGGCTGGGAATTATAAGGAATAGGTTCTGTGATCTGGGGGATTGCAATAACTGCTTGAGGGCTGTTGTGGGCGGGACAGGACCCGGGGTAGTGTAAGGCAATGGGGGTGGAGGTTTCACGGCGAAGGGCGGTGGGGTGGGAACTGGCATAGCGGACGGTGGGGGGTGGGGTTAGTTTGCAGGACCTTGCAGCGGGGGAATAGCTGAAGGAGGAACCGAACTGCTGGTGCTGCTTGGTGAATTTGGCCCCTTAGTGGGGTAAGGGCTTCAGTTTATGAGGGTATGTAAGACGGTCGGAGATCTTAGGTTTAGAAGCAGGGCTGAGGACTGGGGATGCGATATGGGTTTGTGGGGCTGGTGTTACGTATGCCCCTTTGTGTGGTGTGGATTGGGTTATCTGGGGTGCTGTCCGGTTAAGTTGGGGTGGGCAGTCCATTGTAATTTAGGATTAGGGTGAAGGGTAGTGTTAAGAATGTTTGTAGGGCGGCGTAGTAGTTTTAAACTGGTGCTGTGGGGGTGAACTTGGCTCCCTTGTGGGGAGATGGCTCAGGTTTATGGGGAAGTGTTGGACGGCTGGAGGTGTTAGGTTTAGGGGTGTGGCTGGGAGGTGGGGATCCGGGACCTTGCAGTGGAGAACTTTGCTCCCCGGTGAGGAGAGAGTTAGGGTGAGTATTAAGGGTTTTTATCCTTCGAAGTCTCAGCCTACTCTCATCGACCTGCAGCGGGACCATCGTTCTTTTACACCATCATGCAACAAATGAGATTTCATTTTCAATATAACTATCTCAATATCCTTTCGATTGCAACAATAACCAAAAAAACAATATGACTGTCCCGTCTTCCCTTTTGGATTTGTTTGTTCTGGTCTTAATTTTAACGCTGCAGGTTCCCAGACTCACATGTATTACATCAGTGGAAACAGTTCCCCTGGGTCCATTGTATTCCAATTCTCAATTCTCCGTTCAGAAACAATGCTTGGCTTATTCGAGATTGTTGCATCAATCAGCAGTCAGCTATTAATATCGCCGTGGACTGCGGAATCCTATTGCAAACTGCTGGAGATCTGCCGATTCAGCTGTTACTTCGATCCCTCCCTTGGCCTCAAGCATTAATGTAAGCCCGGACGAACTGTGGAAACACATCGTGGGTCGAAGCCAGTTCTATCCGGGCTGGAATCAGAAAGATGTTTTCCAATCAGTGTGTAAACAATTCTCTGTATGCAAATCAAGTAAAATGCATCGGATTTTGTGCGCTTGAAGCTAACATTTATTTCTTCCTTGCAGTTAATTTAATGGCAATTAGAATCCTGTGTCTTCAAAAATGTGGACTATCCAAATGAATCATCCTTTACCGGGTGGCAATGGCAACAGCTGATTTCATGGGTGTTATCGCTGGCGTTGTACTAGTGCGGATCAATAATATTTACGGTCTCGCCAGTGTTTTGTTAATCACTCCGATTTGCGCTGTGACAGTTGTGTTTCGGCTCGCAACCATGCACTGTTCTGTCTGGCTAACGGTAGCTTTCACATTTGATCGATGTACAGCATTGCAATTTCTTACTTAAAGCTGTGGAAGCGAGTTTGCACCGAGAGGACGGCGATTACAGCGGTAGTGATTGTGAGCATAGGGAGTTGGCTCTGGTGTTCTCCATTTTACTTTGCAGTAGCTCCTTTCACGGTAATTGACAACGTTCCATGGTGCTGCTCTGTCAGAGCTGATACGTTAGTTCACCAGTGTGGAAAGCTTACCAGATCTTCAATAATATCATTATACCTTTATTGCCAATCGCTTTAATTCTATTGTTCAATGCTTTAACATTCAGACATATTATAACGGCAAACAGAGTCCGCCGAGGACTTCGGAGCAGCATTGACAATGAGAAAGATTCAGAGGTGGAGGACTGGAGAAGGTCAATGATTTTGCTTTACGCTCCATCAGCCTATTTTATTTTATTTTGGACCTCGGTTATATTCTCTACTATGAACTGGGAGGCTCAAAATTACTTTTACGCAGACAGATATCTTAAATCGCCGTCGTTTATCCTGCAAGAGTTTGGGTACACGTTGCAATTTCTCTGCACCTGCACCACCACGTCCCAGGGAAGAAATGAAGAAAGGAGTGAAACATCAGGTCACATTGAATGGCCGACTTTGTAGTTAAAGCGTAAGTTGATTTGTATATTTTGTTATTAAGTCACATAAATGTTCTACAAACATTTGCAGATCTGCTAAATCATGAAGAAGAGAAAACGACGACTGTTCTCTTTTCAGTGATACTTCCTGGCTTGCTGAGTTCCTGCAACATTTTGTGTGTGTAATGTCCAAAATCACACTGTGGGCCGTTCCATTTATGCCTCTTTTTCTGGAGCTTAAGGTTGTTAATAATGACTCAGTGTTTCTTCACAATGTGACTGTGTTCAAGTACTTTCCACGATGAGAATCTCTTTTATCCATAGGTGATGCTCTTTCTTTCGTGCAGCAGGTTAACTTTTTCCTTCCGTGATTCGTTATGAAGAAGTGAAAAATCTTGGTGAAGGTAATTGAATTAAAGTTGATGCAACAGTCTTATAATAAACCCTCAGCAACAAGAAGGAGTTTATGTTCAGGCAGAAGTATTTCTCCTTTCCGCATCTTACTGTTCTCTCATTCAGTACGAATTCGTGTGGACTCTTCCTTTCAAACTGCGTCTCCACTTTTAACATTTCCTCTCAGACTGCAGATGACCATAATGACTCCATCTTATCGCTTATTTTCTCTTTGCAAATTCGTGGACAATTTTGCAAGCGGCTGTAACATTTTAGCCTCAGTTTACCAGCTTCTTTACTTTTTATCAAACAATATCCATTGCTGAATTGCAGAATTTCTCCAGCCGCCATTGCTATTCCTTTTTCGGCAATATCTTAGTTCAGTTATATTTAACTAAAATAAAGTAGAGGTTGAAATGAAAGGTAGAGCCACTTGCTGACCGATAACCTAAAAGATTTATTGCAGCATTGTAGATTTTTTATCCTGTTCTCACAGCCATTTCCGGACGACTGCTTTTGTTTTTAATTTTATGAAAATGTAAGACGTATTACTTGGCTATTTTATACTAATTGCTTAACTGTGAATTACTTATCATTTAAATTCATATGCAATCATTTCATTGCCTTCGAAAACTATTTTACTGATATCAAAGAATAAGTCACATCACTCATTTATTGTGTGCACAATCCTCATATTGTGCTTATCTGTCTCTGATGGCATCTATCTCATACCCTTAGCATCGCTAATGCTCTACTTTTCTACAATACTGACTGACTTCCTGCGCAGCGATGAGGTCCTCCATATCGCTCTGTCCATAATTTAGCACACATATAGATAATAATTCTTAACTGCTGCTTCCGTAACATTGTCACAGTTAACCAATGACTCTTAACCACAGTAATCAGTCATAGTTGTTAGCCGTGAGTTGAACTCCCGACCTTTCGGGACCGGTGGACCATTCTTAGTCCGGCCTCTACCTTTGTCCTGTTCTGCATGGGTGACCTTATCAAGGGTCAAAGCACAAGGAACCGAATCAAGCCAACAATGCTCGCTGGATGATTGAGACATGCAGACCTCCAAACCTTACCATAAGCTTCAAGTCCGCTTGAAGGACTTTTCCAAAACACTGGATATAAAGTAGGTCGGTACTCGTTTTCTCTTAAGCTGCTTTATAAATCGTCCATCTAAAATTCGGCTTCCACAGTATACTCCCTTTTGATTGTTACATCAACATCGTCATGGAGACGTCTAATTACCTACGTTGTGCTACATTAACGCATCATTGTTAGAATATAAATAATACTCACCGATAGTCTCAGCGCCTTATATCCCTTTGACTCATATAAACTTATCTATTCAAGTTTAAGTTGTTACCTCTACTTTCCCAGACCTGCTCTCAGTGCCTCCTCAATAAAAACTACTTTTGACTTGTAATTTTGACCTTACTTTCTTACACTGCTGGAGTATAAACTGCATTCTTTCAAATGCTCAAGCATGGTTTGAATTCATTGTTGCATGGAATAAAATCTTACCCTTTAGTTCTAACTTCCGATATTTCAACTACATTCCTCACTTTTCCATCAACCAGATTGGCTAATATAAAAGTGTCGTGAATTCATGCTTGTTGCCCTCAGTCACCGCCAACATTTTCATGGTGAGCTACGGGAAGCCTGTTGTCACATAACGCACCAAAATAGTATCTATAGCATTCCTATTGGAAGTAACCGTCCAAATCCCGCTGTCATCATCAGCCTCACAGACCAACTAGGCATGTATCCTCTTGTATTTGGTTCTCGCTCCCTTCTCGATTCTACCAACGAGCAGATGGCGCAGCATCCGTAGGTCCCACTCGGGCAGTTTCAGGAACAATTATTACTGTACCACTATCAGGACCATTACCAGTGTGGATGATGTCAGGCACCTCAGTTCTGTACAGATTCCATAATCTACCAACTCACCTTCAAGGACGCTACACCTCCATAAGACCACAGCCTGATGTTGTGAGGTAATAACTGTTTCTGAGCCTGGTACTGTGCGTCATGGGGCTCCTCTACTTTCGTCCAGATGGCAGCAGAGAAATAGGAGCATGTCCTCGAGGTTGGAGAGACTCTCATGCTGGATGCCGCGTTCCTGCGGCAATGTTTCATTCCGAAGTGCCCAAAGGTGCGGAGGGACCATGGCAGACTGGCCGTATCCACTACTACTGTTTAAAGGATTTTCCGTGCAAGGCTTTTGGTGTTTCCATACCAGGCTGGGATGCAGTACAAATCTATAGTCGCGAGTCAAAGTTCACGATGCCATACGGAATCACCGCAAATTCCAAACAAAGTAGAGGCCCAGCCGTGCTTACTTCATAATTGTGCTGACGTGCCGGGATCGGGACGAGTCCTCCGAAACGATAACAGCAAGGAATGTAAAGTTGCTGATCCTATCCATCCCTGATCCTTTGATTAGGACTGGCTCATGGACCCCTGGTTTCCTCCTACTTAAGTAAATAACCAACTCTTTGGTCTTGATGTAATTGAGTAAGAGGTTGTTGTTACGGCACTACTCAGCCAGATTTTCTGTCTCCCTCCGACATGCTGATTCGTCACCACCTATGATTCGGAATACGACAGTGGTGTTGTAGGAGAGCAAACTTGAATCTGGCTTAGGTGCCGTGCATAGCCACACAGTCACATGTGTATCCCGAGTAGAGTCAAGGTATAGGCACACAGCCGTCTGGTGCATCTGTGCTGACGGAGATCGTGGAGAAGATGCTGTTGCAAATCCGAACTGACTGCGCTTGATCTAAACGAGTATTTTTCATTGTAAGAGGAGTAAAGGACCAAGATTTCTCACTTCTATAAGACTGTACAATGTGAAACATGGGCAGAATTGGGCCATTTGGTCCACCGAGGCTGCTCCGCCAGTTCTGATGGCTTATCCATTAACACTCTTAGCCCCAATCTCCTGCATTTTCCCCGTATCCCTAACCAATGAAGAGTCTATCAAGCTCTGCCTTACATAACGTAAACCCATGGCCTCCTCATACGCGTGTGGCAACGAATTCCACAACTTCCGTTCTCTTCCTAACTCTTCCGTTCTCTTCCTTTCCATCTTCGTTCTAATATGTAGACTCTCCCAGCACAGCTAACCGCCGCTCTACATTCACTCTGTTCAGGCCTTTCAACATGAGATAGGTTTCAATGAGGTACCCCTCATTCTTCTGAAATCCAGTGAATCCTGGAATCATTCTGGTGAACTTCCTTTGAACTCCCTCCAGTGTTGGCACATTCGTTGTAAAGGGCAGGAAACGACTCAGAATACCGCAAGCGAGGCCTCCCCAGTAGCCTCAACATTACATCCTTGCTTTTAAATGTAATACTTCTTCAAAAGAATACTGAAATCGCATTTGCTTCCTTCACTACCGAATAAGTCTGCAAATTACCAGTTAGGGAATCCTGCACAAATCCCAAATCATTTTGCACCTAAACAAAAGGAATTCTGCTGATGCTGGAAATTCAAGCAACACGCATCAAAGTTGCTGGTGAACGCAGCAGGCCAGGCAGCATTTCTAGGAAGAGGTACAGTCGACGTTTTGGGCCGAGACCCTTCGTCAGGACTAACTGAAAGAAGAGATAGTAAGAGATTTGAAAGTGGGAAGGGGAGGGGGAGATCCAAAATGATAGAAGAAGACAGGAGGGGGAGGGATGGAGACAAGACCTGGACAGGTGATTGGCAAATGGGATATGAGAGGATCATGGGACAGGAGCCCCAAGGAGAAAGACAAGGGTGGGGGGAACTCAGAGGATGGGCAAGGGGTATAGTCAGAGGGACAGAGGGAGAAAAAGGAGAGTGAGAGAAAGAATGTGTGTATAAAAATAAATAACGAATGGGGTACGAGGAGGAATTAGCGGACGTCAGAGAAGTTAATGTTCATGCCATCAGGTTGGAGGCTACACAGACGGAATATAAGGTGTTGTTCCTCCAACCTGACTGTGGCTTCATCTTTAAAGTAGAGGAGGCCGTGGATAGACATGTCAGAATTAGAATGGGATGAAGAATTAAAATGTGTGACCACTGGAACTTCCTGCTTTCTCTGGCGGACAGAGGGTAGGTGTTCAGCAGAGCGGTCTCCCAGTCTGCGTCGGGTCCCGCCAATATATAGAAGGCCACATCGGGAGCACTTTAAAGATTTGTCTTTATCTCGGAAGGAGATGATAGCAGAGCAGGGTAGGGAACCTGAGATAGTTAAATTAAAAGAACAAGCTCTTCCAGATAGTGAAATTGGAAAAGTACCAGTTGGATATTATTTTGAAAAGGGGGTATTAATGAGAAAGTGGAGATCGCCTACAATTCCTGCTAGTGAGGAATGGGAAGTTAATCATCAGGTTGTTGTTCCTAAAATTTCCCGAAATGAGATTTTAACTATGACTCATAGTATTCCTTTGGGTGGTCATTTGGGAGTAAAGAAAACTATGAACAAAGTTTCTAAACATTTTTATTGGACTAGTTTAAGACAAGATGTGGCGACATTTTGTAGAACGTGTCATACATGTCAAAGTGTTGGTGAACCTAATCAGGTTACTCCAGTGGCCCCACTGCAACCAATTCCTGTATTTGGTGAGCCGTTTTCAAAAATCATTGTAGACTGTGTAGGTCCTTTGCCAAAAACTAAAATTGGACATCAATATTTATTAACTATTATGTGCACAGCATCTAGGTTTCCAGAGGCAGTACCCTCTTAGGAATATAACAGCCAAAACTGTGACAAAGGCTCTTATAAAATTCTTCACTTATTTTGTGCTGCCTAAAGAAATACGATCAGATCAAGGTGGTAATTTTATGTCTGGGTTGTTTCAGCAGGTAGTTTATAAACTGGGAGCAAAGCAGATTATTTCCTCAGCCTATCATCCAGAATCACAAGGAGCCTTGGAGAGGTCTCATTTTACACTAAAAAACTATGATTAGGATATATTGTGTAGAAAATGAAAACGATTGGGATGAAGGCATACATTTACTACTTTTTGCAGTAAGGGAGGTAGTACAGGAATCATTAGGCTTTAGTCCTTCTGAACTTGTGTTTGGACATTGAGTTCGAGGACCTTTGGCTTTGTTGAAGGAACAGTGGATTAATAAAGAAGTACACACTAGTTTGTTAGATTATGTTTTGAATTTTAAAGAAAGATTGTACAAAACTTGTAGTTTGGCCAAGGAAAATTTAAAGTTAGCTCAAGAGAAGATGAAGACGTGGTGTGATAAGGAAGCTAGGATGAGGTCATTTCAGCCTGGAGATAAGGTGTCGGTTCTTTTCCCAGTGCAAACAAACACATTACAAGCCAAATTCCATGGTCCTTATGAGATTAAATCTAAGGTAAATGAGGTGGATTATGTGATAAAAACCCCAGATCGGAGGAAGACAACACATCTCTGTCGTATAAATATAATAAAACCGTATCATCAGAGAGAAGTTGCCACTGTGACTGTTAAGGAAAAGGGTTAAGGAAATTAAACTCCAATTAAATAATCCAGTTTAACGTTACAGGAGTACAATATTTTGATCAGTCATATTAAGGGTAAAGGCAATGTGATCACTGATTCTCTGTCTAGATGTTAAATGTGCAATGAAAATTTGTTTTTTTCTGGAGTGAGATTTTATCATTTGTAACACTCCCACTGTACATTAGTTTGTAAAGGGCTGAAAGATAAGATTGTATATATTGTGTGCTTTGTAAATTTTATACCAATTTTGTACTAATGTTAAAATTTTGTTCTTCAAGAGACCAATTTCTTTTTGGAGGGAGGTGTTACATGCTCAAGGAGATCTCTTTCTTTGTGAGAATGATGTAATGGTGACGTAGTTGGTTTCTGAGTTTGTAGATTTCCAGGTAGAACGTGTTGTGCCTCCTTTTCTGTTGCGTGTTTGTTTTTGTGACGCAGTTTCATTTTTAAAAAGGAAGGTGAGTCCTCTTACAACATATTGTATTATTGAACTGGAGATTTGTGGCTGGAAGTGCCAATTTACTCAATTCCGACAGTTTTGAAGGGAGAGTGAAGAATTCATCGAAGTGAAGGATCGAGAGAAGTCGGAATCGTTTGGCAGTTTAATAAAGAATCGACCGCATTAAGTCTTCGTTGGAGAGAACCTGCATTGAGATACCTCTTGCAAAAGGGCACTATTCCAAATCATATTATGCCTCTCCAAATGTTCATAAATCCTGCCTTTCAAGATCTTTTCCATCGACTTACCAATCACTGAAGTAAGACTCACTGGTCTATAATTTCTTGGGCTATCTCTACCTCCTTTCTTGAATAAGCGAACAACACCTGCAACCCTACAAATCTCCGGAACCTCTCCCGTCCCCATTGATGGTGCAAAGATCATTGCCAGAGGCTCAGCAATCACCTTCCTCGCTTCCCACAGAAGCCTGTGATACATCCCGTCCGGTCCCGGTGACTTATCCTACTTGATGCTTTCCAAAAGCTCCAGCACATCTTCTTCGTTAATATCTAAATGATCAAGCTTTTCAGTACACTGCAAGTCATCCCTACAATGCCAAGATCCTTATCCGTAGGAAATACTGAAGCAAAGTATTCATGAAGAACATCGGTTATCTCCTCCGGTTCCACACACACTTTTCCACTGTTATATATGATCGGTCCTAGTCACTCACGTCTTATCCTCTTGCTCTTCATATACTTCTAGGATGCCTTGCGTTTTTCCTTAATCCTGCCCGCCGTTAGGGAACTGGAGCAGGAGCTGGGTGACTTCCGGATCATTCGGGAGAATGAGGAGTTTATAGACAGTAACATCAGGGAGGTAGTTACGCCAAAGGAGCAGTGCACAGGTAATTGGGTTACCGTCAGGCGAGGGAAGGGGAAAGGGCAGGCAGAGCGGTGTTCCCCTGTGGCCATTCCCCTCAACAACAAGTATACCGATTTGGATACTGTTGGGGGTGATGACTTACCTGGGACAAGCTGCGGCAGACGCATCTCTGGCACTGAGTCTGTTTCTGCATGTCATGAAGTCAATCAAGTCAGCATTCTGGTTCACGGTCCGGCCCGTCGATCCATATTCCAGATTTTCCGGTTATCCCTTGTTCTTTTGGTGCCTTAATTGAGGCACATGATTCTTATTTCGGGCTGGATACATAAATAGCTCCTGGGTTCAGCTTCAGTTGATGGACTGTTCCCTTCCCTTCCCTTCACCTTCATCCTGAGGCCTTGCCTGAACCTTTGCCTGAAGACTTGCCTGCAACCTCGAGTGCGTCCTCGGCTGTATCGCTATCAAGTTCTACAGCTGGAGCAAGACTGGAGCCTTGCTGTGTCTTGATAAGGAACTGTCTATCGTTGTTTGGAACTATCTCTGTGTCCACGCCTTCGCTAGGTAGGTCCGGCTGTTTGCCACTACCTTGTGTTAGGGACCGTCTCGTCGTGTTCAGCATTCTGTGTTTGAGTCCCGGCCCTACGTCCTGCTCCTAAGGAGGGGTTGCATCTATTGTGTTCTGCGTTCTTGTCTCCCAAGACCGAGCTTCTGTGTTCTGCGTTCCTGTCTCCCAAGACTAAGTCAAGGCTTTGGGGTCTCGTCCTGTCGTGGTGCCTCGCCCAACCCAGGAGTACTTCGTTTAGTCCAAGCCACGTCCAGGTACCTCGTCTACTCCAAACCAAGGCTTTGTGTTCTCGTCCTGTGCAGGAGTTCCACGTCCAGTCCTGTAGCCATGTCTTGCCCTCGCCTGGATCCGGTGTCCGAGCACGAGTCAAGACCCAGGTTCCGGGTCCCTGTCCAGTCTCTGGCTTGGAGACCCTGTCCAGGTTCCAAATTCCTAGTTCCTCGTCCAGGTCCCACTTTCCTAGTCTAGTCCTAGCCCAGGCCCTGTACCTAGTCTCGTCCAGGGCCTGTGTCTCGTACAGAGTCGTTTCTTCCGCACTTCCCTTGCTTTCTTGACACACCTAGTCCTGTTCCTAGTACTTCAGTGTCTGTGTCTTGCATTTGGGTTGCTCCCAGCAACACCCCCCCGCCACTCCACCATATGACACTGCAGTGCAGAAGGAAGGGTGGAAGAAGAGGAGGGCGTTAGTGATAGGGGACTCGATAGTTAAAGGTACAGACAGGAGGCTCTGTGGTCGTGACAGAGAATCCCGGATGGTTTTAAGCCTCCCGGGTGCCGGGGTCAGGGATGTCTCTGATCGTGTGCACAGCATTCTGCAGTGGGACGGTGATCGGCCAGATGTCATGGTGCACATCGGTACCAATGACGTCGGAAGAAAGAGTGAGGAGGCCCTGAATAGTCAGCATAGAAAGCTTGGTAGGAAGTTAAAAAGCAGGACCTCGAGGGTGGTATCTCAGGATTTCTACCTGTGCCACGTGCCAGTGATGGTAAGAATAGGATGCTCTGGCTGTCACAATGGGATGCTGGGAACAGACCCAAACGCAAGACACAGACACTGAAGTACAAGGAACAGGACTTGACTAGAGTAGGGGCGTGACAGGATTCAGGCTAGGAGCAGCGATAAGAACGCAGACTTGGGCTAGGGAAAGCGGGACCATGACTAGGAACCATGGAGTAGGAGACAAGGCTTAGACTCCGAGCCCGACACTGAACAAGGACCCAAAACCTGGGTCTTGCCTCGGGCTCGGATCCCGGAATCAGGCAAGGACATGACATGGCTTAAGGACAGGACGTGGCTGGGGTCTAGAGGCCCGAGCTTGGAGACAAGACAAGGTTCTGACTCCGAGCCCAAGACTGGACAAGGACCCAGAACCTGGGTCTTGCCTCGGGCTCGGACCCCAGAACCAGGCAAGGACATGACATGGCTTGAGCCTTGGGGTCTTGGGTCTTGAGCTTGGCTTGGGATCCTCGAGGCTTGGGGTCTTGGGTCTTGAGCTCGGCCACACAAATATCCCCTGAACATTTGCCATATTTCTGCTGTACAGTTCCCTGAGAAAATCTGTTCCCAATTTATGCTTCTAGGTTCCTGCTTGATAGCTTCATATTTCCCCTTAATCCAATTATCCGCTCTCCTAACTTGACTGTTCCTATCCCTCTCCAATGCTATTGTAAAGGAGATAGAATTGGGATCACTATCTCCAAAATGCTCTCCCATTAAGACACCTGACACCTGACCAGGTTCATTTCCCAATACAAGATCAAGTTCAGCCGCACTTCTTGTAGGTTGTTCTACACATTGTGTCAGGAAAGTTTCCTGAACACACCTAACAAACTCCACCCGATCTAAAGCTCTTGCTCTAGGGAGATGATAATCAATATTTGGGAAATTAGAATCTCCCTCCATGACGAACTTGTTATTATTATACCTTTCAAGAACCTGTCTGCCTATCTGCTCCATGATGTCGCTGTTACTATTAGGTGGTCTATAAAAACACCCAGTCGAGTTATTGACCCTTTCCTCTTTCTAACCTCCACCCACAGAGACTCAGTCGGCAATACTCCCATGGCTTCCTCTTTTTCTGCAGCCGTGACTCTATCTCTGATCAGCAGTGCCACGCCCCCACATCTTTTGCCTCCTTCCCTGTCGCTTCTGAAACATCTAAAGCCGGGCACTCTATGTAACCATTCCTGTCATTAAGGTCTCTGTAATGGAGGCACTCATGACTGTGAAGGTAATCATACCACCAGTGCAATACTAAAGTTTGCTGACAACACCAGTATCGCAGGCTGAATCAAAGGGGGTGACGAATCAGTACATCGAAGGGAGATTGAAAATATGACTGAGTGGTGCCATAACAACATTCTCGTACTCATTGACATCAAGACCAAGGAGCGTTGTCTCAAGGTATGTGGACGATACAAAGGTAGGCGGAGGGCAGAAAGATCCGAGGATGCGGAGAGGCTGCGCAATAACTTAGATAGATTTTTGTGTGTAGATTAGAGAGATAGCAGTGGGCAAAGAAGTAGCAGATGGAATATGGTGTCGGAAATTTTATGGTCATGCATTCTGGTAGATGAAATAAAAGGGGAAACAATGTGCTAAATTGAGCAAAGATTCAAAAAGGGGTCCTTATATAGGATTCTCGAACAGTTAATTTGCAGGCTGAGGCGGTGGTGAGGGTAGCAAACGCCACATGGTATTGATTTCAAAAGGATTAGACTATGAGGGGAGGATGTCATGGTGAGGCTTTTTAAAGCACTGGTGAGACCTCACCTGAAGTATTGCGAGCAGGTCTGGGCCCCTTATCTCAGGAAGGACGTGCTAGCACTGGAGAGGGTTCAAAGGAGGTTCAGAAGATGACTTCGAGGAGTTTAAGCTTTCGGGAACCTCGTGGCGAGAAGGCTACGGGATGGGGTACGAGCGATTAGCGCTTGCATTGTTCGCGGATTACTGACACGAGGGAGATTTAGGCAACGTGAAGAATGCGGAAGATGGGTGCCAGCTGCTTGTCTTTTGATCGTGGTGAAACGGCTCTGCAACCAGAGTGGGGAGATTGTCTTTTCATCTCTGGTGGGATTGCTCGCTGTCCGAGAAGTGAAGGCCTGCCGCTGTGCCACGAGAATGTCACCGAGGTTTTCTGCATTTTGACATGGCCTCAGGCTATCAGCTTTCTGTAGCATTATAGTTTTATATTATCCGAGTTTTTCCTGGAACTTTCTCGAGTTTGTTTGTGTACCGGAGGGAGGGGTTTGGAGGTCAATATGCCTGTTCCGTTTTTATTCATTTTTTTCTGCCGGGGAGGAGCGATTTGGGGGTTGATGATCATTCCATTCTTGCTTTCATGTCTATCTGGAGAATAGTCTCAGAGCTGTATACTTTGACGATAAATTTGAACCTTTCTGGATGGCCCAGGGTATATAAAAAAGCGACAAAATTGTGTGATATTTGTAGTCGTACAGTGCTGCGTTATAGGAGGATAAATTGGGTAATTAAAAGTACGTTAACGATGATGTAATAATCAAAAGAGAGTGCCAGAAGTAGATGAAGAACTTTGCGTGGTCCTTTTAAACAGCATCTTAAGAGAAAACGAACTACCAAACTATTTCATATCAAATTGTGAAAGACTCTTCAATGTGAACCACAGCCTTGTCCTAGGGTTTGGAGACTCAATGACCCGCAGAGTTATGTTGGTTGCAGTGAGGGTCTTGTGCTTTGGCTCTTGACAGGGTCATCCGATCCAAAGAGGCCAAAGTGTACAAGCCACAGTAGGAGTGGTCCTCCGGTCTTCTGGGTTCTGGCTTCAGCTCATGGTTAACAACCCTGACTGGTTATAAAATTGTTCTGGAAACAGCAATGAAGATGGCTTCTACATCAGTCTTCCACGATATAGACAGGCACAGATGGAGGACTTTCACTGCTCTCCATGCAGCGTAATGGGCAGTAAGTCAGTAATGCTAAGGGGTATTAGATAAACCCTATCAGAGGCTGCCGAGCACAATATAAGTCCATTCTGTACGCAATAAACGAAGGTGATTTACTTTATTCTTTGATCTCAGCAAAACGGATTTGAATGGCAATGTAATGATTTCATCTCCATTTAAATGATATGCAGTTCACGTTTAAGAATTTAGCATAAAATAGGCAAGCAAGAGCGGATATATGACGGCTGGAAAGTAAGTCCGGAGAAATAAGATGACAGATGGACAGAATCAGTATTTTACATCCGTCTTCACAGTGGAAGAGACTCGCAGTGTGCCAGATGTTGAAGGGCACGAGGAAAGAGGAGTGAGTGAAGTTACTATTACAAGGGAGAAGGCGCTCAAAAGACGGACAAACCTAAGGGTACAAAAGTCACTCGGAAAAGATGAACTGCACCCTAGGGTTCTGAAAGAGATTGCATTAGAGATTGTGGCGCCAGTGGTAATAATCTTCCAAAAATCATTGGACTCGGGCATGGTGCCGGAGGAGTGGAAATTGAAAATGTCACTCCACTCTTTAAGAAAGGAGGAAGGCAGCAGAAAGAAAATTATTGAGCAGTTAGTCTGACTTCGGAGATTGAGAAGATGTTGGAGTCAATTGTTAAGGATGAGGATATTGAGTACTTGCTGACAGAGGAGAAGATAGGATGATGTCGGCATGGTTTCCTTCAGACAGAGCCTTACCTGAAAGAGCTGGCATTCTTTGAGGAGATTACAAAATACGATTGATAAAGTGGATATAGTGGAGTTTCTATATTTGGATCTTCAGAAGACTTTTGACAAAGTGCTACACATGAGGCTGCTTCCCAAGTTAAGATCCCGTGGTATTGCAAGAAACTTACTGGCACAGTTAGAGCATTGCCTGATTGGTAGAAAACAACGAGTGGGAATAAAAGGATTCTTTTTCTCGTTGGCTGCTAGTGACTACTGGTGTTCCGCAGTGGTCGGTTTCGCTACCGCTTATTTTTATGGTTATATCAATGGTTTAGATGATGGAATAGATGGCTTTGTTGCCATGTTTTCAGATGATATGAAAATTGGTGTAGAGGCAGGTAGTGTTCAGGAAACAAGAAGGTTGCCGAAGGAATTAGACAGATAAGGGGAATGGGAAAGAAAGTGGCAAATAAAATACAATATTGAAAAATGCCTGGCCATGCACTTGGTAGAAGGAATTAATGTGCAGATTATTTTCTAAATGGGAGACAATGCTAAGCCTGAAATGCAAAGGGACTTGGGAGTCCTTGTATAGAACATTCTAAAGATTAACTTGCAGGTGAGTCGGTGGTGAGGAAGGAAAATGCAATGCGAGCATTCATTTCAAGAGGTCTGGAATACAAGAGCAGGGATACGATGATGAGGCTTTATATTGTGAACAGTTCCGGCTCCTCATCTGAGAAAAGATCTGCTGGCCTTGGAGACGGTTCAGAGAAGGATCACAAGGAGAATTTCAGGAATGAACGGGTTATCATACGACGTACGTTTGATAGCTCTGGGTCTGTACTCGCTGGAATTTAGAAGGATGAGGGGGCATTGCGTTATAAACATTCGAATGTTGAAAGGCCTAGACAGGGTAGATGTGGAAAGGATGTTTCCAATGGTGAGAGAGTCTCGAGCAATAGGGCACAGCCTCAGGAGTGAGGGGTGTCCACTTACAACACAGCTGCGGACTTATCTGTTCAGTCAGAAGTGGAGAAATTGTGGAAGTTATTACCACAGGCAGCTGCGGAAGCCAGGTCTCTGGGTGTTTTTAAGGCAGAGCTTGATGGATTCTTGATTGGATACCGCATCAAAGGTTACAGGGAGAAGGCCTGAGAGTGGGGCTGAGGAGGGGAAGAAAGGACCAGCCATGATTAAGTGCCGGAGCAAACTCGATGGACCAAATAAAATAAATATACTCCTATTTCTTCTGGTCTTAGGGTCTCAATACGTGTTAAGATTTGGTAAAAAATTAAAAGGGAAACGGTCGGCCGGTAATGGCTGTGAGAACCTAACAGCTATTCCTCATTGTTGCTGTTAAATGGTCCAGATTATCAGACAAGTAGCTTTACCTTCTATTTTAACGTTTCCTTTTTTTTAGTTAAATATAATCGAATAAGCATGTTGCCTATAAAGCAATGGTTTTGACGGGTGGAGAAATTTGGCATTTCAGCAATAGATATTGTTCGATACACAGTCTGGGATAGTGGTAAAATGAAAAAACAATAATGTTATAGCAGCTTGGAAAATTTTCCACAAAATTTCCAAAGAGAAAATAAGCGAAAAGATGGATCCATTCTGGTCATTTGTAGCCTCAGAGGAAATGGTAAAAGCAGAGTCCCATTTTGAAAGTAAAAGACTTTCTGTCATGTTCAATGACAAGCAACACACATCAAAGTTGCTGGTGAACGCAGCAGGTCAGGCAGCATCTCCAGGAAGAGGTACAGTCGACGTTTCGGGCCGAGACACTTCCTCAGGACTTACTGAAGGTAGAGCTAGTAAGAGATTTGAAAGTGGGAGAGGGAGGGGGAGATCCAAAATGACAGGAGAAGACAGGAGGGGGAGGGATGGAGCCAAGAGCTGGACAGGTGATTGGCAAAAGGGATATGAGAGGATCATGGGACAGGAGGCCCAGAGAGAAGGAAAGCGGGGTAGGGGGAAAAAACACAGAGGATGGGCAAGGGGTATAGTCAGAGAGACAGAGGAGAAAAAGGAGAGAGAAAGAAAGAATGTGTGTATATAAATAAATAACGGATGGGATACGAGGGGGAGGTGGGGCATTTGCGGAAGTTAGAGAAGTCAATGTTCATGCCATAAGGTTGCAGGTCACCCAGACGGAATATAAGGTGTTGTTCCTCCAACCTGAGTGTGGCTTCATCTTTACAGTAGAGGAGGCCGTGGATAGACATATCAGAATGGGAATGGGATGTGGAATTAAAATATGTGGCCACTGGGAGATCCTGCTTTCTCATCGGCTTCCTCCGCGTGCTTCGCTGACCTCCCACAGTCCAAAATCTTACCGATTAGGAGGTTATTTGGTAATTGTAAATTGTCCTGTGACTTGGTTAGGATTAAATTGGTGGATTGCTGGCTGGCCGGTTTGTTGGGCTGGAAGGGGCTGATCTCCAAATAATCTGTACCTCTGAATTGTAGCATTTCTGCAGAGGTGCCGATGATACATTACAAAGGAATATAACTCTCAGGCGCTGTGCAGAAACTGTTATGTTTCCCTACAGATACATGATGTACTGTTACGCATTTTTCTCACGATATGCATCAACCTAACGATGGAAGACCGTTCCTCGCCATAATATTGAAGGGAAATTCCACTGAAATGAACAAGCGTCGTTAGTCTCCCAACCAACCCAATCTGAACGAGTAAACCTGGAAAAAATGGAAGAAGGTTGCCTGTGGTTACAATTTTATTTCAATTAACAGCAACATTTCTTACTTTATAATGGACTCAAAGAGGAAATACCATTACCGTGTTGCTTGAAGCAAAGAACATTGCGTCTGGCTAAAAAAAGAAAATTAACAACGCTCTTTTCACTGACCAACTATATTGAAACAAGCAACACACAAGAAAGTAACTGGTGAACGACGGGTCTCTGCCCGAAAGGTCGACATTATCTCTTCCTAGAGATGCTGCCTGGCCTGCTGCGTTCACGAGCAACTTTTGTGTGTGTTGCTTGAAATTCCATCATCTGCAGATTTCCTCGTGTTTGCGTTTTTATATTGAACCAATGCGTAAGCAATCTAGACATTCTCGTAGAGAAAGTACTTGAAACACATTCACGCCTTGAAGAAACCCTGATTCATTGGTAACACCATTAACTTCTTGAAAAAAAAGACGCCCATCAATTTGACACGATGATAGCGTGGAGGTTAGCGCGGCACTATGAAGACTGGGAGCGTCGGAGTCTAGTGTTCTTCGTAGGAAGGTGTGGCCGCTTGGGCTTCCACCAGATGCTTCGCTTTCCTCCCACAGTCCAAAGACCTCACTGTTAGTTGGTTGTTTTCTAATTGTAAAATATTTTCTGATGAGGCTCGGGTGACATGCGTGGATTGATTGTTGGTTGGCGCGGTTCGTTGAGCAGGAAGGGGCCGATCGTTGCTGCATCGCTAAATAATCTGTATCCCTGACCTATGGGAAATACCAGGGCTGTGCGGAAATACAAATAACTGCTATATTGTAATACTATCATATGATGCACATTCATGCAATTTAATCACGATATATGCGAAAATAAAAGCTTTGTCATTCTAGAGTTTAAAGAACGTTTCTGGCCATAATATTGAAGGGAAACTCCTCTGAAATAAACAAATGCAATTAGTCTCCCGGCAAATCTAATTGAGCCGGATCAACCGACAGAAAGTGGAATCTGAAACAGAGCGGAAAAGAACACAGACGGTGAACTGGGGCTGTGAAGAGAGAGGCAGAGTAAAGTAATCGTTCTGGTCTAAGACCTATCGTCAGGTCTCAGACGTTAATTCTTTGACACTGATTTCCATCGTCACCCAGTCTAATGAAGACAATGGCCCGGAAAATTCCGGAATCATCTCTGGTTCGAATTGCACTGATCTTATTCTGCTGACAGCTTCCGTGATAACTGGCTAATTAAAATACATATTATTTTGATGGAAATATAAAGTAATATGTGTGTTTTTAAAATATGGGAAACAACCGGACATGCTACAAAGTCAGGGATATTCCACCAAATTTGAATCGTGATTTTGGACATATAGCTTGCCTCTGGCGCGACTAAAATAGTGGAATGAGACCACATCGATCAGATAAATCATAGCATCGCTCGAAAAATATAGCGATGTCTTATTTTGACGATCAAGTCGCAGATCCGTTTTTGATACCAACTCCATTCATAAGGACTGCAAGAAAGGAGAACTTGCGTATCAGACCAGGAGTCCATTTGCCATCTGTTGTATACTTCCCTTTTTCAGGAGAAAGCGTGTTACCTCAATTCTTGAAACTTGAACATCAGAGATCCGATACATAGAACCGGACTCTCTTTACCGGAAGCAGGATTATTATATCAAAGGTAAATTGTTCAGCCAGTCATGGAGAATGTGCAAGTGTGTTTAGTGTATCGCTGATCACTCAATTAGAATATAATTCAACCAATGTATGCATCACGCAAAGATCGCATGGTTCGTTGGCCAAGAATGCGGTGTGAATCCAATCATTTTAAATGGAAATCTGCCGATAAAAAATCACAGTTTACTCTTTGGAACTCCAGGAAATTCAGTTCGCTGATATTGTTGCAACAACAAGCTTCCAATCTTCAGGCACCTGGCTACGCAAATTTATCGTCTATTTCTCGGACCATAATTCAGAAAATTTCTGTGACCTCAATTCAAAACATACATTTCTACTTCCGTTTATCTACAAAGTTGGCCAGTTAATGTGACCAGATGTTTCACTCCTTTCGTCATCTCTTCCCTGAATTTCCTCTGGGACAGTGTGTAGATACACGTGTTGGTGCAGGTGCAGAGAAATTGTAACATGAACCCAAACTCTTGCACGATAAACGACGTAGAATTAGCGTATCTGTCCGTATAAAAGTAATTTTCAGCCTGCCACATCAAGGTGGAGATTATAAAGGGGATCCACAATAAAATGAAATTGGCTGATAGAGTGAACAGCAAAATCATTGACTTTCGCCGGTTCTCCACCTCTGAATCCTTCTCATTGTCATTGCTGCTCCGGAGTCCTCGGCGGACTCTGTTTGCCGCTATAATGTGCGTGACTGTTAAAGCATTGAACAATACAATGAAAGCGATTGGCAATAAAGGTGTAATGATACAATTAAACATCTGGTAAGCTTTCCACACTGGTGAAGTAAAGTAATCTGCTCTGCCAATACAGCGCCATGGAAAGTTGTCAATAATCTCGTAATGATCCACTGAAAAGTAAAATGGAACATACCTTAAACAACTCCCTATGCCCACAATCACAACCACTATTATCGCCGTCCTCTTGGTGCAAAATCGTTTCCTCAGCTTTTGACTGCAAATTGCAATACATCGATCAAATGTGAAAGCCACCGTTAGCCAGACAGAACAGTCCATTAGTGCGAGCCGAAACACAAGCGTCGTAGCGCAAATCGGAGTGCTGAGCAGAAAGCTGGCAAAAACATAAATATTATTGATCCGCTCGAGTACAACGCCAAAAATAACACCCATTAAATCAGCTGTTGCCATTGCCACCAGGTAAAGCGTGATGCATTTGGAGAGTCCGCATTTTCCACGACAAAGGATCACAATAGCCAACAAATTAACTGCAAGGAAGGAAAAAAAGGAGTTAGTTTGAAGCCTACGAAATCCGATCCATTGACTTGATTTGCATAGTTAAACTAGCATTGATTCATTAAGTATTCACACAATTCGCACGTTCCCCTCATACTTGAGACCAAGGGAAGATCCGAGTAGCAGATGAGTCGGCAAGTTTCCAGCAGTTTGAACGGCTTTTTATAGAGAGGACTGCTGATCGACGAATCCATCGCGATAGATCGATCACTGTTGCAGAGAACGCCAAACGGAGCATGGGCATTGGGAACATAATGGGCCCGGATAGTCTATTTCTCCGTATCTATCGCATGTGCGTAGAGGAAACAGCGGAGTTAAGATTAGAAGCAGAGCAAGTCCTCAAGTGAAAATGGGACCTGTGTATTCTGTTTCTCTTTATTGATGCATTATTGTCGAAAGGAACAATGGTCCCAGTGCATGTCGTTGGGAGTAGGCAGTGTAAGTGGATTCGGCATAGCCGAATGGCCTGCTTCTGTGCTGTGCTTTTCAATGGCTCTACTACTCTGACCGAAATCTCCACGGAAATGTTGTCGTGACGGTGAAGAGTTATCTTCGTCCCTGTAAAGCTTCAGTTTTCGGCACTGGTACCGAATCAGACTTTGAACGATACATACCATTCATGCTTTGTAATGTCGTGCAAGGCAGAATTCAGAAACAAAATAAATATTAGTTCTAATTCAATTGTTATATTTGACAAAGATAGCAGCAATGAGTAACGATATGTAAAGCACGCTTTACGGCGAGTTTAAGCCGTGCAGAAGAGAGAGTAAGTAGAAGCCGCAGGCATAGTCCAGTTACTTACTGGGAATACCAATCGCAGTCAGCACAGGATAAAAAATACTCTGTATGTAGTAAATTGCTGGATATTCCATTTTCCATGTGAGGTGGCGATCAGCTTATACCGTTCCGACTGACGAAAGCTACTGGTGATTGCTTTGCACGCGTTTATAAAGGAGAGGATACTGCAATCTCCCAGCTAACAGTACCAGCTTATTAGTCACATCAGGGACAGCCCGGTGAACAAACAATTAACGTAAGCTATTTCTATACGCTGTGTTAGAGCGAAATTGAAACCGCTCATCAAGAAAATCACAACAGCTTACATTTTCTCAAAAAAATGCTGGTGAGCGCAGCAGGCCAGGTAGCATCTCTTGGAAGAGGTGCAGTCGAAGTTTAGGGCCAAGACCCTTCGTCAGGACTAACTGAAAGAAGAGATAGGAGGATGGATGGATAAATCAATAAAGAAAGAAAGAAAGAAAGAAAGAAAGAATGGGGTACGAAGGGGAGTTGGAGCGTTAACAGAAGTTCATAACATCAGGTTGGAGGCTACCCAGACGGAATATAAGGTTTTGTTCCTCCAACCTGAGTGTGGCTTCATCTTAACAGTATAAGAGGCCGTGGATAGACATATCGAAAAGGAACTGGGACGTGGGATTAAAATGTGTGGCCACTGGGAGATCCTGCTTTCTCTGGCGGACAGGCTGGGAGACCGTTTCGCTGAACACCTGCGCTCATTTCGTATCTCCCCCTCCCCATCCCACTTTCAAATCTCTTACTATCTGTTCTTTCAGTTAGTCCTGACGAAGGGCTTCGGCACGAAACGTCGACTGTACCTCTTCTTGTAGATGCTGCCTGGCCTGCTGCATTTACCGGCACTTTTTGTCTGCGTCGCTTGAAATTCCAGTATCTGCAGATTTCCTCCTGTTTGCGAACTTACATCTTCTTTTATTTTCGTTTATGCTTTCACGGGAGAACGTCATATATTCCTTCTCCGTAACATAAATTAATTGGAACACTATTTTTAACGTTATTTCACTTTCAAATAAGTATCACTTGTAACCGGAGGCCCGGTGCTTTACGATTCCTAAATTAGTGCAGTAAATTGAAGTTGTCTTTTACATGAGTAAACTAATTTGGCAGGGCATTGAAAACCGGAGTGATAGTGCTGATAGTTGGTTTACAAACAGAGGCAGAGTGTAGTGAACCTCCTAGCAAGAGGCTGATGATAGTGCAAAATTGTAGTCAACAGGATAAGTAGCAATGCAAAAGGCAGACAAAATCGAAAAGGGCGAAGACCGGACTGAAGGGGTTTTATTTCAGTGCATGCTGTATTTGGAATACGATCGATGAATTGTTGCACAGTTACAGATTGTTAGGCGGGACCTTGTGAGCATCACTAAATCATGACTGAAAGAAGATTTTAGCTGGCAGCTTAATGACCAAATCTGCACGATCTATGGAAAGGGCCAAGAGGTAGGAAGAGGGGCTGGCGTGGCTCTGTTGGTAAAAATGAAATGAATTCATTAGAAAGAGGTGGCATAAGGTCAGACGGGGTTGAATCGCTATGGGTGAAGCTAAGGAACTGCAAATGTAAAATGCCCGCGATAGGAGTTATATACAGACGCCGAAGTAATAGTTCATTTGGAAGAAAAATAACTTGTTAACTTGTTAGAGTATTTATATAACTTTAGGTCCGTGCAGATATGGGGTCAGCTGTGAAGGATGTAACGAGTTATCTTTCGTTAAACTCTCTGTACACATCGGACAGTTTGATAGCCTTTGCCGGCAGAAAACTGTATCCTTCGGTTTGAAACGCCAGAATCCTCTTGCACAGAAGTACTAATTCGTCTCCCATCTCACCGCTGGTATTTGTGGTCATTACTTGTACTTGTGATATTCTAAGACAGTAATCATTGTTATTATAAAATATTTTCCAAGTTGCCGAATGTATCACATTTTCCCCAAAACTCTAGCAACGTATCGGCAAAAAAAAAACAGATATCTCTCAATGAGTTCCAAAACTACGAGCGATACTTCCCTTATCTGCTTAAAGGCGCCTTGTTGTTACACCTAATGCATTATAAGAAGAGAAACAACATAAAATCATAAGTTGTTCTTGCTTGCGTAATTTCTCACTGCTTTATTACATCTCCATAAAACACCGTCGCGTCTGCTTATGTTCTCTCCAGACGACAATCCGGCTTAATTATCAATTAGACATGTCCGGTAAATATTTCGCAGCAGCTTTGAGTGTCCTATGGACTCGGAACCCAAGATCCCTCTGATTCTCCACACCACCTAGAGTCTTATCATTAATACTATATTCTGCCACCATATTTGACATACCAAAATGAACCACTTCCCACTTATCTGGGTTGAACTCCATCTGCCACTTCTTAGCCCAGTTTTGCATCCTGTCGATGTCCCGCTGTAAGCTCTGACAGCCTTCCACACTATCCACAACATCCCCAACCTTTGTGTCATCAGCAAATTTACAAACCCATCCCTCCACTTCCTCATCCCGGTCATTTATAAAATTCACCAAGAGGAGGGGTCCCAAAACAGATCGCAGAGGCACAGCACTGGTCACCGACCTCCATGCACAATATGCCCCGTCTGCAACCACTCTTTGCCTTCTGTGGGCAAGCCAATTCCGGATCCACAAAGCGATGTCCCCATGGACCTCTTTACTTTCTCTATAAGCTTTTCATGGGGTGCCTTCTGAAATGCCTTGCTGAAATGCATATACACTACATCAACTGCTCTAGCTTCATCAATGTGGTTATTCATATCCTCAAAGGTTCGTAAGGCACGACCTGCTTTTGACACAGTCATGCTGACTGTTCCAAATCATATTGTGCCTCTCCAAATGTTCATAAATCCTGCCTTTCAGGATCTTTTCCATCAATTTACCAATCACTGAAGTAAGACTCACTGGTCTCTAATTTCTTGGGCTATCTCTCCTTCCTTTCTTGATTAAGCGAACAACACCTGCAACCCTGCAAGTCTGCGGAACCTGTCCCTTTCTCCATTGATGATGCAAAGATCATTGCCAGAGGCTAAGCAATCTCTTCCCTCGCTTCCCACAGTAGCCTGGGGTACATCCCGTCCGGTCGCGGTGACTTATCCTACTTGATGCTTTCCAAAAGCTCCAGCACATCTTCTTCATTAATATCTAAATGCTCAAGCTTTTAAGTCCACTGCAAGTCATCCCTACAATGCCAAGATCCTTATCCGAAGTAAATACTGAAGCAAAGTATTCATGAAGTACATCGGCTATCTCCTCCGGTTCCACACACACTTTTCCACTGTTATATATGATCGGTCCTAGTCACTCACGTCTTAACCTCTTGCTCTTCATATACTTGTAGAATGCCTTACGGTTTTCCTTAATCCTGTCCGCCGTTAGGGAACTGGAGCAGGAGCTGGGTGACTTCTGGATCATTCGGGAGAATGAGGAGTTTATAGACAGTAACCTTAGGGAGGTAGTTACGCCAAAGGAGCAGTGCACAGGTAATTGGATTACCGTCAGGCGAGGGAAGGGGAAAGGACAGGCAGAGCAGTGTTCCCCTGTGGCCATTCCCCTCAACAACAAGATACCGATTTGGATACTGTTGGGGGTCATGACTTACCTGAGACAAGCTGCGGCAGCCGGATCTCTGGCACTGAGTCTGGTTCTGCATGTCATGAGGTCCATGAAGTCCGCATTCCGGTTCACGGTCCGGCCCATCGATCCATATTCAAGATTTTACTATTTTCCCTTGTTCTGTTGGTGCCCTAATTGAGGCACATGATTCTCATTTCGGGCTGGCTACATAAATAGCTCCTGGGTTGAGCTTCAGTTGCTGGACTGTTCCCTTTCCTTCCCTTCACCTTCCTCCTCAAGCCTTGCTTGAACCCTTGCCTGAAGCCTTGCCTGGAACATCTGCCTGAAAACTTAGCCTGAAGACTTGCCTGCAACCACGCGTGCGTCCTCCCCGGTGTCGCTATCAAGTTCTACAGCCGGAGCAAGACTGGAACCTTGCTATGTCTATATAAGGAACTGTCTATCGTTGTTTGGAACTATCTCTGTGTCCACGCCTTCGCTTGGTAGCTCCGGCCATTTGCCGCTACCTTGTGTTGGGAACCGTCTCGTCGTGTTCAGCATTCTGTGTATGAGTCCCAGCCATGCGTCCTGTTCCTAAGGGGGTGTCGCAGCTTTGTGTTCTGCGTTCCTGTCTCCGAAGATCAAGGCTCTGTGTTCTGCGTTCCTGTCTCCGAAGATCAAGGCTCTGTGTTCTGCGTTCCTGTCTCCGAAGATCAAGGCTCTGTGTTCTGCGTTCCAGTCTCCGAAGATCAAGGCTCAGTGTTCTGCGTTCCTGTCTCCGAAGATCAAGGCTCTGTGTTCTGCGTTCCTGTCTCCGAAGATCAAGGCTCTGTGTTCTGCGTTCCTGTCTCCCAAGACCAAGTCAAAGCTTTGGGGTCTCGTCCTGTCCTTGTGCCTCGCCCAACGCAGGAGTACCTCGTTTAGTCCAAGCCACGTCCAGGTACCTCGTCTAGTCCAAGCCAAGGCTTTGTGCTCTCGTCCTGTGCAGGAGTTCCTCATCCAGTCCCGTAGCCTGGACACGTCCAGTCCTGTAGCCATGTCTTGTCCTCGCCTGGATTCGGGGTCCGAGCCTGAGTCAAGACCCAGGTTCCGTGTTGCTATCCAGTCTGTGACTCGGAGTCCCTGTCCAGGTTCCAAGTTCCTTCTTCTTCGTCCAGGTCCCGCTTACTTAGTCTAGTCCTAGCCCAGGCCCTGAACCTAGTCTCGTCCAGCGTCGTTTCTTCCTCACTTCCCTTGCTTTCTTGACACATCTAGTCCTGTTCCTAGTCTGTGTCTTGCATTTGGGTTGCTCCCAGCGACACCCCCTCCCCCCCCCCCCGCGTTATGACACTGCAGTACAGAAGGAAGAGTGGAAGAAGAGGAGGGCGTTAGTGATAGGGGACTCGATAGTTAGATGTACAGACAGGAGGCTCTGTGGTCGTGACAGAGAATCCCGGATGGTTTTAAGCCTCCCGGGTGCCGGGGTCAGGGATGTCTCTGATCCTGTGCACAGCATTCTGCAGTGGGACGGTGATCAGCCAGATGTCATGGTGCACATCGACACCAATGACGTAGGAAGAAAGAGTGAGGAGGTCCTGAACAGTCAGCATAGAAAGCTTGGTAGGAAATTAAAAAGCAGGACCTCGAGGGTGGCAATCTCAGGATTTCTACCTGTGCCACGTGCCAGTGAGGGTAAGAATAGGATGCTCTAGCGGATGAACACGTGGCTGACGAACTGGTGTAGAGGGCAGGGTTTCAGATTTCAGGATTATTGGGACGTCTTCTGGGGCAGGTCGGACCTGCACAAGAGAGACGTGTTACTCCTGAACTACAAGGGGACAAATATCCTTGCAGGGAGGTTTGTTAGTGCTATTGGGGAGGGTTTAAACTAGATTTGCAGGGGGATGGGAACCAGAGTGCCAGAGCAGATAGTGGAGCTGGGGTGAGAATCAATGATGTTAAAAGTTCATACAAAGTCACAAATAGAAGGGCTGTGTGTGGTGGTAATAATCTTCTGAGGTGTGTCTATTTCAGTGCAAGGAGTATTGTGGGGAAGGCTGACGAGCTGAGAGCATGGATTGACACATGGAATTACGACATTATAGCTATTAGTGAAACTTGGCTACAGGAGGGACAGGACTGGCAGCTTAATGATCCAGGGTTCCGATGCTTCAGACGTGATAGAGGCAGAGGAATGAAGGGTGGTGGGGGGTGGCATTACTACTCAGGGAAAATGTTACAGCAGTGCTCAGGCAGGACAGATTAGAGGGCTTGTCTACCGACGCCATATGGGTGGAGCTCAGAATCAGGAAAGGTATGACCACATTATTGGGGTGGTATTATAGAGTACCCAATAGTCAGCGGGAATTAGAGGAGCAAGTCTGCAGAGAAATGGCAGACAACTGCAGAAACATAAGGTTGTGATAGTGGGGGATTTTAATTCTCCACATATTGATTGGGACTCCCATACTGATAGAAATCTAGACGGGTTAGAGTTTGTAAAATGTGTTCAGGAAAATTTTCTAAATCAATTTGTGGAGGTACCAACTAGAGAGGATGCAGTATTAGATCTCCTATTGCGAATTCGGTTAGGACAGGTGACGGAAGTGTCGGATGACGACAGAGTATCAATGGTTGGAAATTCTGAACGCGATACTAAAGACACAGGCTATATACATCCTAAAGAGGAAGAAGTATTCTAAAGACAATCTGACACAGCCGTAAATAACAACATACGTCAAAGCCATCTTAGTTGCCAAAGAGAATGCATAAAATGCAGCATTGTCTGGGAAGTTAGAGGATTGGGTTGCTATTAAAAACCAAAACAAAAAGTCATGAAGAAGCTTCAGATAGCATTCCAAAGTAAGCAGCCAATAATATTAAGGGAATAGCACATGTTTTTTCAGATACATAACTTTAAAAGAGATGCAAGAGTGGATATCGGATCGTTGGAAAGCAATACTAGACAGGTTGTAATAGGACAAAAGGAAATGGTGGGCGTATTGAGTAAGTACTTTGCATCAGTCTTCACTGTAGAAGACACAATTAGTGCGTCGGAAATTCAAGACAGTCAATGGTTAGAAATATGTGCACTTCCTATCACTAGGGAAACGTTCCTTGAGAATCTGGATCAGATTGTGTTATTCCCAGGGTTCTGAAGGAGGTGTCTGAAGAGATTGTGAATGCACTAGTAATGATCATTCAAAAATCACTAGATTCTAGAATGGTTCCTGTAGACTGGAAATATGCAAATCCCACGCCACCCTCCAAGAGGAAGTAGAGGCATACGAAAGGAAATTATAAGCTCTTTAGTCTGATCTCAGCGGTGGGAAGATGTTGGAGTGGATAGTTAAGGAACGGTTTCGGAGTACTTGAAGGCACATGATGCAGTAGGCTGTAAACAGTATAGATTCCTCAAGGGAAAATCATGCCTGACAAATCTGTTGGAATTCTTTGAAGACATAACATTCAGGACAGGCAAAGGTGAATCAGTGGATCACGTGACGAGGTGCACGCTTGAAGCTGCTCAATATGTTAAGAGCCAATACTATTACAGGAAAGATATCAGCATGAATAAAGCAGTGGCTGACTGCACTGAATCAAAGAATAGGAAGAAAGGGAGGGTTTCTGCTTTGTTACCGGTGACCTCTAGTATTTCACATGGTTTGTGCTGGGTCCGTTTCTTTTTACGTTATATGCCAATGATCTGGGTGGTGGAAGTGATGGCTTTGTTGAAAAGTTTATGAAAGATACGAAGCTAAGTGGAAGAGCACGAAGTTTCGAGGAAGTGGAGAGTCTGCAGAATTATTTAGATAGATTATGCGAATGGGCAAAGAAGTGGCAACTGGAATACATTGTCGGAAGGTTTATGGCCATGCACTCTGGTAGATGAAATAAAAGTGCAGGCTATTTTCTACATTGAGATAACATTCAAAAAGGGGAGGCGCAAAGTCACTTATTGGTTCCTTGTGCAGGATTCCTAAACTGTTAATTTGCAGGCTGAGGCGGTGATGAGGGAAGAAAATATGAAGGCAAGGATATAGTCTTTAAGGTGTTTAAAGCACTGGCGAAACCTCACTTGAAGTATTGTGAGTGGGTTTGAGCCTCTTAGCTTAGAAAGGATGTGCAGACACTGGTAACGATTCCTGGAATGAATGACTGGTCATATGCATTGCGTTTGTTGACTGTGGGCCTGTATTCACTGGAATTAGGAATGGAGGGTGACCTCATCGAAAGTTATTCAGTTTCAGTAGGAGGAAACAGAGGTCCAACAGCCCGTCCTCATCGAAGGTTCAGAGATGGACACAATCCAAGCGTCAGGCCTCTCCCCAGGCCAAGCTTCAAAGACCCCAAGCCTCGGTCCTTGCCCCAAGCCGAGCTTCAAGACCCCAAGCCTCGGTCCTCGACCCAAGCCAAGCTTCAAGACACAAAGCCACAAGCCTCGCCCCAAGACAAGCTTCAAGACCCCAAGCGTCAAACCTCTGGTCTGAAGCCTCGCCTCAAGTCTCTGGTCTCCAGCCTCGCCTCAAGCCTCTCGTCTCAAGCCTCGCCTCAAGCCTGAAGACTCCAGCCTCGTCCTGCCTGCCAGCCAAGTCTCGTCCTTGCCTAGTTCTGGGGTCCGAGCCAGAGGCAAGACCCAGGTACTGGGTCCTTGTCCAGTCTCTGGCTCGGAGTTCAAGCCCGGGCTTCTAGCTCTCTGGTGCAGTCCTGTTCCGGGTTCCCGGTTTTCGTGTCAATGTCCTAGCCCTCACCCTGTATCCTAGTCCTGTCCCTAGTACTTCAGTGTCTGTGTCTTGCACTTGAGTCCGTTCCCAGCCACCCCCTTATGACAGATCCATTTTATTTAATTTGCATGCAGAGAATTGTTCGCAGACTAAAGGGAAGCCATCCTTCTGATTCCATCCCGGCTTAAACAGGTTTCGATCCGTAAAATGCTTATACTATTCTCCGGGGTTTTCACTCATGCTTGAGGCCAATCGAGGATCCGAGTAACAGCTGAGTAGGCAAATTTCCAGCAGTTTGTAGTGCGATCCCGCAGTCCACGGTATACTTAACAGAGAAATGTTAAACAACGCAGCCATCTGGAATAGGTCAAGCTTTGTAGCTGATAAAGATGAACGGAGCATTGATACATGGAATATAATCGGATGCAGATAGACTGTTCCCTCTGATTTCACACTTATGAGTCCAGGTACCCTCAGAGTTAAAATTATGCCCAGAAAAGAACAAGTCCTAAAGGGAGAACTGAGAGTCATGTTTTTGGTTGGTTATTGTTGCAATTAAAAGTATAACTCGACAATTATTTTTAAAATGAGTTCTCAGCTGTTGCGTGATTGTGTAACAGAACTAGAATCCCGATGCAGGTCGAAGGAAGCAGGCAGTTTAAATTCTTTCATCATGGATGTTCCAAACAGTCTGTTTCTGTGCTATGGTTTTATATGACAATAACTAAGTTTCCTGCATAAACCAGAAATCTCCGTGAACATATTGTGGTGACGGTAAGTATTCTTTGCTGTAAAGCTTCGGTTTTGCGCATTGAAACCGACTCAGATTCAGAACGACATATAGCATTCATGCTTTGGACGGTCGGGCGAGGGAAATTGCTGGAACTAGATTAATATTAGTGCGAACTCAGTTGTTAACAGTTGAGAAACTAACCGGCAATAAAACGGCCGGAAGAAGAAATGTTTGAAACCTGATCAATCCGAAATACCTCTTCAGACAACGCACTACATGAAGTGGATTTTTACGGCGAATATAATACAGAGCAGCAGATAGAACAGGAAGAAATTGCACACATACTCCAGTCAGTTAATAACGAGGGATACCAATAGCGGTCAGTACCGAATAATAAACACCCTCTATATAGGAAATTGCTGGATATTCCATTCTCCGCGTGTGGCGACGATCAGGTTATAACGCTTCCACTGCCGAAATGTGTTGGTGATTGCTTTAAAAGCGCTGATAAAGGAAAGCATTCTGCAATCTCCAAACTAATCTTACCAGCTTACTAGCCACATCAGTGATAGCCCAGTGATTAAACAATTAACGTAAACTATTTCTATTCATTGTGTCACAACGAAATGGAAATCGATAATTTCGGAAATCACAACAAATTACGTTTTTAGGCTTTCAAAAACGGATGTCGCAAAATCCTTCTCTATGACACAAAACTTAAGAAGCTTATTTTTAATTTCATTATCTTTGTCAAATAAGTATCAGTTGTAACAGGAGGTGCAGGTTTTTATGTTCCCGAATGTCACGGTAACCTTTCAGAGGAGAGACGCAAACGAAGGAAATTGCGGGTCTGCGAGTCTGACTTCGGTGGTTGGGAACACGTTGGAGTCGATTGTTAAGGATGTGGTTTCGGCGTGCTTGAAGGCACATGTTGAAAGGGAGGCGGGAGGGGGCGATAGCAGAGCGCTGGGCGCGCGCAGCTCTCCGGTGAAACTGATATCGTATCCGTTAAATAGGGGCCGTGGACAATTCTGATTTGATGGAGACGGACGCGAAAGCACAGAGGAACATCTGGAGAAATTTCTGAAACCCCACTTCGCTGATGCTGTTACTGCGCGATCGAGAATCTTCCGGAGGGATAGCCCTCAAAATCCCCGAATTTGCCTGCTAATCCTGACCGATACTGAGGTCAAATCGTTCGGATAGAGATGGTGCTCGGTACGCGGTGTCGGAGGGCTGATCGGAGGCTCGAAGTTTTCGGACGACTCAGAGTGGGACTGTGGACGGGCATGGCAGGCAGAGTTTTCTTCCTTCTCCCGTCTGCGTGAGATGTGGGACTTTTGAAAAACTTTGAACTCTTTTACTGTACCATAGACTGTTCTTCATCAAATCATGGTATTGTTGCACTGTTCTAACTATATGTTATAATTATGTGGTTTTATTAGTTTTTTTCAGTCTTGGTCTGTCCTATGTTTTGTGATATCACATCGGAGGAATATTGTATCATTTCTCAATGCATACATTACTAAATGACAATAAAAGAGAACTGCGTGTCCTCATAATCTAAAAAAAAATAGCCCGTAATCAGCATGGATTCCTGAAAAACAATTGTACCTGACAAATCTGTTAGAATTCTTTGAAGACATAATAGGCCGAATAGACGAAGGAGTACCGGTGGTTTTTGTTGTGTACCTGTATTTTCTAAAGGAACTTAACAAGGACCACACATGAGACTGTTTAATTAGTTAAGAGTCCATGCAATGAATAGGAATAAAGGGAGCGTTTTCTCCTTGGCTGTTGGTGACCAGTAGTATTCCAGATGGTCTGTGCTGGGTCCGCTTCTTTTTACTTCATATGTCAATGACTTGGGTGATGGAATTAATGGTTTTCTCTCAAGGTATGTGGACGATAAAAAGGTAGGCGGAGGGCAGTAAGTTCCGAGGATATGAAGAGGCTGCAGAATAACTTGGATAGATTTGTTTGTGTAGATTAGAGGGATACCAGTGGGCAAAGAAGTAGCAGATGGAATATAGTGTCGGAAAGTTTATGGTCATGCATTCTGGTAGATGAAATAAAAGGGGAAACAATTTGCTAAATTGAGCGAAGATTCAAAAAGGAGTCCTTATATAGGATTCTTGTACAGTTAATTTTCAGGCTGAGGCGGTGGTGAGGGTAGCAAACGCCATATGGTATTGATCTCAAAAGGACTAGAATATGAGGGAAGGATGTAATGTTGAGGCTTTTTAAAGCACTGGTGAGACCTCACCTGAAGTATTGTGAGCAGGTCTGGGCCCCTTATCTCAGGAAGGACGTGCTGCTACTGGAGAGGGTTCAAAGGAGGTTCAGAAAATGACTTCGAGGGGTTTAAGCTTTCGGGAACCTCGTGGCGAGAAGGCCACGGGATGGGGTACGAGCGATTAACGCTTGCATTGTTCGCGGATTACTGACACGAGGCAGATTGAGGCAACGTGAAGAATGAGGAAGATGGGTGCCGGCTGCTTGTCTTTTGATCGTGGCGAAACGTCTCTGCAACCAGAGTGGGGAGATTGTCTTTTCATCTCTGTTGGGAATGCTCTCCCTCCCAGAAGGGAAGGCCTGCCGCTGTGCCACGAGAATGTTACAGAGGTTTTCTGCATTTTGACATGGCCTCAGGCTATCGGCTTGCTGTAGCATTATAGTTTTATATTATCCGAGTTTTTCCTGGAACTTTCTCGAGTTTGTTTGTGTACCGGAGGGAGGGGTTTGGAGGTCAATATGCCTGTTCCGTTTTTATTCATTTTTTTTTGTGCCAGGGAGGAGCGATTTGGGGGTTGATGATCATTCCATTCTTAGTTTCATGTCTACCTGGAGAATAGTCTCAGAGCTGTATACTTTGACGATAAATTTGAACCTTTCTGGATGGCCCAGGATATATAAAAAGACGACAGAATTGTGATGGCTATTTATAGTCGTACAGTGCTGCGTTATAGGAGGATAAACTGGGTAATTAAAAGTATGTGAACAATGATGTAATAATCAAAAGAGAGTGCCAGAAGTTTGTTGTAACCGCGTAGATGAAGAACTTTGCGTGGTCCTTTTAAACATCATCTTAAGAGAAAACAAACTACCAAACTATTTCATATCAAATTGTGAAAGACGCTTCCATGCGAACCACAGCCTTGTCCTAGGGTTCGGAGACTCGATGACCCGGAGAGTTATGTCGGTTGGAGTCAGGGTCTTGTGCTTAGGCTCTTGACAGGGTCATCCGATCCCAACAGGCCAAAGTGTATAAGACACAGTAGGAGTGGTCCTCCGGTCTTCTGGGTTCTGGCTTCAGCTCATGGTTAACAACCCTGACTGGTTATAAAATTGTTATGGAAACAGCAATGAAGACGGCTTCTACATCAGTGTTCCACGATATAGACAGGCACAGATGGAGGACTTTCATTGCTGCCCATGCAGCGTAATGGGCAGTAAGTCAGTAATGCTAAGGGGTATTAGATAAACCCTATCAGAGGCTACCGAGCACAGTATAAATCCATTCTGTACGCAATAAACGAAGGTGATTTACTTTATTGTTTGATCTCAGCAAAACGGAGTTCGAAGGCAATGTAACGATTCCATCTCCATTTAAACGATATGTAGTTCACATTTAAGAATTTAGCATAAAATACGCAAGGAAGACTGGATATATGACGGCTAGAAAGGAAGTCCAGAGAAATAAGATGACAGATGGACAGAATCAGTATTTTACATCCGTCTTCACTGTGGAAGAGACTCGCAGTGTGCCAGATGTTGAAGGTCACAAGGGAAGAGGAGTGAGTGCAGTTACTATTACAAGGGAGAAGGTGATCAAAAGACTGACAAACCTAAGGGTACAAAAGTCACTCGCTTAAGTTGAACTGCACCGTAGGGTTATGAAAGGGGTAGCCAAAATTCATTGGACTCGGGCATGGCCGCAGGAGCGGAAGCTGAAAATGTCAGTCCACTCTTTAAGAAAGGAGGAAGGCAGCAGAAAGGAAATTATTGAGCAGTTAGCCTGACCTCGGAGGTTGAGAAGATGTTGGACTCAATTGTTAAGGATGAGGTTATTGAGTACTTGCCGACACAGGAGAAGATAGGATGAAGTCGGCATGGTTTCCTTCAGAGAGAGTCTTACCTGAAAGAGCTGGCATTCTTTGAGGAGATTACAAAATAGGATTGATAAAGTGGATATAGTGGAGTTTCTATATTTGGACTTTCAGAAGACCTTTGACAAAGTGCTACACATAAGCCTGCTTCCCAAGTTAAGATCCTGTGGTATTGCAAGAAAATTACTGGCACAGTTAGAGAATTGCCTGATTGGTAGAAAACAACAAGTGGGAATATAAGGATTCTTTTTCTCGTTGGCTGCTAGAGACTACTGGTGTTCCGCAGTGGTCGGTTTCGCTACCGCTTATTTTTATGCTTATATCAATGGTTTGGATGATGGAATAGATGGCTTTGTTGCCATGTTTTCAGATGATATGAAAATTGGTGTAGAGGCAGGTAGTGTTCAGGAAACAAGAAGGTTGCCGAAGGAATTAGACAGATAAGGGGAATGGGAAAGAAAGTGGCAAATAAAATACAATATTGAAAAATGCCTGGCCATGCACTTGGTAGAAGGAATTAATGTGCAGATTATTTTCTAAATGGGAGACAATGCTAAGCCTGAAATGCAAAGGGACTTGGGAGTCCTTGTATAGAACATTCTAAAGATTAACTTGCAGGTTGAGTCGCTGGTGAGGAAGGCAAATGCAATGCGAGCATTCATTTCAAGTGGTCTGGAATACAAGAGCAGGGATACGATGATGAGGCTTTATATTGTGAACAGTTCCGGCTCCTCATCTGAGAAAAGATCTGCTGGTTTTGGAGACGGTTCAGAGAAGGTTCACAAGGAGAATTTCAGGAGTGAGCGCGTTATCATACGACGTACGTTTGATAGCTCTGGGTCTGTACTCGCTGGAATTTAGAAGGATGAGGGGGCATCGCGTTATAAACATTCGAATCTTGAAAGGCCTAGACAGGGTAGATGTGGAAAGGATGTTTCCAATGATGAGAGAGTCTAGAGCAATAGGGCACAGCCTCAGGAGCGAGGGCTGTCCACTTACAACACAGCTGCGGACTTATTTGTTCAGTCAGAAGTGGAGAAATTGTGGAAGTTATTACCACAGGCAGCTGCGGAAGCCAGGTCTCTGGGTGTTTTTAAGGCAGAGCTTGATGGATTCTTGATTGGATACCGCATCAAAGGTTCTGGGGAGAAGGCCTGAGTGTGGGGCTGAGGACGGGAAGAAAGGATCAGTCATGATTAAGTGGCGGAGCAAACTCGGTGGACCAAATAAAATAAATATACTCCTATTTCCTCTGCTCTTATGGTCTAAATACGTGTTAAGTTTTGGTAAAAAATTAAAAGGGAAAAGGTCGGCCGGTAATGGCTGTGAGAACCTAACAGCTATTCCTCATTGTTGCTGTTAAATGGTCCAGATTATCAGACAAGTAGCTTTACCTTCTATTTTAACGTTTCCTTTTTTTTAGTTAAATATAATCGAATAAGCATGTTGCCTATAAAGCAATGGTTTTGACGGGTGGAGAAATTTGGCATTTCAGCAATAGATATTGTTCGATACACAGTCTGGGATAGTGGTAAAATGAAAAAACAATAATGTTATAGCAGCTTGGAAAATTTTCCACAAAATTTCCAAAGAGAAAATAAGCGAAAAGATGGATCCATTCTGGTCATTTGTAGCCTCAGAGGAAATGGTAAAAGCAGAGTCCCATTTTGAAAGTAAAAGACTTTCTGTCATGTTCAATGACGAGCAACACACATCAAAGTTGCTGGTGAACGCAGCAGGCCAGGCAGCATCTCTAGGAAGAGGTACAGTCGACGTTTCGGGCCGAGACACTTCCTCAGGACTTACTGAAGGTAGAGCTAGTAAGAGATTTGAAAGTGGGAGAGGGAGGGGGAGATCCAAAATGACAGGAGAAGACAGGAGGGGGAGGGATGGAGCCAAGAGCTGGAAAGGTGATTGGCAAAAGGGATATGAGAGGACCATGGGACAGGAGGCCCAGAGAGAAGGAAAGCGGGGTAGGGGGAAAAAACCCAGAGGATGGGCAAGGGGTATAGTCAGAGAGACAGAGGAGAAAAAGGAGAGAGAAAGAAAGAATGTGTGTATATAAATAAATAACGGATGGGATACGAGGGGGAGGTGGGGCATTTGCGGAAGTTAGAGAAGTCAATGTTCATGCCATAAGGTTGCAGGCCACCCAGACGGAATATAAGGTGTTGTTCCTCCAACCTGAGTGTGGCTTCATCTTTACAGTAGAGGAGGCCGTGGATAGACATATCAGAATGGGAATGGGATGTGGAATTAAAATATGTGGCCACTGGGAGATCCTGCTTTCTCATCGGCTTCCTCCGCGTGCTTCGCTGACCTCCCACAGTCCAAAATCTTACCGGTTAGGAGGTTATTTGGTAATTGTAAATTGTCCTGTGACTTGGTTAGGATTAAATTGGTGGATTGCTGGCTGGCGCGGTTTGTTGGGCTGGAAGGGGCTGATCTCCAAATAATCTGTACCTCTGAATTGTAGCATTTCTGCAGAGGTGCCGATGGTACATTACAAAGGAATATAACTCTCAGGCGCTGTGCAGAAACTGTTATGTTTCCCTACAGATACATGATGTACTGTTACGCATTTTTCTCACGATATGCATCAACCTAACGATGGAAGACCGTTCCTCGCCATAATATTGAAGGGAAATTCCACTGAAATGAACAAGCGTCGTTAGTCTCCCAACCAACCCAATCTGAACGAGTAAACCTGGAAAAAATGGAAGAAGGTTGCCTGTTGTTACAATTTTATTTCAATTAACAGCAACATTTCTTACTTTATAATGGACTCAAAGAGGAAATACCATTACCGTGTTGCTTGAAGCAAAGAACGTTGCGTCTGGCTAAAAAAAGAAAATTAACAACGCTCTTTTCACTGACCAACTATATTGAACCAAGCAACACACAAGAAAGTTACTGGTGAACGAAGGGTCTCTGCCCGAAAGGTCGACATTACCTCTTCCTAGAGATGCTGCCTGGCCTGCTGCGTTCACGAGCAACTTTTGTGTGTGTTGCTTGAAATTCCATCATCTGCAGATTTCCTCGTGTTTGCGTTTTTATATTGAACCAATGCGTAAGCAATCTAGACATTCTCGTAGAGAAAGTACTTGAAACACATTCACGCCTTGAAGACACCCTGATTCATTGGTAACACCATTAACTTCTTGAAAAAAAAAGACGCCCATCAATTTGACACGATGATAGCGTGGAGGTTAGCGCGGCACTATGAAGACTGGGAGCGTCGGAGTCTGGTGTTCTTCGTAGGAAAGTGTGGCCGCTTGGGCTTCCACCAGATGCTTCGCTTTCCTCCCACAGTCCAAAGACCTCACTGTTAGTTGGTTGATTTCTAATTGTAAAATATTTTCTGATGAGGCTCGGGTGACATGCATGGATTGGTTGTTGGTTGGCGCGGTTCGTTGAGCAGGAAGGGGCCGATCGTTGCTGCATCGCTAAATAATCTGTATCCCTGACCTATGGGAAATACCAGGGCTGTGCGGAAATACAAATAACTGCTATATTGTAATACTATCATATGATGCACATTCATGCAATTTAATCACGATATATGCGAAAATAAAAGCTTTGTCATTCTAGAGTTTAAAGAACGTTTCTGGCCATAATATTGAAGGGAAACTCCTCTGAAATAAACAAATGCAATTAGTCTCCCGGCAAATCTAATTGAGCCGGATCAACCGACAGAAAGTGGAATCTGAAACAGAGCGGAAAAGAACACAGACGGTGAACTGGGACTGTGAAGAGAGAGACAGAGTAAAGTAATCGTTCTGGTCTAAGACCTATCGTCAGGTCTCAGACGTTAATTCTTTGACACTGATTTCCATCGTCACCCATTCTAATGAAGACAATGCCCGGAAAATTCCGGAATCATCTCTGTTTCGAATTACACTGATCTTATTCTGCTGACAACTTCGGTGATAACTGGCTAATTAAAATACATATTTTTGATGGAAATATAAAGAAATATGTGTGTGTTTAAAATATGGGAAACAAACGGACATGCTACAAAGTCAGGGATATTCCACCAAATTTGAATCGTGATTTTGGACATAGAGCTTACCTTTGGCACGACTAAGTTAGTGGAATGAGACCACATCGATCAGATAAATCATAGCATCGCTCGAAAAATATAGCGATGTCTTATTTTGAGGTTCAAGTCGCAGATTCGTTTTTGATACCAACTCCTTTCATAAGGACTGCAAGAAAGGACAACTTGCGTGTCAGACCAGGAGTCCATTTGCCATCTGTTGTATACTTCCCTTTTTCAGGAGAAAGTGTGTTAACTCAATTCTGGAAACTTGAACAACAGGGGTCCGATACATAGAACCGGAGTCACTTTACCGGAAACAGGATTATTATATCAAAGGTAAATTGTTCAGCCAGTCGTACAGAATGTGCAAGTATGTTTAGTGGATCGTGATCAGTCAATTAGAATATAATTCTACCAATATATGCATCACGCAAGCATCGCATGATTCGTTGGCCAAGAATGCGGTGTGAATCCAATCATCTTAAATGGAAATCTGCCGATATAAAAAATCACAGTTTACTCTTTGGGACTCCAGGAAATTCAGTTCGCTAATCTTGTTGCAACAACAAGCTTCCAATCTTCAGGTACCTTGATACGCAAATTTATGGTCAATTTTTCGGACCATAATTCAGAAAATTTCTGTGACCTCAATTCAAAACATACATTTCTACTTCCGTTTATCTACAAAGTTGGCCATTCAATGTGACCAGTTGTTTCAGTCCTTTCTTCATCTCTTCGCTGAATTTCCTCTGGGATAGTGTGTAGATACACGTGTTGGTGCAGGTGCAGAGAAATTGTAACATGAACCCAAACTCTTGCACGATAAACGACGTAGAATTAGCGTATCTGTCCGTATAAAAGTAATTTTGAGCCTGCCACATCAAGGTGGAGACTATAAAGGAGATCCACAATAAAATGAAATTGGCTGATAGAGTGAACAGCAAAATCATTGACTTTCTCCGGTTCTCCACCTCTGAATCCTTCTCATTGTCATTGCTGCTCCGGAGTCCTCGGCGTACTCTGTTTGCCGCTGTAATCTGCGTGACTGTTAAAGCATTGAACAATACAATTAAAGCGATTGGCAATAAAGGTGTAATGATACAATTAAACATCTGGTAAACTTTCCAGACTGGTGAAGTAAAGTAATCTGCTCTGCCAATACAGCGCCATGGAAACTTGTCAATAATCGCGTAATGATCTGCTGAAAAGTAAAATGGAACATACCTTAAACAACTCCCTATGCCCACAATCACTACCACTATAATCGCCGTCCTCTCGGTGCAAAATCGTTTCCTCAGCTTTTGACTGCAAATTGCAATACATCGATCAAATGTGAAAGTCACCGTTAGCCAGACAGAACAGTCCATAAGTGCGAGCCGAAACACAAGCCTCGTAGCGCAAATCGGAGTGATGAGCAAAAACATAAATATTATTGAGCCGCTCGAGTACAACGCCAAAAATAACACCCATTAAATCAGCTGTTGCCATTGTCACCAGGTAACGTGTGATGCATTTGGAGAGTCCGCATTTTCCACGACAAAGGATCAGAATAGCCAACAAATTAACTGCAAGGAAGGAAAAAGGAGTTAGTTTGAAGCCTACGAAAATCCGATCCATTGACTTGATTTGCATAGTTAAACTAGCATCAATTCATTAAGTATTCAGACAATTCGCACTTTCCCCTCATACCTGAGACCAAGGGAATATCCGAGTAGCAGAGGAGTCGGCAAATTTACAGCAGTTTGAACGGATTTTAAAACAGAGGACTGCTGATCGACGAGTCCATCGCGATAGGTCGATCACTGTGGCAGATAACGCCGAACGGAGCACGGACATTGGGAACATAATGGGCCCGGATAGTCTATTTCATCTTACCTATCGCATGTGCGTAGAGGAAACAGCGGAGTTAAGATTAGAAGCAGAGCAAGTCCTCAAGTGAAAATGGGACCTGTGTATTCTGTTTCTCATAATTGGTGCATTATTGTCGAAAGGAACAATGGTCCCAGTGCATGTCGTTGGGAGTAGGCAGTGTAAGTGGATTCGGCATGGCCGAATGGCCTGCTTCTGTGCTGTGCTGTGCTTTTCAATGGCTCTACGACTCTGACCGAAATCTCCACGGAAATGTTGTCGTGACGGTAAAGAGTTATCTTCGTCCCTGTAAAGCTTCAGTTTTCGGCACTGGTACCGAATCAGACTTTGAAAGATACATACCGTTCATGCTTTGTAAGGTCGTGCAAGTCAAAATGCAGAAACAAAATAAGTACTAGTTCTAACTCAATGTTATATTTGGCAAAGATAGCAGCAATGAGTAACGATATGTAAAGCACGCTTTACGGCGAGTTTATTGCCGTGCAGAAGAGAGAGTAAGTAGAAGCCGCAGGCATACTGCAGTTATTTACTGGGGATACCAATCGCAGTCAGCACAGGATAAAAAATACTCTGTATGTAGTAAATTGCTGGATATTCCATTTTCCGTGTAAGGTGGCGATCAGCTTATACCGTTCCGACTGACGAAAGCTACTGGTGATTGCTTTGCACGCGTTTATAAAGGAGAGGATACTGCAATCGCCCAGCTAACGTTACCAACTTATTAGTCACATCAGCGACAGCCCGGTGAACAAACAATTAACGTAAGCTATTTCTATACGCTGTGTTAGAGCAAAATGGAAACTGTTCATCACAGAAATCACAACAACTTAAATTTTCTCAAATAATTGCTGGTGAGGGCAGCAAGCCACGCAGCATCTCTTCGAAGAGGTGCAATCGACCTTTCGGGCCGAGACCCTTCGTCAGGACTAACTGAAAGAAGAGATAGTAGGAGATTTGAAAGTGGGAGGGGGAGGGGTGGAGAGATCCGAGATGATAGGAGAAGACAGGACGGGGAAGGATGGAGCTAAGAGCTGGACAGTTGATTGGCAAAAGGGATATGAGAGGATCATGGGACGGGAGGCCGAGGGAGAAAAAAACGTGGAGGAGTTAAGCCCAGAGGATAGGCAAGGAGTATAGTGAGAGGGACAGAGTGAGAAAAAGAAGAGAGAAAAAATAAATAAATAAATAAACAAACACACAAATAAAGAAATAAATAGCTAGATAGATAGATAGATAGATAGATAGATAGATAATAAATAAATAAATAAATAAATAGATAAATAGATGGATAAATAAATAAATACCGAACGAATGGGGTACGGAGGGGAGGGCATTAGCGGAAGTTAGACAAGTCGATATTCATGCCATCAGGTTGGAGGCTACCCAGACGGAATATAAGGTTTTGTTCCTCCAACCTGAGTCTGGCTTCATCTTGACAGTAGAAGAGGCCGTGGATAGACATATCAAAATGGGAATGGGACGTGGGATTAAAATGTGTGGCCACTGGGAGATCCTGCTTTCTCTGGCGGACAGGCTGGGAGACCGTTTCGCTGAACACCTGCGCTGACTTCGTATCTCCCCCTCCCCATCCCACTTTCAAATCTCTCTCTATCTCTTCTTTCAGTTAGTCCTAACGAAGGGTCTCGGCACGAAACGTCGACTCTACCTCTTCCTATAGATGCTGCCTGGCCTGCTGCGTTCACCGGCACTTTTTTGTGTGCGTCGCTTGAAATTCCAGCATCTGCAGATTTCCTCATGTTTACGGACTTACATCTTCTTTTATTTTCGTTTACGCTTTCACAGCAGAACGTCATACATTCCTTCTCCATAACATAAATTAATTGGAACACTACTTTTAACGTTATTTCACTTTCAAATAAGTATCACTTGTAACCGGAGGCCCGGTGCTTTACGATTCCTAAATTAGTGCAGTAAATTGAATTTGTCTTTTACATGACAAATGCATACTATTACAGCTACAGAAAGGGTGGGTAATGTAGCAGGATCCTCTTTTGAGTCAATATGGGTGGAAGTCAGGAACAGGAAGGGAGCAGTTACTCTACTGGGGGTATCCTATAGACCCCTGGTAGCAGCAGAGATACAGAGGAGCAGATTGAGAGGCAGATTTTCGAAAGGTGCAAAAATAATAGGTGTGTTATCATGGGTGACTTTAACTTCCCTAATATTGATTGGCACCTGATTAGTTCCAAGGGTTTAGATGGGGCAGAATTTGTTAAGTGTGTCCAGGATGGATTCCTGTCACAGTATGTGGACAGGCCGACCAGGGGGAATGCCATACTAGATCTAGTACTAGGTAATAGAACCATAGAAACTACAGCACAGAAACAGGACCTTTGGCCCTTCTTGGCTGTGCCGAACCATTTTCTGCCTAGTCCCACTGACCTGCACACGGGCCATATCCCTCCATACACCTCCCATCCATGTATCTGTCCAATTTATTCTTAAATGTTAAAAAAAGAACCCGCATTTACCACCTCGCCTGGCAGCTCATTCCATACTCCCACCACTCTCTGTGTGAAGAAGCCCCCCCCCCCAATGTTCCCTTTAAACTTTTCCCCCCTCACCCTTAACCCATGTCCTCTGTTTTTTTCCTCCCCTTGCCTCAGCGGAAAAAGTCTGCTTGCATTCATTCTATCTATACCCATCATAATTTAATATACCTCTATCAAATCTCCCCTCATTCTTCTACGTTCCAGGGAATAAAGTCCTAACCTATTCAACCTTTCTCTGTAACTGAGTTTCTCAAGTCCCGGCAACATCCTTGTAAACCTTCTCTGCACTCTTTCAACCTTATTTATATCCTTCCTGTAATTTGGTGACCAAAACTGAGAACAATACTCCAGATTCGGCTTCACCAATGCCTTATACAACCTCATCATAACATTCCAGCTCTTATACTCAATACTTCGATTAATAAAGGCCAATGTACCAAAAGCTCTCTTTACGACCCTATCTACCTGTGACCACACTTTTAGGGAATTTTGTGTCTGTAATGAACCGGGTCAGGTCACAGATCTCTCAGTGGGTGAGCACCTGGGGGACAGTGACCACTGCTCCTTGGCCTTTATAATTATCATGGAAACGGATAGAATCAAAGAGGACAGGGAAAAAAAATTAATTGGGGAAAGGCAAATTATGAGGCTATAAGGCTAGAACTTGCGGGTGTGAATTGGGATGATGTTTTTGCAGGGAAATGTACTATGGACATGTGGTCGATGTTTAGAGATCTCTTGCGGGATGTAAGAGATAAATTTGTCCCGGTGAGGAAGATAAAGAATGGGAGGGTGAAGGAACCATGGGTGACAAGTGAGGTGGAAAATCTAGTCAGAAGGAAGAAGGCAGCATACACGAGGTTTAGGAAGCAAGGATCAGATGGGTCTGTTGAGGAATATAGGGAAGCAAGAAAGGAGCTTAAGAAGAGGCTGAGAAGAGCAAGAAGGGGACATGAGAAGGCCTTGGCGAGTAGGGTAAAGGAAAACCACAAGGCATTCTTCAATTATGTGAAGAAAAAAAGGATGACAGGAGTGAAGGTAGGACCGATTAGAGATAATGGTGGGAAGATCTGCCTGGAAGCTGTGGAAGTGAGTGAGGTCCTCAATGAATACTTCTCTTCGGTATTCACCAATGAGAGGGAACTTGATGATGGTGAGGACAATATGAGTGAGGTTGATGTTCTGGAGCATGCTGCTATTAAGGGAGAGGAGGTGTTGGAGTTGTTAAAATACAGTAGGACAGATAGGTCCCCGGGGCCTGACGGACTATTCCCCAGGCTGCTCCACGAGGCGAGAGAAGAGATTGCTGAGCCTCTGGTTAAGATCTTCATGTCCTCTTTGTCCACGGGAATGGTACCGGAGGGAGGCGAATGTTTTTCCCTTGTTCAAAAAAGGTAGTAGGGATAGGCCGGGTATTTATAGAACAGTGAGCCTTACGTCTGTGGTGGGAAAGCTGTTGGAAAAGATTCTTAGAGATATGATCTATAGGCATTTAGAGAATTATGGTCTGATCAGGGACAGTCAGCATGGCTTTGTGAAGGGCAGATCGTGTCTAACAAGCCTGATAGAGTTCTTTGAGGAGGTGACCAGGCATGTAGATGAGGGTAGTGCAGTGGATGTGATCTATATGGATTTTAGTAAGGCATTTGACAAGGTTCCACACGGTAGGCTTATTCAGAAAGTTAGAAGGCATGGGATCCAGGGAGGTTTGGCGAGGTGGATTCAGAATTGGCTTGCCTGCAGAAGGCAGAGGGTGGTGGTGGAGGGAGTACATTCAGATTGGAGGATTGCGATTAGTGGTGTCCCACAAGGATCTGTTCTGGGACCTCTACTTTTCGTGATGTTTATTAACGACCTGGATGTGGGGGTAGAAGGGTGGGTTGGCAAGTTTGCAGACGACACAAGGTTGGTTGTGTTGTAGATAGTGTAGAGGATTGTTAAACATTGCAAAGAGACATTGATAGGATGCAGAAGTGGGCTAAGAAGTGGCAGATAGAGTTCAACCCGGAGAAGTGTGAGGTGGTACACTTTGGAAGGACAAACTCCAAGGCAGAGTACAAAGTAAATGGCAGGATACTTGGTAGTATGGAGGAGCAGAGGGATCTCGGGGTACATGTCCACAGATCCCTGAAAGTTGCCTGAAAGTGGATAGGGTAGTTAAGAAAGCTTATGGAGTGTTAGCTTTCATAAGTCGAGGGATAGAGTTTAAGAGTCGCGATGTAATGATGCAGCTCTATAAAACTCTGCTTAGGCCACACTTGGAGTATTGTGTCCAGTTCTGGTCACCTCACTATAGGAAGGATGTGGAAGCATTGGAAAGGATACAGAGGATGCTGCCTGGTTTAGAAATTATGCATTATGATCAGAGATTAAGGGAGCTAGGGCTTTACTGTTTGGAGAGAAGGAGGATGAGGGGAGACATGATAGAGGTGTACAAGATAATAAGAGGAATAGATAGAGTGGATAGCCAGCGCCTCTTCCCCAGGGCACCACTGCTCTATACAAGAGGACATGGCTTTAAGGTAAGGGGTCGGAAGTTCAAGAGGAATATTAGAGGAAGGTTTTTTACTCAGAGAGTGGTTGGTGCGTGGAATGTACTACCTGAGTCAGTGGTGGAGGCAGATACACTAGTGAAGTTTAAGAGACTACTAGACAGGTATATGGAGGAATCTAAGGTGTGGGCTTATATGGGAGGCAGGGTTTGAGGGTCGGCAGAACATTGTGGGCCGAAGGGCCTGTACTGTGCTGCACTATTCTATGTTCTATGTTCTATGAGTAGGGCAAAATTGTAGTCATACACACAGGATAAGTAGCAATGCAAAAGGCAGACAAAATCAAAAAGGGCGAAGACCGGACTGAAGGGGTTTTATTTAAGTGCATGCTGTATTTGGAATACGATCGATGAATTGTTGCACAGTTACAGATTGGCAGGCGGGACGTTGTGATCATCACTAAATCATGACTGAAAGAATATTATAGCTGGCAGCTTAATGACCAAATCTGCACAGTCTATCGAGAGGACGAAGGGGTAGGCAGAGGGGCTGGCGTGGCTCTGTTGGTAAAAATCAAATGAATTCATTAGTAAGAGGTGGCATAAGATCAGACGGGGTTGAATCGCTATGGGTAAAGCTAAGGAACTGCAAATGTGAAATGCCCGCGATAGGAGTTATATAAAGACGCCGAAGAATTAGTAAGGATGCGGCCGCCAAATTGCATCGGGAGATGCCATGCTCATGGTGGGGGGGGGGGGTCCAATAAGCAGGCAGATTGGTAAAATAAGGTTGGTGCAGAATTCCAAGAGAGGGGACTTCTAGAGAGCCTCCGAGAGGCCTTTTTAGTGCAATTCGTAGTTGAGCACACCAGGGAATCAAATATTCTGACTGGGTGTTGTGCAACGAAACGGAATTGATAACAGAATTTAAGAAGGAAGACCCCTGAGTAGGATGTGAAAATAATCTGATAAAAATCACCCTGAAACTGGAGAAGGAGAAGGTAAGTTCACATGCATCAGTATTAGAGTGGGGTAAAGGGAAATCCACGGGCATCTGGGAGAAATTGTCCAAAACTGATTGGAAAAGAACGCTGGTGGGAATGCCGGCAGATCAGCATTAGCTGCCATTTCAGGAAGGAATTCGGAAATCGCGGGATATACACAGCCCAAGGAGGAGGAAGTATCCTAAAGGTAAGATGACACAACCATGGCCAACAAGATAAGTCAAAGACAACATAAAAGCCAACTTCAGGGCAAATATAGTGTGAAGTTAGAGGATATGGAAGCTTTAAAAAACCTACCGGAGGTAACTGAAACACTATTATCAAGTAAATGACTGAATCCGAAAATATGCCAGCGAATGATATCAATGAGGATACCATATTTTACTTCAGGTTAATAAAATGTAAAAGACAGGCGAGAGCGTATATAAGGGACCACAGAAACACGATGCAAGCGAGGCATTAATGAGGAAAAGGAAAAGGCGGACGACCTGAATAAGTATTTTGTATCAGTCTTCACTGTAGAAGACACTAGCATTATGCCAGAAGTTTGTGGTAATAATATAAACAAAAGAGAGTTTGAAAAAAATTCATTCTTTCAGAATTTTAAGAATTCAAAAATGCCCCTGGCAGGGACGACGGAGAAACAGCAATGGCTGGAAATTCTGGACGCGATACTAAAGGCACAGGCTATATACATCCTAAAGGGGAAGAAGTATTCTAAAGACAATCTGACACAGCCGTAAATAACAAGATATGTCAAAGCCATCTTAGATGCCAAAGAGAAGGCATAAAATGCAGCAAAAATTTCTGGGAAGTTGGAGGATTGGGTTGCTATTAAAAACAAAAAAAAGTCATGAAGAAGCTTCAGATAACATTCCAAAGTAAGCATCCAATAATATTAAAGGAATAGAACATGTTTCTTCAGATACATAAGTTTAAAAGAGATGCAAGAATGGATATCGGATCGTTGGAAAACAATACTAGAGAGGTTGTAATAGAACACAAGGAAATGGTGGGCGTACTGTGTAAGTATTTTGCATCAGACTTCACTGTGGAAGACACAAGCAGCGCGTCGGAAATTCATGACAGTCAATGGTTAGAAATATGTGCATTTCCTATCACTATGAAAACGTTTCTTGAGAATCTGGATCAGATTGTGTTTTGCCCAGGGTTCTGAAGGAGGTGTCTGAAGTTATTGTGGATGCACTAGTAATGATCATTCAAGAATCACTAGATTCTGGAATGGTTCCTGTAGACTGGAAATATGCAAATCCCACGCCACCCTCCAAGAGGAAGTAGAGGCATACGAAAGGAAATTATAAGCTCTGTAGTCTGATCTCAGTGGCTGGGAGGATGTTGCAGTCGATGCTTAAGGATGTGGTTTCGGCGTACTTGAAGGCACATGATGCAGTAGGTCGTAAGCAGCATAGATTCTTCAAAGGAAAATCATGCCTGACAAATCTGTTGGAATTCTTTGAGGACATAACATTCAGGACAGGCAAAGGTGAATCAGTGGATCACGTGACGAGGTGCACGCTTGAAGCTGCTCAATATGTTAAGAGCCAATACTGTTACAGGAAAGATATCAGCATGAATAAAGCAGTGGCTGACTGCCATGAATCAAAGAATAGGAAGAAAGGGAGGGTTTCTGCTTTGTTAACGGTGACCTCTAGTATTTCACATGGTTTGTGCTGGGTCCGTTTCTTTTTACGTTATATGCCAATGAGCTGGGTGGTGGAAGTGATGGCTTTGTTGCAAAGTTTGTGAAAGATATGAAGATAAGTAGAGGAGCACGAAGTTTCGAGGAAGTAGAAAGGCTGCAGAATTATTTAGATAGATTATACGAATGGGCAAAGAAGTGGCAACTGGAATACATTGTCGGAAGGTTTATGGCCATGCACTCTGGTAGATGAAATAAAAGTGCAGGCTATTTACTAAATTGAGATAACATTCAAAAAGGGGAGGCGCAAAGGCACTTCTTCATACCTTGTGCAGGATTCCTAAACTGTTAATTTGCAGGCTGAGGCAGTGATGAAGGAAGAAAATAAGAAGACAAGGATATCGTGTTTAAGGTGTTCAAAGTACTGACGAAACCTCACTTGAAATATTGTGAGTGGATTTGAGCCCCTTATCTTAGAAAGGACGTGCAGACGCTGGAAAAAGATTTCAGGATTGAGCGATTTGTCATATGCATTGCGTTTGTGGGCTGCGGGCCTGTATTCTTTGGAATTCAGAACGAAGTGTGACCTCATCTAAAGCCATCTAATGTTGAAAGGCCTCGATATAACAGATGTGATGAGAATATTTTCTGTCATGGTCCGGATCGGGGTCCCTTTAAATTTACCGTGTTTATGTTACAATCCGGACCGTTGATTCCCTGTTTTCCTGTGTCTCTTGGCTTTGGTGATTAGAGGCAATTAACGCTCGGCTGAACCGGCAGTTTATAGTCTCCGGCTTTCAGCCGTTCGGCGCGGGAGCGTTTGCAACGTCATCCCTGGTATGGTGTGTCGATGTCATCTGGCCGGAGCAAGCCTAGTCCTTGCCGAAGCGAGTGCCGGTAATTCGCCTTTCCTCACCGGAGCAACCCTGTCAAGTTACCTCGCTAAAGCGAGCCTGCAAAGTTTCCTCACCGAGGTGGGTCTGTCAGTTAACCCGCCGGAGGGAATCAAGAACCGCTGTCTCCTGTTCCCGGGTCGAGTCGAGAGCTCGCCACTACCTGGAGCCTCCAAGTCAAGTCCTGGCTCCGGTGGCATTCTAGCACCAAGTGAAGTCCTGTCCCTGGCGGCAATCAAGCACCAAGTCGAGTCCTGTCCCTGGCGGCCTTCAGGCGCCAAGTCGAGTCCTGGCCCTGGCGGCCTTCAGACGCCAAGTCGAGTCCTGGCCCTGGCGGCCTTCAGGCGCCAAGTCGAGTCCTGGCCCTGGCGGCCTTCAGGCGCCAAGTCGAGTCCTGGCCCTGGCGGCCTTCAGGCGCCAAGTCGAGTCCTGGCCCTGGCGGCCTTTAGGCGCCAAGTCGAGTCCTGGCCCTGGCGGCTTCCGAGTTCTGAGTCAAGTCCTGGCCCTGGCAGTCTGTGATTCATCTCCTACCCCCTTGTCTGAATCCCTTCTTGCCCTTCTCGCCTGTAGCTCTCGTCTGCAGCCCTCGCCTGCACTTCGGTCTAGTTCTATCTCCGGAGCTAGGTAGGTACTGTCTGGTGTTGTTTCGTCCTGGTCTTGTCTGGTCTTGTCTTCGCCTCCGTGGGATAAGTCTGGCCGTCTTGCCGTTGCCCCGCGGGGAGGGGGTCATGTTTTGCCTTGTCCTGTCTTGTCCTCGCCCTCGTGGGGTAAGCCTGGTCGTCTTGCCGTTGCTCCGCGGGGGGTCATGTCTTGTCTTGTCTGGTCCTCGCCTCCGTGGAGGTAAGTCTGGCCGTTTTGCCGTTGCCCCGCTGAGGGTCATGAGTCCCGGCCCTATGTCCTGTACCCAAGGAGGGGGTCCCGGCTCTCTGTTCTGTGTGCGAGTCCCGGCCCTAATTCCTGTACCCAAGCAGGGTTTCCGGATCTTTGTTCTGTGTGTCAGTCCCGGCCCTATGTCCTGTACCCAAGGAAGGGTCGCGACTCTGTGTTCTGTGTATGTGTCCATGGTTCCATGTACCTGCTCTCCCGAGACCGAGGCTCTGTTTCCGTGTTCCTCCTCTCCCTAGCCCATGGCATGCCCATGCCTGGTTCTGGGGTCCGAGCCCGAGGCACGACCCAGGTACTGGGTCCTTGCCCAGTCTCGGGCTCGGAGTCCATGCCCTAGCCTCTTCACATCTGCTCTAGTTCTGGGAGCCTATTCCGAGTCCTAGCCCAGACCCTTGGTCCCAGCCGAATCGTAGTACTCAGTCTCTCTCCAGTTCGATACTCCTGCTCCTGCCTAGCTCTCCTGATATCGAACAATAAACTAAATTTAATTAACCTCACAGGATGTGTCTTGCATTTGGGTCCACCGTTGCTCCCTATGCCCCGGCCATTGTGACAGTTTTCTATGTTGATAGAGTCTAGCACCAGAGGTCGAAGCCTTAGCATCCTTTTGGAGATGAAGAAGAATTCGTTTTCAAGAGAGTAGAAGATGTAGCATTAGTTTCTGCAGGCGTCTGTGGAGTCCACATCTTTACATATATGTAAGGCAGAGTTTGACAGTTTCATGATTGGCCACGGCATGAAGGGATACGGAGAAAACGGCCGGATAGTGGGGCTGAGAAGGAAAATAAATCGGCCTTGATGAAATGACGGAGCAGACTCAATATGCCACACTAAGAGTAAACCTAGCAATTATCGGCCTGTGAGTTTGACGTCAGTGGTGGGTAAATTGATGGAAAGTATCCTTAGAGATGGTATATATAATTATCTGGATAGACAGGGTCTGATTAGGAACAGTAATCATGGATTTGTGCGTGGAAGGTCATGTTCGACAAATCTTATTGAATTTTTTGAAGAGTCATGTTGAGAGAAAAATGAGAAATGTAGTGGAAATATCGGAAATGATGGCAAGAGAGTAAAGGTTTCAGGTTCAGATTATTTCGCTGGTGTTGCAGCAGCTCCACAGCATTGAATGTATTTTGATTGTGAAGGGTCAGATTCAGCCGCTGTAGAAATCGTTACCATAGATGAGCAATTGGAAGAATGTAGACATCTAGTTTATATTGCACAGGCTAAGGAATTAAGCAGATGTTTGTTTTATATGTTTTTCCTTGATTGCAGAGGACTGAAAGCAGGTCTGCGTATCATATGGGGTGGGGGGGGGGGCGCTGGGAGCGGACCCAAATGCTAAACACAGACACTGAAGAACTCGGAACAGGACTTGACGAGAGAGCTGGGACAAGAAAACAGACTTGGTCTAGGACATTGGCTAGGCGAGTGAGACCAGGACAAGGAACTGGGAACTAGGAGCCTGGGCTTGACTCCGAGCCGGAGACTGGACAAGGACTCAGAACCTGGGTCTTGACTCAGCCTCGGACACCGGAACTAGGCGAGGACCTGACGTGGCTGCAGGACTGGACATGGCTTGGGTTCTTCATGGCTTGGGTTCTTCGAGGCGAGGACATAACGAGGCTTGGTTGTGGACTCCGAGTCAGAGACTGGACAAGGAACCAGAACCTGGGTCTTGACTCAGCCTCGGACTCCGGAACTAGGCGAAGACATGACGTGGTCTTGGGAGACAGGAGTAGGTGAGGCTACAGAAGAGAACGACAGGATCCTGGGAAAGACGAGGGATTTACAGTACAGGACGTGGGAACTCCAGCACGGGACGAAGCACATGGACAGGACGAGGCACATGGACAGGACGAGGCACATGGACAGGACGACAGCACGAAGCCCTGATTTGGTACTCAGGAACAGCCGAGCCTTGGACTTGGGACGACAGGAACCTCGGAACATAGGACTTGGGACGACAGGAACGCAGAACACAGAGCCTTGGTCTAGACTACGGGAACACGGAGCCTTGGACTTGAGAGACAGGAACGAAGGAACATGGGACACAGAGCCGGGACCCCTCCTTGGGAACAGGACTTGGGGCCAGGGCTCCACACAAAATGCTGAAAACGACGAGACAGTTCCCAACACTAGGTAGCGGCAAACGGTCGGACCTACCCAGCGAAGGCGTGGACACAGAAACAGTTCCAACTCAATGATAGACAGTTCCTTATCTTGACACAGCAAGTCTGGCTCCGGTGGTTGAAATTGACAAGGTTGCAGGGCAGGGTCCAGACACAGGTTGCGGACAAGGCTTCAGAATGGGGGAAAGGGAAGGGAATAGTCAAGCCTCAGGGTAACGGTAAAGACGGCCTGGCTTACCCAACGGAGGCAAGGACAGGAAGGGACAGATCCAACCGCAGGATAACGGCAAACACAGCCTGACTTACCCCAGAGAGGCGAGGACGGGATACTGACGACACGAACCAGCAACCATACTAGAACCCAGGGCCACTGATATTCACAGCCTCAAGACGAGCACCAGATGCCTATGATTAAGCACAACTGAAACAAGGGACAGCCAGAAGACCCGGAGTCCGGAGTTCATGGATTGTACCGTGAACCGGAACGCAGACATCACGGACTAGACCGTGACACTGGGGAAACGAGAGGAAACATTTAAACAGAAAGACTTAAGTTTGCATGAGTAACGAAAGCACTTTTCTGACGATGATGAGTTAATGCAGTTTTAATTGAGTAATTCGAAGTATGCTTGACGATGATGATATAATAATCTCGAGAGAGTGCACGAAAGATGCACTCGTCAGGCCTGGATGGCGCCTGCGTACAACGTTCATTTGGTCGATGTCAGCTGGATAGATCACGAAACCATTATTTCATCTCACTTATGTGTTTTACGTTGTCTTTTTGTCTTGAATGTGATTCTGGAATTGCTGGAGCCTTTCGGTTGCAGGTTGGAGATCATTTGGATGTTTTAGCACTCTGGCGACTCCGAGAGGATTCTGCGAGACAGCGTCAGCGTGCGGGAACCTTATGACGAGAAGGCTGCGGGACGAAGTGCGAGGTGATCAGATTGCAGAGAAATATCGATGGGAAAATTGGCTAATTCTGACCCTATACCTTACGGAATACTGTCAAATCCGATTTCCTGCATGCAGAAGATTCGCATCTCCCTTTTCCGTTCCGGTGGGTTAGGCGTGACAAGTATAGTCCATTTGGAAATTAACTAAACGGTAAGTGTATTTATGTACCGTTAATTTCCTAATGATATGTGGTCAGCTATGAAGGATGCAACGACTCTTTTTGCATGGAAGCCCTTGAACATGTTGGACAGGTTGTGTAACCACCCTTTCCAGCGGAGAAATTTTTCTTTCCATCTGAAACGCCGGACCCTCTTCCACCTAAGTGCAAGTTCATCTCGCCTCTCAGCAGTGATATTTGTTGCCGTTACTTGTAGTTGTGTCATTTTAAGACACTAATCATTGTTATTTTGAGAGATTTGACACTCCCTGAATCTGTTACAATTTTTCCCAATGTTTGCAAACAGTATATTGTTTATACGTGGTCACATATCAATAACCTTTGAAGCCAGCAGCAACGTCTTCATCACTTGCCGAAAGGCGCCTTGTATTAACGCCATTGATAAGAAAGACAACTTCCTTAAAATCATCGTTTCACTTTCTCCCGGCTTCATTACATTTCCAAAAAAACACACCCTGGCCGCCTATGTTCTCGGTAGATGACTGTCGGGCTTAATTCTATTTCAGATATGTCTCTCATAAACACGTGAGCACAAAGCCCCACATCTTGATACCGGCTCCATGAAGCATTGTACGACCAGTCCTACATGTCGTCAGATCAAAGGCATTAATCTCAGAGCAGCAGATAGAGCAAGAAGAAATCGTAAAAATATTCCAGTCAGTTGCTTACGAGGGGTACCAATACCGGTCAGTACAGGATAATAAACACACCCTGTGTGGAAAATTGCTGGATATTCCATTATCGTGTGACCCGACGCATCAGCACAAATGTACTACACGAGTGTGTACTACCCTTCCGGCTCGACTCCCGTTACTCTTGCGACTGTGTGGCTGAGCATTGCATCAAAGCCATATTCAGGTCTGTCTTAGGCCGAATTAAAGATAGTGACCAATAAGCATGTCGGAGGGAGATTGAAAATCTGCCGTACCTGTAACTTCTTACTCAATGAACTTAAGACCAGAAGCTGATTATTGACTTCAGTAGCAGGAAACTGTTCTCTTGTGATGCAACCAGTCCTCATCGAAGATTCACTGGTGGAGAGAATCCGGCACATTATTTTCCTCGCTGTTAATTGTTTCAAACGAACTGTCTTGGCGCAGCAGGTAAGTGAAATTGCGGAGACAACAAGGCAGCGCCTTCCCTTCCCTTCGAGTTTCTGGAATTCAGCATTACATATTAAACGTTGACGAGCTACTATAGATTTGTAAGTTAAGCAGCTGCATCACAAACTGGTATGGAAATACCAAAGCCATTGAACGAAAAATCCTTCAAAAATAGTGGATAGGGCACAGTCCATCTCACACCCTCCTGACCGCTGAGCAATTTTGTACGAAACATTGATGCAGGAAAGCGGTATCGATCATTAAGCAACCTCCACCACTTAGGATATATTCTCTCTTTCTGCTCCAACCAGGAAGAAGGTACAGCAGCATCATGACTCATACCAGCAGGACCAGGTAAAGTTACTACATCTCAACCATCAAACTCTAGTCTTATGGGGTTACAGCGTCCTTGAAAGTGGGTCCGTAGATTATGAAATCTATACAGAGTTGAGGTGGCTGATGTTATCCACGCTGGTAATGATCCTGATGGCCGTACAGTAATGACTGTTCCTGAACCTGCTGCAGTGGGACCTAAGGATGCTGCACCGTCTGCTCGATGGTCGAATCGAGAAGGGATCCAGAACCGAACACGAGGGGAAACATGCCTTGTTGGGCTGTGAGGCGAATGCAGGTAGCGGGGTTCGGGCAGTTACTTCCAACAGGAATCCAGGGTTACTTGCCTTGGATATAATGCATTGAAAGGCCTTCGGTACGTGATGTAACATCCAATATTTTCATAGCTCACCATCAAAATGCTGGCGGTAACTGACGGCAACAAGCATGTTTTCACAACACTTTTATATTGGCCACTCAGGTTGAGGGAAAAGTGAAGAATGTAGTGGAAATATCGGAAGTTATGGCAAGAGGGTAAGAGATTATTTTATGAAACAATGAATTTAAACAGAATAGGATAATTTACCTCCCAACAGCAGGTGTTCTAAAAGCTACACAGTATTGAATATATTTTGATTGTACGGGATCATGTCGAGCCCAAGTATTGATTATCATACGAGAGCAATAGGAGAATGTACAGATGTAGTTTCCACTGCAGCAGGTTAAGGAGCTAAGGTCGAAATTACAAATCTTTTTTTTTCATCGAGGAGACACTGAAAGCAGGACTGGGGAAATAAGAGGAATGATTTAAACTTAAAGACATCAGTTTGAATGAGAGTAAGGGATATAAACTGGCGAGAGCATTGTTGAGTGATATTTACAGTCTAACAGGATTGGGTTAATATAGCATAAACTAAATAATTAGACGTCCTTGTGACGATGGTGCTGTAATAATCAAAAGAGGGTGATTGGAGGAACTACTTTGAATGGTCAATTTAAAAAGTATCTTCAGAATAAACGAGATACCAAACCGTTCTACATCTACAATTGCGCGAAAAGCCTTCAAGCGGACTTCAAACTTGTCGTAGGGTTTTGAAGTTTGCGATCCTCAATGACCCCGACAGTTCTGTCGGCTTGATTCAGGACCTTGAGCTTTGGCGCTTGACAGGGTCACCCGTAGAAAACAGGTCAAAGCGTAGAGGTCAGACGAAGAGTGGTCCACCTGTCCCCCAGGCTCGGGAGTTCAGCTCACTGCTGACAACTGTGACTGGTTATTGTGGTTAACCGTGACAATGTTACGGAAGCAGCAATGAAGAATTCTTCAATATATGTGCGTGCGACGGTATGGACAGAGCGCGATACAGGACCTCATTGCTGCGCCAGCGAGGTTTCGCAGTAAATCAGTTAGTATGGGGATACAATAGATATTAGCGATGCCAAGGATAAACACCATCAGGGACGGATGAGCTCAATATAGGGATTCTCCACACAATACGAGAGTGATATAGTTTATTCTTTGATCTCAGTAAAACAATTTTCGAAGGCGATGGAATGATTGCGTATGAATATAGATGGTAAAGTATTCAAATGTAAGCAATTAGCATAAAATAGCCAAGTAATTCGCATTATAATTTCACAAAATTATTTTTAAAAAATGTCGTCCGGTATGGCCGTGAGAACAGGACAAATATTCTACAATGTTGCAATAAATCTTCTAAGTGATCGGACAACAAGTGGCTTTCGGTTTCATTTTAACCTCCCGTTTCTTTTTTAGTTAAATATAACTGAACAGTAATGTTGCCAAAAACGAGAAATAGGAATGGCGACTGGAGAAATTTCGTAATTCAGCAATAGGTATTGTTGGATAAAAAGTAAAAGAAGGTGGTGAAATGAGACCAAAATGTTGTAACCGCTTGCAAAGATTTCCAATAATTTGCAACGAGAAAATCAGCGATAAGATGGCGTTATCAAGGTCATTTTTAGTCTGAGAGGAACTGTTAAAAGTGGAGTCGCAGTTTGAAAGGAGCAGACCACGCGAGTTCGTACGAAACGACAAAACAGTATGAAGCGGCAGGGCGAAATCCTACCGCCTAAACATAAACTCCTTCTTTTTGCTGAAGTTTCATTATAAGACTGTTTCTTCAACTTTATTTCAATTACCTTCACAAAGATTTCCTAATTCATAACGGACTAACAGAAGGTATAACATTAACGTTCTGGGCACGAAACAAAGTGCATTACTTACGGCTAAAAAAAAAATTCTGTTTTCATTGCCCAGATATTTTAATCACTCCAGATATTGTAGTCAGGGAAAGTACTTGAACACATTCACTCTGTGAAGAAACACACTTTCATTATTAACATCCTTAAGCTCTAGAAAACATATGCATAAAGTGGACGCCACCGTAGTGTAATTTTGGACAATACACACAAAATTCTGGAGGTACTCAGCAGGCCGGACAGCAGCTATGAAGAAGAGTGCAGTCGACGTATCGGGCCGAGACCCTACAGCAGGATTCCCTTTCCATAGATGCTGCCTCGCCTGTTGAATTTCTATGTGTTGCTGAGATTTCCAGCATCTGCACATTTGCACTTCCTTAGCTTGCCTTTGGTGCAGCGAAATTTCTAGAATGAAATCATATCGATTAGATAAATCATTGCATCTCCCGAAAGATAAATCGATGTTCTATTGTGAGGGTGACGTCGAGGTTGCTGTTTTGATTCATTAAGACAGCAAGGCAGGACAATTTTCGTGTCTGTCTCGGGATTCATATGTCTTATTTTGTATATTCCCCGTTTTCAGAACATAGTGAGTTTCCTCAGCTCTTGAACCAGGTACAACGGAGATCGTATTCTTATATCCAGACTCTCAGAGGGTGCACCCGAGTGCTCAGTGGATCGCTGATCAGTCAATTAGTATATTATTCTAGCAATGTAAGAATCAGACCAGCATCACGCAGTTCGTTGGCCAAGCCTCCGGTATTAATCCAATGACATAAAAATAATTATGCCAATGTAAATATCACATCAGCAACACTTTATTTCGGTGGCACATTTGAAGAAATTAAGTTTGCTGCTCCGGTTTGAAAACGGCCTTCTAACGCACAGGAACCCAGCTACGCAGATTTTGTGTTAGACTTATCAGATCTGCTGACGATTATAGAACATGTATGTGACCTCATAATAAGAAATACAATTCAACTGACGTTTTCTGTACAAAGTCGGCCATTCAATGTGACCAGATGTTTCACTCCTGTCTTTATCTCTTCCCTGAATTTCCTCTGGCACCGAGTGTAGATACACGTGTTGGTACAGGTGCAGAGAAATTGCAACATGAACCCAAACTCCTGCAAGATAAACGACGGTGAATTAAGATATCTGTCCGTACAAAAGAAATTTTGCGATTGTCTGATCATCGTAGAGGCTATGAATGGAATCCACAATGAAATGAAATTGGCTGATAGAGCGAACAGTAAAATCATTGACTCTCTCCGGTTCTCCACCTCTGAGTCCTTCTTATTGACATTGCTGTTCCGGAGTCCTCGGCGGACTCTGTTTGCCGCTATAATATTTCTGACAGTTAAAACATTGAACAATAGAATTAAAGCAAATGACAATAACGGTGTAATGATCGTATTAAACATCTGGTAAGCTTTCCACACTGGTGACGTGAAGTAATCCGCCCTGACAATGCAGCGCCAGGGAACGTTGTCAATAATCGCAGAAGGTTCTACTGCAAAGTAAAATGCAACACACCTAACACAATTTCCTGTGCCAACAATCAGAACCATTATAGTCGCTGTCCGCTCGGTGCAATATCGTTCCCGCAGTTTTTGGCTGCAAATTGCAACACATCGATCAAATGTGAAAGCCACCGTTAGCCAGACAGAACAGTTCATGGTTGCGAGCCGAAAGACAAGTGTCACAGCGCAAACCGGAGTGATGAGCAAAAGTCTTGCAAAAACATAAATATTATTCATCCGGTCGAATATTACGCCAGAGATAACACCCATTAAATCAGTTATTGCCATCGCCACCAGGTAACGGGTGATGCATTTGGAGAGTCCGCACTTTCCACGACACAGGATCACAATAGCCAACAAATTAACTGCAAGGAAGAAAATAAAAGTTAGTTTCAAGCGCACAATATCAGATGTATTTTCCATGACGCATACGAAGAATTGTTTATGGACAGAAGGGAAACCACTCTTCTGGTTCCATTCCGGATTAAACTGGCTTCGACCCACAAAAAGTTTACACAGTTTGTCCGAAGTTGCACTCATGCCTGAGACAAGGCAGGATTGGAGTCTCAGCTCAGTCGGCAAATTTTCAGCAGTTTGCGATGGGATTCCGCAGTCGGCATATTTACCAGCGGGCTGCTGATCGATTACGTCCTTCCGAGCTGTTAAAGCTGAAGGGAACATTGATAGAGAGAATATAATGTGCGCAGACATTTTGTTTCCTCTGATGTGACACATGTGAGTCTCGGAACCTGCAGCGCTGTAATTAAGACCGAAAATTAAAACAAATCCAAAAGGGAAAACAGGATAGCCAATTTTTGCAATTGAAAAGATACTTTGAAAATTATATTGAAAATGAAATCTTATTTGTTGCATGATGCTGTAAAAGAGAAATAATCCTGGAGCAGGTCGATGGGACTAAGGTGAGACTTAGAACGATAAAAACCATCAATGCTTTGGAAGCTCGGGTGGATAAAATGCTGGAACAAAATCAGTTATTGCAATTGGCAAAGAAACCAGGGAATAGAAAATAACTATACATCCTGAGAGAAAATAGAAAACATATCCTTCAAACCTGATTAGACCGAAATCCCTCGTCAAAAAAACACTTTGTGTAATGCATTTTACTGCGAATATGATGTTGTGCGGTAGGTAAAGCAAGAAGATATCGCAAACATACTCCTGTTACTTACTGGGAATACCAATCGCAGTCAGTTTAGGATAATATACACTCTCTATGTAGTAAATTGCTGGATATTCCATTTTCTGTATGACGTGACGACCAGGTTATAATGAACCTACGGCCAAAAGCTACTGGTGATTGCTTTGAAAGCGCTTATAAAGGAGAGGGGACTGCAACCATCAAACCATCTTACCAGCTCATTAGTCGCGTCAGAGACAGCCCAGTGAACAACAATTCACGTGAGCCATTTCTAGACATTGTGTAACAGCGCAATGGAAACCACTCATCGAGGACATCACAACAAAATAAAATTCTTTTCATCTTTGTTCACGCCTTCAAAGGGGAATGTCACACATTCCTTCTATATGACACAAAGTTTGAGTCCTGCCGAAGGGTCTCCACCCGAAACGTCGACTATACTTTTTCCCAGATATGCAGCCTGGTCTGCTGAGTTCCCCCAGCATTTTGTGTGTGTTCCAAAATTGAAGATGCTTATTTTTAACTTTATTGTCACCTTCTAGTAAGTATCATTTGTAACAGATTGCCCAGCCATTCACGACTCTAAGTTAATAAAGAAAATTAATTTGATTTTTAAATGACGTTAACTTATTTAGCAGTGGCTGAGGACAAGAGTGATACTGCTGATTATGAGGTAACTCGTTGACAAATAAAGGCAGAGTGTGATCAGACTCTTAGCAAACAGAGATTGATGATGGGGCAAAAATGCAGTCAACAGGATGAGCTGCAGTCTAATAGGTGGACAAAATCGTAAAGGGTAAATGCAGGATTAAAGGTGTCTTGTTTGAATCCACGCAGTATACGGAATAAGGTAGATGAACATGAGGCACAGCTACAGATTGTCAGGTATGACGTTGTGTGTATTACTAAATCATGACTGAAAGAAGCTTATTGTTGGGAGCTTAACTTCCAAGGATACACATTGTATCGAAAGTATAGGCAGAAGGGATAGCGTGGCGCTATTGGTAAAGATGAAGTCAAATCATTCGAAAGAGGCGACACACGGTAAGAAGCAGTTGAATCCTCTGGGTAGAGCAAAGGAACTGCAAAGACGAAAACGCCCTGATGGGAATTATATACAGACCCCCAAGCAGCAGTAAGCATAATGTCAACAAATTACAAAATGGCATCCATAACACATGCCAACAGGACAATGTTACAACTGTCGTGGGGGTTTCAATAGGCAGGTAGATAGTGAAAATTAATTTGTGCGGCATCCCGAGAATGCCTCCAAGATGGCACTTTAGAGCAATCCGTATTAGAGTCCACGAGGAGGCAAGCTGTTCTCCATTGGCTGTTGTGCAAGTAACGGGAATCCATTACAGAACTATAGGTAAAAGTACCCGTCGGGCAGAGTGATCATTACATGATAGAATTCGGGCAGATATTTGCGGAAAACTGAATAAGTATTTTGCATCAGTCTTCACTGTGCAAGACAGAAGCTGGAATTTTGAGTGAGTCAGGGGTTAGAAATGAGGGAATTTGTCATGAGTAGTGGGACGTTGCCTGTGAACCAGAAAGGTCTGAAGATAAATAAGTCACCTGGACCAGATGATGTTGTGCCCAGGGTTCTGAAAGAGGTGGCTGAAGAGACTGTGGATGCCCTAGTAATGATCGACAACAGATTTGTAATGGAGTGTATACTGACTGGTTGCCTCCAGCCTAGTATGGAAACACCAATGGCCTTGAACGGAAAATCAGTCAACAAATAGTGCATAAGGCCCAGTTCACCACAGTATTTCTACACATTTGGGCACTTGCATACCAATGGTTGCCACAGAAAGGTGGCAACAATCATCAGGGAACCTCCAGCAAACAAGGCATACTCTCATTTCTCTGCTGCCACCGTGAAGAACGTGCAGGAGCCTCATGACTCAAACCACCGGGTTCAGGCTATGGTCTTAGGGAGTTGTAGCATCCTTGGAAGTAAGCTCGTCGATTATGGAATCTGTACAGAGTTGAGGTGCCTGTCCTTATGGAGGCTGGTAATGTTCCCGGTGGTTGTCCAGCAATAACTGTTGCTGAAGCTGCTCGAGCGGATCCTGCCGTGTGGTGGAAGCGAGAAAAGAGCGAGAGCGAATAAAAGAGGAAACGTTCGGCCGAATGGCAGACTTCTGCTCCGATGTCTTATGGTCTTATGGTCTTATTTCACTTCCTTTTTGTCTGTTCCGTTTGCATTTCGTCTTGAATGTGTCTGTGACCTGCAGGTTGCAGATCATTTGGGTGCTTCGGCGCTCTGCAGTCTCACAGAGGATTCCAGGAGACAGTGGCAGCGTCGTGGCGAGACAGTTTCAGGACGGGGCGCGAGCCGATATTCGACTTCATTTCGCTGATTAAAGAATCCATGGTTCGCCGATTAAACCGCTGAGAGGGATTGATATATCGAGGGAAATGCGGAAAGTGAAAACCAGCTGCCTACATTTTGATCGCAGGAGAAATTGCTCTACAGCGGTGCAGGGAAACTGCATTTTCATCGCTGGTGGCATCGACTGAGGCGCGAGAGGGAAAGGCCTGCGGCTGTTCACGGAGAATGTTAACCAGGTTTTCCGCATTTTAGATATGTCCTTTTCTTCAATCCTCTAGTTTTGTTGTGTTTCTCGTTTTTACTGTGCGAGAGAGAAGGACTTGGGGGTCGATTTGCCTGTTCCGTTTTCATCGCTTTTTTTTGTGCGGTTAGAAGGGATTTGGGGGCTGATCATCGAGTGCCCTTTCATTTGTTTCCTGGTTTCGTGGCTATCTGGAGAAGAATAATTTCGGAGTTGTTTACTTTGATAATAAAGGAACTTTTAAACCTCTGAAAATTAGCTGTAACCACGTGGTAGAGGAAGTTTGGGTGATCAACTTAAAAAGCATCTTAAGAGAAAACGTAGTACCATCTATGTTTTATCCAGTGTTCTGGGAAACTCCACTAAGCGGACAACAACATTTTCGTAGGCTTTGGAAGCTTGCTTCCCTCAGTGACACGGAGAGCTATGTTGCCTGGAGTGAGACCTTGCGCTTTGGTTCTTGTTAAGGTCCCCCATGCCAAACAGATCAAAGGGTAGAGGCCAGATTAAGAGTGGTCCACCGGTCTTCCTGGTTCTGACTTCAGCTCATGCCTAACAACCTCGATTGCTGTTACAACAACTTTAACACAATCAAGAGAAGATATGCAGATGCTCGAGACAGGGAAAAGCGGAAGGGAAATGGTGAAGGATGGGTGGACATTATCGGAAGTTCGTGAAATCAATGTTCATGCCATTACGTGGAGGCTACCGAGACGAAATATAAGCGCTGTTCCTCCAACCTGAGCGTGGCCTCATCACGACAGCACAGGAGGCCACGGATTTCCATATCGCAATGGCTGCCAACTGGGTGATCCCGCTTCTGTTGGCTGACGGAGCTTAGGAGCTGAGTTGAAAGGTCTCCCAACCTACGTCGGGTCTCTCAGATATGCAAAACCACACCGGGGTTACCGGACACAGTGCAAGACCTAAACAAGCTCATAGGTGAAATGTCACCTCACCTGGGAGGACCTTTTGGGGACCTGAATGGTAGTGAGGGGAGAGGTATAGGGGCAGGTGTGGCACTCTTTCCGTTTGAAACAAAGGCTGATGTGTTGGGACGTAACGCGATTCGTCGAGCAGACAGCGGAGTCGCGTAGGGAGCGATTCCTGCAGAATAGAAGGATTCAGAAATAGAGAACTGGAGAAAGTCAATGATTTTGCTGCTCACTCTGTCAGTCTATTTCATTTTCTTGTGCATCCCCTTTATAGTCTCTGCTATGATCTGGAAAGTTCAAATTGGCTTTTACAGACAGATACGTTAATTAGTCGTCGTTAATCCTTCAAGAGTTTTGGGTTCATGTTGCAATTTCCCTGCATCTGCACCAACACGCGTACTACACACCATACCAGAGGAAATTCAGGGATGAGATGGAGAAAGCAATGAAACATCTCGTCACATTGAATGGTCGAATTTGTAGATAGAACGCAAGTTGAATTGTATCTTTTGTTATGAGTTCACAAACATTTTCTCAGTCATCAATAGGTCGCTTCGAGTTTGATGATTGAGATCAACTTGAAATTTGACAGGAAGAAGTAAAGTCCGATGTAGCAGAATTTTAGTGGAGTAAAGGGAATTACACTGGTGTGAGAGGAGCTGGCCAAAGTAAATCGGAAAGAGATTCTGGCAGGAATGACGGCAGAGCGTTAATGGTGTGAGCTTCCTGGAAATATGAGAAAGATGCAGGATAGATACATTCCAGAAACGAAGCAATACTCAAATGGCAGAATAGCACAACCGTGGCTGACAAGGAAAGCCAAAGCCAATGTGATTCTGCAGTGATCCTTACAGAGTAGAATTCTAGTCTAACTGACTGGATCACCGATTCGCTAAACACACCTGTAAATCCTCCGCGACTGGCGGTGAAATTTACCTAGAGTATAAGGTAAAATATAGAAAGTCCAAATGTACTGCGACGTTCTCCGAATTTCCACGCTCCAGAGGCACGATATATGCCCAAAAGCATGATCCAATTTCGGTGTAATTCCTGCGACTTTGTAATATGGGCGTTTGTTTTTCATATTTTAATGGTGTTTTCATTTAGTCTCTTTCTCGCAAATTAATTCAATTCAAACTCTCTCGCTATGTTGTTACCTCACCTTTTGTTTTTTTCTTTGCCTTGTCGCAGATTCAGCCGCGGATTCCCGTTTCTGCAAATTTATTCAGTTGGATTGGATTTGTTGGGGGACGTCCGATCTGAGTTTTTTCTTCAACCTCCGGTGTGACGAATCTTGGATGTTCGTGTGTATCGTGATAAAATTCCATGAATGTATATCATATGCCTTTGGGATAATATAGTCTTTAATTATGTTTCTGCACAGTCCCGGAAAGGATCATATGCATTAGTCATAATTATCTTGGCACAGAAAAGAGTGCTGAATTTTTTTTTTTTTTTGCTTTTTTAGCGACACGTAATGTTTGCTTCATACAATACGTTCATAGGTGTGATCTCCTACTTTCAAACTGGAACTCTCTTTTAATATTTCCTGTCATGCAGCAAATGACATTAAATAACACTACCTTACCGCTTGCTTTCTCTTTGAAGTTTTGTGGAAAACATTGCAAACGGAGGGAGGGAACTTCGACTCAGACCATGAGAGGACTGCGTCGGCATTTTCATGCCTTACAAGGCGCAGATTGGAAGTGTGTGTGGAGTGCCACTCCTCGCACAGACTAGAGAGATGTGTGATTAAGTGCCTTGCTCAAGGGCACAAACACGCTGCCACTGCTGAGGCTCGAACTAGCGACCTTGAGTTAACTAGACGAACGCCTTAACCACTTGGCCACGTGCCCACTGGAAAACATTGCAAACGGGTATAACACTTTTGTCTCTCTTCAACACTTCTTTTACTTTTTACTGAAGAATAGTCATTGCTGAATTGAGTTATTTCTCAATCCGCCTTTTCTAATCCATTCTTGGCAACATATTTATACGGTTTTATTTAATTTTAGTCTAACATGGAACGTAAAGCCATTTCTTGTACGATAACGTCGAAGAGTTGTTGTAACATTCTAGAATATTTGTCCTGTTCTCAGAACCACTGGCTGATTACTTTTTTCCCATTATTAATTTTATCAGAATATAATAGATATTACTTGGCTATTTTATGCTAATTGCTTAAATGTGAGCTATTTCTAATTTAAATTCCAATGCAATCATTATGTTGCCTTTAAAATCAAGATGTACAGATATCAAACAATAAACTAAATCAACTTTATTCATTGTGTGCAGAATCTCCCATATTGCGCGGATCCCTTACGGTTAGCATGAGCTGAACTCCCGTAACTGGAGGACTGGTGAAATAGTCTTACTCTGCTCGCTAACCTTTGATCTATTTGATGTGGGTCGCCATATCTGTAGCCAAAGCCGAAGGCCAACAAAGATCTCCTGGTCATTGAGGGACGCAGGCCTCCAAATCCTTTTGTTGTGGTCCGCTTGAATGACTTTTCCACACTACTCCATATACAAGAGTTGTGCCTAGTATTTTCTTAAATCCACCATGCAAAATTCCTCCTCCACTCACTTACAGTCAACTTTTGCGCACTCTCTGTTGATTATTACATGAGCGAAACATCTTTTCAGGGCACTATTTTCAAGACATTCCTGTGAGAAACGTCCACCCAAATCCAGGTTTTTGCACCCACGGCAGAGCCCAGTAAGGCATGGTTTCTTGGCTCTCGCTCTCTTCCCGTTTCTACCATCGGGCACAAGGTGCAGCATCCTTATGTCCTACTAGGAATGTTCACGAACACTTTTCGATGTACGATCCTCAGGGCCATTGCAAATACGGGCCCAGACGTACTCCAGTTACTTATGACGTATAAGATCGCAGTCAGTACAGGATAATAAACACACTCTATGTAGTAAGTTGCTATAGACTCCATTTTCAGTGTGATGTGACGTATTCGTATGATTATAATGTTGCTATTGCTGTAAACTACTGGTGACTGCTTTGAACGCGCTTACAAGGGAGAGGGAACTGCATTCTCCAAACTAATCATACCAGCTTCGTAGTCACAGAGATAGTCCAGTCAACAAGCCATTAACGTAAGCTACTTCTACACTTTGCGTCACAGCGCAATGGAGATCGTTCATCGAGTAAGTCACAACAAAACACATTTTGTGTTTCCTTTTATTCTTCCAAAGGGGAATGTCCCATCTTCCTTCTCTATGACACAAAATATAAAGGTATTTATATGGAAAAATGATTGGGGAGAATATTTTTAACTTTATTATCACTTTGAAATAAGAATAATTTAATTTCTAGCAACAACGCAGCAATTTATCACTATTAAATTAATAAAGGATATTTAATTCGTGATTCAATTAGGTAAACTAGTTTTGCAGTGGATGAGGACAAGTGTGACAGTGCTGAGCGTGAGGTAGTTGGTTCACGAAGAAAAGCTCTCCCAGTCAGGAGAGACCAACGATAGATCACAGTTGCAGTCAATAGGATAAGTTGCAATATAAAAGGGGAACAAAATCGAAGAGGATGAATGTAGGACAAGTGGTGTTTTGTTGGAATGCACGCTTTTTCTGGAATTATGCTAATTTCACAAGGTTGGTGAATTTGCAGCACGGTTACAGAGTGGCAGTTATAAAGTTCTGGTTATCAATAAATTGTGACTCAAAGAATCATACAGCTGGGAGCTTAACGCCCAAAGATACACATTTTTATCGAAAGGACAGACGGATGGGGTGAAATGGCGCTAGGGTAAATAATGAAATCACATAATTAGAAAGAGGTGACATCGGGTCGGAAGGTGTTGATACGTTTTGGGTAGAGATAAGGAACTGCAAGGGTTAAAATACCCTATTGGGAGTTATATACAGACCTCCAAACAGCCGTAAGATTGCGATCAACAAATTACAACAGGAGAGAGAAAATACATGCGGAAAGGGCAGTGTTGTAATGGTCATAGGGGATTTCAATGCGCAGGTAGATTGGGAAAATCTTATTTGTATTGGATTCCAAGGGCGGGACATCCTAGAATGCCTGCAAGATAGCTTTTTAGAGCCGCTCATATTTGGACCCAGAGCGGAGCAGCTGTTCTGGATTGGGTATTGAGCAATGCACGGGTATTGATTAGAAAACTAAAGATAAATGAACCCTTCGGGGACAGTGAATTTAATATGCTAAAATTCACACTGAAATTGGAGGAGACTCTAAATTTAGCAGTGTCAATGCTACACTGGAGTAAAGGGAATTACAAAAGCTGGCTAAAACTGATTGGAAGACTACATTGACAGAGATGGCGGCAGAGCGGCAAAGGCTGAAAATTCTCCAAGTAATTCGGAAGGGAGAGGATGTGTACATCCCAATGAGGAAGATGTGCTCCAATTGCGAGCGAACACAAACATGGATACAAAGAGAAGTCACTGTCATCATATAACCCAAAGAGAGCCCTATAATAGAGCAAACATTAGTGGGAAGTTACAGGACTGGGAAGCTTTTAAAAACCATCAATAGGCATCAAAAAAGCATAAAGAAGGAAAAAAGGGAATGCGAAAACAAGACAGCCACATATTAACGAGGATACCATGTGTTTCTTCAGATACATAAAGTTTAGAGGAGGTGCGCGAGTGCTTAACAGACCGCTGGAGAACATGCCAGACAGGTTGCAATGGGAGATAAGGAAATGCAAGACGAACTATATAAGTATTTTGCACGTCTTCACTGTGGAAGACACTAGCAGCGTGCCACAAGTTCGAGAGCGCCAGAGGTTCAGGAGTATGTGAAGATGTCATTCCTGGGGAGAGGTTTTTTGGCATACTGAAAGATCTGAAGGTAGATACGTCACCTAGACCAGACGGTGTGCAGCTCTTGGTTCTGAAAGAGGTTTCTGAAGAGTTTGTGGATGCATTAGTAATGATCGTTCAAGAATCACTGGATTCTGGAATGATTCAGGGAAGCAGAAGAATGGAAATTATACGCAGTTGGTCTGACCTCAGTGATTGGGTAGGTGTTGGAGTCGATTGTTAAGGATGGCCCCTGCAGAGGTGGAAGACGTTCGGCAGCATTTTTGTAAGTTGAAGGAAGCTGCGATCATCACCGAGTATCGAAGCCCCAATGCGTCCTCAATTATACTGACACGAAAGGGGAATGGCAACGTACGGATGTGTGTGGACGAGAGGACTCTGAACAGGCTCACCGTCCCTGACCAGTACACTGTCCCAAGGATCGAAGACGCGCTGGCCTGTCTGACTGGTGTGAAGTGGCTCAGTGTGCTGGACTTCAGAATTGGGTTTTATCAGATCCCATGAGTGAAGCTGACAAAGAGAAGACGGCAATTATATGTCCCCTGGGATTTTCCAGTTCGAAAGTATGCCCCAGGGCATATCGGGACCCCCTGCAACCTTCCAACGGGTCATGGAGAAGACGAGAACTTGCTTGAGGTATTGGTGTATCTGTATGCCCTGATATTGTTTGGATCCACCTTGGAAGAACAACAAACGAGGCCACTGAAGATGAGCGCCGCCTGACGGATGAAGGGTTAAAATTCCCTGGGCAAGTGTCAGTTCTGTAAAACGTCTGTCAGCTATTTTGGGCACATAGTCTCACGGAATGGAGTAGTCAGTATTCCGACTAAGATAGAGGTGTTGACCACTTGGCCAAGACTACAGACTGTGAGCGCTCTGCCCTCGTTCCTTGGCTTCTGTGGTTTATTATCTGAGGTTCGTGAAGGGCTACGCGCAAGTGAGTCTCCCGAAGCATTAGCTTCTGTGAGGTTACCCTCTCTTGGGGAAGAAAGGGAGCGGGGAAACGACAGGGTGTGGAGAGTACCTTAGCCTGCCGGAGCCCTTTGGACCGAGGTGGGATGCAAAATATAAGGAGGCCTTTCAGTCGCTGAAGGAACTGTTGACCCAGGCGCCCATGCAGACGCCCGCTTGCCACATATACTGCACACGGATGCCAGCTGAGAAGGCATATAGGTCGTCCTGAATCAGAATCAGGGCACTAGGTTGAGACCCTTTGCGTTTGTCAGCCGGTGTCTGTCTCCCTCCGAGAAAAACTATCCAACGCACAACTATCCAATTACTGGCATTGACACGGGCAGTGGTGGATCAGCTGAGTGACTCTCTTTCCCGGGCCAAATTTGAGGTGAGGACCGACAACATCCCCCTGTCTTACATCGTGACCCACATCGGTTCGTGGCGACGTTGTCTGCCTATGATTTCAGCCTGAGGTACCCGCTGGGAAGCAGGAACATTGACGGGCGCAAGAGAAACTGCGTAGGGACGAGGAGTGGGAGAGCCTTCCTTCCCCGTGGGTGAAGACCAAGTGTCAGTTTGCAATCACCGTGAAGTCAGAGGGAAAGGAGGGCCCAGGATCGAGCGGTGGATCAATTGGGAGATTCTGATGAGGCCATTCCCCAAGTTTACTGTAATCTGATGCTGTGAAGACAATTCGAATGCCGGAATTGATTTCTTGAGAAGTGGCTGCTGCTCCGCCAGATGACCTGGGCTTCGGTATTATTTGATCAGCGGTCGGAAAGAGACACATGCCTCAGGCAGAGAAGGCAAAAGATGCGGCAGTGCCTCCATTACTGAGAGAAAGGCCTCGGTTGAAGTTGTTGAACCAGATCCTATACGGGATCATGTCACCCCCAGACCGACCCCGGTGTGGCCGACTGGTTCTACCGGAGAAGTATCGGAGCATTGCGCTGAAGTTACTTCATGACGATTCTGGACATTTGGGGGCTGTAAAGACCTATCGATTGCTCAGAGACTGGTTTTACTGACCGCGAATGAAGTCGGGGGTCGAAGAGTACTGCACGTCGTGCATTTGATGCATACGGTGGAAGAAGCTGCCTACGCGGGCAGCTCCCTTGTCCCGCTTGCAGAGTATGGGGCAGATGGACCTGGTGTGTATGGACTTCCTGTCAATAGGAACCGATACCAACAACACGGCGAATGTCTTAGTCATCAGGGATCACTACAGCAGATATGTACAGGCTTTTCCAATTAAGGACCAGAGGGCGTCCACGGTGGCCAAAGTATTATAGGGAAAGAATTTCATTTATTATGGCCTTCCCAGGCGGACAAATCGTGATCATGGACGGGGTTTCGAAAGTAGACTCATCCATGAGTTACTGGGCATGCTTGGAGTCGAGAAGTCGAGGACCAAGCCCTATCATCCGCAGGGTGAACCACAGCCCAAGAGGTTTGAGTAGACCTTGCTAGACATGCTCGGGATCCTGGAGATCAGCGAGAAGAGCAAGTGGAATCAACATACTGGACGCAAACACGAGGAAATCTGCAGATGCTGGGAAATTCAAGCAACACACACACAAAATACTGGTGAACGCTGCAGGCCAGGCAGCATCTATAGGAAGAAGTACAGTCGGCGTTTCTGACGAAGGGTCTCGGCCCGAAACGTCGACTATACATCTTCCTATAGATGCCGCCTGGCCTGCTGCGTCCACTAGCATTTTTTGTGTGTGTTGCTTCAAGTTATTTGACATCTGGTTCACAGTTTCATCTGTACCAGAAAAGAGGCTACTGGGTACTACTCATACTATCTGATGTTGTTGCCCATTGACCTTTGATTTGGAACTGACGAGGGCGAATTACCACGGAAGACATCTGAAGCATGTGTCTGATATAAGAAGAGAACTAAAAAGTACTTACGAAATAGCGGGGGTCGCGGCTGCCAAGCAGAATCAAGGAAATAAGAGAAGGTATGATCAAAATTCCTCATAAGGAATTTGGGGCTACCTAGGAAACATATATCGGCTTACCGCTGGGCGGCCTATGTGGTGCAGAATCAGATGAAAAACCTACCAGTTTTCCAGGTGAAACCGAAGGATGGGAATAGGTCTGACAAGATATTCCATCGGAACCACATGCTGCACCTGGGACAAGAGGTCCAGGGAGAACCAGAGACAATGCTGGAGTCTACACCTTTTAAGTGGACTTTGCGGGAGCGCGGGGCGACTGCAGGGCCAACAGCAGGAGAGATTAAGCCGAACCCCACCTCTGAGAAGGATACTGATTCGGAGGACCTGGATGTGTGGTATATGCTGCCTTTTGCTAACTCCCCATTGATTGCGGAAGAGAATTTTAGCCCATGTTCGGCTGAGTCAGGTGAAGTGGGGAATGGGGGCTATCTGTGGATAGCCTGGGTTGCAGCGGGACCCTGCAAGGGATGAAAGGGGCCTTGGCCACGGGACAGAATAGTCCGAGTTGCAGGCGGGTACGAGTGATAGACCGGAAGTAACCCCACTAGTGTCTGATCCGGAAGTGTTAGATGAAGATGGACGGAGGTCTCAGGGAAGTAGGAGACCACCGGATATGCTGGCCTACGTAGCACCGGGGGAATAGAGTGTGATCCCTTCCGTGAGGAGCGATGTCATTGCCTTTTACTTCTAGATTGGTCTTTGTGTTTTGCAGGAGAGGTTGGCGAATTATCTCAAAGCATGAGGACATGACTAAATTTGTTGGCGTGGGGAGGAGTGTGTAACGCGTTGTAAAGTTTTACTCCTAATGTAATGACCTCTCTATAATGCTTCACTGATAATATAATTGTTTCTCTCTGGCAGTAATGTTTAGGTTATGACTAGAGATAACGGGGGCTTTGGAATGTGCCCCCTCCAATGATCTGCATGGTGTTCTTTCTTGTAGGTCTGAGAGAAGGGATTTCGCCATCTTTTGTCGGGCAGAGATGAAGAGAGAAGACGCGAGTGCAGAGAGATGGTAGACTGCCGAGCGGAGTGGACTTAGAGCGAGGGTCCGAGGGTCTGCGACGCTCGGAGGAGGTCGATCGGGAACGAATGGACGGAAACATGAGCTCGAACGTGCGTATTACACTCTTTGATGTAAATGGGCCCTATTTCTCTGTTTTTGTTTCGTTGCTAAGATATAATCAAATTAATAATTATAAAGCTCAATCATTTAATTGCATATTGTGTACTGTTTGTTATTTCGTGGTACTGATTTGTAACAGGGGAACACATCACATATACAAAGAAAAAGATACATTTAAAAATGGGAAACTAATATCCATGCTAAAAAGTCGGGGACATTCCAACGAAATAGGATCTTGACTTTAGACATAGTTCTTGCCTTGGTAGTGGAAAAATTGGGATAACGAAACCACCCCTATTAGATAAATCGTTGCATCACCCGAAAACTTCAATGAAGTTCTATTATGAGAAGAAGTCATAGTTACGTTTTAGAGTTCAATTGAGATTGCATGACAGGACAATTTATGTGTTAGACAAGGGTTTTATTTGTCAACTGTTGTATACTTCCCTTTTTCAGGGGACTGTGTGCTTCCTAAATTTTCGAAAGTCGTCAGAGATCCGATACAATTCCTCCTTCAATCACAGAGTATGTACACGCGTGTTCAGTAGATCGACGAGCTGGTCAATTAGAATTGAATTCTACCAATGTAAGAATCATACCATTGTTGTTGCCCAAGACCCGAAGATTATTCCAATGAATTTAAACATCTTACTGCCAAAATAAAGGTCACATCGGCAACACTCTGTTCGAGGTCGCTCCTCAGGATATAACGTTTGCTGCAATTGTTGGAAAACGGGCTTCCAAACATCACAAACCTCGTTACGTAGATTCATGGTATATTTATCTGATATACTGATGACTGAGGAAATTTATATGACCTCATAATAAAACATACAATTCAACTTACGCTTTATCTACATATTCGGCCATTCAATGTGACCAGATGTTTGACTCCTTTCTTCATCTCTTCCCTGAATTTCCTCTGGGACAGTGTGTAGATACACGTGTTGGTGCAGGTGCATAGAAATTGCAACATAAACCCAAACTCTTGCACGATAAACGACGTCGAATCAACGTATCTGTCTGTATAAAAGTAATTTTGAGCTTGCCAGGTCATAGTAGAGACGATAAAGGGGATCCACAATAAAATGAAATTGGCTGATAGAGCGAACAGCAAAATCATTGACTTTCTCCGGTTCTTCACCTCTGAATCCTTCTTATTGTCATTGCTGCTCCGGAGTCCCCGGCGGACTCTGTTTGCCGTTAAAATATGTCTGACTGTTAAAGCGTTGAATAATAGAATTAAACCGATTGGCAATAAAGGAGTAATGATAGCATAAAAGAGCTGGTAAACTTTCCACACTGGTGAAGTAAAGTAATCTGCCCTGGTAACACAACGCCAAGGAATGCTGTCAATAATCGCGAAAGGATCGACTGAAAAATAAAATGGAACACACCTTAAACAACTCCCTATGCCCACAATCGCTACCACTATGGTCGCAGTCCTCTCTGTGCAATATCCTTTCCGCAGCTTTTGGCTACAAATTGCAACACACCGATCAAATGTGAAAGCCACCGTTAACCAGACAGAACAGTCCATGGCTGCGAGCCTAAAGACAAGTGATGTTGCGCAAATCGGAGTGATGAGAAAAACTCTTGCAAAAACATAAATATTGTTGATCCTCTCGAATATAACGCCAATTAAAACACCCATTAGATCAGCTGTTGCCATCGCCACCAGATAACGGGTGATGCATTTGGAGAGTCCGCATTTCTCACGACACAGGATCACAATAGCCATGAAATTAACTGCAAGGAAGAAAACAAGAATTAGTTTCAAGCGCATTAAATCTGATCCATGTTGTTTGATTTGCATGCAGAGAATTGTTTACGGACTGAAGCGAAACCATCCTTCCGATTTCATCCCGTCTTAAATTGGCTTCGATCCATAAAGTGCTTGCACCGTTCGCCGGGACTTGGGGTCATGCTTGAGGCCAAGGGACGATAGGAGAAACAGCTGAGTAGGCAAATTTCCAGTAGCTTGCCACGGGAATCCGCAGTCCACGGTACATTTAACAGACGACTGTTCATCAACGCAGCAATCTTGAATTGGTCCCGCATTCTAAATGATAAAGCTGAACGGAGCGTTAATATGTAGAATATGATCGGATGCAGCAAGACTGTTTCCTCTGGTTTATCACTTCTGAATCCAGGAACCCGCAAGGTTAAAATCATATCGAGAAATGAACAAGTCCAAAAGGGAAAACGGGCAGTCATATTTTCTCTGGTTATTGTTGCAGTTGGAAAGATATTCCGACGAGTATATTGAAAATGAGATCTCATTTGTTGCATGATTGTGTAAACGAACTGCAGTCCGGATGCAGGTCGAAGGAAGTAGCCAGCTTAAATGGTTTCAACATGGAATAGAGGAGCCGAACGGCATCTCTATGTGCTGTAGTTTTCTATGACAGTAGCTATGTTTCGTGTAAAAACCGGAGCGCTCCGTGAACATATTATGGTGACGGTAAAGTTTTCTTTTCGTTGCTGTAAAGCTTTGGTTTCCGGCATCGATCCCGACTCAGGTTCAGAACGACATTTACCATTCGTGCCTTAGAAGGTCGGGCGAGGGAAATTGCTGGATTACATTAATATTAGTATGAACTCGGTTGTTACAGTTGAGAAAAAAAACCGGCAATAAAACGGCCAGAAGAAGAAAGAAGCATGTTTGAAACCTGATAAGACCGAAATACCTCGTCAAAAAATGTACTATGTATAAAGGATTTTTACGGCGAAAATAACGCAGTGCAGCAGATAGAGCAAGAAGAAATCGCACACATTCTCCAGTCAGTTACTTACGAGGGATACCAATAACAGTCAGTGCAGGATAATAAACACTCTCTATGTAGTAAATTGCCGGGTATTCCATTTTCCCTGTGACGTGACGATTAGGTTATAATCCTCCTACTGCAGAAAGCTTTCAAACCCCTTATACAGGACACGATTCTGCAATCTTCAAACGAATCTTACCCGCTTATTAGTCACATCAGAGACAGCCCAGTGAACAAACAATTCACGTAAGCTATTTTTATTCATTGTGTCATAACGAAATGGAAATCGATCATCGAAGAAATCGCAGCAAGCTACACTTCCGTTTATATTTTGTTCACGCTTACAAGGGTGAAGGTCGCAAATATTCCTTCTCTATTACACAAAATTTAAGATGTTTATTTTTAAGTTCATTATCTCTGTCAAAATAGCATCATTTGTAACAGTCGGTGCAGGTCTTTATGATTCCTGAAATGAATAAAGGAAATTTAATTTGTCTTTTAATAGATGTAAACTAATTTGAAAGGGAAATCTGTAGCTGTCACAATGGCGGGGGCATAGGGAGCAAGGGTGGACCCAAATGCAAGACACATCTTGTGAGGATAATTAAATTTAGTTTATTGTTCGATATCAGGAGAGCTAGGCAGGAGCAGGAGTAGCGAACTGGACAAGGACTGTGGACTACGACTAGGCTGGGACCAAAGGTCTGGACTAGGACTCGGAATCGGCTCCCAAAACTAGGGGAGGCATGAAGAGGCTATGCACTCCGAGCCCGAGACTGAGCAAGGACACAGTACCTGGTTCTTGCCTCGGGCTCGGACCCAAGAATCAGGCATGGACATGACATGGGCTTGAGAGAGGAGGAACATGGGAACACATAGCTTCGGTCTCGGGAGAGCAGGTACCATGGACACATACACAGAAAACAGAGTCGGACCCCTCCTTGGGTATAGAACATAGGGCCGAGACTTGCGCACAGAGCAGAGAGCCGGGACCCCTCCTGGGGTACAGGACATTGGGCTGGGACTCATGACCGCCCCGCGGGGCAACGGCAATACGGCCTGACTTACCCCCACGGAGGCGAGGACAAGACAAGACAAGACCAACACGAATGAACACCAGACAGTACCTATCTAGCTCCGGCGATGGAACCAGACCGAAGTGCAGGCGGGGGCTGCAGACGAGGGCTAGAGGCGAGAGGGGCAGAGAAGGGATTCAAACAAGGGGGTAGGACAGGAATCAAAGACCGCCAGGGCCAAGACTTGACTCAGAACTGGGAAGCTGCCAGGACCAGGACGTGACTTGGTGCTTGAACGCCGGCAGAGACAGGACTTGATTTGGTGCTAGAATGCCGCCAGGGCCAGGGCTTGACTTGGTGCTAGAATGCCGTCAGGATCAGGACTTGACTTGGTGCTTGAATGCCGCCAGGGTCAGGACTTGACTTGGTGCTAGAATGCCGTCAGGGCCAGGACTTGACTTGGTGCTTGAATACCACCGTAGCCAGGACTTGACTTGGAACTTGAATGCAGCCGGAGCCAGGACTTGACTTGGAGCCTCCGGGTATTGGCGAACTCTCGACTCGGACCGGGAACAGTAGACAGCGGTTCTTGATTCCCTCCGGCGGGTTAACTGCCGGACCCACCTCGGTGAGGAAACTTTACAGGCTCGCTTTGGCGAGGTAACTGGACAGGGTTGCTCCGGTGAGGAAAAGGCGAATTACCAGCACTCGCTTCGGCAGAGACTAGGCTTGCTTCGGCCAGATGACATCGGCACACCGTACATTAGATGACCTTGCAGACGCTCCCGCGGCGAACGGCTGAAAGCCGGAGACTATAAATTACCGGTTCAGCCGAGCGTTTATTGCCTCTCATCACCAAAGTCGAGGGACACGGGAAAACAGGGAATCAACGGTCCGGATCGTAACATAAACAAGGTAAATTTAAAGGGTCCCCGATCCGGACCATGACAGTAGCAGAGTGGTAGTGTTGAGCATGAGGTCACTTGTTTGCAAACAAAGTCAGTGTGTAGTAAGACTCTTAGCGAGGAGAGACTGCTGATAGGGCAAGATTGCAATCAACAGAATGTTGGAAATTTAAAAGATGGGACAGAATCGAAAAGTTTCAATGCAGGACTGAAATCGTTTTGCTCGAATGCACGCAGAATATGGAATTAGAGAGAAGAAATTGAGGCATATTCAGATTGAAAGCTATGACATTGTGGCCAACACTAAGTAGTGACTCAAAGAAGTTTATGGCTGGGATCATAATGTCCACGAATACACATTGTATCGAAAGGACAGTCAGAAGTGGTGGCGTGGCGCTATTAGTAAATATGAATTCAGACCATTAGAAAGTGGCGACATAGGGTCGGAAGCTGTTGTATTATTCTGTGTAGAGCAAAGAAACTGCAAGAGTGAAAAATCGCTGATAGGTGCTATATAGAGACACGAAAGCAATAGTATAGATGCGATCTATAACTAACAGCAGGAGATAAAGTACACGCCAAAAGGGCAATATTACAATAGTCAAGGGTGATTTCAATCTAGCGGTAGATTGGGAAAATGAAGTTGGTGCTGAGGGAAATTTTCTAGAGTTCCCCCAAGATGGCTCGTTCAGGCAGCCCGTGCTTGGTCCCACTGGAGGACAGGCTGTTCTGGATTGGGTACTGTACAATGAACGGGAATTGAATACAGAGCTTAAGGTAAAAGAACCCTGAGGGAGAGTTGATCACGATATGACAGATCACACAGATATTAGAGAGGCAGAAGGTGAAATCATACATGCCAGTATTACACTGGAGGAAAGGCAATTGCAGAGGCATCAGTGAAGAGTTGGTCTGAACTGACTCGGAAAAAAGAACACTGACATGGATGACGGCAGAGCAGCAATGGCTAGAAATTCTGGACACGATACTAAAGGCACAGTCTATATACATCCTAAAGAGGAAGAAGTATTTTAACGACAAGCTGACACGGCCGTAAATAACAAGAGAAGTCAAAGCCATCTTTCATGCCAAAGAGAAGGCATAAAATGCAGCAAATATTAGTGGGAAGTTAGAGGACTGGGTTGCTATTAAAAACCAAAAAAAAAATAACGTCATGAAGAAGGTTCAGATGGGATACCAAAGTTAGCAGCCAATAATATTAAAGGAATAGCACATGTTTCTTCAGTTACATAAGTTTAAAAGAGATGTGAGAGTGGATATCGGATCGCTGGAAAACAACACTACAGAGGTTGTAATTGGGTACAAAGAAATAGTGGACGAAATGTATAAGTATTTTGCATCAGTCGTCATTGTGGAAGACACAAACAGTGCGTCGGAAGTTCAAAACGGTCAATGGTTAGAAGTCTGTGCAGTTCCCATTATTAGGGAAACGTTTCTTGAGATTCTGGATTAGTTTGTGTTATGCCCCGGGTTCTGAAGGAGGTGTTGGAAGAGATTGTGGACGCACTAGCAATGATGATTCAAGAATCACTAGATTCTAGAATGGTTCCTGCAGAGTGGAAATATGCAAATCCCACGCCACCCTCCAAGAGGGGGCAGAGGCAGACGAAAGGAAATTATAAGCTCGTTAGTCTGATCTCAGTGGCTGGGAAGATGTTGGAGTGGATAGTTAAGAATGTGGTTTCGGCGTACTTGAAGGTACATGATGAAATAGGCCGTAATAAGCATAGATTTCTCAAGAAAAATCATGCCTGACAAATCTGTTCGAATTCTTTGAAGACATAACAATCAGGACAGACAAAGGTGAATCAGTGGATTACATTACGAGGTGCACACTTCAGGCTGCTTAATAGGTTAAGAGCCAATACTATTACAGGAAAGATACTAGCATTAATAAAGCAGTGGCTGACTAGCAGGAGGCAAAAAATAGGAAGAAAGGGAGCGTTTTCTGCTTTGGTGTTCCACATGACTTGTGCTGTGTCCGCTTCTTTTTACGTTATACGACATTGATCTGGGCGGCAGAAGTGATGGCGTTGTTGCAAAGTTTATGAAAGATACGAAGCTAAGTGGAAGAACAGGAAGTTTCGAGGAAGTGGAGAGGTTGCAGAATTATTTAGATAGATTAAGCGAATGGGCAAAGAAGTGGCAACTGGAATATATTGTCGGAAAGTTTGTGGTCATGCACTGTGGTAGATTAAATAAAAGTGCAGGTAATTTTCTAAATTGAGATAACATTTAAAAAGGGGAGGCGCAAAGGCACTTCTTGATTGCTTGTGCAGGATTCCTAAACTGTTAATTTGTAGGCTGACGCAGTGATGAGGGAAGAAAATATGAAGGCCAGGATATAGTGTTGAGAGTTTTGAAAGCACTGGCGAAACCACACTTGAAATATTGTGAGTGATTTTGAGCCCCTTATCTTAGAAAGGGCGTGCAGACACTGGAAAATGATTCCAGGATTGAGCGACTTGTCATGTGCATTGCGCTTGTTGGCTGTGGGCCTGTATTCTCTGGAGTTAAGAATGGAGGGTGACCTCATCGAAAGCCATCTAATGTTGAAAGGCCTCGATAGAGTAGATGTGATGAGAATGTTTTCTATGTTGAGAACGTCTAGCACCAGAGGTCACAACCTTAGCATCCTTTTGGTGATAAAGAGGAATTCGTTTGCAAGAGAGTAGCAGATGCAGAATTCGTTTCCGTAGGCGCCAGTGGAGTCCAGATCTCTACATATATGTAAGGCAGAGTTTGAGTTTGACAGTTTCATGATTGACCACGGCATGAAGAGATACGGAGAAAATGGCCGGAGACTGGGGCTGAGAGGGAAAATAAATCAGCCTTGCTGAAATGACGGAACAGACTCAATACGCAACATGACCTAATTCTACTCATATATCAGGTTCTGAACTTCTTTTGCCTTAAAAAAGTGAAAACTGCGGGGACTTTCCCTTCTTACCATGTAAAAGACTCAATTAAATCGAGGCCAGGCTGTTCGGATTGGCAACAAAGTTTCCTCCACGATCTCCATCATGACAGATGTACCCACACGACTGTGTACGAAGTTCCGGCTCTCCTCGCGTTACACTTGAAACTGTGTGGCTAAACACAGCATCGAAGCCATATTCAGGTCTGTCGTAGGCCGAATGACAGGTGGTGACCAATCAGCATGTCGGAGGGAGACTGCCATAACTACAACCTCTTACTCAATGACCTCAAGACCAGAAAGCAGAATATTGATTTCAGTAGGAGGAAACAGAGGTCCATGAGCCAGTCCTCATCGAAGATACATAGATGGACACAAATCAGCAACTTTACATTTCTAGCTATTATTGTTTCAGAGGAACTGTCCTGGGCACTGAACGTAAGTGGAATTTCGAAGAAAACAAGGCAGCAACGTCACTTCCCTACGAGTTTGCAGCGATTCAGCATGGCATCTTCAACGTTGATTAGCTACAAAAGAGTTGTATGGTGACTGGTTGCATCGCAGCCTGGTGCGGAAACACCAGTGCTAATAAAGGGATAATCCTTCAAAACGTATAGGGTACAACACACTCAATCACAGTACCGCCCCACCATTGAGCACTTCTAAATGAAACGTTGACGCAGGAAAGCGGCGTCGATCATCGGGAACCTCCACTCCCCAGGATATACTCTCTGTTTCTGCTCCCACCACGAGGAAATTCCAGCAACCCCCTTATGTCTCATACCGCCAAGTTCAGGTACAGTTATTACCGCTCAACCATCAGGCTATGGTCTTATGGAGATGTAACGTCCTTAAAAGGAGGTCCGTAGATTACGGAATCGGTACAGAGCTGAGGTGCCTGAAGTTATACACAGTGATAATGATCCTGATGGTCACATAGTAATAACTGTTCCTGATCCTGCTAGAGCGGGACGTCAGGATGCTGCACCAGATAGCGGGAGGGGGCTGGTTATTACCAACAGGAATGCCTTAGCAATACACTGAAAGACCTTAGATGAGCTATACGACAAAATGCTGGCGGCGAATGAGGGCAGTATGCATGCATTCACAAGACAGTTAAATTGGCTAGTCAGGTTGAGGGAAAGGTGATAAAAGTAGCGGAAATTTCGGAAATAATGGCAATAGAGTAAGGATTTCATATTCAGATATTTAACCTACTTGTTCGCTGGTGTTGCGGCAGCTCCACACTATTGAATGTATTTTGATTGTGAGGGGTCAGATCACCCAGCCGTAGAAATTAATATCATACCTGAGCAATTGGAAGAATGTAGACATCTAGTTTCTATTGCAACAAGCTAAGGAATTAGGCAAAAGTTTGTTTTGTTTTATTTTTCCTTGATTGCAGAGGAACTGAAAGCAGGTCTGCGGAAACGAGAGGAAATATTTAAACAGAAAGACTTAAATATGCATGAGAGACGAAAGCAGTGTTTCTGACGGTGTTGCGTTAATGCAGTATAAATTGAGTAACTCGAAGTCTGTCTGACGATGATAATGTAATAATCTATAGAGAGTGCACCAAAAATGCACTCTTCTGGGAAGGATGGTGGATGCGTACAACGCTCCTTTGGTCGTCATCTGCTGGATAGATCATGAAACAATGTATTTAATTTCTTTTATGTGTATTACGTTGTCTTTTTCGAATTCTGGAATAGTTAGAGACTGTGGGTTGCAGGTTGGAGATCATTTGGGTGCTTCAGCGTTCTGGAGTGTCCGAGAGGATTCTGAGAGATGGAGTCAACGTCTCAGAACCTCATGACGAGAAGGTTGCGGGACGGAGTGCGAGGTGATGTTCTGTCGCTTTTTGACAATGAAAGCTTCCATGGTTCTCTGATTAAAGTAACGAGAGAGACTGGCATTGTCAATGAGTTCGGATGTGGCCCAAGTGTGGAGGGAGAGACACAGAACCGGGTCGATAGTTCAGAGACTTGAATGCGAACAGATTTAGAGGGAAAATAAAACAATCAACGCTGGGCTAAATGGGGCTGTTAACTAAAACTCTCAAATAGAAAACTAAGGAAACACTGCGGCTGAAAGGAATAACTAAATAGAAGGCAGATACAGCTAATCTTCACAATCAATTGACTCGACAGTCGAATTTCTCAGGCAAAGCCGAATGCAAGCAGGCAACGAAGCGTTGCTGTGCTTTGCCCAAATCTCGACAAGCACTACAACGAAAAGAATGGAACTAAATAAAATCACAATGAAATAATAATTAGCTGACACGTGTATATTCACGAACGCAATTGCCGTATCTGCTGAGCTGCCGAATCCGTGGTTGTGACAGAAACATCGATACGAATGTGGCAGATAAGTGCCGGTTGCCTGCCTTTTGATCGCTGGTGAAATTGCTATGGTACGTAGAGGGAAGACTGGCTTTTCATCGCTGGTGAGATCGCTCGTTGCCTGAAAGAGAAAGGCCTTCTGCTGTGCCCGGATAATGCTACCAAAGTTTTCTGCATCTTGAACATGGTCTTGGACTGTAGGCTTTTTTCAGTGTTTTTTTTTAGTTTTCTTTATCTGTGTTTTTCGCCCGATCCTTCTCATTTTGCTGTGCTGCCGGAGGGGGATAGAGTGGGGGCGGTGGATCTGGAGGTCGATGTGCCTGTTCCATTTCTGTTCTCTTTTTTGTGCTGGGGAGGAAGGATTTGGGGGTTGGTCGTATTTTCTTTCCATGGTTTCGTGGTTATCTCGAGATGAATAATTTCAGACGTGTATTCTTTGATAACGTTCAACCGTTGAAAGCTAACTGTAACCGCGTGGAGGAGGAATTTTGCATGGTCGATTTAAATAGCATCTTAACTGTTGAGGCCAGTTCATTGGCTATATTTAAGAGGGAGTTAGATATGGCCCTTGTAGCTACGGGGGTCAGGGGGTATGGAGGGAAGGCTGGGGCGGGGTTCTGAGTTGGATGATCAGCCATGATCATAATAAATGGCGGTGCAGGCTCGAAGGGCCGAATGGCCTACTCCTGCACCTATTTTCTATGTTAAGAGAAAAAGAGGTGCCAAATTATTTTATATCCAGGATTGTGGAAAACTCCTGCAAGCATACCAGAGACTTGCAGTGTCTGGAGGCTTGCGTGCCTCAGTGAGCCAGAGAGCTACGTTGGCTTGTCCTTTAGCTCTTGGTAGGGTCCCAAGTCCAAACAGGCCAAAGGGTGAAGGCCAGACGAATAGTGGTCCAGCGGTCTTCCCGGTTCTAGCTTCACCTCATGGCACACAGCCCTGACTAGTTAAAAAATTTTGTTCATAGAATAACAATGAAGAATCCTTCTGTATGTGTTCCAGTAATTCAGTAAGTATTGTGGAGAAATGGAGCTAAATGGCATTTGATAAACGCTGTCAGAAACAGGTGACCACAATATCAGAGAATTCTGTACGCAGTGAATAAAGGTGATTTGATTTATTCTTTGATTTCTTTAAAACAGATATCTAGCCCAAGGTAATGAATGTACATGCATTAAAATGATAAATAGTTCACATTAAAAGATTAGCATAAAAGAGAAATGGTAGACTGGCAATAGTTGTCAGAACCAGACAAACTTTCCACCATATTGCTGTTAAATCTTCTAGCTTATCGGACAACAAGGGGCTTTATGTTCCATTTTAAGCTCTCCTTTAATAAGTTAAATATAATCGAGTAATCATGTTCCCCTGAAAGCAATAGGGTTTGTGGCTGGAGAAAGGTCGCAATTCAGCAATAGATATTGTTCGATAAAAAGTAAAAGAGGATGGAGGAATGAGAAAAAAAATGGTATAGCCGCTTGCAACTTGAGCCTGAGAAGAAATAGTATAACCAGAGTTTTATTTTGAAAGTAAGAAACTTTCTGTCGTGGTAAACGGCGGAACAATATTGACCGGCATAGGAAACTACGTCGGCTTCAACACTAACGGTTTCTTGCTGGTAAGGTTTCGTTACATGCCCGGTGCTTCCATTTTATTTCAATTCCCTTCGCCAAGATTTGGTACTTTAGAAATGGACTCCGAGAAAGCATGGCATTCACGTGTTGCATGGAGCAAAGCACATCTCGTACGCCTAAAAAAAACTTAAACACTCTTTTGTGAATTTAAGCAATGCATATACTCTATAGACATTCTTGAAAGAAAAAGAAATAATTGAAGTACATGTACAGTGAAGAAACCCTGATTCATTGTTTACAGCCGTAGCCCCAGAATATACACGCTTAAATTGGACGTCACAGCATTGCAGCGGTTAACGCGAGAGTATCACACCTCGGAGCATCAGAGTTCAGAGATCAGTTCCGATGTCTGTTATAAGAAAATCTGTACGTACAGTTCCTCTGCCAGCAAACCCAATCGAAATGAGTAAAGCTGAAGAAACTGGAAGAAGGTTTCATTATATGCTTGTTACTGCAACTTTATCTCAATGATATTCAAGATTTCCTACTTTATAAAGGACTGACAGAAGGAGTAGCATTAACGATTTGGTTGAAGCAACCTGCAGCTAAAATAATATAAAAGCGGAATGGATGACATATAATACAGGAAAAATTGTGGGGTTTGATTATTGTAATTAATCAAAGTGGAATACAGTAGCTGTATGCCGACATTCAAAGCTGTCAGGGGTCATATGTGTGTGAAATTAGCATTAATTACGGAGAATGTTCTCAGGAATCTGAAGGGTAGAAAAATCATCTGGACCAGATAGTGTACAGCCTATGGTCTATAAGAAGAGGCCGATGAGATCGTTGAGACATTAGTAATGACCTTTCAAGACAAATTATATCGTGGAATCATTCTGGAGGACTGGAAAATTGAAAATGTTACTCCACTCCTCAAGAAGGGAGGCAGGAAGAAAAACTTATATTAAAAGCCAGTTATACTGACCTCAGTCGTTGAGAATATGTGGGTCGTTTGTTAATGATGCGATGTCAGGGAACTTGGAGACAAATGTTAAAATAGGGCATAGTCAGCACTGATTCCTCAAGGGAAAATCTTACCTGACAAATCTGCTGGAATGCTTTGAAGAAGTGACAATCGGGATAGGTAAAGGAGAATCGGTTGATTTTGTGTACTTGCATTTGCAGAAGATCTTTGACAAGGTGCCACGCATGAGGCTGCTTTACAAGCTGTGAGCCAATGGTATAACAGGAAGGATTTTTGCATGGATAAAGCTTTGGATAATTGGCAGGAGGCAAAAAAGTATAAATAAAGGGAGCCTATTCTAGTTGGCTGCTGGTGACTAATGGTGTTCCACAGTGGCCTGTGCTACAACCACTTCTTTTTACATTATATATGTCAATGACTTGGATGAGGTCATTGATGGGTCTGCTGCAAAGTTTGCGGACGCTACGAAGATAGGTGGGGGGACAGGTAGTTCTGAGGAAGTAGGGAGACCACAGAAGGACAGAGAGATTAGGAGAATGAGCAAAGGAGTGGCAATGGAATACAGTGTCGGGATATACGTGATCATGAATTTTAGTAGAAGCAATAAAAGAAGTAAAACTTCACAGATCAGAGGCGAAATGGAACTTCGGAGTCCTTGTGCGGGATTCCTTGAAGGTTAACTTGCAGTTTGAGTCGTTTGTGAGGAAGGCAAATGCGATGTTATCATTCAGCTCAAGAGTACTAAAATGTAAAAAGCATTGTTGTAATCTCCTGGCTTTATAAAATACAGGTGAATCCTTACCTCAAATATTGTCAGCAGTTTTGGGCCCTTTATCTTAGACAGTATGTGCTGAAACTAGAGAAGGTTCAAAGGAGATGAGCGAAAATCGACCCAGGATTGAATGTCTTGGCATATGAAGAGCGTTTGATGGCGCTGAGCCTGTACCCGTTGTAATTCAGAAGAATGAGGCCGACCTAGTTAAAACTATTGGATGTTCAAGGGACTCGATTAGGTGGATGTTGAGTGGTTGTTTCCTCTGGCGGGACAGTCTTGGGCCAGAGGACACAATCTCAGAATAGGAGAGGTCCTATTAGAATTGAGCTGAAGAGTAATTTCATTAGCCGGAGAGTGTTGAATTTGTGGGACTTGTTGCCATATGCCGCTGTGGAAGCCAAGCATTTCCGGATATTTAAGGCAAGGTTAATCGATTTTTGACTAGCCAGGGCATGACGAGATACGGGGGAACGACAGGAGAGTAATGAAAAGCGAATCAGCCATGATTAAATGGTGGAGAAATCTCGATGGACAAATTGCCTAATTCTGCTCCTGTATCTTCTGGTCATACTCTCAAAAAACATTTTCTACATTCGGAAGATTCGCACCTTGCTTTTCCGTTCAAGTGGGGTAGGTGCGACAAGTATAGTAAATTTGAAATTAAACTGAACGGTTAAACGGTTAGTGTATTTATGTACCTTTAAGTTCTTAATGATATGTCGTCAGTTATGAAGGATGTAATGAATCTTTTTTTTCATGAAACTCTTTGAACATGTTGGAAAGGTTGACTAACAACCCTTTCCAGTGGAGAACTGTATATTCCGAGCTGAAATGTCAGAACCCTCTTCCACTGAATTAACAGTTCTTCACGCCTCTCAGCAGTGATATTTGTTGCCGTTGCTTGTAGTTGTGATATTTTAAGACATCAATCATTGTTTATTTCGAAAGATTGGACACTTCCTGAATCTATTACGATTTTCCCAATGTTTGCAACAGTGTATTGCCTATAGGCGGTCACATATCAATAAGCTTTGAAGCCAGCAGCAATACTTTCCTCAATTGCCGAAAGGCGCCTTGTAATAACGCCATTGAAAAGAAGGAAAACTTCCATAAAATCATCGTTTCACTTTCTCCCGGCTTCATTACATTGCCATAAAACACACCCGGGCCGCCTATGTTCTCTCCAGATGACTATCCGTCTTAATTATATTTCAGATATGTCTCTCATAAACATGTGAGCACAAAGCCCCACACCTTGATACCGCCTCTATGAGGCACTGTACGACCGGTCCTTCATGCCGTCAGAGCTCAGCCATTAATTCTTTGACACAGCTTTCTTTTTCGACCCATTCTAATCAAGACAATAGTCCTGAAGATACTGGAATCACCTCGAATTAGGGATTCGGCGACAAGGACTAAATAATAAAAGCATAAATTATGTTGATGGAAAGATATAAAGAAAAAATAGTCATTTAAAGATGAAATGTCTATCCACGGCCTCCTCTACTGTAAAGATGAAATGTCTATCCACGGCCTCCTCTACTGTAAAGATGAAATGTCTATCCACGGCCTCCTCTACTGTAAAGATGAAGCCACACTCAGGTTGGAGGAACAACACCTTATATTCCGTCTGGGTAGCCTCCAACCTGATGGCATGAACATCGACTTCTCTAACTTCCGCTAAGGCCCCACCTCCCCCTCGTACCCCATCTGTTACTCATTTTTATGCACACATTCTTTCTCTCACTCTCCTTTTTCTCCCTCTGTCCCTCTGAATATACCTCTTGCCCATCCTCTGGGTCACACCCCCCCCCCGTCTTTCTTCCCGGACCTCCTGTCCCATGATCCTCTCGTATCCCCTTTTGCCTATCACCTGTCCAGCTCTCGGCTCTATCCCTCCTCCTCCTGTCTTCTCCTATCATTTTGGATCTCCCCCTCCCCCTCCAGCTTTCAAATCCCTTACTCACTCTTCCTTCAGTTAGTCCTGACGAAGGGTCTCGGCCTGAAACGTCGACTGCGCCTCTTCCTATAGATGCTGCTTGGCCTGCTGCGTTCACCAGCAACTTTGATGTATGTTGCTTGAATTTCCAGCATCTGCAGAATTCCTGTTGTTTGCGTTTAAACTGCAAGCAACGGATATCCATGTTAAAAACTCCGGACATTCTAGCGAAATTGGATCATGATTTTAGACATAGATCTCGCTTTTGGAGCATTGAAATTGGGAGAATAAAACCGCATCTATTAGATAAATCATTGCACCACCCGAAAACTTCAGCGAAGTCCTATTATGAGGACAAGTCATAGTTACATTTTTGTTACCACCCACTTCCATTAAGACTGCATGACAGGACAATTTACGTGTCAGACGAGGGTTTTACTTGTCAACTGCTGTATACGTCCCTTTTCCAGGGGACCACGTGCTTCCTCAATTTTCGAAACTAGTCCAATAGAGATCCAATTCTTACATCCGGACTCTCACTATCTGACAGAACATTGTTATGCCCAAGGTAAATTTCTCCTTCATTCACAGAGGATGTACACGCGTATTCAGTAGATCAACTATCCAATAAATTAGAATTGAATTCTACCAATGCAAGAATCATACCAGCATCACGTTGTTTATTCGCCACGACGCCGGTATTAGTCCAATGAATTTAAACATAATTCTGCCAATGTAAAGATCATACCAGAAGCACTTTGTTCGTTGGAACACTTGAGGAAATTAAGTTTGCTGCAGTTAAACGGGCTTCTCACCTCCTCTCACCTCCTTACGCAAATGTATGGTATATTTAACTGACCTACTGATGAGTGAGAAAACTTATGTGTCCTCAAAACAACACATACAGTTCAACTGACGTTTTTTCTATAAAGTCGGCCGTTCAATGTGACCAGATGTTTTACTCCTTTCTTCATCTCTTCCCTGAATTTCCTCTGGGACAGCGTGTAGATACACGTGTTGGTGCAGGTGCAGAGAAATTGTAACATGAACCCAAATTCTTGCACGATAAACGAGGGCGAATTAAGGTATCTATCTGTGTAAAAGTAATGTTGTGCTTGCCAGATCATAATAGAGACGATAAAGGGGATCCACAATAAAACGAAATTGGCTGATAGAGCGAACAGCAAAATCGTTGACTTTCTCCAGTTCTCCACCTCAGAATCCTGCTTATTGTCATTGCTGCTCCGGAGTCCTTGGCGGACTCTGATTGCCTCTATAATATGACTGACTGTTAAAACACTGAACAATATAATTAAATTGATTGGCAATAAAGGCGTCATGATAGCAGGAAAGAGCTGGTAAGCTTTCCACACTGCCCCAGCAATACAGCGGCATGGAACGTTGTTAATAATCGCGACAGGCTCTACTGAAAAATAAAATGGAACACACCTTAAACAACTCCCTATGCCAATAATCAGTATAACTATAGTCGCCGTCATCTCGGTGCAATACGTTTTCAGCAGATTTTGGCTACAAATTGCAAAACATCGATCAAATGTGACAGCCACCGTCAGCCAGACAGAACAGTCCATGGTTGCAAGCCTAAAGAGAACTGACGTAGCACAAATCGGAATGATGAGCAAAACTCTTGCAAAAACATAAATATTATTTATCCTCTCGAATATAACGCCGATGATAACGCCCACCAGATCAGCCGTTACCATCGCCACCAGGTAACGGGTGATGCATTTGGAGAGTCCGCAATTCCCACGACACAGGATGACAATAGCCATGAAATTAACTGCAAGAACAAATACAAGAGTTAGTTTGAAGCACACAAGAGCTGATCCATTTTATTTAATCTGCATTCAGAGAATTGTTCGCAGACTAAAGGGAAGCCATCTTTCTGATTCCAACCCGGCTAAATTGGTTTCGATCCATAAAATGCTAAAACTATTCTCTAGGGTTTGCACTCGTGCTTGAGGCCAATGGGGGATCCGAGTAACAGCTGAATAGGCAAATTTCCAGCAGTTTGCAGTGGGATTCCGCAATCCACGGTATATTTAACAGACAAATGCTAAACAACGCAGCCATCTCGAATAGGTCCAGCTTTGTAGCTTATAAAGGTGAACGGAGCATTGATACGTGGAATATAATCGGGTGCAGATAGACAGTTCCCTTTGATTTAACACTTATGACTCCAGGTACGCGTAGGGTTATAATTATAAGGAGAAAAGAACAAGTCCTCAAGGGAGAACTGAAAGTCATGTTTTTGGTTGGTTATTGTTGCAATTAAAAAGATATCTCGACAATTACTCTGAAAATGAGTTCTCAGCTGTTGCAAGATGGTGCAACAGAACTACAGTCCCGATGCAGGTCGAAGGAAGCAGGCAGTTTAAATTATTTCAACATGGCATAGAGGAGTCTGTTTCTGTGCTGTAGTTTCCTATGACAGTAACTATGTTTCCTGAATAAACCAGAAAGCTCCGTAAACATATTGTAGTCACGGTAAGTATTCTTTTCGTTGCTGTAAAGCTTCGGTTTTACGCATTGAAACCGACTCAGATTCAGAACGACATATACCATTCACTGTTTGGAAAATCGGGCGAGGGAAGTTGCTGGAACTAGATTAATATTAGTGCGAACTCGGTTTTAACAGTTGAGAAACAAACCGGCAATAAAACGGCCGGAAGAAGAAAGAAACTTATGTTTGAAACCTGATCAGTCAGAAATACCTCTTCAGACAATGCACTATGTGAAGTGAATTTTTACGGCGAATATAATACAGAGCAGCAGATAGAACAAGAAGAAATTGCACACATACTCCAGTCAGTTACTTACGAGGGATACCAATAGCGGTCAGTACAGGATAATAAACACCCTCTGTATACAAAATTGCTGGATATTCCATTCTCCGCGTGTGGAGACGATCAGGTTATTAAGCTCCTACTGCCGAAAAGTGTCGATGATTGCTTTGAAAGCGCTTATAAAGGAGAGGATTCGGCAATCTCCAAGCTAGTCTTACCAGCTTATTAGCCACATCAGTGACAACCTAGTGATGAAACAATTAACGTTAACTATTTCTATACATTGTGAGCAGGTTTGGACCCCTTATCTCAGGAAGGACGTGCTGGTACTGGAGAGGGTTCAAAGGAGGTTCAGAAAATGATTCCAGGATTGAAACGGCCTGTCACATGAAGAGCGTTTGTTAGCTCTGGGCTTGTATTCACTGGAATTAAGAATGAGCAGTGCCTTCATTGAAAGCTATCTAACGTTGAAAGATCTCCATAGAGTGGATGTGACGAGGATGTTCCCTATGTTGGGAGAGTCTAAGACCGGAGGTCACAGCATCAGAATGGAAGAGCGTCCTTTTGGAACGGAGATGACGAGGAATTCGTTTGCAAGAAAGTGGAAGTTGTGGAATTCACTTCCGCAAGCATCTGGGCAGGCGTATATGTAAGGCAGAGGTTGACAATTTCCCGATTGATCACGGCATGAAGGGATACGGGCAAAAGGACGCAGATTGGGACTGAGAGGGAAAATTGATCAGCCTTGATGAAATGACGGAACGGACTCGATGAGCCACAGGACCTAATTGTGCTCATTATATTACGATCTAAAGTTCCTTTGTCTTAATAAAGTGAAAAATCGCGGTGCCTTCCCCCTTTAGCATGAAAAAGACTTACTTAAATCAAGCCCAGACTCTACGGATTTGCAACAACATTTCCTCCACGTTCTCTATCAGGACACACGCTCCGCACGAATTAAGCTGAATCTCCGGCTCTATCGCGTTACACTTGCGACTACGTGGCGAAACTCAGCATTAAAACGATATTCAGGTCTGCCGTATGCCGAATCAACGGTGGTGACCAATCAGCATGTCCGAGGGAGATTGGAAATCTGACAGAGTAATGCCATACCCGCAATCTCTTTCTCAATGACATCAAGACCAAGAAGTTGATTATTGACTTCTGGAGGAAACCAGGGCGAGACTTCATCAAAGGATCCGAGGTGGAGAGGATCAGCAGCTGTACATTCCTAGCTATTATTGTTCCAGAGGAACTCTCCTGGGCCCAGCACGTAAGCGGAATTATGAAGAAAATACGGCAGCGCCTTTACTTCCATATGAGTTTGCAGAGATTCAGCTCTGAAAGCCTTCGGCGCGTTACATGGTATCCAACTTTACATAGCTCCCCAGCCAAATGCTAGGGGAGACTGAGGGCAGCAAATATGCATTCACAAGACATTGAAGTTGGCCAGTCAGGTTGAGGGAAATGCAGTGGAAATATCGGATATGATAGCAAGAGAGTAAGGGTTTATTCCATTGAGCAATGAATTGAAACAGAATCGGATAATTTACCTACCCTTTCGCTGATGATGCAGCAGCTACACGGCATTGAATGTGTTTTTACTGTGAGGGGTCAGATCAAGCCGCCGTAGAAACGATCACCATGCATGAGCAATTAAAAGAATGTGGAGATATAGTTTCTATTGCAGCAGGCGAAGGAGTTAAAGTCACGCTTACGAAGCAGAAGTTATTTTATTTTTCTTGATTAAAGAGGCATATTTGTAGAAATGATAGATAGCTCTCAATGAAGGCACCGCTCATTTGAACAGAAAGACGTAAGATAGCATGAGTGCGAGACCATTGGTTCATCCGATTGATAGTCTGACTGTGTTGCGTTAATGCAGCATAAATTGAGTAATTCGACATCTGTGTGACGACTGTGATGGTTAAATCTGTACAGAGTACACCAAAGATGCACGCTTACCGTCAGGATGGAACTTGCATGCAACGCTCCTTCGGTCGACATCTGCTGCCTAGGTCACAAAACCATCTTCTCACTTGCATACAACGTTCCTTCGGTCGAGATCTGCTAGCTAGGTTATGAAAATATCTTTTCACTTCTTTTGTTGCTTTTTCGTTTGCTTTTCGTCTTGAATGTGAATCTTGAATTGTTGGAGTCCGTGAGTTGCTGGTTGGGTGTTTCAGCGCGCTGGAAACTTCGAGGGGATTCTGGGAGACACTTCAAGCTTTCGGGAACCTCGTGGCGAGAAGGCTCCGAGATGGGGTACGAGCGATTAAAGCTTCCATTGTTCGCGGATTACAGAGACGAGGGAGATTGAAGCATCGTGGCGAATGCGGAAGATGGGCGCCGGCTGCCTGCCTTTTGATCGTGGTGAAACGGCTCTGCAACCAGAGTAGAGAGATTGTCTTCTCATCTCTGGTGGGATTGCTCGCTGTCCGATAAGTAAAGGCCTGCCGCTGTGCCACGAGAATGTTTCCGAGGTTTTCTGCATTTTTGACATGGCCTTAGGCCTTTTGTACCATAATAGTTTTATATTATCCTAGTTTTTCGCCCGAACTTTCTCCAGTTTGTTTGTGTACCGGAGGGAGGGGTTTGGAGGTCAATGTGCCTGTTCCGTTATTATTCATGATTTTTGTGCCGGGGAGGAGCGATTTGGGGGTTGATGATCATTCCATTCTTGGTTTCATGTCTATCTGGAGAATAGTCTCAAAGCTGTATACTTTGATGATAAATTAACCTTTGAACCTTTCTGGATGGCCTAAGGGATATAAAAAGGCGACAGAATTGTGAGTGCTAGTTATAGTCGTACAGTGCTGCGTTATTGGAGGATAAATTGGGTAATAAGAAGTATTTGAACAATGATGTGATAATCAAAAGAGAGTGCACAGAAGTTATTTGTAACTGCGTAGAGGAAGAACTTTCCGTGGTCCTTTTAAAAAGCATCTTAAGAGAAAACGAACTACCAAACCATTTCATATCAAATTGTGAAAGACTGTTCCATGCGAACCGCAGCCTTGTCCTAGGGTTTGGAGACTCAGTGACCCGGAGAGTTATGTAGGTTGGAGTGAGAGTCTTCTGCTTTGGCTCTTGACACAGTCATCCGAGCCAAACAGGCCAAAGTGTACAAGCCACAGTAGGAGTGGTCCTCCGGTATTCTGGGTTCTGGCTTCAGCTCAAGGTTAACAACCCTGGCTGGTTATAAAATAGTTATGGAAACAGCAATGAAGAAAGCTTCCACATCAGTGTTCCACGATATAGACAGGCACAGATGGAGGACTTTCATTTCTACCCATGCAGCGTAATGGGCAGTAAGTCAGTTATGCTAAGGGGTATTAGATAAACCTTATCAGACGCTGCCGAGCACAATATAACTGCATTGTGTACGCAATAAACGAAGATGATTTGCTTTATTCTTTGATGTCAGCAAAACGGGTTTCGAAGGCAATGTAATGATTCCATCTCCATTTAAATGATATGTAGTTCACATTTAAGAATTTAGCATAAAATAGGCAAGCAAGAGTGGATATATGACCGCTGGAAGGTAAGTCCAGAAAATAAGATGACAGATGGACAGATTCCGTATTTTACATCCGTCTTCACTGTGGAAGAGACTCGCAATATGCCAGATGTCGAAGGGCACGAGGGAAGAGGGGTGAGTGCAGTTACTATTACAAGGGAGAAGGTGCTCAAAAGACTGACAAACCTAAGGGTACAAAAGTCACTCGGAAAAGATGAACTGCACCCTAGGTTTCTGAAAGAGATAGCGGTAGAGATTGTGCCGCCAGTAGAAATAGTCTTCCAAAAATCACTGGACTCGGGCATGGTGCCGGAGGAGTGGAAAATGCTAATGTCACTCCACTCTTCAAGAAAGCAGGAAGGCAGCAGAAAAGAAATTATTGAGCAGTTAGCCTGACCTCGGAGGTTGAGAAGATGTTGGACTCAATTGTTAAGGATGAGGTTATTGAGTACTTGCTGACACAGGAGAAGATAGGATGAAGTCGGCATGGTTTCCCTCAGAGAGAGCCTTACCTGAAAGACCTGGCATTCTTTGAGCAGATTACAAAATAGGATTGATAAAGGGGATATAGTGGAGTTTCTATATTTGGACTTTCAGAAGACGCTTGACAAAGTGCTAAACATAAGGCTGCTTCCCAAGTTAAGAGTCCGTGGTATTGCAAGAAAATTACTGGCACGGTTAGAGCATTGCCTGATTGGTAGTAAACAACGAGTGAGAATAAAAGGATCCTTTCTCTCGTTGGCTGCTAGTGACTAGTTGTGTTCCGCAGTGGTCGGTTTCGCTACCGCTTATTATTATGCTTATATCAATGGTTTAGATGATGGAATAGATGGCTTTGTTGCCATGTTTGCAGACGATATGAAGATTGGTGTAGAAGCAGGTAGTGTTGAGGAAACAAGAAGGCTGCCGAAGGAATTAGACAGATCAGGGGAATGGGAAAGAAAGTGGCAAATAAAATAAAATATTGAAAAATCCCTGGCCATGCACTTGGCAGAAGAAATTAATGTGCAGATTATTTTCTAAATGGGAGAAAATGCTAAACCTTCAATGCAAAGGGACTTGGGAGTCCTTGTATAGAACATTCTAAAGATTAAATTGCACGTTGAGTCGGTGGTGAGGAAGGCAAATGCAATGCGAGCATTCATTTCAAGAGGTCTGGAATACAAGAGCAGGGATACGATGATGAGGCTTTATATTGTGAACAGTTCCGGCTCCTCATCTGAGAAAAGATCTGCTGGTTTTGGAGACGGTTCAGAGAAGGTTCACAAGGAGAATTTCAGGAATCAACGGGTTATCATACGACGTATATTTGATAGCTCTGGGTCTGTACTCGCTGGAATTTAGAAGGATGAGGGGGCATTGCGTTATAAACTTTCGAATGTTGAAAAGCCTAGACAGGGTAGATGTGGAAAGGATGTTTCCAATGATGAGAGAGTCTAGAGCAATGGGGCACAGCCTCAGGAGTGAGGGGTGTCCACTTACAACACAGCTGCGGACTTATCTGTTCAGTCAGAAGTGGAGAAATTGTGGAAGTTATTACCACAGGCAGCTGCGGAAGCCAGGTCTCTGTGTGTTTTTAAGGCAGAGCTTGATGGATTCTTGATTGGATACCGCATCAAAGGTTCCGGGGAGAAGGCCTGAGAGTGGGGCTGAGGAGGGGAAGAAAGGACCAGCCATGAATAAATGACAGAGCAAACTCGATGGACCAAATAAAATAAATATCCTCCTATTTCTTCTGGTCTTATGGTCTAAATACGTCTTAAGTTTTGATAAAATTTTAAAAGGGAAAAGGTCGGCCGGTAATGGCTGTGAGAACCGAACAGCTATTCCTCATTGTTGCTGTTAAATGGTCCGGGTTATCAGACAAGTGGCTTTACCTTCTATTTTAACGTTTCCGTTTTTTTAGTTAAATATAATCGAATAAGCATGTTGCCTTTAAAGCAATGGTTTTGACGGCTGGATAAATTTGGCATTTCAGCAATAGATATTGTTCGATAAACAGTATGGGATAGTGGTAAAATGAGAAACAAAAATGTTATAGCAGCTTGGAAAACTTTCCACAAATTTCTAAAGAGAAAATAAACGAAAAGATGGAGTCATTATGGTCATTTGTAGCCTCAAGAGGAAATGGTAAAAGCAGAGTCCCATTTTGAAAATAAGACACTTTCTGTCATGTTCAATGACGAGCAACACACATCAAAGTTGCTGGTGAACGCAGCAGGCCAGGCAGCATCTCTAGGAAGAGGTACAGTCGACGTTTCGGGCCGAGACTGGCATACAACTCTCCTTCGGTCGAGATCTGCTGGCTAGGTTATGAAAACATCTTTTCACTTCTTTTGTTGCTTTTTCGTTTGCTTTTCGTCTTGAATGTGAATCTTGAATTGTTGGAGTCCGTGAGTTGCTGGTTGGGTGTTTCAGCGCGCTGGAGACTTCGAGGGGATTCTGGGAGACACTTCAAGCATTCGGGAACCTCCTGGCGAGAAGGCTGCGAGACGGGGTACGAACGATTAAAGCTTCCATTGTTCGCGGATTACAAACACAGGGAGATTGAAGCATCGTGGCGAATGCGGAGGATGGGCGCCGGCTGCCTGCCTTTTGATCGTGGTGAAACGGCTCTGCAACCAGAGTGGGGAGATTGTCTTCTCATCTCTGGTGGGAATGCTCGCTGTCCGACAAGTAAAGGCCTGCCGCTGTGCCACGAGAATGTTACCGAGGTTTACTGCATTTTTGACATGTCCTTAGGCTATCGGCTTGCTGTAGCATTATAGTTTTCTATTATCCAAGTTTTTCCCCCGAACTTTCCCGAGTTTGTTTGTGTACCGGAGGGAGGGGTTTGGAGGTCAATATGCCTGTTTTTATTCATTTTTTGTGCCGGGGAGGTGCGATTTGGGGGTTGATGATCATTCCATTCTTGGTTTCATGTCTATCTGGAGAATACTCTCAGAACTGTATACTTTGATAATAAAATTGAACCTTTCTGGATGGCCTAAGGGATATAAAAAGGCGACATAATTGTGAGTGTTATTTATAGTCGTACAGTGCTGCGTTATAGGAAGATAAATTGGGTACTTAAAAGTATGTGAACGATGATGTAATAATCAAAAGAGAGTGCCAGAAGTTAGATGTAACCACGTAGAGGTAGAACTTTGCGTAGTCCATTTAAAAAAGCATCTTAAGAGAAAACGAACTACCAAACCATTTCACATTAAGTATTGTGAAAGACTCTTCCATGCGAACCACAGCCTTGTCCTAGGGTTTGGAGACTCAACGATCCGGAGAGTTATATTGGTTGGAATGTGTCATGGTCCGGTCCGTGAAGTCGGTATTCCGGTTCCCGGTTCGGTCCATCGACTCTTGATCCAGGCTTTCCTGCCTACCCTGTTTCTGTTCCTGTTAAGCACTAATTAAGGCAGCTGATGACTGTTGAGGCTGGCTGCATGAATACCTCCAGAGACCAGGGCGTGGCTGCTGGATTGCTCTTGTCCTTACTCCTTGTATCCCTTGCTCTGCCTTCTGTTTCCTCGCCGGAAGCCCTGCCCTGTCTTGCTGGTATCTCTCGCCTCCTCTCTCCTGCAGTCTTGTTCTGGAGCCATCCTGTTCCTAGCTCCCTTCCTGTCCCTTGCCTCTGCCGTGTGGTGATCCGCGCCTTGCCCAAAAGTACCGCGCCCTGCCCAGGAGGAGCCGGCCAAGCCTCGCCTCAAGTCTCCTGCCTCCAGCCTCCAGCCTCGCCTCACCTCATCTCAAGTCTCCTGCCTCCAGCCTCCAGCCTCGCCTCGCCTCAAGTCTCCTGCCTCCAGCCTCCAGCCTCGCCTCGCCTCAAGTCTCAAGCTTCCAGCCTCCAGCCTCGGCTCGCCTCAAATCTCAAGTCTCCAGCCTCCTGCCAAGCCTCGCCTGGTCTCTTGTCTATCCTCGAGCCTGAAGACTCCAGCCTCCTGCCTAACCTCAAGCCTGAAGACTCCAGCGTATAACCTCTAGCCTCTTGCCAAGCCAAGCCAAGTCTCTAGCCTCTAGCCTCTTGCCAAGCCAAGCCAATTCTCTAGCCTCTAGCCTCTTGCCATGCCAAGTCAAGTCTCTAGCCTCTAGCCTCAAGCCTGAAGATCCCAGCCTCGTCCTGCCTGCCTGCCTGCCAAGCCTCGTCCTTGCCTAGTGCTGGGGTTCGAGCCAGAGGCGAGACCCAGGTACTGGGTCCTTGTCCAGTCTCTGGCTCGGAGACCAAGCCCGGGCTCCTAGCTCTCTTGTCCAGTCCTGTTCCAGGTTCCTGGTTTTCCTGTCCATGTCCGTGCCATTGCCCTGTACCCTAGTACTGTCTCTGGTACTTCAGTGTCTGTGTCTTGCAGTTGGGTCCGTTCCCAGCCACCTCCGTATGACAGAGTGAGCGTCACCCGAGACAAACAGGCCAAAGTGTACTAGCCAGAGTAGGAGTTGTCCTCCGGTCTTCTGCGTTCTGGCTTCAGCTCATGGTTAACAACCCTGACTGGTTAAAAATTGTTATTTAAACAGCAATGAAGAAGGGTTCTACATCAGTTTTCCACGATATAGGCGGGCAGAGATGGAGGACTTTCATTGCTGCCCATGCAGCGTAATGGGCAGTAAGTCGGTTATGCTGAGGGGTATTAGATAAACCCTATCAGAGGCTGCCGAGCAGAATATAAGTGCATTCTGTACGCAATAAACGAAGGTGATTTGCTTTATTCATTGATCTCAGCAAAAGGGATTTCGAAGGCAATGTAATGATTTCATCTGCATTTAAATGATACGTAGTTCACATTTAAGAATTTAGCATAAAATAGGCCAGCAAGAGCGGATATATGACCACTGGAAAGTAAGTCCAGAAAAATAATATGACAGATAGACAGAATCAGTATTTTACATCCGTCTTCACTGTGGAAGAGACTCGCAGTGTGCCAGATGTTGAAGGGCACAAGGGAAGAGGAGTGAGTGCAGTTACTATTACAAGGGAGAAGGTGATCAAAAGACTGACAAACCTAAGGGTACAAAAGTCACTCGCTAAAGTTCAACTGCACCGTAGGGTTATGAAAGGGGTAGCCAAAATTCATTGGACTCGGGCATGGCCACAGGAGCGGAAGCTGAAAATGTCAGTCCACTCTTTAAGAAAGGAGGAAGGCAGCAGAAAGGAAATTATTGAGCAGTTAGCCTGACCTCGGAGGTTGAGAAGATGTTGGACTCAATTGTTAAGGATGAGGATATTGAGTACTTGCCGACACAGGAGAAGATAGGATGAAGTCGGCATGGTTTCCTTCAGAGAGAGCCTTACCTGAAAGAGCTGGCATTCTTTGAGCAGATTACAGAACAGGATCGATAAGGGGGATATATTTGAGTTTCTATATTTGGACTTTCAGAAGACCTTTGATAAAGTGCTACACATAAGGCTGCTTCCCAAGTTAAGAGCCCGTGGTATTGCAAGAAAATTGCTGGCACGGTTAGAGAATTGCCTGATTGGTAGAAAACAACGAGTGGGAATAAAAGGATCCTTTTTCTCGTTGGCTGCTAGAGACTACTGGTGTTCCGCAGTGGTCGGTTTTGCTACCGCTTATTTTTATGCTTATATCAATGGTTAGATGATGGAATAGATGGCTTTGTTGCCATGTTTGCAGATGATATGAAGATTGGTGTAGAGGCAGGTAGTGTTGAGGAAACAGGAAGGCTGCCGAAGGAATTAGACAGATAAGGGGAATGGGAAAGAAAGTGGCAAATAAAATACAATATTGAAAAATGCCTGGCCATGCACTTGGTAGAAGAAATTAATGTGCAGATTATTTTGTAAATGGGTGAAAATGCTAAACCTTCAATGCAAAGGGACTTGGGAGTCCTTGTATAGAACATTCTAAAGATTAACTTGCAGGTGAGTCGGTGGTGAGGCAGGCAAATGCAATGCGAGCATTCATTTCAAGAGGTCTGCAATACAAGAGCAGGGATACGATGATGAGGCTTTATATTGTGAACAGTTCCGGCTCCTCATCTGAGAGAAGATCTGCTGGCCTTGGAGACGGTTCAGAGAAGGTTCACAAGGAGAATTTCAGGAATGAACGGGTTATCATACGACGTACGTTTGATAGCTCTGGGTCTGTACTCGCTGGAATTTAGAAGGATGAGGGGGCATCGCGTTATAAACATTCGAATGTTGAAAGGCCTAGACAGGGTAGATGTGGAAAGGATGTTTCCAATGATGAGAGAGTCTCGAGCAATAGGGCACAGCCTCAGGAGCGAGGGGTGTCCACTTACAACACAGCTGCGGACTTACCTGTTCAGTCAGAAGTGGAGAAATTGTGGAAGTTATTACCACAGGCAGCTGCGGAAGCCAGGTCTCTGTGTGTTTTTAAGGCAGAGCTTGATGGATTCTTGATTGGATACCGCATCAAAGGTTCCGGGGAGAAGGCCTGAGAGTGGGGCTGAGGAGGGGAAGAGAGGATCAGCCATGATTAAATGTCAGAGCCAACTCGATGGACCTAATAAAATAAATATCCTCCTATTTCCTCTGGTCTTATGGTCTAAATACGTGTTAAGTTTTGATAAAAATTTAAAAGGGAAAAGGTCGGCCGGTAATGGCTGTTAGAACCGAATAGCTATTCCTCATTGTTGTTGTTAAATGGACCATGTTATCAGACAAGTGGCTTTACATTCCATTTTAACGTTTCCTTTTTCTTAGTTAAATATAATCGAATAAGCATGTTGCCTTTAAAGCAATGGTTTTGACGGCTGGAGAAATTTGGCATTTCAGCAATAGATATTGTTCGATAAACAGTATGGTATAGTGGTAAAATGAGAAACAAAAATGTTATAGTGCTTGGAAAATTTTCCACAACATTTCCAAAGAGAAAATAAGTAAGAAAAAGATGGAGTCATTATGGTCATTTGTAGCCTCAGAGGAAATGGTAAAAGCAGAGTCCCATTTTGAAAGTAAGACACTTTCTGTCATTTTCAATGACGAGCAACACACATCAAAGTTTCTGGTGAACGAAGCAGGCCAGGCAGCATCTATAGGAAGAGGTACATTCGACGTTTCGTGCCGAGACCCTTCGTCAGGACTAACTGAAAGAAGAGATAGTGAGAGATTTGAAAGTGGGAGGCGGAGGGGAGATACGAAATGAGCGCAGGTGTTCAGCGAAACGGTCTCCCAGCATGTCCGTCAGAGAAAGCAGGATCTCCCAGTGGCCACACATTTTAATCCCACGTCCAATTCCCATTCTGATATGTCTATCCACGGCCTCTTCTACTGTCAAGATGAAGCCACACTCAGGTTGGAGTAACAACACCTTATATTCCGTCTGGGTAGCCTCCAAACTGATGGCATGAACATTGACTTCTCTAACTTCCGTTAATGCCCCACCTCCCCTTTGTATCCCATTCTTTATCTATTTATTTATTTATTTATCCATCCATCCTACTCTCTCTTCTTTCAGTTAGTCCTGAAGAAAGGTCTCGGCCCGAAACGTCGACTGCACCTCTTCCAAGAGATGCTGCCTGGCCTGCTGCGCTCACCAGCATTTCTTTGAGAAAATTTAAGTTGTTGTGATTTCCTTGATGAACGGTTTCCATTTCGCTCTAACACAGCGTATAGAAATAGCTTACGTTAATTGTTTGTTCACCGGGCTGTCGCTGATGTGACTAATAAGCTGGTAATGTTAGCTGGGAGATTGCAGTATCCTCTCCTTTATAAACGCGTGCAGAGCAATCACCAGTAGCTTTCGTCAGTCGGAACGGTACAAGCTGATCGCCACTTTACACGTAAAATGGAATATCCAGCAATTTACTACATACAGAGTATTTTTTATCCTGTGCTGACTGCGATTGGTATCCCCAGTAAGTAACTGGAGTATGCCTGCGGCTTCTACTTGCTCTTTCTTCTGCACGGTTTAAACTCGCCGTAAAGCGTGCTTTACATATCGTTACTCATTGCTGCTATCTTTGTCAAATATAACAATTGAATTAGAACTAGTATTTATTTTGTTTCTGCATTCTGCCTTGCACGACCTTACAAAGTAAGAATGGTATGTATCGTTCAAAGTCTGATTCGGTATCTGTGCAGAAAACTGAAGCTTTACAGGGACGAAGATAAATCTTTACCGTCACGACAACATTTTCGTCGATCAGCAGTCCTCTCTATAAAAAGCCGTTCAAACTGCTGGAAACTTGCCGACTCATCTGCTACTCGGATCTTCCCTTGGTCTCAAGTATGAGGGGAACGTGCGAATTGTGTGAATACTTAATGAGTCGATGCTAGTTTAACTATGCAAATCAAGTCAATGGATCGGATTTTCGTAGGCTTCAAACTAACTCGTATTTTCTTCCTTGCAGTTAATTTATTGGCTATTGTAATCCTTTGTCGTGGAAAATGCGGACTCTCCAAATGCATCACGCTTTACCTGGTAGCAATGGCAACAGCTGATTTAATGGGTGTTATTTTTGGCGTTGTACTCGAGCGGATCAATAATATTTACGTTTTTGCGAGCTTTTTGCTCATCACTCCGATTTGCGCTACGACGCTTGTGTTTCGGCTCGCACTAATGGACTGTTCTGTCTGGCTAACGGTGACTTTCACATTTGATCGATGTATTGCAATTTGCAGTCAAAAGCTGAGGAAACGATTTTGCACCGAGAGGACGGCAATTATAGTGGTAGTGATTGTGGGCATAGGGAGTTGTTTAAGGCAAGTTCCATTTTACTTTTCAGTGGATCATTACGAGATTATTGACAACTTTCCATGGCGCTGTATTGGCAGAGCAGATTACTTTACTTCACCAGTGTGGAAAGCTTACCAGATATTTAATTGTATCATTACACCTTTATTGCCAATCGCTTTAATTATATTGTTCAATACTTTAACAGTCACGCAGATTACAGCGGCAAACAGAGTCCGCCGAGGACTCCGGAGCAGCAATGACAATGAGAAGGATTCAGAGGTGGAGAACCGGCGAAAGTCAATGATTTTGCTGTTCGCTCTATCAGCCAATTTCATTTTATTGTGGATCCCCTTTATAGTCTCCATTACGATATGGCAGGCTCAAAATTACTTTTATACGGACAGATACCTTAATTCTCCGTCGTTTATCCTGCAAGAGTTTGGGTTCATGCTACAATTTCTCAGCACCTGCACCAACACGTGTATCTACACACTGTCCCAGACAACATTCAGGGAAGAGATGACGAAAGGATTGGAACATCTGGTCACATGAAATGGCCAACTTTGTAGATAAACGGAAGTAGAAATGTATGTTTTGAATTGAGGTCACAGAAATTTTCTGAATTGTGGTCCGAGAAATAGACCATAAATTTGCGTAGCCAGGTGCCTGAAGATTGGAAGCTTGTTGTTGCAACAAGATCAGCGAACTGAATTTCCTGGAGTCCCAAAAAATAAACCATGATTTTTATATTGACAGATTTCCATTTAAAATGATTGGATTCTCACCGCATTCTTGGCCAAAGAAACCATGTGATGCTTGCGTGATGCATACATTGGTAGAATTATATTCTAATTGACTGATCACGATCCACTGAACACACTTGCGCATTCTGTATGACTGGCGGAACAAGTTACCCTGGATATAATAATCCTGTTTCCGGTAAAGTGAATCCGATTCTATGTATCGGATCTCTGTTGTTCGAGTTTCAAGAATTGAAGTAACACGCTTTCTCCTGAAAAAGGGAAGTATAGAACAGATGACAAATGGACCCCTGGTCTGACATCCAAGTTGTCCTTTCTTGTCGTCCTTATGAAAGGAGTTGGTATCAAAAGCGGATCTGCGACTTGAACCTCAAAATAAGACCTCGCTATATTTTTCGAGCGATGCTATGATTTATCTGATCGATCTGGTCTCATTCCACTAAGTTAGTTGCGCCAAAGGCAAGCTATATGTCCAAAATCACGACCCAACTTTGGTAGAATATCCCTGAGTTTGTAGCGTGTACGTTTGTTTCCCATATTTTAAACACACGCATATTTCTTTATATTTCCATCAAAATACTATGTATTTTAATTAGCCAGCTAAGACCTAACGATAGGTCTTAGACCAGAACGATTACTTTACTCTGCCTCTCTCTTCACAGTCCCAGTTCACCGTCTGTGTTCTTTTCCGCTCTGTTTCAGATTCCACTTTCTGCCGGTTGATCCGGCTCAATTAGATTTGCCGGGAGACTAATTGCATTTGTTTATTTCAGAGGAGTTTCCCTTCAATATTATGGCCAGAAACATTCTTCAACCTCCAGAATGACAAAGCTTTTATTTTCGCATATATCGTGATTAAATTGCATATATGTGCATCATATGATAGTAGGATAATATAGCAGTTATTTGTATTTCCGCACAGCCCTGGTATTTCCCATAGGTCAGAGATACAGATTATTTAGCGATGCAGCACCGATCGGCCCCTTCCTGCTCAATGAACCGCGCCAGCCAACAATCAATCCACGCATGTTACCCGAGCCTCATCAGAAAATATTTTACAATTAGAAATCAACCGACTAACAGTGAGGTCTTTGGACTGTGGGAGGAAAGCGAAGCATCTGGTGGAAGCCCAAGCGGCCAAACCTTCCTACGAAGAACACCAGACTCCGACGCTCCCAGCCTTCTAGAGTCGCGCTAATCTCCACGCTATCATCGTGTCAAATTGATGGGCGTTTTTTTTCAAGAGATTACTGGTGTTACCAATGAATCAGGGTTTCTTCATGGCGTGAATGTGTTTCAAGTATTTTCTCTTCGAGAATGTCTCGATTGTTTACGCACTGGTTAAATATAAAAACGCAAACACGAGGAAATCTGCAGATGCTGGAATTTCAAGCAACACACACAAAAGTTGCTGGTGAACGCAGCAGGCCAGGCAGCATCTCTAGGAAGAGGTACAGTCGACGTTTCGGGCAGAGACCCTTCGTTCACCAGCAACTTTTATGTGTGTTGCTTGGTTCAATATAGTTGGTCAGAGAAAAGTGTGTTGATAATTTTCTTTTTTCAGCCAGACGCAATGTTCTTTGCTTCAAGCAACACGGTTATGGTATTTCTCCTGTGAGTCCATTATAAAGTAAGAAATGATGGTGTTAATTGAAATAAAATTTTAACAACAGGTAACCTTCTTCCATTTTTTTCAGGTTTACTCGTTCAGATTGGGATGGCTGGGAGACTAACGGCGCTTGTTTATTTCAGTGGAATTTCCCTTCAATATTATGGCAAGGAACGTTTTTCCATCGTTAGGTTGATGCATATCGTGAGAAAAATGCGTAACAGAACATCATGTATCTGTAGGGAAACATAACAGTTATTTCTGTTTCTGCACAGCGCCTGAAAGTTATAGTCCTATGTAATGTATCATCGGCACCTCTGCAGAAATGCTACTATTCAGAGGTACAGATTATTTGGAGATCAGGCCCTTCCAGCCCAACAACAAACCGCGCCAGCCAGCAATCCACCAAGTTAATCCTAACCAAGTCACAGGATAATTTACAATTACCAAATAACCTCCTAACCGGTAAGATTTTGGACTGTGGGAGGACAGCGAAGCACGCGGAGGAAGCCTATGAGAAAGCAGGATCTCCCAGTGGCCACATATTTTAATTCCACATCCCATTCCCATTCTGATATGTCCATCCACGGCCTCCTCTACGTAAATATGAAGCCACACTCAGGTTGTAGGAACAAAACCTTACATTCCGTCCGTGTCGCCTCCAACCTGATGGCATGAACATTGACTTCTCTAACTTCCGCTAATGCCCCACCTCCCCCTCGTATCCCATCCGTTATTTATTTAAATACACACATTCTTTCTTTCTCTCTCCTTTTTCTCCCTCTGTCCCTCTGACTATACCCCTTGCCCATCCTCTGGGTTTTTTTCACGCCATCCCCCTTTCCTTCTCCCTGGGCCTCCTGTCCCATTATCCTCTCATATCCCTTTTGTCAATCACCTGTCCAGCTCTTGGCTCCATCCCTCCCCCTCCTGTCTTCTCCTATCATTTTGGATCTCCCTTTCCACCTCCTCGTGTTTGCCAACTTACATCTTCTTTTATTTTCGTTTACGCTTTCACGGGAGAACGTCATACATTCCTTCTCCATAACATAAATTAATTGGAACACTATTTTTAACGTTATTTCACTTTCAAATAAGTATCACTTGTAACCGGAGGCCCGGTGCTTTACGATTCCTAAATTAGTACAGTAAATTGAAGCAACAAACATCAAAGTTGCTGGTGAACACAGCAGGGCAGGCAGCATCTCTAGGAAGAAGTACAGTCGGCGTTTCAGGCCGAGACCCTTCGTCAGGACTAACTGAAAGAAGAGTGAGTAAGAGATTTGAAAGTTGAAAGGGGAGGGTGAGATCCAAAATGATAGGAGAAGACAGGAGGGGGAGGGATGGAGCTAAGGGCTGGACAGGTGATTGGCAAAAGGGATACGAGAGGATCATGGGACAGGAGGTCCGGGAAGAAAGACAAGGATGGGGGGAGCCAGAGGATGGGCAAAGGGTATATTCAAAGGGACAGAGGGAGAAAAGGGAGAGAGAGAGAAAGAATGTGTGTATATAAATAAATAACGGATGGAGTACGAGGGGGAGTTGGGGCATTAACGGAAGTTAGAGAAGTCAAAGTTCATGCCATCAGGTTGGAGGCTACCCAGACAGAATATAAGGTGTTGTTCCTCCAACCTGAGTGTGGCTTCATCTTGACAGTAGAAGAGGCCGTGGATAGGCATATCAAAATGGGAATGGGACGTGGGATTAAAATGTGTGGCCACTGCGAGATCCTGCTTCCTCTGCCGGACAAGCTGGGAGACCGTTTCGCTGAACACCTGCGCTCATTTCGTATCTCCCTCTCCCCCTCCCACTTTCAAATCTCTCACTATCTCTTCTTTCAGTTAGTCCTGACGAAGGGTCTCGGCACGAAACGTCAACTGTAGATGCTGCCTGGCCTGCTGCGTTAACCGGCACTTTTTGTGTGCGTCGCTTGAAATTCCAGTATCTGCAGATTTCCTCGTGTTTGCGAATTTACATCTTCTTTTATTTTCGTTTATGCTTTCACGGGAGAACGTCATATATTCCTTCTCCATAACATAAATTAATTGGAACACTATTTTTAACGTTATTTCACTTTCAAATAAGTATCACTTGTAACCGGAGGCCCGGTGCTTTACGATTCCTAAATTAGTGCAGTAAATTGAAGTTGTCTTTTACATGAGTAAACTAATTTGGCAGGGCATTGAAAACCGGAGTGATAGTGCTGATAGTTGGTTTACAAACAGAGGCAGTGTGTAGTGAACCTCCTAGCAAGAGGCTGATGATAGTGCAAAATTGTAGTCAACAGGATAAATAGCAATGCAAAAGGCAGACAAAATCGAAAAGGGCGAAGACCGGACTGAAGGGGTTTTATTTAAGTGCATGCTGTATTTGGAATACGATCGATGAATTGTTGCACAGTTACAGATTGGCAGGCGGGAACTTGTGAGCATCACTAAATCATGACTGAAAGAAGATTATAGCTGGCAGCTTAATGACCAAATCTGCACAATCTATGGAAAGGACCAAGAGGTAGGCAGAGGGGCTGGCGTGGCTCTGTTGGTAAAAATGAAATGAATTCATTAGAAAGAGGTGGCATAAGGTCAGACGGGGTTGAATCGCTATGGGTGAAGCTAAGGAACTGCAAATGTAAAATGCCCGCGATAGGAGTTATATACAGAAGCCGAAGTAATAGTTCATTTGGAAGAAAAATAGTTGTTAACTTGTTAGAGAATTTATATAACTTTAGGTCCGTGCAGATAAAGGGTCAACTGTGAAGGATGTAAGGAGTTATCTTTCATGAAACTCTCTGAACACATCGGACAGTTTGACAACCCTTGCCGGCAGAAAACTGCATCTTTCGGTTTGAAACACCAGAATCCTCTTGCACAGAAGTACCAGTTCGTCTTCCATCTCACCGCTGGTATTTGTGGCCATTACTTGTACTTGTGATATTCTAAGACATTAATCATTGCTATTATAAAATATTTTCCAAGTTCCCGAATGTATCACATTTTCCCCAAGACTCTAGCAACGTATCGCCAAAAAAAAAACAGATATCTCTCAATGAGTTCCGAAACTATTAGCAATACTTCCCTTATTTGCTTAAAGGCGCCTGGTAGTTACACCTAATGCATTATAAGAAGAGAAACTCCATAAAATCACAAGTTGTCCTTGCTTGCGTAATTTCTCACGGCCTTATTACATCTCCATAAAACACGGTCGCGTCTGCTTATGTTCTCTCCAGACGACAATCCGGCCTAATTATGAATTAGACATGTCCGATAAACATTTGCAGCAGCTTTGAGTGTCCTATGACTCGGAACCCAAGATCCCTCTGCTTCTCCACACTACCTAGAGTCTTACCATTAATACTATATTCTGCCACCATATTTGACATACCAAAATGAACCACCTCCCACTTATCTGGGTTGAACTCAATCTGCCACTTCTTATCCCAGTTTTGCATCCTGTCGATGTCCCGCTGTAAACTCTGACAGCCCTCCACACTATCCACAACACCCCCCAACCTTTGTGTCATCAGAAAATTTACAAACCCGTCCCTCCACTTCCTCATCTAGGTCATTTATAAAATTCACTAAGAGGAGGGGTCCCAAAACAGATCGCAGAGGCACAGAACTGGTCACCGACCTCCATGCACAATATGACCTGTCTACAACCACTCTTTGCCTTCTGCGGGCAAGCCAATTCTGGATCCACAAAGCAATGTCCCCTTGGACCTCCTTAATTTCTCTATAAGCCTTGCATGGGGTGCCTTATGAAATGCCTTGCTGAAATACATATACAATACATGTACAGCTCTAGCTTCATCATCGTGTTTAGTCACATCCTCAAAGGCTCGGAAGGCATGACCTGCCTTTGAAAAATGCTGACTATTGTTACATGCTCAAGGAGATCTGTTTTTTTTTGTGAGAATAATGTAATGGTCTTTTGGGGGTCACCTGATGTGATTTTCCCGCCGATATGAGGTCACGTGATGACATGAGTCCCGTGACTATATAAGAGTCAACCGAGGTGACGCAGTTAGTTTTTGAGTTTGTAGATTTCCAGGTAGAACGTGTTGTGCCTCCATTTCTGTTGCGTGTTTGTTTTTGTGACGCAGTTTCATTTTTGAAAAGGAAGGTGCGTTCTCTTACAACATATTGTATTATTGAACTGGAAATTTGTGGCTGGAAGTGCCAATTTACTCAATTCCGACAGTTTTGAAGGGAGAGTGAAGAATTCATCGAAGTGAACGATCGAGAGAAGCCAGCATCGTTTGGCAGTTTAATAAAGAATCGACCGTATTAAGTCTTCGTTGGAGAGAACCTGCATTGAGATAACTCTTGCAAAAGGGCAATGAGTTCATGCAAAAAGCTGTTCTCTCTCTCTAAAGGAATTGAAAGTCAGTCGATTTAAACTGTTTATTTTCGGCATCGGGAATCCTGTGGACAGAACCAGCAGTAAAGGTGCGTCTGTGAAGGAATCGTTCTCCAGAGAAGTCTCTCCCAATTGAATGTGCAAAACTGTTGGACTTTCGAAGTTATCGCTTTAAGAACTATATCTAACTGTACCGCTTTAAGAACCGTTTAAGCATTTAACGCTTTAAGAGCCAGAGCTGAGTGGCAAGTTGGTGAACGGCTGCATACCTGTTAACTCAGGTTAAAGTTTTCCTTTGTTATTTTTCCTTATCATTAATACGTGTTTAATAAATGTTTGGTTGTTTTTATATACCCTGTCTCGATTAATATTCATTTTTGCCGGTTACGTAACATAATTTGTGGGGGCTCGGCCAGGAAATGTTCCGATTTTGAGTTGAAGTGCTGGTAATTGCCATTTTGATTTAGTAAAAGGGAATACCCGATTTTTTTTGTTTGTTTGATTGGTGTGTGTGTTGTATTCGGCAACAATCGATATTGACGGGTTTTTGAAGAAGCCTGACTCGGGATTTTTAGAGAATGCGAGAAAACCTGTGGTATTGGAGATTCCTAAGAAGTTGGATATTAAAGGAATTGCGAGAAATTCTACCAAGGCTTTTATACAAAGGAAAATTGCTGAACATTATATTAATTTGGAATATTTTGAGGAGGCGGTGTTAGATAAGTTTCCACTGAGTAATCTGGAAATGCAGTTGCATCTTGAACAGTTAAAGTTTGAAACATTTAAAGTGGAAATGGCCGAAAGAGAGGCTAATAAAAAGGGGAATTTGAAGAAAGAGAAGCCCTTAGAGAAAGGGAGTTTGCAGAAAGAGAAGCTGAAAACCAGAGGAAATTCGAGCTAGAGTTGCAGAAATTAAAGTCCGGGAGTCAGTCTTCTGGTTCTACGAAACAGTTTATTGCTAGTCGTGAGGTTGTTTTGGTTCCTCCATTTAATGAAGCTGATGTGGATGCATATTTCCAACACTTCGAAACAGTTGCTCTGAGTTTAAAGTGGCCGAAGGACTAATGGCCAGTGATGTTACAAAGTGTTTTTAAAGGCAAGGCACAACAAGTTTATACAGCTTTAAATGCTGAACAAGCACTGGATTATGATATTGTTAAAGAGAATATATTAAAGCCATACGAGATGGCTCCCGAAACGTACAGAGAAAGATTTAGAAGTTTAAAGAAATTGGTGGAAATATCTTATGTGGAATTTGCCTATGAGAAATCTGTGTGTTTTGAGAGATGGATTTCCTCTAACAATGTGAATGGGAGTATAATAAATTGAAAGAGCTGATTTTAAAAGGAATTTAAAAGAAGCATTCCTGTTGAAGTGAGAACATACTTAAATGAACGGGACACTGCTACATTGCAGGAGATTTCTAAATTGGCTGATGAGTATGTTTTAATTCACAAGAATAAATTTTCTCCAGGTAAAATTTTTAAAAGGAAAACTAGCACAGAGAGTCAAGGGAAATCAGAAATTAAATCTGAAGTTAGTGAGAAAAGTAAGGATGAAAAGAGACATGTGAAGGAAAAACATTTTGGTATTATTTGTAATTATTGTAAGAAACCTGGACATGTAGTGGTTAATTGCTTCCCATTGAAACGGAAAGAGAAAGAAGTGGCCCCAGATATTTGTGTGCAGCATATTGGAAAACCTGTAAAACCACAGGGTTTAGAAAATATTAATGAAGATGTGTCAGAGTCTGACCAAGTTTAGAAGGGATATGAGGCTTTTATAACAGAAGGATTTGTATCCTTGAAAGAAGGATCCAATGCAGTACCGATAAGGATACTTAGAGATACTGGAGCTTCACAATCACTAGTATTAGATAGTGTGTTAAGGTTTAGTGATGAGTCTGACATTAGTGAGGGAAATTATATAAGAGGAGTAGGGAGTGCCCTTATACCAGTACATTTACATAGAGTAAATTTAAGGTCAGGATTAGCTGCAGGGGTCGTTAAAGTAGGACTACAATCCAGTTTGCCTGTGAATGGTGTTTCTCTTTTGTTAGAGAATGATTTAGCAGGTGGACAAGTTTTTCCTGAAGTGCATTTGACAATAAATTCAAATTCTGAGGAACCACAGAGGGATTCTAACATAGATTCTTTCTGTGTTGCAACAAGAGCTATGGCTAAAAAGACTGATGTAAAGGATGTGGTTGTTACCCGTGACAGTTCAAATCAAGATTCGAATTTTGATGATGTATCAGAAATTTTCTTACCTACCTGATTTGATCAGGATTTTGATAGTAAGTCTGATCAGGAAGATTTGTCTGGTGAACGGCTGCGTACTGTTAACCTCCGGTTAAAGTTTTCCTTTCTTTTTTTTCCCTTATCGTTTATACGTGTTTAATAAATGTTTGGTTCTTTTTATATAACCTGTCTCGATTAATATTCATTGTTGCCGGTTACGTAACACTATTCCAAATCATATTATGCCTCTCCAAATGTTCATAAATCCTGCCTTTCAGGATCTTTTCCATGGACTTACCAATCACTGAGGTAAGACTCAATGGTCTATAATTTCTTGGGCTATCTCTACTTCCTTTCTTGAGTAAGCGAACAACACCTGCAACCCTCCAAATCTCCGGAACCTCTCCCGTCCCCATTGATGATGCAAAGATCATTGCCAGAGGCTCAGCAATCACCTTCCTCGCTTCCCACGGTAGCCTGGGGTACATCTCGTCCGGTCCCGGTGACGTATCCTACTTGATGCTTTCCAAAAGCTCCAGCACACCTGTTTCCTTAATATCTAAATCCTCAAGCTTTTCAGTCCACTGCAAGTCATCCCAACAAATGCCAAGATCCTTATCCGTCGTAAATACTGAAGCAAAGTATTCATGAAGTACATCGGCTATCTCCTCCGGTTCCACACACACTTTTCCACTGTTATATATGATCGGTCCCAGTCACTCACGTCTTAACCTCTTGCTCTTCATATACTTGTAGAATGCCTTACGGTTTTCCTTAATCCTGTCCGCCGTTAGGGAACTGGAGCAGGAGCTGGGTGACTCCCGGATCATTCGGGAGAATGAGGAGTTTATAGACAGTAACATCAGAGAGATACTTACGCCAAAGGAGCAGTGCATAGGTAATTGGGTTACCGTCAGGCGAGGGAAGGGGAAAGGGCAGGCAGAGCGATGTTCCCCTGTAGCCATTCCCCTCAACAACAAGTATACCGATTTGGATACTGTTGGGGGTGATGGCTTACCTGGGACAAGCTGCGGCAGCCGGATCTCTGGCACTGAGTCTGGTTCTGCATGTCATGAAGTCAATAAAGTCCGCATTCCGGTTCACAGTCCGGCCCGTCGATCCATATTCCAGATTTTCCGGTTATCCCTTGTTCTGTTGGTGCCTTAATTGAGGCACATGATTCTCATTTCGGGCTGGCTACATAAATAGCTCCTGGGTTCAGCTTCAGTTGATGGACTGTTTCCTTCCTTTCCCTTCACCTTCATCCTGAGGCCTTGCCTGAACCTTTGCCTGAAGCCTTGGCCTGAAGACTTGCCTCCAACCTCGAGTGCGTCCTCGGCTGTATCGCTATCAAGTTCTAGAGCCGGAGCAAGACTGTAGCCTTGCTGTGTCTTGATAAGGAACTGTCTATCGTTGTTTGGAACTATCTCTGTGTCCACTCCTTCGCTAGGTAAGTCCGGCTGTTTGCCACTACCTTGCGTTGGGAACCGTCTCGTCGTGTTCAGTATTCTGTATATGAGTCCCGGCCCTACGTCCTGTTCCCAAGGAGGGGTCCCAGCTCTGTGTTCTGTGTTTGAGTCCCGGCCCTACGTCCTAGTCCTGAGGAGGGGTCGTAGTTATTGTGTTCTGCGTTCTTGTCTCCCAAGACCGAGACTCTGTGTTCTGCGTTCCTGTCTTCCAAGACCAAGTCAGGGCTTCGGGGTCTCGTCCTGTCCTGGTGCCTCGCCCAGCCCAGGAGTACCTCGTTTAGTCCAAGCCACGTCCAGGTACCTCGTCTAGTCCAAGCCAAGGCTTTGTGTTCTCGTCCTGTGCAGGAGTTCCGCGTCCAGTCGTGTAGCCATGTCTTGTCCTCACCTGGATTTGGTGTCCGAGCACGAGACAAGACCCAGGTTCCGGGTCCCTGTCCAGTCTCTGGCTCGGAGTCCCTGTCCAGATCCCAAGTTCCTAGTCTAGTCCTAGCCCAGGCCCTGCGTCCTAGTCTCGTCCAGGGCCTGTATCTCGGACAGCGTCGTTACTTCCCCACTCCCATTGCTTTCTTGACACACCTAGTCCTGTTCCTAGTCTGTGTCTTGCATTTGGGTTGCTCCCAGCGCCACCCGCCCCCCCCCCCCACTCCGCCATATGACACTGCATTGCAGAAGGAAGGGTGGAAGACGAGGAGGTCGTTAGTGATAGGGGACTCGATAGTTAAAGGTGCAGACAGGAGGCTCTGTGGTCGTGACAGAGAATCCCGGATGGTTTTATGCCTCCCGGGTGCCGGGGTCAGGGATGTCTCTGATCGTGTGCACAGCATTCTGCAGTGGGACGGTGATCAGCCAGATGTCATGGTGCACATCGGTACCAATGAAATAGGAAGAAAGTGTGAGGAGATCCTGAACAGTCAGCATAGAAAGCTTGGTAGGAAGTTAAAAAGCAGGACCTCGAGGGTGGCAATCTCAGGATTTCTACCTGTGCCACGTGCCAGTGAGGGTAAGAATAGGATGCTCTGGCTGTCACAATGGGGTGCTGGAAACAGACCCAAACGCAAGACACAGACACTGAAGTACAAGGAACAGGACTTGACTAGAGTAGGGACGTTATGAATTGAAAGTGCAGATTGTTATTAATGATTATGATGAATTGAAAGTGCAGATTGTTATTAATGATTATGATATAGTTGGGATCACAGAGACATGGCTCCAGGGTTACCAGGGATGGGAGCTCAACGTTCAGGGATATTCAATATTCAGGAGGGATAGACATGAAGGAAGGGGAGGTGGGGTGGCGTTGCTGGTTAAAGGAGAGATTAATGCAATAGAAAGGAAGGACATAAGCCGGGAAGATGTGGAATCGATATGGGTAGAGATGCGTAACACAAAGGGGCAGAAGACGCTGGTGGGAGTTGTGTACAGGCCACCTAACAGTAGTAGTGAGGTCGGAGGTGGTATTAAACAGGAAATTAGAAATGTGTGCAATAAAGGAACAGCAGTTATAATGGGTGACTTCAATCTACATGTAGATTGGGTGAACCAAATTGGTAAAGGTGCTGAGGAAGAGGATTTCTTGGAATGTATGCGGGATGGTTTTTTGAACCAACATGTCGAGGAACCAACTAGAGAGCAGGCTATTCTGGATTGGGTTTTGAGCAATGAGGAAGGGTTAATTAGCGATCTTGTCGTGAGAGGCCCCTTGGGTAAGAGTGACCATAATATGGTGGAATTCTTCATTAAGATGGAGAGTGACATAGTTAATTCAGAAACAAAGGTTCTGAACTTAAAGAGGGGTAACTTTGAAGGTATGAGACGTGAATTAGCTAAGATAGACTGGCAAATGACACTTAAAGGACTGACGGTGGATATGGAATGGCAAGCATTTAAAGGTTGCATGGATGAACTACAACAATTGTTCATCCCAGTTTGGCAAAAGAATAAATCAAAGAAGGTAGTGCACCCGTGGCTGACAAGAGAAATTAGGGATAGTATCAATTCCAAAGAAGAAGCATACAAATTAGCCAGAGAAAGTGGCTCACCTGAGGACTGGGAGAAATTCAGAGTTCAGCAGAGGAGGACAAAGGGCTTAATTAGGAAGGGGAAAAAAGATTATTAGAGAAAACTGGCAGGGAACATAAAAACGGACTGTAAAAGCTTTTATAGATAATATAAAAAGGAAAAGACTGGTAAAGACAAATGTAGGTCCCCTGCAGACAGAAACAGGTGAATTGATTATGGGGAGCAAGGACATGGCAGACCAATTGATAATTACTTTGGTTCTGTCTTCACTAAGGAGGACATAAATAATCTTCCAGAAATAGTAGGGGACAGAGAGTCCAGTGAGATGGAGGAACTGAGCGAAATACATGTTAGCAGGGAAGTGGTGTTAGGTAAATTGAAGGGATAGAAGGCCGATAAATCCCCAGGGCCAGATGGTCTGCATCCTAGAGTGCTTAAGGAAGTAGCCCAAGAAATAGTGGATGCATTAGTGTTAATTTTTCAAAACTCGTTAGATTCTGGACTAGTTCCTGAGGATTCGTGGGTGGCTAATGTAACTCCAATTTTTAAAAAAGGAGGGACAGAGAAACCGGGGAATTATAGACCGATTACCCTAACGTCGGTGGTGGGGAAACTGCTGGAGTCAGTTATCAAGGATGTGATAACAGCACATTTGGAAAGTGATGAAATCATCGGACAAAGTCAGCATGGATTTGTGAAAGGAAAATCATGTCTGACGAATCTCATAGAATTTTTTGAGGATAGGGGAGAACCAGTGGATGTGGTATATTTGGATTTTCAAAAGGCTTTTGACAAGGTCCCACACAGGAGATTAGTGTGCAAACTTAAAGCACACGGTATTGGGGGTAAGGTATTGGTGTGGGTGGAGAATTGGTTAGCAGACAGGAAGCAAAGAGTGGGAATAAACGGGACCTTTTCAGAATGGCAGGCGGTGACTAGTGGGGTACCGCAAGGCTCAGTGCTGGGACCCCAGTTGTTTAAAATATATATTAATGACTTAGATGAGGGAATTGAATGCAGCATCTCCAAGTTTGCGGATGACACGCAGCTGGGTGGCAGAGTTAGCAGTGAGGAGGATGCTAAGAGGATGCAGGGTGACTTGGATAGGTTGGGTGAGTGGGCAAATTCATGGCAGATGCAATTTAATGTGGATAAATGTGAAGTTATCCACTTTGGTGGCAAAAATAGGAAAACAGATTATTATCTGAATGTTGGCCGATTAGGAAAAGGGGAGGTGCAACGAGACCTGGGTGTCATTATACACCAGTCATTGAAAGTGGGCATGCAGGTACAGCAGGCGGTGAAAAAGGCGAATGGTATGCTGGCATTTATAGCGAGAGGATTCGAGTACAGGAGCAGGGAGGTACTACTGCAGTTGTACAAGGCCTTGGTGAGACCACACCTGGAGTATTGTGTGCAGTTTTGGTCCCCTAATCTTAGGAAAGACATCCTTGCCTTAGAGGGAGTACAAAGAAGGTTCACCAGATTGATTCCTGGGATGGCAGGACTTTCATATGAAGAAAGACTGGATGAACTGGGCTTGTACTCGTTGGAATTTAGAAGATTGAGGGGGGATCTGATTGAAACGTATAAAACCCTAAAGGGATTGGACAGGCTAGATGCAGAAAGATTGTTCCCGATGTTGGGGAAGTCCAGAACGAGGGGCCACGGTTTGAGGATAGAGGGGAAGCCTTTTAGGACCGAGAGTAGGAAAAACTTCTTCACACAGAGAGTGGTGAATCTGTGGAATTCTCTGCCACAGGAAACAGTTATGGCCAGTTCATTGGCGATATTTAAGAGGGAGTTAGATATGGCCCTTGTGGCTACGGGGATCAGGGGGTATGGAGGGAAGGCTGGGGTGGGGTTCTGAGTTGGATGATCAGCCATGAACATAATAAATGGCGGTGCAGGCTCGAAGGGCCGAATGGCCTACTCCTGCACCTATTTTCTATGTTTCTATGTTTCTATGTGACAGAATTCAGCCTAGGAGCAGGGACAAGAACGCAGACTTGGGCTAGGGAAAGCGGGACCATGACTAGGAACCATGGACTAGGAGACAAGGCTTGGACTCCGAGCCCGAGACTAAACAAGGACCCAGAACCTGGGTCTTGCCTCGGGGTCGGATCCCGGAACCAGGCAAGGACATGACAGGCTTCAGGACAGGAAGTGGCTGGGGTCTAGAGGCCTGAGCTTGGAGACAAGAGAAGGTTAGGACTCCGGGCCCGAGACTGGACAAGGGTCTTGCCTCGGGCTCGGACCCCAGAACCAGGCAAGGACATGATATGGCTTGAGCCTTGGGGTCATAGGTCTCGAACTTGGCTTGGGATCCTCGAGGCTTGGGTCTTGAGCTTGGCCACACAAATATCCCCTGAACATTTGCCACATTTCTGCTGTACAGTTCCCTGAGACCATCTGTTGCCAATTTATGCTTCTAGGTTCCTTCCTGATAGATTCATTTTTCCCCTTAATCCAATTATACGCTTTCCTAACTTGATTGTTCCTATCCCTCTCCAATGCTATGGTAATGGAGATAGAATTGTGATCACTATCTCCAAAATGCTCTCCCATTAAGACACCTGACACCTGACCATGTTCATTTTCCAACGCCAGATCAATTTCAGCCGCTCTTCTTTGTAGGCTGTTCTACACATTGTCAGGAAACCTTCCTGAACACACCTAACAAACTCCACCCGATCTAAAGCTCTTGCTCTAGGGAGATGCCAATCAATATTTGGGAAATTAGAATCTCCCTCCATGACAAACTTGTTATTATTATACCTTTCAAGAACCTGTCTGCCTATCTGCTCCATGATGTCGCTGTTACTATTAGGTGGTCTATAAAAACACCCAGTAGAGTTATTGACCCTTTCCTCTTTCTAACCTCCACCCACAGAGACTCAGTTGACAATACTCCCATGGCTTCCTCCTTTTCTGCTGCCATGACTCTATCTCTGATCAGCAGTGCCACGCCCCCACCTCTATTGCCTCCTTCCCTGTCCTTTCTGAAACATTTAAAGCCGGGCACTCTATGTAACCATTCCTGCCATCTAGATCTCTATAATGGAGACACTCATGACTGTGAAGGTAATCATAGCACCAATGCAATACTCAAGTTTGCTGACAACACCAGTATCGCAGGCTGAATCAAAGGTGGTGACGAATCAGTACATCGGAGGGAGATTGAAAATATGACTGAGTGGTGCCATAACAACATTCTCGTACTCATTGACATCAAGACCAAGGAGCTGAATATTGACTTCAGTAGATGTAGTGTATATGGATTTCAGCAAGGCATTTGATAAGGTACACCATGCAAGGCTTCTTGAGAATGTACGGAGGCATGGGATACAAGGGGACATTGCTTTGTGGATCCAGAACTGGCTTGCCCACTGAAGGCAAAGAGTGGTTGTAGACGGGTCATATTCTGCATAGAGGTCGGTGACCAGTTGTGTGCCTCAGGGATCTGTTCTGGGACTCCTACTCTTTGTGATTTTTATAAATGACCTTGATGAGGAAGTGGAGGGATGAGTTAATGAATTTGCTGATGACACAAAGGTGGGGGTGTTGTGGATAGTGTGGAGGGCTGTCAGAGGTTATAGTGGGACATTATTAGGATGCAAAACTGGGCTGAGAAGTGGCAGATGGAATTCAACCTAGATAAGTGTGAGGTGGTTCAATTTGGTAGGTCAAATATGATGGCAGAATATAGCATTAATGGTAAGACTGTTGGCAGTGTGGAGGATCAGAGGGATCTTGGGGTCCGAGTCCACAGGACACTCAAAGCTGCTGCGCAGGTTGACTCTGTGGTTAAGAAGGCATACGGTGCATTGGCCTTCAACAGCCGTGGGATTGACTTTAAGAGCCGAGAGGTAATGTTGCAGCTATATAGGACGCTGGTCAGACCCCACTTGGAGTACTGTGCTCATTTCTGGTCGCCTCACTACAGGAAGGATGTGGAAACCATAGAAAGGGTGCAGAGGAGATTTACAAGGATGTTGCCTGGATTGGGGAGCATGCCTTATGAGAATAGGTTGAGTGAACTCGGCCTTTTCTCCTTGGAGCGACAGAGGATGAGAGGCGACCTGATAGAGGTGTACAAGATAATGAGAGGCATTGATCATGTGGATAGTCAGAGGCTTTTCCCCAGGGATGAAGTGGCTAGCACGAGAGGGCATAGTTTTAAGGTTCTTGGAAGTAGGTACAGAGGAGATGTCAGGGGTAAGTTTTTTTACGCAGAGAGTGGTGAGTGCGTGGACTGGGCTTCCCGCGGCGTTGGTGGAGGCAGAAACGATAGGGTCTTTTAAGAGTCTCCTGGATGGCTACATGGAGCTTAGAAAAATAGAGGGCTGTGGGTAAATCCTTCGTTGTTCTAAGGTAGGGACATGCTCGGCACAGCTTTGTGGGCCGAAGGACCTGTATTGTGCTGTAGGTTTTCTATGTTTCTATGTTTCTAACCACACATTCACAAGACATTAAAATAAGCCACTCAGGTTGAAGACAATTGAGGAAAGTTGTGGAAATACTGGATCGCAAATTATACAGTGTGCTTATTAGTTTGTGCTATGTCGCAATGAATGTAAACATAATAGGACAATTTACCTACCATTTCGCGGGTATTGCAACAGCTCCACAATATTAATATATCTTGATTGGGAGGGGTAAGACCCAGCCGCCGTGGTAATGATTCCTACGTCTAAAATTGTAAGAATGCACAAATGTAGTTTCTACTGCAGCGGGCTAAGGAGTGAAGATCCAAATTCTAAAGCAGAAGTTGCTTTTCTCTCATTGAAGAAGCACAGGTCTGGGAAATGAGGGTACACTTTTAAGCCTGGTGGGCATGGTGTGGCATACATTAGGAAATTCCAAGTCTGTGTGACGATGGTGTTGCGATAATCTACTGAGGGTGCATCAAAGTTAAGTGTAACCGCGTGGAGGATGACTTTTGAGTGGTCGATTTAAAAACCATCATAAGAGGAATCGAGGTACCAACTATTTTATATCCAGTAATGTGAAAAAGTCCCACAAACGGACCACTACCAGTCGTACGGTTTAGAGGTTGGCGTGCCTCATTGAACCGAGTGCTATGTTGGCTGGATTTTGTGCTTTGGCTCTTGGAACCAAATGGTCAAAGCGTAGAGGCCCGACTAGGAGTGGTCTGGTGGTCCTCCAGGTTCGGGGTATCAGCACATGGCTGACAACTCTGACTGGTTAAGAAATACGAAACAGCAATGAAGAATCCTTCCATATTTGAGAGCGACGATATGGACAGACGAAGATGGAGAACCCTCGTTGCAGCCCTAAACTCTAGCGCCGTAAGAGGCAGTAACTGAGTAAGTCTGGTGGAGAAAATAGAGTATTGGTGATGCCGAGGGGTATTAGATAAACCCTATCAGACAGGTGAGCACGACGTGTGGTAATTCTACATGCAGTGAATGAAAGTAATTTGACTTATTCTTTGAGCTCTGTAAAACTGATTTCAAAGGCACTATAAAGCTTGCATATGAAGTGGTAAATAGTTCACATTTAAGCATTTAGGATAAAATAGGCAAGCAATGCGTATTAAAAAATGTCGCCGGTCGTGTCTGTCGGAACAAGACAACTACTCTACACTGTCGCAATTAAATCTTCCAGGTCCTCAGACAGCGCTGTTTTAAAGTAAGAGACCTCACATGTTCATGCTAACTGACAGAGCAACATGGTAAATAACAGAGAGGCTTCGTAATTTACTTCTGCCTGAACACAAACGCTTTCTTGTTGGTAAGATTTTACTATATCCCTGGTATTTCAATTTTATTTCAATTATCTTCACTAAAACTGCCTACTTTATAATGGATTCACAAAAGGTACAGCACTCGAGTCTGGCTTGATGCAAAGAACATGACGTATGACTGAATAAAAGTTTGTACACTCTTTTCGCTGCCCAGCTATATTTAACCAACGCGCATAGACTGCAGATATTCTCGGAAGGGTAAGCACTTGAAATACATGCACACTGTGAAGAAATTCCGATTCAATGTTAACACGCTGAAGTTCTTGAAAATATGCACAGAAATTGTACACCACGATAGTGCAGATGTTAGCGCGACACCATCGTAGCTCGGGCGTTGGAGTCTTGCGCCCATTGTACGAAAGTTTCTACGCATGGGTTTCCTCCCGGTGCTTCGCTTTCCTCCCATAGACCAACGACCGACGGGTTAGAAAGTGACTTGGGGATTGTAAATTCTCCTGTGATGAAGCTAGTGTTTTATCGGAGGAATCGGAGGCGCGGTTCTTTTGGGCCTGAAGGGCCTGATTAGCGCTGTATCTCTGATCGTAGGATTTCTGCAGAGGCGTCGATGATACCTAAAAATATAACTTTCCGACGCTGTGCGGAAATACAAATAACTGTCAACTTATACTCTAGGCACATGATGTATATTTATGTATTTTTATCACGAAATATGTGAAAGTACAATATTCGACACCCTGCAGGAGCAAGAACGATTCTCGTCATAATATTAAAATATAATACACAAACACACTTAAACTCCCAACAAACAGAATCCAACCGAGTAAATCTGTAAAAGATGGGATCCGAGAGAGAAGCGAAAACAAATAAAAAGAACAGAAGGTGAGGTAACAACTGTGAAGCGATAGAGAGGAAATCACCTGTTCTGTTCGAAGACCCATCATCAGACCTCTAGCATTAATTTCCTGACACAGCTTTCCGTGGTCAACCAATCCAATGAAAACAATAGTCCTGAAAATTCAAAAATTCTCTCGGTACGAATTAAAGTTATCCTAATCTGTGTCCTGCCTTACACGAGTCCCGGGCTCAGCTGGCTCCGGCTGACAGTACCTGGTATGGGTCCCTATCCAGGGTTATGGATCCCACTGCCTTGTGGGTATCTTCAGGAGAAGAGAAGGCTGAGGAGTAAACCCTACACAAATCCGGAGTGGAGCCCCTAAGGCAGCTGGATGACGTATCACGTCACCTCCCGGCAGCTCCTGCAGCCAAGCCGATGCCAAATGTACTGCTTCACATTCCTTTGGACCACATCCGCGAGGCCGAGAGGGGGATCTTGATGTCTGGCTGCCAGGATCTTCAATTTCATCGCCCAGGTCTGCGCCCCGGAACCGGGCGCATCCATTGTCTACTTAGACAGACGGAGACATTAATTAATTAAGTAATCTATTGTCAGATTGGGTAATAAATTAGCAATTTCAAATATAAATTATTTTAATGGAAATATGAAGAAATATCAGCGATTAAACGGGGGGAAACAAATGTCTATACTACATAGAACATAGAATAGTACGGCACAGTACAGGCCATTCGGCCCACAATGTTGTGTCGACCCTCAAACCCTGTCTCCCATATAAGCCCCCACTTTAAATTCCTCCATATCCCTGTCTAGTAGTCTCTTAAACTTCACGAGTGTATCTGCCTCCACCACTGACTCAGGCAGTGCATTCCATGCACCAACCACTCTCTAAGTAAAAAACCTTCCTCTAATATCCCCCTTGAACTTCCCACCCCTTACCTTAAAGCCATGTCCTCTTGTATTGAGCAGTGGTGCCCTGGGGAAGAGGCGCTGGCTATCCACTCTATCTATTCCTCTTATTATCCTGTTATCATGTACACTCTATTATATCTCCTCTCATCCTCCTTCCCTCCAATGAGTAAAGCCCTAGCTCCCTTAAGCTGTGATCATAATGCATACTTTCTAAACCAGGTCGCAGCCTGGTAAATCTCCTCTGTACCCTTTCCAAAGCTTCCACATCTTTCCTATAGTGAGGCGACCAGAACTGGACACAGTACTCCAAGTGTGGCCTAACCAGAGTTTTATAGAGCTGCATCATTTTATCGCGACTCAAACTCTGTCCCTCGATTTATGAAAGCTAACACCCCATATGCTTTCTTAACTACCCTATCCACGTATGAGGCAACTTTCAGGGATCTGTGGACATGTACCCCCAGATCCCTCTGCACCTCCACACTACTAAGTATCCTGTCATTTACTTTGTACTCTGCCTTGGAGTGTGTACCACCTCACACTTCTCAGGGTTGAACTCCATCTGCCACTTCTCAGCCCACTTCTGCATCCTATCAATGTCTCTCTGCAATCTTTGAAAATCCTCTACACTATCTACACCACCACCAACCTTTGTGTCGACTGCAAACTTGCCAACCCACCCTTCTACCCCCACATCCAGGTCGTTAATAAAAATCACGAAAAGTAGAGGTCCCAGAACAGATCCTTGTGGGACACCACTAGTCACAATCCTCCACTCTGAATGTACTCCCTCCACCACCTCCCTCTGCCTTCTGCAGGCAAGCCAATTCTGAATCCACCTGCCCAAACTTCCCTGTATCCCATGCCTTCTGACTTTCTGAATAAGCCTACCATATGGAACCTTGTCAAATGCCTTACTAAAATCCATATAGATCACATCCACTGCATTACCCTCATCTATATGCCTGGTCACCTCCTCAAAGAACGCTTGTTAGACACGATTTGCCCTCCATGCTGATTGTCCCTGATCAGACCATGATTCTCTGAATGCCCATAGATCCTATCTCTAAGAATATTTTCCAACAGCTTTCCCACCACAGACGTAAGGCTCACTGGTCTGTAATTACCCGGACTATCCATACTACCTTTTTGGAACAAGGGGACAACATTCGCCTCCCTCCAATCCTCCCGTACCATTCCCGTGGGCAACGTGGACATAAAGATCCTCGCCAGAGGCTCAGCAATCTCTTCCCTCGGATCGTAGAGCAGCCTGGGGAATATTCCCTCAGGCCCTGGGGATTTATCCATCCTAATGTATTTTAACAACTCTAACACCTCCTCTCCCTTAATATCAACAGGTTCCAGAACATCAACCTCACTCATATTGTCCTCACCATCATCAAGTTCCCTCTTATTGGTGAATACTGAAGGGAAGTATTCATTGAGGATCTTGCTCACTTCCACAGCCTCCAGACACATCTTCCCACCTTTATCTCTAATCGGTCCTACCTTCACTCCTGTCATCCTTTTTTTCTTCACATAATTGAAGAATGTCTTGGGGTTTTCCTTTACCCTACTCGCCAAGGCCTTCTCATGCCCCCTTCTTGCTCTTCTCAGCCCCTTCTTAAGCTCCTTTCTTGCTTCCCTATATTCTTCAATAGACCCATCTATAGACCCATCTGATCCTTGCTTCCTAAACCTCTTGTATGCTGCCTTCTTCCACCTGACTAGATTTTCCACCTCATTTGTCACCCATGGTTCTTTCACCCTACCATTCTTTATCTTCCTCACCGGGACAAATTTAGCCCTAACATCCTGCAAGATATCTCTGAACATTGACCACATGTCCACAGTACATTTCCCTGGAAAAACATCATCCCGATTCACACTCGCAAGTTCTAGCCTTAGAACTAGAACTAGAAGTTCTACCCTAGACTTCAACAAAGTCGCGAATATTCTACTGAAATTGGATCATGGTTTTGGAAAACCAGCAACATTCCTTTCGTTGGCTTACTTGAGCAAATTAACTTGCTGACCTTGTTGGAGAAATGTGCGTCTAACCTTCACGCACCTGGCTACATAGATTCATGGTATATTTGTCAGTCATACTGATGATTCAGAAAATGCATGTACCTCATAACAAAACATACAATTCAACTTGCTTTTTATCTAAAAATTCGGCCGTTCAGTGTGACCAGTTGTTTCACTCCAGTCCTCATCTCTTCCTTGAATTTCCTCTGCGACAGTGTGTAGATACACGTGTTGGTGCAGGTGCAGAGAAATTGCAACATGAACCCAAACTCTTGCACGATAAACGACGGCGAACTGAGATACCTGTCTGTATAAAAGTAATTATGGCCTTGCCAGATCATAGTGGAGACTATAAAGGGGATCCACAATAAAATGAATTTGCTGATAGAGCGAAGAGCAAAACCATTGACTTTCTCCGGTTCTCCACCTCTGAATCCTTCTTATTGTCATTGCCATTCCGGAGTCCTCGGCGGACTCTGTTTGCCGCTGTAGTACGTCTGACTGTTAAAGCATTGAACAGCAGAATTAAACCGATTGGCAATGACGGTGTAATAATAGTATTAAACAGTTGGTAAACTTTCCACACTGGTGAAATAAAGTAATCTGCCTTGTCAATACAGCCCCATGGAACGTTGTCAATAATTGCATAATGATCTATTGAAAAGTAAAATGGAGCACACCTTAAACAACTCCCTATGCCCACAATCACCAGCACTATAGTCGCGGTCCCCTCGGTGCAAAATCGTTTCTGCAGCTTTTGGCTACCAATTGCAATACATCGATCAAATGTGAACGCCACCGTCAGCCACACAGAACAGTCCATGACTGCGAGCCTAAAGACAAATGACATCGTACAAATTGGTCTGATGAGCAAAAATCTCGCAAAAACATAAATATGATTGATCCGCTCCAATACAACGCCAATGATAACACCCAGTAAATCAGCTGATGCCATCGCCACCAGGTAACGGGTGGTGCATTTGGAGAGTCCGCATTTTCCACGACTCAGGATCACAATCGCCAACAAATTAACTGCGAGGTAGAACATAAGAGTTAGCTTCAAGTGCAAAGAGTCCGATTCAATTTCACTGGATTGTTCAGTGACTGAAGGGAAGCGGTCCTTCGGACTGCAGGGAGGATGTGAGTAACAGTTGAGTCGGCAAATTTCCTGCAGTTGGCAACGGGATTCCGCAGTCCAAGGCATATTTAAGAGACGACTGCTGATCAACGCAGTCATCTCGAATACGTAAGGGTTTGTAGCTGATAAAGCTGAATGTTGCGTTGATAGTGTTGATATAATGAGCCCAAATAGACTGCTACTTCTGTCCATACACATGTGACTCCTTGTGTTAAACGCGCAGCGTTAAAACTAAGACGGGCCAAAAAAAAAGGCCAAAAAGGAAAACGGGACATTCATATTTATTCGGTTATCTTTGCAATTGAAAAGATAGTTAGACGATTGTATTGAAAATGAGTTCTCATTTGTTGCATGTAAAACACCTATGGTTCCTGTGCGGGTCGATGGGAGTAGGTAGTTTAGATGGTTTCAAACTAGATGGACTAGATGGGCCGAGGGATCTGTGTCTGTGTTGTACTTTTCTATGACTCTTTTCTATTAGCTATGTTTCGTGGATAAACCGGAATGCTGGTGAGCATATTGTGGTTACGGTGAAGTTATCATTTCGTTGCTATAAAGCTTCAGTTTTTAGACGTTGATACCAACTCAGAAATTGAAAGCTTTGGAAGGTCGGGCGAGGTAAATTGCTGGAACTAATTCAATATTAGTGCTAACTCGGTCGTTAAAGGTGATAAAGAAATTAGCAATAACGAACGGCCGGAAAAAGAAAGAAACATGTGTTTCAAACCTGATCAGACCAAAATCCCTCATCAGACAATGCGCTATGTATCTTGGATTTTACGGGGAATATACAGAGACAACCCACTGAACAAACAATTCACGTGAGTTATTTTTATACATTGTGTTATAGCGCAATGGAAATCCGCTATCAAGGAAATCACAACAAAATACATATCCTTTTATCTTCTGTTTTAACTTTCAAAGGATATGTTCTCTTGGTCACATCATTTGAGATGCGCATATGGAAAATTAATCGGGACAATATTTTCAAACTTATTTACACTTTGAGGTACGTATCATTTGTAACAGTTGGTGTACACCTTCACGTCTCCTAAATTAATAAAAGAAGGTTAATTAGTTTCTTTTAAAATGGGGTAAACTAATTTGGCAGTGGACGAGAACAGGTGTGGCGCTGCTGAGCAAGAGGTAGTTGGTTTTCAGAGGCAGTATCTAGTGAGACTGCTCGCAAGGAGAGAGTGAATGCAGAGCAAAATTGCAATCAGTAGAATAAGTTGCAACGTAAAACGAGGACAAAATGGAAAAAGGTGACTGCAGTACTGAAGGCGATATATAAAGGGTGAATGCAGTGCTGAAGGTGACATGTTTGAATGCACGCAGTATATGGAGTAAGATAGATGAACTTGTGCACAGTTTGAGATTCGCAGTATGACGTTGTGACCAAAAGTAAATCGTGACTGAAAGAAGCTTAACGTCCAAGGATATATATTTTATCGAAATATCAGGCAGAACGGGTGACGTCCCACTAATAGTGAAAAATGAAACCACATCGTTGGAAAGAGGTGACATGGTGTCGGAAGGCGCTGGATCGTTCTGGGTACGGTTAAGTAACTGTAAGGGTAAGAAATGAAGGTAGATTGGGGAAACCTGATTAATGTTGGACCCCAAGAGATGGAATTCCTAGAATACCTGCAAATATCTAATTGAGCCAAACAGAGATCCAGCCATTCTGTTGTACTAAGAACGGGAATTGATTAGAGAGCTTAAGGTAAAAGAACCCGTCGGCGACAGTAATCATAATATATATAACCACATAACAGTTACAGCACGGAAACAGGCCATCTCGGCCCTTCTAGTTCGTGCCGAACGCTTTCTCTCACCTAGTCCCACCGACCTGCACTCAGCCCATAACCCTCAATTCCTTTCCTGTCCATATACCTATCCAATTTTTCTTCAAATGACAATATCGAGCCTGCCTCTACCACTTCCACTGGAATATTGTTCCACAGAGCCACCACTCTCTGAGTAAGGAAGTTCCCCCTAGTGTTACCCCTAAACTTTTGCCCCCTAACTCTCAACTCATGTACTCTTGTTTGAATTTCCCCTACTCTCAATGGAAAAAGCCTATCCACGTCAACTCTATCTATCCCCCTCATAATTTTAAATACCTCTATCAAGTTCCCCCTCAACTTTCTACGCTTCAAACAATAAAGATACAAATTGTTCAACCTTTCTCTGTAACTCAGGTGCTGAAACCGAGGTAACATTCTAGTAACACACATCAAAGTTGCTGGTGAACGCAGCAGGCCAGGCAGCATCTATAGGAAGAGGCGCAGTCGACGTTTCAGGCCGAGACCCTTCGTCAGGACATTCTAGTAAATCATCACTGCACTCTCTCTATTTTGTTGACGTCTTTCCTATTATTCAGTGACCAGAACTGTACACAATACTACAAATTTGGCATTACCAATGCCTTGCACAATTTTAACATTACATCCCAACTCCTATACTCGATGCTCTGATTTATAGAGGCCAGCGAACCAAAAGCTTTCTTCACCACCCTATCCACATGAGATTCCACTTCTACTTTCAGGTAACTATGCACCATCATTCCTACATCACTCTGCTCCACTGCATTCTTCAATGCCCTACCATTTACCATGTATGTCCTATTTATATTAGTCCTACCAAAATGTAGCACCTCACACTTATCAGCATTAAAACTCCATCTGCCATCATTCAGCCCATTCTTCTAACTGGCCTAAATCTCCCTAGAAGCTTTGAAAACCTGCTTCGTTATCCATAACGCCACCTATCTTAGTATCATCTGCATACTTACTAATCCAATTTACCACCCCATCATCCAGATCATTAATGTTTATGACAAACAACATTGGACCCAGTACAGATCTCTGAGGCACACCATTAGTCACCGGCCTCCAAACTGACAACCAGTTATCCACCACTACTTTCTGGCATCTCCCATCCAGCCATCGTTGAATCCATTTTACTACTTCAATATTAATACATAACGATTGAACCTTCCTAACTAATTTTCCGTGTGGAACCTTGTCAAAGGCCTTACTGAAGTCCATATAGACAACATCCATTGCTTTATCCTCGTCAACATTCCTGGTAACCTCTTCAAAAAATTCAATAAGATTTTTCAAACATGACCTTCCACGCACAAATCCATGTTGATTGTTCCTAATCAGACCTTGTCTATCCAGATAATTATATAGACCATCTCTCAGAATACTTTCCAATACTTTACCCACCACTGACGTCAAACTTAAAGGCCGATAATTGCTAGGTTTACTCTTAGAACCCTTTTTAAACAATGGAACAACATGAGCAATACGCCAATCCTCCGACACCATCCCAGTTTCTAATGACATCTGAAGTATTTCTACACTAACTTCCCTCAAGGTCCTCGGGAATATCCTGTCAGGACCCGGAGGCTTATCCACTTTTACATTCCTTAAAAGCGCCAGTACTTCCTCTTCTTTAATCATCATAGTTTCCGTAACATACCTACTTGTTTCCCTTACCTTTCACAATTCCATGTCCTTCTCCTTAGTGAATACCCCGAAGAAAAGAAATTGTTCAAAATCTCCCCCATCTCTTTTCGCTGCACACATAGCAGTCCACTCTGATTCTCTAAGGGACCAATTTTAGCCCTCACTACCCTTTTGCTATTAATATAACTGTAGAAACCCTTTGTATTTATTTTCACCTTACTTGCCAAAGCAACCTCGTATCTTCTTTTAGCTTTTCTAATTGCTTTCTTAAGTTTCTTTTTACATTCTTTATATTCCTCGAGCACCTTATTTACTCTAAGCTGCCTATATTTATTGTAGATCCTTCTCTTTTTCCGAACCAAGTTTCCAATATCCCTTGAAAACCATGGCTCTATCAAACTTTTAACCTTTCCTTTCAACCTAACAGGAACACAAAGATTCTGTACCCTCAAAATTTCACCTTTAAATGACCTCCATTTCTCTATTACACCCTTACCATAAAACAAATTGTCCCAATCCACTCCTTCTAAATCCTTTCACATCTCCTCAAAGTTAGCCTTTCTCCGATCAAAAATCTTAACACTGGGTCCAGACCTATCGCTCTCCATAATTATATTGAAACTAATGGCATTGTGATAACTGGACCCGAAGTGCTCCCAACACATACCTCCGTCACCTGACCTATATCATTCCCTAACAGGAGATCCAACACTGCCCCTTCGCTAGTTGTTACATCTATGTATTGCTGCAAAAAACTATCCTGCACACATTTTACAAATTCCAAACCATCCAGCCTTTTTACAGTATTGGCTTCGCAGTCTATGTGTGGAAAATTAAAATCTCCTACAATCACAACCTTGTGCTTAATACCAATATCGGCTATCTCCTTACAAATTTGCTCCCTCAATTGTCGCTCCCCATGAGGTAGTCTATAATACACCCCTATAAGTGCTACTACACCTTTCCCATTCCTCAATTCCACCCAAATAGCCTTACTAGACGAGCCCTCTAATCTATCCTGCCAGAGCACCGCTGTAATATTATCTCTGACGAGCAATGCAACACCTCCCCCTCTTGTCCTTCCGATTCCATCACACCTGAAGCAACGAAATCCGGGAATATTTAGTTGCCAATCACACCCCTCCTGCAACCGTGTTTCACTAATAGCAACAACGTCATATTTCCAGGTATCAATCCATGCTCCAAACTCATCCACCTTTCTTACAATGCTCTTAGCATTAAAATAAATGCATTTAAGAATTCTCCACCTCTTACTCTATGTTTATCATTAACGGTACAAAAAGCTTTACTATCTTCTTTTTCATCCTTCTCCCCTACATCTGTTCCGCTCCCCCTTTGTATCTAGTTTAAATCCATTGGCGCCTCTCTAGCAAACTTACCAGCAAGAATATTTGTCCCCCTCCAGTTCAGACGCCGGAACAGCTCCCACCTTCCTTGGAAAATTGCCCAATTATCTATAAATCTGAAGCCCTCCCTCCTGCAGCATGTCTTCAGCCACGTGTTGATCTGCTCTATCTCACTATTTCTAAACCCGGCTGCACGTGGCACTGGTAGCAATCCTGAGATTGCTGTCCTGGAGGTCCTGTCCTTTAACTTGGCGCCTAACTCCCTAAACTCACCTTTCGGGACATTCTCGCTGTTCCTAACCACGTCATTGGTCCCTTCTTGTTGAGAATACTGATAATTCGATCCGAGATATCGCGGACCCTGACACCAGGGAGGCAACAGGCCATCCGGGATTCTGGATCTCTTCCACAGAACTATCTGTCCCCCGAACTATCGAATCCCCTATCACTACTGCTCTCCTCTTTTCTCTCCTTGCCTTCTGAGCTGAGGGTCCATTCTCGGTGCCAGAGTTGCAACCACTGCAACTTGTCCCTGTAGGTCGTCCCCACCAACAGTATCCAAAACGGTATACTTATTATTGATGGGAACGGCCACAAGGGTGCTCTGCTCATTCTGTCTATTCACATTCCCTCTCCTGACAGTCACCCAGCTACCTGCCTCCTGACTTTTAGGGGTGACTATCTCCCTGTAACTCTTGATCATTTCTGCCTCTGCCTCACGAATGATCCGAAGTTCATCCAGCTCCAGCTCCTGTTCCCTAATTCGGTTTAACAGGAGCTGCAGCTGGATGCACCTTTTGCAGGTGTAGTCATCAGGGACAATTGTGCTCGGCCTGACTTCCCACATACTGTAAACGGAGCACTCGACTGTCCTAACAGCTGCCTCCATTACCCACTCCTACGTTAATTAGAGTAATTAAAGGAACCTACCCGGCCTTTCCTCACTGGGAGCAAGCTCGTCCTCAGCCTCTGCTCGCCGAAGCCTCTCGAGCCAAAGCCTTCCTACTCTGTCTCCCACTACTCCGTCTCCCACTCCTACGGCGGCCGCTCCGTTAATCTGCTCGCTTTTTTAGACTCTCCCGCTGCCTCACGGGCCGAAATCTCGGGCTTCCTCAGTCGTGCCTAGTTCAACTGCCGAAGAAATGACCGACCCTTCTCAATCTGCTCGCTTTTTATACATAGAATTAAAACTGAAATTTGAGAAGCAACAGTTAGAATTAAAACGGAAATTTTAGAAGCAAAAGTTAGACGTGTCAGTATTTCAGTTTAGTAAATTGAATTACAGCGGCGTGAGAGAGGAGTTGGCCAGAAGCGATGGCGCAGGATCGGAAGGTTATCCAAAGAATAAAAGGGTGGTGAGTTGATATTGGACCACTGGAAAATGATGCTGGTGCGGGACCAATGGGGAACAGTTTCGGGAAATGTATGAAAATGTATTTTGGTAAAGGGAACAATAGTACAGACTGTTATCTAAATGGGGAGAAAATTCAAACATCAGAGGTGCAAAGGGACTTAGGAGTCCTCGTGCAAGACTCCCAGAAAGTTAACTTACAGGCTGAGACTGTGGTAAAGAAGGCAAATGCAATGTTGGCATTTATTTCAAGGGGAATTGAATATAAAAAGAAACTAGGAGATAATGCTAAAGCTTATAAGACACTTGTCAGGCCGCACTTGGAGTATTGTCAATAGTTTTGGGCCCCATATCTCAGAAAAGATGTATTGTCATTAGAGAAAGTCCAGAGGAGGTTCACAAGGATGATTCACGGAATGCAAGGGTTAATATACGAAGAGCGATTGGCAGTTTTGGGCCTGTACTCACTGGAATTTAGAAGAATGCGTGGGGATTTCACTGAAACCTACCAAATATTGAAAGGGATTGATAAGGGGCTTGTGGAGAGAATGTTTCCGCTGGGGAGATTAGATTAGATTATGAGGACACTCAGTCCTCGTTTATTGTCATTTAGAAATGCGTGCATTAAAAAATGATACAATGTTCCTCCAGAATGATATCACAATAAAAGGACAAACCAAGACTAAAACTGACTAAACCACATAATTATAACATATAGTTACAACAATGCAAAGCAATACCATAATTTGATAAAGAGTGGACCATGGCCTCAAAGTCCCGATCGACTCATCATCTAACGCAGGCGGCAGAAGGGAGGAACTCTCCCTGCTATGAACCTCCAAGCGTCGACAACTTGCCGATGCATTGGAAGCACCCGACCGCAGCCGACTCTGAGTCCGTCTGAAAACTTCGAGCCTCTGACCAGCCCCTCCGATACAGCCTCTCCGAGCACCATCCTCTGCCGAGCGCTTCGACAGCGCCCCAGCCGCCGAGCAACAAGCAAAACCGAGGACTCGAGGCCTTCTCCTCCGGAGATTCCGGACCACACAGTAGCAGCAGCAGCGAAGCAGGCATTTCAGAAGTTTCTCCAGATGTTCCTCCGTGCTCTCACGTCCGACTCCATCAAATCAGGATTGTGCACGGCACCCTACTTTACAACTAACAGACATCACCACCGGAGTGTCCGCTGCGAGCTGCGTCGCTCCGCCATCATCTCCCCCTGCCTAGGGAGTATTCAGAACTAGAGAACACAGCCTCAAAATTGAGGGTCGACCCTTTAGAACGGAAGTGGGGAGGAATTTTTTAGCCAAAGAATGGTTATCTGTGGAATGCTCTCCCGCTAATGCTACGCTGCGCTGGAGGCCAAGTCCGTGGGTATATTAAACGCAGAAGTTGTTAGATTTATGATTGGTCGGGGCATGAAGCGATATGTGAAAGGACAGGTGTATGGGGATGAATGGGATCCGGGATCAGGCATGATGAAATGGCGGAACAGACTCGATGGGATAAATGGCCGAATTCTGCTCCTATGTCTTATGGTCTTGTGGAAACGCATCTAAAGTTTTGAGTGGAACTGTATTCTACGCACGCAGGAATGAATACAATTACCAAGAATTAATTCCAACAGAAGTTCTCCTTGGATGACCGAACTGTCGTCGGAGACAGACGGTATATTAGGACGGCTATAGGACGGGAGATAATCTCATTGAGAATCGTACGTCTGAAAAGACTCTACAGGCTGGAATGGGAAGGACATTTCCACTGAATAGGAAACACAATATCATTAAAGTTTTAAGGGGCTTAGGAATGAGAGTTCTCTATAATTCTGCGTTTCTATGAGCTTATTCTGCTTGCGATTATGCTTTAAAATATCCAGCTGGTGGGTATTTTCGGGGTGTATTCGAATCATTACGGCCCATTGTGAATCCTGTCCACCGAAAACAATCATCCATAAGCTACAGTAATGGCACACTTTCCTTTTGTGTCACAAATCATTGCATTCGGACAGTTGGGAAATTTAATGTCGGAAACTTTTTTACCATAGAAGTTCAATAAAGGACGCAGTTTGACCAAAACATAGAAACATAGAAAATAGGTGCAGGAGTAGGCCATTTGGCCCTTCGAGCCTGCACCGCCATTCAATATGATCATGGCTGATCATCCAACTCAGAACCCTGTACCAGCCTTCCCCCCATACCCCCTGATCCCTTTAGCCACAAGGGCCATATCTAACTCCCTCAAAGTAGAACATGCGACAGAGTAACAGTTTTTAGTGGATGAACCTGCCACATTCACATTGCACGGTTTACCCGCTGTCTCTACTTTCTGTGAAAGCTGAGAAAAGTCTATCTCCCACCCCCAATCCTCATCACATTCTACAGAGGTTGTATTGAGAGCATCCTGAGCAGCTGCATCATGGCCTGGTTCGGAAATTGCACCATCTCGGATCGCAAGACCCTGCAGCGGATAGTGAGGTCCGCTGAGAAGATCATCGGGGTCTCTCTTCCCGCCATCTCAGACATTTACACCACACGCTGCATCCGCAAAGCAAACAGCATTATGAAGGACCCCACGCACCCCTCATATGAACTCTTCTCCCTCCTGCCATCTGGAAAAAGGTACCGAAGCATTCGGGCTCTCTTTTTTAAAATCTTTTTATTGAGTAAGTATACAAAAAAAGTAAGCCATATAAACATTAATACAATGTTAAAGTATAATAAAATTCCAAAAGATAACAATACCAAAAAGAAAATACTACAAACAATGTAATTTAAGCATAAGAAACCAAGATAACATAATAGTATACTAGATTTTATATATATCAATGGAAAAAAAGAAAAAAAAAACCCAAAAAAAAAACCCACCGTGCAACTAACTAAAAGCAAAGCAAAGCAATGGGCTAACTTGAAACCAAACAGAGTTAAACTTAAAATCACGTCCTCAATCCCGACCTCCATTAAAACAGTGAAAAAAAAACAAGAAGGGTAAATATTACATTAAATGAAAATATCGAATAAAAGGTCCCCAAATCTGTTCAAATTTAAATGAAGAATCATAAAGGTTACTTCTAATTTTCTCCAGATTCAAACATAAAATCGTCTGAGAAAACCAAAAAAAGGTAGTTGGAGCATTAAGCTCTTTCCAATGTTGTAAAATACATCTTTTCGCCATTAAAGTAAGAAATGCAATCATTCTACGGGCTGAAGGGGAAAGATTACTAGAAATTTTAGGTAGTCCAAAGATAGCAGTAATAGGGTGAGGAGAGATATCTATATTTAATACCTTAGAAATAATATTAAAAATATCTCTCCAAAAAGTTTCCAAAGTAGGGCAAGACCAAAACATATGAGTTAAAGAGGCTATCTGCCCCGAACATCTATCACAGAAAGGATTAATATGCGAGTAAAAACGCGCTAACTTATCTTTGGACATATGTGCTCTATGCACCACTTTAAATTGAATTAGGGAATGTTTAGCACAAATAGAGGAAGTATTAACTAATTGTAAAATCTGCCCCCAATCATCCACAGAAATGGTAAGCCCCAATTCCTGTTCCCAATCTACCCTAATCTTATCAAATGGAGCTTTCCTGAGTTTCATAATAATATTATAAATCATAGCCGATGCACCTTTCTGACATGGATTAAGGTTAATTATCGAATCTAAAATATATATAGGAGGAAGCATTGGAAAGGAAGGAAGTATAGTACTTAGAAAATTTCTAACTTGTAAATATCTAAAAAAATGTATTCTTGATAGGTTATATTTATTAGATAATTGTTCAAAAGACATAAGGGAACCATCTAAAAATAAATCCAAAAACCGTAAAATACCCTTAGTCTTCCAAGTTTGAAAAGCGCGATCCGTAAAAGAGGGAGGAAAAAATATGTTACCTAAAATAGGAATCGCTAACCCGAATTGATTAAGATCAAAAAATTTTCTGAATTGAAACCAAATACGCAAAGCATATTTAACGATCGGGTTAGAGACCTGCTTAAGGCGTTTCGAATCAAAAGGAAGAGATGAACCTAAAATAGAACCAAGTGTATAACCCTGAACAGATTGTAATTCCAATGCTACCCATTTAGGAATAGATAGTATATCCCGGTCAAGTAACCAAAATTTCATATGTCGACTATTAATAGCCCAATAATAAAATCTAAAGTTAGGTAATGCTAAACCTCCATCTCTCTTAGCTTTCTGTAAATGTATTTTACCCAGTCTCGGATTCTTATTCTGCCAGGGGCTCTCACGACCAGACTATGCAACAGTTTCTTCCCCCAAGCCATCAGACTCCTCAATATCCAGAGCCTGGCTTCACACCAACCTACTATACCCTCTACTGTGCCTATTGCCTTGTTTATTATTTATTGTAATGCCTGCACTGTTTTGTGTACCTTATGCAGTCCTGGATAGGTCTGTAGTCTAGTGTAGTTTTTGTGTTTTTTTCTTACGTAGTTCAGTGTAATTTTTGTATTGTTTCATGTGGCACCATGGTCCTGGAAAGCATTGTCTCATTTTTACTATGTTCTGTACCAGCAGTTATGGTTCAAATGACAATAAAAAGTGACTTGACCTGACTTACCTGCTGTGCATCTTATCATACATGGCCGCATATTACTTCCCGAAAACATCATTGTTAAAGTTTTCGCAGTTTTAGTTACCGACTGAGATTGATGATCGGTGTCCAGTATCAGCCACAATAAAATTGTACTCGGTGTGGGATCATCGAATAGTAATCATGCCCATTTACTGAGCAACCTGCAGTCCCTGTTGACGTCACCACCACTGACCCTCCCCCCATCTTTCTTCTGATGTTGTCCTGACCTTCCATCACACACCGGGCTTAACGATTCTTGTTAAATACAGGAGACCAGTTGCAGCCAATATCGCCAATAATAAAGTTGCAACTCTTCTCCAAGTGGCTCGTACCTTCCCCGGTCTCCGCACAACCTTCCCTCCTCTCTTTTACCCCAAACCGAGCGATTTCAGAGCTGGTAACCGATTTGAGATATTTCTTTTTAATGATTAACTGTACTCTAATCTTCGACATTTTATATATAGAACGCATATCAATACAGCACAGGCGCAGGCCCTTCATCCCACAATATGTGCTAAATTAATTACATTAGAAAACAAATGTTCAGCTGAACCAATCCCTCTGTGCACACAATGTACATATCCTTCAGTTTCCTGCAGATTCACATGACTATCTGAGAGCCACTTGAATACCTCATTCATGTCTATCTCCGCCGCCGCCCCAAGGCCATGCATTCCAGGCACCCAAAACATGGCCCAGACCTCTCATTTGAGCTGAACCCCTGTCACCTCTGTCGTTATATTCAGCCATTGTGGTGTAGGAGGAAATAACTGGTTGCCTTCTCTATCTATATCTTTCGTAATCTCATGATCCTCAATAAGATCTCTCCTGAGCTATCGCTACTCCAGAAAAAAAAAAAGAGAAAAGGCATCTGAATTCAGTGAGACCTTCCTTTTCTGGCAAATATCCTCTATTCCAGGCAACACCCTGGCAAATTTCTTCCGCAGTCAGTCTTGAGCCTTGACATTCTTCCTGTAATGAGCGGTCAGAAATGAATATAGTACTTCATTTCCGTACACCGGAGTATATAACTCTGCAAAACAACTGCCCGACTCTGGGACCTAGTTCAAAGTAAATTTTTTTATCAACGTACATCTATCTGTTTAGGTCACTCGTCTGAGTGATACTGGTACCATGTGACCCAGTACTACCTGTCACATGTTTGGGTGGTCGGCAACTAAACCGGCTCCTCCACCAGGCTTGCCTGGTGAGGAGGGTGGCTAGACACCCTGCAGGTGAAAAACAAGACCTGTTAAAGGGCGGATGAACCCTCTCGTAGGGTCAACGGCCATCTAGCAAACACTTGCCATGAAACGCGGAAAGGGCATCCCTTGCATCGAAACTTGGTCTGGCTATTCACTGCAACAGAAATTCCCCCAGCCGTCTTGGACCCCACAGTGCCGCTGGATCCGGGAGGAGATGTCGAAGACATGGACCTGTGCCACCCCCTACTCACTTAAAATCCACTCACGCACACGCTGTTCCCTCCTGAGGAGTGATGTACCACCCCACAAACTGACTGAAAGGAACCATCATCATCCTACGGGATGGATAGAGAGAGAGAGAGAGAGAGAGAGAGAGAGAGAGAGATGTCACCATATACAGCCCTAAGATTCATTGTCTTGCGGGCATACGCAATAAATCTATAGACATTAACCATAAGAGAATCAATGAAAGATCACTTCAACTTGTCGTTCAACCAGCGTACAAAAGACAACAAATTGCGCAAATATGAAAAGAAAGAACTAATAATAATAATAAATAAGTAATAAACATCTAGAATATGAGATTGGTTGACGTTTTGGGCCAGAACCCTTCGTCAGGACTGTAGGGGGAAGGGGCAGAGGCCCTATATAGGCCGTACATAATGATATAGGGCCCCTGCCCCTGCCCCCTACAGTCCTGACGAAGGGTTCCGACTCGAAACGTTGACCGATCTTTTCCACGGATCCTGCCCAACCTGCTGAGTTCCTCCAGCGTGTTGTGAGTGTTGCTTTGACCCCAGCATCTGCAGACTATTTTGTGTTTAGAATATGAGATGAAGCGTGTTGAAAGGTTGTGGGAATATTTCAATAATGGGGCAAGTGAAATTGAGTGAAGATATCCACTTTGGTTCCAGACCCTGAAGGTTGAGGGGTAGTAACTGTTCCTGGACATGGAGGTGTGAATTCCGAGACTTCTTCATGATGGCAGAAGGAAAACAATTCTTGCAGAGTCGCTGCGAGCAGGGTTCGAACCTGCGCGGGGAAACCCCATTGGATTTCGAGTCCAACGCCTTAACCACTCGGCCATCACAGCCACACAATTCCTCAACAAAAAAAGGCAAACTTCCTATACGATTTCTTTACTACCCCATCAACCTATGTGATTACTTTCACGAATCTATGAACTTGCAACCCAAGATCGCTCTGCATATAATCACTGTTATGGACCCTGCATTAACAGTTTTTTTTAATCTCCTTTATATTTGATCTCCAAAAGTGAAACATATCACATTTCGCCTTGTTAACCAGTATTTACCATTTCTCGTCTCATATCCTGATGTATCACTTGCCAGTCTTCCGTGCTATTCACAAGATCAGCAATCTTGGTATTGTCAGCAAACCTGCCAGGCACACAGTTATGCTTTCGTCCATGTAACTTCTATGTACATCACAAACAGCAGAGATCGCAATACCTGTTACAACGGAACAACACTCGTCACAGACCTCCAGCTGAATAGGTCCCATTGACTGTTACCCTGTGGTCACTTGTATAGCTACTGACATTGCGCCAGTGTCCGGAACTGCAGAGTACATGTTAAATATTCCTCACCGATGGTTTCTTTCTCTCTCCAATAAGTATCAATGTGTCATAGAGCCGTAGAGAAGTGCAGTTCAGAAACAGGCCCTTAGTGTCAGGACGCTGGAGCGGGGATCCAATCGCAGAACCAGTACTGTGCACACAAATTGAGTAACAAATCCCGAGCTGCAAACAAAGTCGGCGTCAAGGTTCAGGCAGAGATCAAAACATCCAGAGAAATCCAAAAACCAGAATCGGGAAACAGGCAGAGTCGAAATCCGGACGGACAGAGTACAGATACGAATGCTGGAAAGGCTCAGGAAAATTCACTGACACAATCCGGCAACAAACAGGTGAAAACACAGGACTAAAATACATTGAGCAATAAACAGAGAGGCAGATGATAGGTGGAGCACAATGAGACAGAAGTGGCAGCAAAACAGGTAATAAAGAGAAACGGGTGAGATACGGAGTGCTCAGTAATACAGGAGCCGGAGTAGAGCAGGAGGGGAGACAGGAGCACATGGGGCATGAAAACAAACAAGAGAACATGGCAATACAGAACCACAGACTTACGGTTAGGGGGAAAACACACAAAAACGCAAAGATCAACTGGAAGTACTGACAGTATTCACACACCCCCCCCCCACCCCCGCCTCTACGAAAGCCTCCTGGCGTCACGGTAGGTAGAGCTGGGTGCTGGCGATGAAAATCCCTGATGAGAGAGGGATCCAGGATGTCCACAGGACCGCAGCTCTGCCAGTCCTCAAGGTACTGGAGGCTACGGCCCCGGCCACGAACGTTCAGCATTTGACGCACCGTGAAGGCCTGTGGTCTATCGATAGCAGTGGGGGAGTGGAGGGGTTTGGGGACAGGACAATCCAGATGCTGCCTGGATTGGGGAGCATGCCTTATGAAAGCAGGTTGAGTGAACTCGGCCTCTTCTCCTTGCAGCGACGGAGGATGAGAGGTGACTTGATAGAGGTGTGTACGATGAACGTGTGGATAATCAGAGGCTTTTTCCCAGGGCTGAAATGGTTTCCGCAAGAGGACACAGGCTTAAGGTGCTGGGGAGTAGGTACAGAGGAGATGTCAGGGGTAAGTTTTTTACTCAGAGAAAATTCAGAACGTAAAAAGCTTAGCGCGTAGAATGGACTGCCGGCAACTGTGGTGGAGGTGGATACGATAGGGTCTTTTAAGAGACTCTTCGATAGGTACATGGAGCTTAGAAAAATAGGGGGTTATGGTTATGGTAAGCCTAGTAATTTATAAAGCACGGACATGCTCGGCACAACTTTGAGGGCCGAAGGGCCTGCATTGCGCTGTAGGTTTTGTATGTTTCTATGACATGGGGTGGCTCATAAAAGGCTTGATGCGGGACACATGGAAGTTGGGATGAATGCAGCAGAGAGTGGAGGGGAGCTTGGGACGGACGGCAGCAAGGCTGATGACATTAGCAATGGGAAAGGGGCCGATGAAGGGGGGGCGAGCTTGCGGGAATCCACCTTGAGGGGCAGGTCTCGGGTTGAAAGCCACACATACTGTCCGTGGCGGTAACGTGGGGCCTCGGAGCGATGGCGGTCAGCTTGACGCTTGATCCTAGCAGAGGCACAGAGAAGGGAAGAGCGAGTGCGCCTCCACGTCTGCTGACAACGGCGGATGAATGCCTCGCAAGATCGAACGCCAACCTCCTCCTCCTGAGAAGGAAAGTGTGGAGGATAGTAGCCAAGGCAGTACTCGAGCGGGGACAGACCGGTGGATGAGGACGGATGAGAGTTTATGGCGTACTCGGCCCAGGGTAGCTGCTGACTTCACGCAGATGGGTTCTGGGAGACCAAACACCACAATATTGTCCCTAGCTGTTGGTTGGCCCGCTCGGTCTGGCCATTGGTCTGTGGGTAGTATCCTGAAGACAGACTCACAGAGGCACACAGAAAATTACAGAATGCCCTCCAGAATTTCGAATGAATTGAGAGCCCCTGACTAACACAACATCTACAGATAATCCATGTAATTTAAAAACATGCAGTACTAGTAATTTGGCTGTTTCTTTGGCAGAGGGAGTTTAGGTAAAGGAACGAAGTGTACAGACTTGGAGAAACAATTAACTACCGTGAGAATGGTGGTGTTAACATCTGATGGGGGAAGACCAGTGACAAAATCCAGGGCAATGTGGGACTAGGGTATCTTGGGGATAGACAGGGGTTGTAACAGACCAGCGGGTGACCGATTTGAGTTCTTGCCTTGAATCCAGACCGAGCAAGCTGAGACGAAGTTGCGGATGTCATCTCCCATGGAGGGCCACCAGAACCCACGCATGATGAAGGCCTGAGTACGCTTGGTTCCAGGTGACAGGATAACCGGGAAGAATGATCCCACTGCAATACCTGTGAGCAGACATAGCTGGGAACATAAACACGGTTAGTGGGGCATTGACTAGGGGCTGCCTCGCTCTGTTCAGCAGTTTGCACAATGGATTCAATGTCCCATTGTGCTGTACCCACGAGACAGTGAGCAGGGAGAATGACATCGGGGACCTCAGGGGTCTCAGACGAGGGGAATCTTCGGGAGAGGTCATTGGATTTTCCATTCTTGGAACCGGGGCGGAAGGACAGAGTAAAATTGAATCTTGAGGAAAACGGGGACCAACGAGCTTGACGGGAGTTAAGACGCTTGGCAGTACGGATATATTTCTGATTCCTGTGATCAGTCCAGCCTAAGAATGACACCTCCAGAGCTAGCTTCACAGCCAGCAGCTCCCGGTTTCCGACATAGTAATTCCACTTCGTGCGATTGAGGCGGTGAGAGACAAAGGCGCAGGGGTGTACCTTCTCATCCTTGGCCGAGCGCTGAGAACAGCTCCTACGCCAATGTCAGTCGCATCCAGCTCCACTGCCTCCGCCATGCTCAGATTCCCTTGTCTCCAAGCGCAGATACTCCCGAGAAATTTCCAGACCTTAGTGCCATCCCTTCTGAATACATGGACATCAAGGCTGTGTTTACCGCCTCATCATCTATATGATTGCGCCATTGACCTCTTGCCTGGCACATCTCCCCTAAGGGGCCGCCTGTATACCCTGCCCGTACCTGAAACAGAAGCCATGTGTAAGTTGTTAATCCTCTCCACCTCTGATCCATCGATGCGGACTGGCTGTTGGACCTCTGGTTACCTCGGCGACTGACTCAATAATCAGCTTCTTGGTCTTGCAGTCATTAGGTAAGAGGTTGTAGTTATGGCACCACTCAGCGAGATTTGCAATCTCCCTCGGACATGCTGATTCGTCACCACCTTTGATTCGGCCTATGGCAGTGGTGTTGTCAGCAAACTTGAATATGGCTTTGGTGTTGTGCTTTGGCACACACTCAGAGGAGTAACGCGAGTAGACTCGCGGGCTAAGCACACAGCCGTGTGGTGTATCTGCGCTGATAGAGATCGTGGAGGAGATGTTGTTGCAAATCTGAACTGAGGGATCGATATAAACCAGTCTTTTCATAACAAGTCTCTTTCATTGCAGAAGGGTCAAGGGACCGAGAGTTTTCCACTTTGATCAGTCCTTAGAACGTGATATATGAGCAGAATTTGGGCGATTTGGCTCATCGAATCTGCTCCGCCATTGCATCATGGCTGATCCATGTTGCCTCTCCTGCTCTGTCCCCGTAACTCTTCAGGCCCTGACCAATCAAGAATCTATCAGAATCGGTCTTACATATACGTAAGGACTTGGCCTCCACAGATGCCTGTTGGAACAAATTCCACAAATTCCGCTCTCTGACTAAGGAAATTCCTCTCCATCTTCGAACTAAAAGGACGCCCTTCTATTGTAAGACTGTACCCTCTGGTAGTAGACTCTCCCAATATAGGCAACATCCTCTTCACATGCACTCAATATTAGATAGGTTACAATGAGGTCACCCATCACTCTTCCCACTTCCAGTGAAACCAGGCACTGAGCCATCAAACGCTGTTCATATGACAAAGGGTTGAATTCTGGAATAATTGTTACGAGCCTCCTTTGCATTCTCTCCAGTGTCAGCGCGTCCGTTCTAACATAAGGACCCCTAGAGTGCTCACAATACTCCAGGTGCGGTCTCACCAGTGCTTTATAAATCCTCAACATTAAACCCATGCTTTTATATTCTGGTCATCTTGAATTGATTACGATCATCGCATTTGCTTCCTCACCACCGACTCAGCCTGCAAATTAACAGTTTAGGGATCCTGCACAAGGATTCCCTTTTCGAATTTTCTCTCCATTTAGTAAATAGTCTTCCCTTTTATTCATTCTATCAAAGTCCATCTGTCACTTCTTTGCCCATTCTCCTTCTCTAAGTCCTTCTGTAGCCTCTCCACTTCCTCGAAACTACCTGCCCTTACACCTATTTTCGTATCGTCCTCAAATTTTGCGAAAGAGCCTTCAATTCCGCCTTGCATGTCATTGACATGTAAAAAGAACAGGTCCCTACACAGGTGCATGTGGAACACGCGTAAGTAACGGCAGCCAAGCCGAAACAGCTCCCACTCTTTGTCTTCTACCAGTCAGTCACGGCTTTACCCATGCTGGGATGTTTTCAGTAATAGCATGGGCTCTTAACTTGTTAAGCGGCCTCATGTGTTGCACCTTGTTGAATATCTTTAGATGATCCAAGTTCACAACATGCACCTAATTCATCATTTGAACCCACGTATCCCAAAAACACATCCTTAGCAATCGATTCCAACATCTTCCTAACCACTGAGGTCAGACTCTCTGACCTATAATTTCCATTCTCCTGCCTCTCTCTGTTCTTGAAGAGTGGACTGAAATTTGCAATTTTCTATTCTACCAAAACTATTCCACAATCTACTGATTCTTGAAAGATCATCACTAATACATCCACAATCCCTTCAGACCCCTCTTTCAGTATCCTGGTGTGCACACCTTTTGGTCCGGGAGACGTAGCTACCTTCTGACCTTTGAGTATCCCAAGACCCTCCTACAGAGTAATGGCAATTTCACACATTTCTGACCCCTGGCACTCTCGAACTTCCGGGACGCTGCTGGTGCCTTCCACAGTGAAGGCTTGCAAAATAAGCATTCAGATCGTCCGCCGTTTCCTTGTCTCTCATTACTACCTCTCTAGCATCATAATCCAGTGGTCCGCTATCCAGTCCCGCAACTCATTGAAACTACGCATCTGAAATAACATATAACCCTCTTGAATATTATTGTCTCCTTTACTTTCGGATTCCATCTTTTCCTTCTTAATTACTTTTTAAGTTGCCTTACGACGGTTTTAATAGTTTCCCAATCCTCTAACTTCCTACGAATATTTATATGCCTCGTCTTCATGGGAGGGGTGCATATAATGGAGTTTTATTTGACTTCTCTTGTTATCCATGTTATGTTAGCTCACCATGAGAATACAACCTCTTCTTTGGGATGCATTTGTCTTGTGTCTTCCGAATTGCTTCCAGAATTTCCAGCCATTCCTGCTGTGTCTTCATCCCTGCGAGTGATATCTTCCAATCACTTCTGGCCAACACCTCTCTCATGGCTCTGTAATTCAATTTACTACACTGCAATACTGACAAACCTAATTTTTACTTCTCCTTATTATGATCAGTTTCCCCGAAGGGTTCTTTTACCTCTAATCACTTCCCGTTAATTGCACAACACACAATTCAGAATAGTTGTCCCCTTGTGGTCTCAAAAATGAGCTGGTCTAAAAAGTCATCTTGCAGATATTTTCGAAATTTTCCAACACCAATCAGATTTCCTCAATCTAGTTGCATATTGAGGTTCCCCTTGACTATGGTAACATTTCCATCCAGACACGTATTTTCTACCCTCTGTTGTAATTTTAGACCTCATCCTTCCTGCTGTTTGGAGGTCTGTAAATCGCATCAGGATTTTTTTTTTTACCGTTGCAGTTCCTTAGCTCTATCCAAAACGATTCAACACCTTCCGACCCTACATCTCTTTCGATTGATGTGATTTCATTTTTTACCATTAGCGCCATGCCACCCCCTCTGCCTGTCCTTTCGATGAAACGTGTACCCTTAGGCGTTAAGCTCCCAGATATAAGCTTTTATGAGTCACAAGTTAGGGGTGGCCACAACGTCATACCTGACGATCTGCAACTGTGCTCCAAGTTCATCTACCTTATTTCCATATACTGCGCACATTCAAACATACCACCTTCAGTCCTTTATTCACCCTTTCTATTTTGTCTTTTTACATTGCAACTTGTCTTGTTGACTGCTATTTTGCTCTATCACCGGTCTCCCTTTGCGAGGAGTCCCACTGCCTTTCTTTGAAAATCAATTACCTCGTGCTAGGCAACATCACACTTGTTCTCATCCACTGCCAAATTAGTTTATTAACTCATTGAAAAAAGCTAATTAAATTTCCTTTACTAATTTAATAATCGTGAAGGGCTGTGCCAACTGTTACAAATCATACTTCGTTGAAAGTGATAATAAAGTTAAAAAAAATTGCCCCGATTAATTTTCCATAGAAACATCTTAGATGTTGTGTCATCGAGAAGGAATGTACGACATTCTGCTCTGGAAGCTTGAAGAAAGGCGAAAAGAAAATATATTCTATTGTGATTTTCTCGATGAACGATTTCTATTGCTCTGTGACACAATGTATAGAAATAGCTTACGTTAATTGTTTGTTCACTGGGCTGTCTCTGATGTGACTAATAAGCTGGTAAGATTAGTTTGGAGAGTACAGTATCCTTTATAAAAGCTTTCAAAGTAGTCAGCAGTAGTTTTGGGCTGTTAGGAACAGTATAACCTGATCGTCACGTCACACGGAAAATGGAATATCCAGCAATTTACTACATAGTGAGTGTTTATTATCCTGTATTGACTGCGATTGGAATCCCCAGTAAGTAACTGGAGTCTGTGAGCGAATTCTTCTTGCTCGATCTGCTTCTCTGCATTATATTCGGTCTGATCGGGTTTCAAACCTATGTTTCTTTCTTCTTCCGGCCCTTCCTTATGGATGTTTTCTTTATCAACGGTAACAACTGAGTTAGCACTAATGTTGATGTAGTTCCAGCAATTTACCTCGCCCGACCTTCCAAAGCATGACTGTATACATTGTTCAATGCCTGAGTTGGTATCAATGCCCCAAACTGAAGCTTCACCGTCACCACAACGTGTTCGGGAGCATTCCGGTTTAGCCCCTAAACGCAGGTAGAGTCATAGAAAATTACAACACAGACACAGACTCTTCGGTCCATCTGTTCCATGCTGAAATCCTTTAAACTACCTACTCGCAAGGACCTGCAGCAGAACCGAAGTTCATTTACCCCAGTATGCAACGAAGGAGAACTCATTTTCAATATAATTGCCTAAATATCTTTACAGTTGCAACAATAACGACAGAAAATATGACTCTCCCGTTTTCCTTTTTCGACGTGTTTTAACTAGTCTTAATTTTAATGCTGCGTCTTCCTGGACTCACACGTGTTTGGTCAGAACAAACAGTCTATCTGGGCCGACTCAACTGTTACTCCGATCCTCCCTGGAATCACAGGATAGTTTCCCTTCAGTCTGTACACAATTCTTTGTATGCAAATCCGGTAACCTTGACCATATTTTGTGCACTTGAAACTAACACTGATATTCTTCCTCGCAGTTAATTTGATGGCGATTGTGATCCTGTGCCGTGAAAAATGCGGACTCTCCAAATGCATCACCCGTTACCTGGTGGCGATGGCAGCAGCTGATCTGTTGGGTGTTATCATTGGCGTTCTATTGGAGCGGATCAATCATATTTACGTTTTTGCGAGCTTTTTGCTCATCCGTCCGATGTGTGCTACGTCCCTTGTCTGTAGGCTCGCAGCCACGGACTGTTCTGTCTGGCTGACGGTGGCTTTCACATTTGATCGATGTATTGCAATTTGTACGCAAAAGCTGCGGAAGCGAGTGTGCACCGAGAAGACGGCAATTACAGTGGCCGTGATAGTCGTCTTAGGGAGTTGTCTAAGGTGCTCTCCAGTTTACTTTTCAGTAGAGAATTACGCGATTATTGACAACGATCCACGGGGCTGCATTGACAGCGCAGATTACTTTACTTCACCAGTGTGGAAAGCTTACCAGCTGTTTAATACTATCATGACCCCTTTATTGCCAATCGGTTTAATTCTATTTTTCAATGCTTTAACAGTCAGTCATATTATATCAGCAAACAGAGTCCGCCGGGGACTCCGGAGCAGCAATGACAATGAGAAGGATTCAGAGGTGGAGAACCGGCGAAAGTCAATGATTTTACTGTTCGCTCTATCAGCCAATTTCATTTTATTGTGGATCCCCTTTATAGTGTCTACTATGACCTGGCAGGTTCAAAATTACTTTTACACAGACAGATATCTTAATTCGCCGTCATTTATTCTGCAAGAGTTTGGGGTCATGTTGCAATTTCTCTGCACCTGCACCAACACGTGTATCTACACTCTGTGCCAGAGGAAATTCAGGGAAGAGATGAAGAAAGGAGTGAAACGTCTGGTTACATTGAATGGCCGACTTTGTACAAAGCGTTTGTAGATAAAACGTTAAGTTGAATTGTATGTTTCGTTGTGAAGTCTGATAAATATACCATAAATCTGTGTAGCCAGGTGCATGAAGGTTAGAAGCCACTTTTCCAACAAGGGCAGCAAACCTAATTTCCTCAAATGTTGCTGATGTGACCTTTATACGAGAAGAATTATATTTAAAATCATTGGATTTGCCTAATCGATATGTTTTCGTTCTACAAGTTTAGTCACGCCTAAGACAAGCTATACGTCCAAAATCATGATCCAATTTCGATGACTTTGAAACATGGACGTTTGTTTCCCGTAGTTTAATCTCCTATTTTTCTTTATACTTCCATTAAAATAATTTAGGTTTCAAAATGTTAATTTTCACTGAACCTGTCAATAGATTAGAGTCACGGTAATTGGTACCGAAGTGATTTTTTGAATTGTTACCTCACCTTCTGTTCTTTTTCTTTGTGTTTTCGCTTTTGTCTCGGATTCCACCTTCTGCATATTTACTCGGTTGGATTGTGTTTGCTCTGAATCTAGCTGTCTTTGTTTATTTCAGAGGAATCCGTCTTTGATATTCTGACGAGTATCGTTCTTCCTTCTGCAGGGTGCCGAATCCTCTATTTTCACATATTAGATTAGATTATGAGGACACTCAGTCCTCGTTTATTGTCATTTAGAAATGCATGCATTAAAAAATGATACAACGTTCCTCCAGGATGATATCACAAAAAAAACACAGGACAAATCAAGACTAAAACTTACAAAACCACGTAATTATAACATATAGTTGCAACAGTTCAAAGCAATACCATAACTTGATAACGAGCAGACCATGGGTACGGTAAAAAAAAAAAGTCTCAAAGTCCAGATAGCCTCATCATTCTACGCATGCGGCAGAAGGGAAACTCTCTCCCTGCCATGAACCTCCAAGCGCAGCAAACTTGCCGATGCAGCACCATTGGAAGCACCCGACCGCAGCGGGCTCTGAGTCCGTCCGAAAATTTCGAGCCTATGGACGGACCAGAAAAAATTAATAAGCGTTTTGCGGAGTTCTATGCTAATATTTTCCAATCACAAGGAGGTCCAGACATTGAAGCTATGGATGCATTTTTTGATCATCTGAATCTGCCCACACTGTCAACAGATTCAGTAAATACACTTGATGCTGATATAAGCCTAGATGAGATCAAGAAGGTCATCTCTTCCTTCCCCAATAATAAGGCAGCGGACCCGGATGGTTTTAGCTTGGAATTCTTCAAAGTATTTGGTCCAAAATTGTCACCTCTGCTCTTACGAATGTTTAATCACTCTAGGACAGCTTCCAGATTGTAACCCACTTTATGTAAAGCCAAAGTTTCTCTGATTCCAAAACCAGGCAGTGATCCCGAGGTGGTTTCATCACATCGCCCTATTTCGCTGTTGCCCCTTGAAAACAAAATTCTTGGGAAAGTCCTGGCCAATAGGTTAAAAGAATGCATTTGTTCTATTATTCATACAGATCAAACTGGCTTTATGCCAGGTAGACATATGCAGTTTAATTTGCATCGTCTTTTCAATATTTTATATACAAAACATGCAGAAGAGGCTGTAGTCATTTCATTAGATGCGTAACGTGCGTTTGACCAAGTGGAATGGCCGTATATGATGTTTGCACTTAAGAAATTTGGATTTGGACCATCTTTCATTAAATGGATTGAGATAATTTATTCACACCCATCTGCTTCTATTATCACTAATCAGAATATTTCCTCCCCTTTTGCAATTCATCGTGGGACTCGTCAAGGCTGGCCTCTTTCTCCGTTTTTGTTTGCAGTTATCATTGAGCCACTGGCTGTTAGCGTCAGACTGGACCCTTTGATATCTCCCGTTGATATGCATGGACATAAACATCACCTTTCGTTATACGCTGACGATGTCCTTTTACAAACGGGCTCCAGCCCACAAACATCAATACCCGCCCTTCTGACTCTAATTAATAATTTTGGTAGTTTCCCAGGTTTCTCTATTAATTGGGATAAGAGTGAACTAATGCCAGTCACTACAGTAGTTAATCCAGCGTATCTACAGTCCATTCCCTTTAAAATAATTTCCGATATTTTTCCTATCTTGGTGTGACTATTAAAAAAAACGCAGATGACCTTTTGCAAGTGAATTGGCGAAACAAAGTTGAGCAGGTTAAGCACAATATTGACTTTTGGAAAACCATTCCAATATCTTTGGTGGAGAGGGTTAACGAAATCAGGATGATTGTACTGCCACGATTTCTTCATCTTTTCCATTCAATTCCATGCTTTATTCCTCTGTCATATTTTAAGCAATTGGATTCAATTATTATACTCTTCATTTGGAATTATAAAGCCATTAGAATTACTAAAAATCACTTGTCAAAGCCCAAGGAAGCAGGTGGTTTTGCCCTACCGGACGTTAAAATGTATTACTGGGCTGCCCACCTATCCACTCTCGCATGGTGGGAAAAAGGCCCACCCTCTACCTCAGACTCGTGCCCAGCATGGTTACTCATAGAGCGAGTGCTTTGTAAGAAGACTTCCTTACCAGCTCTCCTTAATAGCCCCACTGCAGTTAATAAGTCACATTTTAGTAACAGCTCGGTGGTTGGCAGCACTATAAGAATTTCGAAGCAGATTCAACTACACATTAAGGCCCCAAAAACACTCCGATTTGTGACAATCATTCCTTTTTGCCTGGCCTGAATGGTACTGTTTTTCCTACCTCCAGCTCCAGTTCCCTAACACGGTTTGTCAGGAGCTGCAGCTGAATGCACCTTTTACATGTGTAGTCATCGGGGACAATTATGTTCGCCCTGACTTGCCACATACTGCCAACGGAGCACTCGACTGCCCTAACTGCTGCCTCCATTACCTACTTCTAAGTTAATTAGATTAATTAAAGGAGCTTAACCGGCCTTTCCTCACTGGGAGCAAGCTCGTAATCAGCCTCTGCTCGCCGAAGCCTCTCGAGCCAAAGCCTTCCTACTCTGTCTCCCACTACTCCGTCGCCCGCTCCGACAACGGTCGCTCCGTTAACCTGCTCGCTTTTTAAACTCTCCCGCTGTTATCACAGGCCGACCTTCAAGCGCTTGCGCAGTCGTGCCCCGTTCAAACTGCCGAAGAAATGATCTGAAAGCTCAGTGTTGTATACTTTGATGATAAATTAACCTCTAAACCTTTGATCCTTCGAACCTTTGAAAGTTAGCTGCAACTGAGTGTAACAGGAATTTTGGATGGTGACCTTAAAAAGCATCTTAATAGAGAACGAGGTATCAACTATTTTATATCCAGCAATGTGGAAAACTCATCCAAGCAGTCACAACCTTGTCGTAGGGTTTGGAGGCTTGTGTGTCTCAATGACCTGGAGAGCTATGTTGGCTGGAGTGAAGGCTTGAGGTTTGGCTCTTGGTCGGGTCACCCAAGCCTAACAGGTGAAAGGCTAGAAACCACCGGACTTCCTGGTTCTGGCTTCAGCTCATGGCTAACAACCCTGACTGTTTAAAATTCTTCTGATAACAGCAATGAAGAATCCTGCTATATCTGTATGCCGCGGTGTGGACAGAAGTATATGGAGCACCTTCATCGCTGCCATTGTAGCTTCAAGGACAGTAAGTCAGTACGTACTGTGGTAAAATAGAGCAGTAGTAATGCCAAGTAATATTCGATAAACGGTATCAGAAAGAAATGAGCACAATATGAGATCATTCTGCAGGCAATGAATAAAGATGATCTCATTTATTCTTTATCTCAGTAAAACATATTTCGAAGGCAATATAATAATTACATTTTCATTAAACTGACAAGTGGTTCAGATTTAAGAAATTAGTATACAATAGGCAAGCCATACGCGTTAAGTTTTGGAAAAAATTTAAAATTAAAATGGTTGGCCGTTGATGGCTGTCAGGACTGGACAAATAGTCCACAGTGTTGCTGTTAAATCTACTAGATTATCGGACAACAAGTGCCTTTATGTTTCATTTTAAACTCTGCTCTTTTAAAGTTAAATATAATCGAATGAAAATATTTCCTTGAAAGCAATAGGATTGGCGGCTGGTGAAATTTCGCAATGGAGCAATAGATGGTGTCCGATTAAAAACTAAAGGAAGGTGGTGAAACGAGAAAAAAACATATAGCCGCTTCTAACCTTTTCCACAAATTTGCAAAGAGAAAATAAGTAATAGGATGGAGTCATGAAGGTCATTTGAAGCCTGAGAGGAAATGGCAAATCCAGAGTCCCGTGACTTTCTGTCATGCTAAATGATGGAACAGTATTGACCAGCAAAGCTAAACTACTTCTATTTGAACATAAACGTGTTTTTTTTTTGTTTGGAAGGTTTCATTATCTGCCCGTTGTTTCCATTTTATTTCAATTATCTTCGCCAAGGTTTCTTACCTTACTCAGAGAAGGAATAGCACTAACGTGTTACATGAAGCAAAGAATATTACATCTGCCTAAAAAAATTACTTCAACGCTCTGTTGATAGATTTAACAAATGCATATGCACTGTAGATATTCTCGTAAGAGAAAGTACCTGAAACACATTCACACTGTGAAGAAACCGAGATTCATTGTTAACACCATTAAGGTCTTGCAAATACACCCATAAAGTTGATACGACGATAACGTAGAAGTTAGCGCGACGCTATGACAGCTCGGGGCGTCGGAGTCCGGTGTCCCTCGTAACAAAGTTTGTATGCATGTGTTTCCTCCGGATGCATCCTCTCCTCCCACAGTCAAAGCCCTCGCTGTCAGGAGGTTAATTGGTAATTGTAAATTATTCAGTGACGAGGACAAGAGGGCACGACTTCAGGATTGAAGGATGTCCTTTTAGGACTGAGATGCGGAGAAATTACTTTAGTCGGAGGGTAGTAAATCTGTGGAATTTGTTGCCACGAGCGGCTGTGGAGGCCAAGTCATTGGGTGCATTTAAGGTAGAGACAGATAGCTTCTTGATTAGTCAGGGCAGCAAAGGGTATGGTGTGAAACAGAGGAGTGGGGATGACTGGGAGAATTGGATCAGCCCAAGATTGAATTGCGGAGCAGACGCGATGGGCCGAATGGCATACTTCTGCTCCCATATCTTATGGTCTAATGGTCTAAGCTGGCCGGCGCGGTTCCTTGAGCCCGAAGGGCCTGAGCCACGCAGTATGTCTAAATACTCTGTATCTTTCTCTCTGAGACTTCTGCCGGGGTGTTACTGATGCACAGAAATATAACCATCCGAAATACAAATAACTGTTATATTATCCTCTAGCCACATGATGCACATTCATGCAATTTTATCAGGCTAGATGCGAAAATACAAGATTCATCACACTGGACATCGAAGAACGTTTCTAGTCATAATACTGAAGGGAAACTCTTCTGAAATAAACAAACACAGTTGGTCTCCCAGAAAACCCAATCCAACCGAGTAAACCTGTAGGAGGCGGACTCTGAAACGGAAGAGAAAACACGAAGAAAAAAGGGTGAGGGAACAACTGTGAAGAGAGAGAGGAGTTGCCGATTTGCAGGTCGAAGATTCAGCATCAGACATTAATTCGTTGACACAGCTTCCGCATTTACCCATTCTAATGAAGACAATAGTCCTAAAAATTCTGGAAAAACCTAAAAACCGAAAGAAGCTGCAGAAGATCGTGAACACGGCGCAGCACATCACACAAACCAAACTTCCATCCTTGGAATTCTGGAAACTAGTAAAACGCAGATCTGATATTTATATTGATTTATCTCTGACGGGATTGTTATTGCCACTCATCCGTTAGTCTTGCGAGACCATGGACCTGCGCCTGGAAAATCTTCACTCTCCAGGGCGCAGGCCTGGGCAAGGTTGGTTGGAAGACCAGCAGTTGCCCATGCTTCAAGTCTCCCCTCTCCACGCCACCGATGTTGTCCAAGGGAAGGGCATTAGGACCCAGACAGCTTGGCACGGGTGTCGTCGCAGAGCAATGTGTGATTAAGTGCCTTGCTCAAGGACACAACACGTTCCCTCGGCTGGGGCTCGACTCACGACCTTCAGGTCACTAGTTCAATGCCTTAACCACGGCCACGTGCCCGCCAGTCATAGAGGATGTGTAAGCATGTTCAGTGGATCGATGATCAGACAAGTAGAACATAGAACATAGAACATAGAATAGTACAGCACAGTACAGGCCCTTCGGCCCACAATGTTGTGCCGACCCTCAAACCCTGCCTCCCATATAAGCCCCCACTTTAGATTCCTCCATATACCTGTCTAGTAGTCTCTTAAACTTCACTAGTGTATCTGCCTCCACCACTGACTCAGGCAGTGCATTCCACGCACCAACCACTCTCTGAGTAAAAAACCTTCCTCTAATATCCCCCTTCAACTTCCCACCCCTTACCTTAAAGCCATGTCCTCTTGTATTGAGCAGTGTTGCCCTGGGGAAGAGGCGCTGGCTATCCACTCTATCTATTCCTCTTATTGTCTTGTACACCTGTATCATGTCTCCTCTCATCCTCCTTCTCTCCAAAGAGTAAAGCCCTAGCTCCCTTAATCTCTGATCATAATGCATACTTTCTAAACCAGACAGCATCCTGGTAAATCTCCTCTGTACCCTTTCCAATGCTTCCACATGCTTCCTATAATTCTACCAATGTATCAATTACACTAGCGTCACGTGGTTTGTTGGACAAGACTGCGGTGTGAATCCAGTCATTACATATATAACTCTGCCGATGTAAAAATCACCACGGCAACAGTTAATATTTGGGACACTTGACGAGATTCAGTTCACTGCCCGTTTTGCAAAAACAGACTTCCAATCTTCGAAACTGACGAAAGTTATGGTACATTTATCAAACCTGCTAATAATTTAGAAAATTTCTGTGAATTCACAACAAAAAGTAGAATTCAACGTCCGTTTATCTAGAAAGTCGGCCATTCAATGTGACCAGAAGTTTCACTCCTTTCTTCATCTCGTCGCTGAATTTCCTCTGGTGCAGAGAATTTGTAACATGAACCCAAACTCTTGCACGATAAACGACGGTGAATTAAGATATCTGTCGGTGTAAAAGTAATTTTGAACTTGCCAGATCATAGTAGAGACTATAAAGGGAATCCACAATAAAATGAAATTGGCTGATAGAGCGAACAGCAAAATCATTGACTTTCTCCGGTTCTCCACCTCTGAATCCTTCTTATTGTCATTGCTGCTCCGGAGTCCTTGGCGGACTCTGTTTGCCGCTATAATGTGCGTGACTGTTAAAGCATTGAACAATAGAATTAAACCGATTGGCAATAAAGGTGTAATTATACTATGAAACAGCTGGTAAGCTTTCCACACGAGTGATGTAAAGTAAGCTGCTCTGCTTATACAGCGCCATGGAACGTTGTCAATAATCGCGGAATGATCTATTGAAAAGTAAAATGGAGCACACTTTAAACAACTCCCTATGCCCACAATCGCTACCACTACAGTCGCCGTCCTCTCGGTGCAAAATCGTTTCCGCAGCTTTTGACTACAAATTGCAATACATCGATCACACGTGAAAGTCACCGTTAGACAGACAGAACAGTCCACGGCTGTGAGCCGAAACACGAGCGTCGCAGCGCAATTCGGAGTGATGAACAAAAATCTAGTAAAAACATAAATATTATTGATCCGCTCCAGTGCAACGCCAATGATAACACCCATTAGATCAGCTGAAGCCATCGCCACCAGGTAACGGGTGATGCATTTGGAGAGTCCGCATTTTCCACGACACAGGATCACAATAGCCATGAAATTAACTGCAAGGAAGAAAATAAGCGTTAGTTTCAAGCGGAAAAAATGCGATCAATTTTACTGAATTTGCCTAGAAAGATCTGTCAACAGACTGAATGGGAACCATTCTTCTGAGTTCATCCCGGGTTAAACTGACATCAATTCGCAAAGTGTTCATCCAATTCGTCTGGGCCCCCAGGTTGCCCTCATTCTTCAGATCAAGGAAGGATCCTTGCAGCAGTTGAGTCGGCAAATTTCCAGCAGTCTGCTACGGGATTCTGCAGTCCAGGGCATCATTAACAGAGGACTGCTGAAAGACGCAGCCATCTCCAACAGGGCGATCATTGTAGCAGACAAAGTTGAACGGAGCATCGATAGTGGGAATATAATGGGCCCCGATGCAGTGTTAATTGTGACCTAACACGTGCGAGTAGAGCAAACTGCAGAGTTCAAATTAAAACCAGAACAACAAGTCCAAAAGTCAAAGCCGGATGTGTGTATTTTGTTTTGGTTTATCAATGAAATTAAAAACTCTTTTAGAGAATTATATTGAAATAAGGTCTCATTTGTTGCGTGATGATGTAAGAGAACTTTGACCCTGGTTCACGTCGATTGGAGTACACAGTTTAACTGGATCCGGCATGCACTAGATGGGCTGAAGGTCCCGTCTGTGCTCTACTTTTCCATGACTCTACCATTCTAGCCGTGTGTTGTGGATAAACAGGATACCTCCGTGAAAATGTTTTGGCGAGCGTAAAGTTTCTCTTCGTTCCCGTGAAGATTCAGTTTTGGGCATTGATACCGAATCAGACTTCGAACGATACAAACCATTCATGCTCTGGAAGGTCGGGCAAGGTAAAATGCTGGAACAACATCAATATTAGTGCTAACTCATTTGTTACAGTTGACAAAGAAACCAGCAAAAAGAAACGATCTGTACGGTCAGGCGGGGAAAAAACATCGGCTTGAAACCTGACCAGTCCGAAATCGCTCGTCAGACAAAGCACGATGCGTAATGAACTTTACGGCGAATATAATCTAGTGCAACCGATAGAGCAAGAAGAAATCGCGCACATACTCCAGTTACTTACTGGGGATACCAATCGCAGTCAGTACAGGATAATAAACACTCTCTACGTAGTAAATTGCTGGATATTTCATATCCCGTCTGACGTGACGATCAGGTTGTAAAGTTCCTACTGCCGAAAACTGCTGGCGAATGCTTGGGAAGTTTTTACAAAGGAGAGAATACTGCAATCGCCAAGCTAATCTTAGAGCTTTTAGTCACATCAGACACAGCCCAGTAAACAAACAATTAACGTAAGTTATTTCAATACATTGTGTCACAATGCAATTAAAATCGTTCATTGATGAAATCACATCAAAATACATTTTCCTTTATTTTTGCTCACGCTTTCAGTTGAATACCGCACATTCCTTCCCTATGACACAAAATTTAAGATGCTTATATGGAAATTTAATAGAGACAATACTTTTTAGTGCTGTTGTCACTTTCAGAATAAGTAACAGTAGGCGTAGCGCTCTACGATTCCTAAATAAAGTAAAATTAGTTTATATTTTAAATGGAGTAAACTAATTTGGCAGGGCAACGCGAACGGAAGTGACAGTGCTGATCATGAGGTAGCTGGCTTACCAACAGAGACAGTGTGTATTGAGACTCCAAGCAAGGGGAGGCTGATGATAGGGCAAAACGGCAGAAAAACAGGGTAAGTTACAATGTTAAAAAGCGGACAAAATCGAAAAGGGTGCATTCGGCACTGAAGATATTTTATTTAAATGCATGCAGTATGCGGAATAATGTCAATGAACTTGTCGCACAGTTACAGATTGGCGTCACGAAGTCATGCCTGAAAAAAAGATTGTAGCTGGGAGCTTAATGTCCAAAGATACACATTCTATCGGAAGGACCGGCAGCAAGGCAGACAGGATGGCGTTGCTCTGTTGGTAAAAATGAAATCAGTTCATCAGAAAGAAGTGATATAAAGGGAGAGGGTGTTGAATCCTTGTGGGTAAAGCTAAGAAACCACAAGTGTACAAATGTCCATGATAGGAGTTCTATACAGACGCCCAAAATTACTAAGGACGTGGTCTACAAATTGCAACGGGAGAAAGAAAATGCATGTCAAAGGGCAACGTTACAATGGTCATGGGAGATTTCAATATGCAGACCCCATAAGAGAACGGAAACATCAAGTGATAAAAATTGCAGGATGCCGCCCATGAGGCTGTTTAAGAAGTTAAGAGCCCATGGTATTACAAGAGAGATACTAGCATATGTAACCGAGTAGCTGATTGGCAGAAGGAAAAATTTAAAGGTAGCCTTTTCTGGCTGGCTGCCGGTGACTAGTGGTGTTGCAGAGGGGTCTTAGTTGGGACCGCTTCTTTTTAAATTATATGTTAATGACTTGGCTGACATAATTGATGGCTTTGTTGCAACACCTGCGGACGATACGAAGATAGATAGAGGGATATTTAGTTTTGAGGGTGCAGAGAGACTACAGAATGACTTAGAAAGATGAGGAGAATGGCCAATAAAATGGCAGATGGAATAAGGTGTCGGGATCTGTATGGTCAAGAACCATGGTAGAAGAAATAAGAGGATTGAATATATTTAAATGGAGAAAAAAAATCAAAACTCGGAGCGCGACGGTCTTGGGAATCCTGGTGCAGGATTCCTTAATTTACAGATCGAGTGGGTGGTGAGGAAAGGAAATGCGATTTAACATTCACTTCAATATAACTAGAATGTAAAAGGAAAAATATAATGTTAAAGTTTTATAAACCATTGGTAAGTCCTCAGTTTGAATACTGTCAGCAGTTCTGGGCCACTTATCTTGTAACGAATTTGCTGACACCGAAGAGGTTTGCGAAATGGTTGAATAATTGAACGACTTGTCATCTATGGGTGACTGATTAGTCATGGTAACTTTTCTGCCCCTGGGGTATTTTTCAAAAAATAGTTTTACAAAAACAATTACTGTAGTTTTAAGTTAGGTGTTAGTAGCTCTAAGCTTTTTAGTATGCTTCATCAATAATATTTGCTTGATTTTTAAGTGAGTTAAAAACTTGAATATGCAAGTGTTTGACTGTTTTGGGCATGCCATCAAACAGCACTGTAAATGAGACAAAAATATTATAGCCGCTTCCAACGTTTTTCACAAATTTGCAGAGAAAATAAGCGATAAGATGGAGTCCTTAATGTCATCTGCAGCCAAATAGGAAATGGTAAACACAGAGTCCAATTTTGAAAGCAAGAGACCGCACATGTCCGTGCTAAATGACAGAAAAGTATTGAGCGGCAGGGTGAACTGCTTCCGCCTGAACGTAAACGCTTTCTTGTCGGTAAGGTTACACTAAATGCCTGTTGTATCAGTTTTTTTCAATTAACTTCACCAAGCTTTATTACTTTACAATGGACACCGAGAACGAATGGCATTAACGTGTTGCATGAAGCAAGGAACAGAGCATTTGGCTAAGAAAAATTTCAATATTCTTTTATTGCCAAGATTTATATGACCAATGCATATGAACCTTTGTAATCGCCTGGATGTACAGGTGTGTTCAGTGAGTCGACAATCCAGTCAATTGAAATAGAATTCTGCCGTGTAGGAATGACACCAACATCATGTGGTTTGTTGGCCAAGACTCTGGTATTAGTCCAATAATGTTAAATATAATTCTGTCAATGTAAGGATCACATCAGCAACACTTTGTTCTTTGTCACACTTGAGGAAATTAAATTTACTGCCCTTGTTTGGGAAAATGCCTTCTAACTTTCATAGCACATGGCCACACAGATTTTTTATAGGCATCCATTAGTTTCGTGAGACCATGGATTTACGCCTTAGAAGGTTTCCATGCCAATGCTGCAAGTCTCCATGCCACTAATATTGTCCAAGGGAAGGGCACTAGGGCCGATACAGCTTGGCACCGGTGTCGTCGCAGAGCAACGTGTGGTTAAATGCCTTGCACAACACGCTGCCTCTGCTGACACTCGACCTTCAGATCACTAGACCAATGGCTTAACCACTTGGCCACGCGTCAACACAACGCCTACGCAGATTTATTGTATATTTATCAGACCACAAGACCATAAGATATCGGAGCAGAATTAGGCCATTTGACCCATCGAGTCTGCTCCGCTATTCAATCACAGCTGATCCTTTTTTCCCCTCCTCAGCCCCACTCTCCTTCTTCCCCCTGTCACGTTTGTTGCCGTGTCCAGTCAAAGCCCTGTCAACCTCGGCCTTAAATGAACCCAACGCACTGGCGTACAACGCTGCCTGTGGTACCGAATTCCACAAATTCCCCACCCTCTGGCTGAAGGTATTTCTCTGCGTATCTGCTTTAAAAGGACACCTCGTTATCCAGAAGCTGTGACCTCTTGTCCTAAGCACCCCCACCATGGGAAACATCCTTCCCGCATTTACTCTGTCTAGACCTTTAAACACTCGAAAGGTTTCAATGAAATCCTCCGTCAGCCTTCTATATTCCAGCGAGTACTGACCCCAAGCCATCAAAAGTTCAATTCTGGATTCATCCTTGTGAATCTCCTCTGAACCCTCGCCAACGTCAGCACGTCTTTTCGTCGATGAGGAGGCCAGAACTGTTCAATGTGAGTCCTCACCAGTGCCTTATAAAGTCTTAGAATGACATCTCTGCTTGAAGAAGTTAAATTTGCTGCCCTTGATGGAAACGCTGCCTACTAACCTTCACGCACCTTGCTACCGAGATTTATGGTATATCAACGGTTTCAAAGGTAAATTTAATATCAGAGAAATATGTACAATATGCATCCTGAAATTATTTTTCTGAGCAACGATCCACGAAAACAGAGCGTCCCAAAGAATGAATGATAGTTAAATGCACCCTACACCTCCCCCTCCAACGCGTAAGAAGCAGCAGAGCAGCGATCCCCTCTCCCCCAAGAAGAAAAAGAAAAAATGCATCGGCACCCTCCACCGAGCACCCAAGCGTGCAGCAAAGCTACCCTAATGAACGGTTTGTCAGACCATACGACATAGGAGCAAAATTAGAATATTTGACCCATTGAATCTGCTCAAGAGGAGGTCTCACCAGTGCCTTATAAAGCCTCGGAATTACATCTCTGCTCTTGTATTCTCGACCTCTTGAAATGAATGCTAACATTGCAGTTGCCTTCCTTGCCACCGACTCAATCTGCAAGTTAACCTTTCGGGTGTTCTGCACAAGCACTCCCAAGTCCCTTTGCATCTCAGATTTTTGAATTTTCTCCCCGTTTAGAAAGTCTTCTGCGCGCTCACTTCTACTACCAAGGTATATGGCTATGCGTTTTGCAACATTGTCTTTCACTTACCACTTACCTGACCATTCTCCTAATCTGTCCAACTTCAAATACAGCCTTCTAGTTTCCTTAATACTAACAAACACTCCACTAATTTTCATATCATCTGCAAAGTTGGCAACAAAGCCATCTATTCCATCATCTAAATCATTGATATACAGCATAAAAAGAAGCAGTCCCAACACCGACCCCTGTAGAACACCAGCCAGCCAACCAGACAAGGATCCTTTTATTCCCACTCGCTGCCTCCTAACATACCTGTCGGTGCAAAAGAGTCACAAGCAAACTCATCGACATTCTGCGGTTCTCCATCTGTGAATACTTCTTATTGTCATGGCTGTTGCGGAGTCCTCGGCGGACTCTGTTAGCCCTATAATATGTCTGACTGTTAAAGCATTGGACAATAGAATTACACCGATTGGCAAGAAAGGTGTGATGATCGTATTATATCGCTGGTAAGCTTTCCACACTGGTGAAGTAGTGTAATCTGTTCTGCGTATTCAGGGACCTAACACTTTGTCAATAATCGCGTTATCAAAGACTGAAAAATAAAGTGGGGAACGCCTTGAACAACTCCCTAAACCCACGATCATTATGATCATTATCACCATAATCACCGTTCTCCCGGTGCAAAATCGAGCTGTTTCCTCAAATACATAAAGTTTAAAAGAGACTCGAAAGTGCATATCGGGCCAATTATTACCAAGAAAATAAGACAGCGTCTCTACATCCCGAGCAGTTTGGGGAGATTCGGCGTCGCATTTAGAACATTGACAAACGACTATAGATTTGTAATGGAGAGTATATTGCCTGCCAGCATCACAACCCGGAATGGAAACATCAGGGGCATTGAACGAAAAATCCTTGAAAGTAGTGGATTTGGCCCAGTCCACCACAGTTCCTACCCACCATTGGGCACTTATATCGGAAACACTGGGGCAGGAAAGCGGCATCCGTCATCAGGGAACTTCCACCATCCAACACATGCTCTCTTTTCTCTGCTGCCACCAGGAGGAAGTGTTGCAGCAGAGTTAGTACTTTATTCTGAATAAAAGAGATGGAGACTCTTTGGGCTCACTTCGCAGCAAAGTCCTTTTATTGTCGTGATGATCACGGAGAGCCAACCTACACAATGGAGCGGTGGGCTCTGACCGTACGCATAAACAAGTTAAACTTTTATACAGATAAGTGAGACAGCTCTACGTAAAGAGAGATGATTACTTCTTAGAATATGTCTAGTCTGCGGTTGATGATAAAGCAGATCGCGCTACAATTCTTGTAAGAACATTGCTTTGACAGAAGTAAATTGTTAACACCTTAGCAAAGTCAAATGCATCAAGGGGAGCTGTTAACACCTTAGCAAACTCAAATGTTCACATGAAGCTCTTAGCAGCGAGCAAAGAAGAGCTGCTAATGCAGAATTTTCCAGTTACCACAGGAAGGTTCAGGAACATCATCACTCACACCAACAGGTTCGGGAACAGTTATTATCCCTCAACATCAGGCTACGATGCTATGGAGTTGCAGTGCCCTTGAAAGTGATTCCGTAGATTATGGAATCTGTATAGAGTTGAGGTGCCTGACGTTATCCGCTCTGCTAATGATCCTGGTGGTTGTGCAGTAATAACTGTTCCTGAGCCTGATAGAGTGGGACCTAAGGATGCTGCACCGTCTGTCCAATGGTACAATCGAGAAGGGAGCGGGAACGAAATACAAGAACAACTCGCCCTTGTTGGGCTGTGAGGCGATTGCAGACTGCGGGATTCGGGCGGTTACTTCCAACAGAAATGTCATGGATATAATGCACTGAAAGGCCTTTGGTCTGTAAAGTGAAAACCAACTTCATGTAGCTCACCGTGAGACCACGGGCGGTGACTGAGAGCAGTCACAACACTTTTATGTTTGCCGCTAAGGATGGAGGAAAAGTGAGGAATGTAGTGGAAATATCGGAAGTTATGAAAAAGGTAAAACTTTATTCTACACAACAATGAATTTAAACGGAATAGAATATGTTACCTCTCATTTCGCTGGTTTTCCAGCAGCTCCGCAGCATTAAATGTATTTTGATGGTTAAGGGTCAGATCCAGCCGCCGGAGTAATGATTACCATGCGTGAGCATTTGGAGTTTATACTCCAGCAGGCTAAAGAGCTAAGAGCAACATTACAAATCAGAAAGTTTTTTTTATTAAAGAAATGAGAGTAATTATTTAAACTCAAAGACAGAAGTTTAAATGAGTCTAAGGTATATAAAGTGGCAATACCATTGTTGAGTGTTATTTATAGTCTTACAGTGCTTCGTTAATGTAATATAAATTGGGTTATCAGAAGTCTGTGTGGCGATGGTGACGTAATAATCAAAAGAGAGTGCACAAATGTTAGGTGTAACCGCGTGGACGATGAACTTTGCGTGGTTGTTTGAAAAAGCACCTGAAGAGTAAAGACAGTACCAAATGTATTTTATATCCAGTATTGTGAGAAAATCCCAAGCGGACCACAACCTTGTCGTAGTGTTTGGAGGCTTGCGTGTCTCAATGTCGCGGAGAGTTTTGTCGGCTTGATTCGTGGCATTGTTCTTTGGTCCTTCACAGGATTGTCTAAACCAAACAGGGTGGAAGCCAAACTAAGGGTTGTTCACCGCTCTCTAGGTTCGGGAGCTCAGCTCACCGCTAACGACTGTAACTGGTTAAAAAACGTTTTGGAAACAGCAACTAAGAAACCTTCTATATCTGAGTGCGACGACATGAACAGGCAAAGATGGAAGGACTTATTGCTGCGCTAAAGCCCAGCGCTACAAAGCAGGAAACAGTCGGTACTGTAGAAAAATAGAGTATTAGTGATGCTGAGGGGTATTAGATAAACGCTATCATAGGCGCTATCAGACATGAACACAGTATGAGAAATACTGCACTCAGTAAAGGAAAGTGATATGATTTATTCTTGGATCACGGTTAAAAAAGATTCTAAATCAATGTAATGATGGTAATGAATTTAAATAATAAATAGTTCACATTTCAGCAATTAGCATAAAATAACCAAATAATACGTATTACATTTTGATTCAATTAAAAAGAAGAAAAAATTCCACAGTGTTGCGGTAAATATGTTAATTTATCGGACAACGTGGCTTTACGTTCATATTTAATCTCTCCTTTTTAAAATTAAATATAACCGAATAAAAATATTACCAAATACGGAATAGGAATGGCTGGTGAAGAAATTTAGCATTGTCTACAAAACTGCAAAGAGGAAATGATGGGTAAGATGGATTCATCAAGGCAATTTGTAGCCTGAGAGAAAACCTTAAAACCAGAGTCACAATTTGAAAATAAAACACCACACGTGTTCGTGCTAAACGATTTCTTGTTGGTAAGGTTTCCTGATATGATTGTTGCTTCAATTTTATTTCAATTATCTTCAGTAAGATTTCCTTCTTTATAACTGACTCACAAATGAAACAGCATTAACGAAACAAAGATAATTACGTATGGTTTTTAAAAAATCAGCTGTGTTTTCACTGCCAAGATATCTTTAAACAATTCTTCTCGTGAAACTACTTAAACATGTTCACACTGTGAGGAAACCCTGCTTCATTATTAACAGCCTGAACCTCATAAATTGGAAGCCACAGTAGCGTCGCAGTTAGCGCGACAGTATCACAGCTTGGGGCGGTCGGAGTGCTGAGTTCAAAACCGGCGTTCTTTTCAAAGCAAGTTTGTACGCATGGCTTTCCCCGGTGTACTCCGCATTCCTCCTGCAGCCCAATGCCCTACCAGTTAGGATGTTAATTGGTGATGGTAAATATTGCTGTGATGAAGCTCGGGTTTTATCGGTGCAGTGCTGGCCGGCACAGTTCGGTTGGGCCGGAAGGGTCTGATCTGCTCTGTATCTCTGAACTCTAGGATTTCTGCAGAGGTGCCGATGATACATAGAAATATAACTTTCTGGCGTTCTGCAGAACACAAATATATTATTTTATCCTATAGCCGCGTGATGTACATTCCTGCAATTTTATCACGATCTGTGTGAAAATCGAAGATTCGTCACCATGCAGAAGAAAGAGCGTTTCTAATCATAATATTAAAGGGAAACTCCTCTGAAATAAGCAAACTTAATTTGTTTTCCAGCAAACCCAATCTAACAGAGTGAACCTGTTGAAAGTGGAATTTGAAACCGAAACAGAAACACTAAAGAAAAGAAACGGTGAGGTAACCATTGTGAAGAGTGAAATCTGTTCTGGTAGAAGACACATCGTCAGCTCTCAGGCATTAATTGGTTGACACAGACTTTCATATTCACCCATTCTAGTGAAGACAATAGTTCTGAAGATTCAAGACTCAGCCTCGCACGAATTACAGTGATCAAAATCCTTTGACTGATTCGGTGACAAGTGACTAATTTTTTTAAAAAACAGATGCGATTAAAATACGGAAACCAGACGTACATATTAGAGAGCTGTGGATATTCCACCAAAATTGGATCCTGATTTTGGATGTATAGTTTGCCTTTGGCGCGGCTTGATTCCTGGAACTAAACCATATCGATTAGATAAATCATTGTATCACTCGAAAAATACAGCGATGTCCTATTGTGAGGGTCACATCGATATTGCATCTTTGATACACTAAGACTGCAAGATAGGACAATTTTCGTATCAGACTAGGGTTTCATTTATTCTCTGTTGTATATTTCCCTTTTTCAGGGATTAGCGTGTTTCCACAATTCGTGAACCAAGTGCAACGGAAATCTGGCTTTTATATCCCGACTCTCAGCGGACGTACCCGTGTGTTCAGAGGATCGATGATCAGTCAATTAGTATACAATTCTACCAATGTCAGAATCACACCAGCGTCACGTGGTTCCGTGGCCAAGACTCCGGTATTAATCCAATGATTTTAAATATAATTCTGCCAATGTAAATATCACATCAGCAACATAAAATATAACATATAACCATATAATATAACCATATAAAAATTACAGCACGGAAACATGCTATCTCGTCGCTTCTAGTCCGTGCCGAACTCTTACACTCACCTAGTCCCATCGACCTGCACTCAGCCCATAACCCTCCATTCCTTTCCTGTCCATATAGCTGTCCAAATTAACTTTAAACGAACACTTTATTCATTAGTTCCTTGTAAGCGGAACAGGTGCTACACATGGCCTTCCTCTTCCTCCCTTACCATCATTCAGGGCCCCAGACAGTCCTTCCAGGTGAGGCGACACTTCACCTGTGAGTCGGCTGGGGTGATATACTGCGTCTGGTGCTCCCGATGTGGCCTTCTATATATTGGCGAGACCCGAAGCAGACTGGGAGACCGCTTTGCTGAACACCTACACTCTGTCCGCCAGAGCAAGCAGGATCTCCCAGTGGCCACACATTTTAATTCCACATCCCATTCCCATTCTGACATGTCTATCCACGGCCTCCTCTACTGTAAAGATGAAGCCCCACTCAGGTTGGAGGAACAACACCTTATATTCCGTCTGGGTAGCCTGCCACCTGATGGCATGAACATCGACTTCTCTAACTTCCGCTAATGCCCCACCTCCCCGTCGTACCCCATCCGTTATTTATTTTTATACACACATTCTTTCTCTCTCTCTCTCTCCTTTTTCTCCCTCTGTCCCTCTCACTATACCCCTTGCCCATCCTCTGGGTTTTCCCCCACCTCCCCCCCCTTGTCTTTCTCTCTGGGCCTCCTGTCCCATGATCCTCTCATATCCCCTTTGCCAATCACCTGTCCAGCTCTTGGCTCCATCCCTCCCCCTCCTGTCTTCTCCTATCATTTTGGATCTCCCCCTCCCCCTCCCACTTTCAAATCTCTTGCTAACTCTTCCTTCAGTTAGTCCTGACGAAGGGTCTCGGCCTGAAACGTCGACTGTGCTTCTTCCTAGAGATGCTGGCTGGCCTGCTGCGTTCACCAGCAACTTTGATGTGTGTTGCTTGAATTTCCAGCAACTGCAGAATTCCTCTTGTTTGCTTTATTCATTTGACATTTCAGTAAATTAAGTTTGCTGCTCTTGTTGAAAAACTGGCTCCTGACACACAGGCAGATTTTGTAATATTTATCAGAGCTACTGATGACTGAGAATACTTATCTGACCTAATAACAAATCATACAATCCAACTTACGTTTTAACCACAAAGTCGGCCATTCAGTGTGACCAGATATTTCACTCCTGTCTTCAACTCTTCCCTGAATTTCCTCTGGGATAGTGTGTAGATACACGTGTTGGTGCACGTACAGAGAAATTGCAACATGTACCCAAACTCTTGCAGGATAAACGATGACGAACTAAGATATCCATCCGTGTAAAAGTAATTTTGAGCTTGCCACCCCGTAGTGGAGACCATAAAAGTAATCCACAATAAAATGAAATTGGCTGAGACAGCGAACAGTAAAATCATTGACGTTCTCCGATTCTCCACCTCTGAATCCTTCTTACTATCATTGCTTTTGCGGAGTCCTCGGCGGACTCTGTTCGCCGCTATAATATGTCTGACTGTTAAAACATTGAACAATATAATTAAAGCGATTTGCGATGAAGGCGTGATGGTCGTGTTAAACACTTTGTAAACTTTCCACACTGGTGAAGTCAAGTAATTTGCCCTGACAGTACAGCTGGAACGTTGTCAATAATCGCAAACGGATCTACTGTAAAGTAGAGTGGTACACACCTCCACAGCTGCCTACGACCAGTATCATCATCACTTTAATCGCCATTCTCTTGGTGCAGAAGCGTTTCCACAGCTTTTGGCTACAAATTACAACACAACGATTAAATGTGAAAGCCACCGTCAGCCACACAGAGCAGTCCATGACTGCCAGCCGAAGAACAAGTGTCGCAGCGCAAGACGGAGTGATGAGCAAAATACTGGCAAAAAGATAAATATCATTGATCTTCTCTAATACAATTCCAATGATAACACCCATTCAATCAGCTGATGCCAGCGCCACCAGGTAAAGGGTGATGCATTTGGAGAGTCCGCATTTTCCACGACACAGGATCACAATGGCCATGAAGTTAACTGCTAGGAAGAAATTACGTGTTAGATGTAACACTAGATCCGATCAATTTTACGGAATTTACATACAAAGAACTCTTAAAAGATTGAATGGAAATCATCCTCTGAGTGAATCGCGGTTTAAACTGGCTTCGGTTCGCAAAGTGTTCATACAATTCGACCGGGCACCCAGGTTGGCTTCATACCAGAGTCCGAGGAAGGATCCGAGTAGCGGTTGAGTCGTCAATACTGGTGCTGATCAGTTGTTACAGTTGACAAAGAAACCAGCAATAAGAACGATCCGTACCGGCAAAGGGGGATAAACCGTGCTTAAAACAAGATCCGATTGAAATCCTCTGTCAGACAAAGTGCTATGCGTACTGCGAATATGATACTGTGCGGTGGGTAAATCAAGAAGAAATCGCAAACATACTCTTGTTACTTACTGGGAATACCAATCGCAGTCAGTACAGGATAATAAACACTCTCTATGTAGTAAAGCGGGATATTCCATTTTCCGTGTGACGTGACGATCGGGTAATAATGTTCCTTCTTCAGAAAACTACAGGAGATTGCTTTGACAGCACTTATAAAGGAGAGGATTCAGCAATCTCCAAGCTAGCCAGCTAATTAGTCACATCAGAGAACAAACAATTCACATATTTCGATACATTGTGTAACAGCGCAATGGAAATCTCTCATCGAAGAAATCACAACAAAACACATTTTCTTCCATTTTAGTTCACACTTTCAAAGGAGAATGATGCACATTCCTTTTCTATGACACAGCATTTAAAATGCTTACACGGAAACTTAAGTGGGACAATTTTTTTTAATATCACTTTCAAATAAGTATCATTTGTAACAGTGCGCGAATAGCTTTATGATTCCTAAATCTATAAAATAATTTAATTTGACTTAAATGAAGTAAACTAATTGGGCAGGGCAATGCGAACCGGAGTGATAGTGCTGAGGATCAGATAGTAGGTTTACAAACAGGGGTAGTGCTTAGTGAGACTGCTAGCAAGGAGAGACTGATGATAGGGCAAAATGGCAGTCAACATTAAAAAGCTACAGCTGGATTTCGATGAACTAAGTATCATCCGGGAGGCAGAGCATTTGATAGACAAGACTTTCGAACAGGTGGGTACGCCGAGAGTGCAGAATTCGGGGAGTAGATGCGTGAACACCGGGAAAGATAAAATGAGAAAGAAGTCAGTGCAGGGTACCCCTGTGGCCATTCCCTCAGCGACAGGTATAGTCCTTTGGAGACTGCTAAGGGGATGACATATATAGGCAAGGCAGCAGCAGGCAGAACAATAACACTGTGCTCTGCTCTGAGTCAGGCGGCGCAGTAGTCATAAGGGACTCGATAGTTAGGGGGACAGATAGGACCTCCTACAGCAGCACAAGGAAGTGTATTGCCTCCCGAGTACCAGTGCCCAGGATGTTTCTGAGCGGTTGCAGCCAGAGGTCGTTGTACATGCTGTTACCAATGACACAAGCAGGAGAGAGGTAGAGGTCCTCCGCAGTAAGTTAAGGGAGTTAGGAAGGAGGATGAAGAACAGGACCTCCGAGGTGGTAATCTCCGCATTACTCCTGGTTCCAGGGGCTAAGGAATGTCAAAGCAGGAAGATGGCACAGATGAATGAGTGCCTGAGGAGATGGCACAGGGGGCAGGGTTCCGAATTCTTGGATCATTGGATACTTTTCTGGGAAGGGGTGAGCTGTACAATTAGGACGGGTTGTACCTGAACTGAAGGGGAACCATTATCCTAGGTGAGAGGTATGCTAATGCTGTTAGGGAGGGTTTAAACTTAATTTGCGGGGGTGGTGGGAACCGAAGTTAAGAGGCAAAGAATTGGACAATTGGTGCACAAGTAGAGACAGCTTGTAGGGAGTTTGTGAGGAAGGACAGGCAGATGACAGAGCAAAGATGCACTCAGCCAGATGGTTTGAGATGGGCCTATTTTAATGCAAGAACTATCATAAACAAGGCGGATGAACTTACAGCGTGGATCAATACGTGGAACTATGATGTTGTGGCCATAACACAGACTTGGACATCACAGGGGCGGGATTGGCTGTTGATTGTTTCAAAACAGGGCAGGGAAGGAGGCAAAAGAGGTGGGGGAGTGGCATTGCTAATCGGGGATACAATCACGGCTATAGAAAAGGAGGAGATCATTGAGGGATTGTCTGCTGAGTCATTGTGGGTGGAGATCAGAAAAAGGAAGGGGGCAATAACTCTACTGGGTGTTTTAGATACCCCCAATAGTAGCAGAGGCAACGCTGAGCAGATATAGAGGCAGATTTTGGAATGGTACAATAATAATAGGGTTGCTGTGATGAGTGATTTTAACTCTCTTAATATTGACTGGCATCTCCTTAGAGGATGGCATGGAATTTGTTAGGTGTATTCGGGAAGGTTTCCTGACGCAATACTTAGATATCCCAGCTAGAAGAGAGGATATACTTGATCTGGCCTTGGGAAATGAACCTGGATCAGGTGTCAAATCTCACTGTGGGAGAGTATTTTAGAGGTAGTGATCAGGACTCTATCTCCTTTACCATAGCGCTGGAGAGGGATAAGAGCAAACAATTTGTGAAAGCATTCAATTGGGGTATGGGATATATGATACTATTAAGCAGCAACTTGCGAACATAAAATGGGAGCAGAGAAATACATAGCGGACATGTGGCAAACCATCAGGGAACATCTCTATGCCGTTCTGCATAGGAATGTTCTATTATGGCAGGGAAAGGATTCTAGAGTAAAAGACCCATGGTATACAAAGAATGTGGAAAATCTAGTTAGAAAGAAAAGAAAAGCTTACGAAAGGTACAAGAAACTTGGTGATATTAGAGCCCTCGAAAGTTTCAGTAGTGCCAGGAAAGAGCTTAAGAATGAAATTATGAGAGCTAAAATAGGGCAATGGGAAGACCTTGGCGAACAGGATTAAAGCAAACTCCTAGGCAGTCTACAGCTATGTGAAAGCACGAGGATGAGCCGTGTAAGAATAGGTAGGACCAAGCAGGTGCGATAGTGGAAACCTGTGCACGGAGTCGGGGGAGGTAGCGGGGGTACATAATGAATACTTTGCTTCAGTATTCACCAGTGAAAAGGACCTCAGGATTTGTGGGAATGCCTTACAGCGGACTGAAATGCTTGGGCGTATAGACACTAAGAAGGACGATATACTGGAGCTTTGCAAAGGTAATAAGTTAGATGAGTCACGGCAACCGAACGCAATATACCCTAGGCTACTGCTTGTTGAGCCTACGTATCATCAATGGGGACGGGAGAAATACCAGTGGATTGGAAAGTTGCAAATGTTGTTCCCTTGTTCAAGAGAGGGAGTAGAGATAACACAGGAATTGTGAGACCAGTGAGTCGTACTTCAGTGGTGGGCAAGTTGTCGGAGAAGATCCTGAGAGGCAGGATTAAAGATCATTTGGAAGACTTAATCTGTTTCGAGATAGTCAGCATGGCTTTGTCAAGGCTGGATCGTGCCTTTAGAGCCTGCCTGAATTTTTGAGGATGTAACGAACGCGTTGATAAAGCTAGAGCAGTGGATGTAGTGCATATGAATTTCAGAAAGGCATTTGATAAGTTTCCCCATGCAAGTCGCCTTTAGAAAGTAAAGAGGCATGGGATGCAAGGAGAGCTTGCTATTTGGAATTGGCTTACCCACAGAAGGAAAAGGGTGGTTGTAGATAGTTCGTATTCTACATGGGGGACGGTGTGCCATGGTCCGGTTGTGAAGTCCGCATTCCGGTTCACGGTCCAGTCCATCAATCCGTATTCCAGGTTTTCTGGTTTTCCCTTGTTCAGTTGCGTGCCTTAATTGAGGCGCATGATTCTCATTTTGGGCTGGCTACATAAACAGCTCCTGGGTTCAGCTTAATTTGCTGGACTATTCCCTCCCCTTCCCCTTCCTTCTGAAGCCTCGCCTGCTGCCTTCGCCTGCTGCCTCGTCTGCTACCTTCGCCTGAAAGTTCGCCTGCTACCTTCGCCTGTGTCCTCGCCTGTAACGCCGTCAGGTTCAACCGCCAGGGCAAGATCGGGGCCTTTCTGTGTCTAGATAAGGAACTGTCTTTCGTTGTTTGGAACTGTCTCTTTGTGTTCATGCTTTCGCTAGGTAGGTCCGGCCGTTTGCTGCTACCTTGTGTTGACAACCGTCTATGTGTCCTCGCCTTCGCTAGATACGTCAGGCCGTTTACCACTACCTTGTGTTGGGAACCGCCTCGTCATGTTTAGCATTCTGTGTTTGAGTCCCGGCCCTACGTCCTGTTCCCAAGGAGCTGTCCCGGCTCTGTGTTCTGTGTATGAGTCCCGGCCCTACGTCCTGTGCCCAAGGAGGGGTCTCGGCTCTGTGTTCCATGGTCCTGTCTCTCAAGACCAAGGCTCTATGTTCCGTGTTCCTGTCTCCCTCGACCAAGTCAAGGCTTCGTGTTCTCGTCCTGTCCATATGTCTTGCCCAGCCCAGGAGTACCTCGCCCAGCCCGGTGCTGGGGCTTCCTCGTCCTGTAGCCACGTCTTGTCTTAACCTAGATCCGGGGTCCGAGCCCGAGTCAAGACCCAAGTTCCGGATCCCTGTGCAGTCTCTAGCTTGAAGTCCTTGTCCAGGTTCCAAGTTCCTAGTTCCTCGTCCAGGTCCCGCTGTCCTAGTTTCGTCCTAGTCCAGGCCCTGTATCCTAGTCTCGTCCAGGGCCTGTGTCTTATCCAATGTCGTTTCTTCCCCAATTCGTTTGCTTGCTTGATACACCTAGTCCTGTTCCTAGTACTTCAGTGTCTGTGTCTTGCATTTGGGTCTGCTTCAAGGCCCACCTCATGACACGGTGAACAATCGCGTTCCGCAAGAATCTGTTCTGGGACCCCTCCTGTTTGTGATTTTTATAAATCACCTGGATGAGGAAGTAGAAGTGTGGGTTAGTTAGTTTGCTGATGACACAAAAATTGGGGGTGTTGTGGAGAGTCTGGAGGTTTGTCAGAATTTACAGCGGGACATCGATAGGATGCAGAACTGGGTTAAGAAATAACAGTGGATTTCAATCTCGGTAAGTGTGAAGTGGTACATTTTGGTAGGTCAAATTTGAAGACAGAATATAATATTAATGCTAAGACTATTGAAAGTTCGGGGTATCAGCGAGATCTTGAGGTTCGTGTCCAGAGGAAACTCAAGGCTGCAGCGTAGGCTGAAAGTGTTGCTAAGAAAGTCTGTGGTGTACTGTCCTTCATCAACCGTGGGATTGAGTTCAAGAGCCGTGAGGTAATGTTAAAGGTATATAAGACCTTGGTTGGACTCCACTTGGAGTTCTGTGCTCAGTTCTGGTCAGCTCACTACAGGAAAGATGTGGATAATATAGCAAGAGTGCAGGGGAGATTTACAGGGATGTTGACTGGATTGGTGAGCATGCTTCATGAGAATAGGTTGTTAACTTGGTCTTTTGTCCGTGGAGAGACGAGGGATGAGAGGTGATCCGATTGAGGTGTATACCATGATAAGGGGCATTAATCATGTGGATAGCCAGGGGCTTTTTTGCAGGCCTGAAATAGATAGGACGGGGGGGCGTAGTTTTAAGGAGTTTGGGTAGGTGCGTGGAATACACTATTAGCGACGCTGGTGGAGGCGGAGACAATATGTCTTTTAAGAGACTGTTGGCGAGGTACACAGAGCTTAGAAAAATAGAGGTCTATGCGGTAGGGAAATTCTCGACAGTTTCTTGAGTAGGTGACATGGTCGGTCCAACATCGTGGATCCAAGGCCCTGTAATGTGATGTAGATTTCAATGTCCTATTTACTAACAGGATAAGTTGCAATGCAAAAGCCAGACAAAATGGAAAATAGTCAATACAAGACTGTAGTTGTTTTATTTAAATGGATGCAGTATATCGCATATACACCGCTACAGACTGGCATGTATGATGTTGTGGGTATCACTAAATCGTGGCTGAAAAAAAAGATTATTGCTGGCCGCTTAACGTCCAAAGATACACATTCTGGAGAATCAGCTGTTCTGGTATGTGCAATGAAATGGAATTGATAACTGAGTTGAAGATAGATGACCCCTTTGGGTTAAGTGAATATAAATCACCCTGAAATTTGCGAAGGAGAAGCTAAAATCAGATGCATCTGTATTACACTGGAATATAGGGAATTACAGCGGCACGGGTGGACAGTTGTCCAAAATGGATTAGAAATGAACACGGGCAGGAATGACGGCAGATCAGCAACTGCTGCAATTTCTGGAAACAATTGGAAGGCACGGGGCATATGCCTCCCAAGGAGGAAGAAGTATTCTGAAGACAAGATGACACCAACGTGGCCAACGAGGCATGTCAACGCCAACAAAAAGACCAAAGTGGGGGCATATACTAGAGCCATTATTGGGAAATTAGAGGACTTGGAAGCTATTAAAAACCACAGAAATTAACTAAAAAGTCATTCGGAAGGAAAGTAATGAATACGAAGTCAATAAGTTTAAGGAGGATACCATGAGTTTCTTCGGATACATAAAGTGTACAAGAGAGGCGTGAGAGATAACGGACTGTTAGAAAGCAATGCCCGACGGGTAATAATGGTAACAAGAAAATGCGGACATACTTTGGAAGTATTTTGCTTTAGGGTTCACTGTGGAAGAGACTAGCAGCGTGCCGGAAGTTCGAGTGTATCGGAAGTGTGTGAAGTGTGGGGACTGAAAGATGAGAAGGTCGATAAATCGCCAAGACCAGCTGGTGTATTGTCCAGGCTCCAGAAAGAGATAGCTGGAGTGAGTGTTGGTCATAATCCTTCAAAATTCATAAGATTCGGGAATTTTTCCAGAAGACTGGAAATTTGCGAATATCAATCCAATCTTCAAGAAAGGAGAGAGGCAGAAGAAACTGAATTATCGGCTAGTTTATGTGACCTCGGTAATTGTGAAGATATTGGAGTCATTTGATAAGGATGTGGTTTCGGGGTACTTGGAGGCACGTGACCGAACACGCCGTCGCAACATGAACACCTCAAGAGAAAATATTGTTTGACAAATCTGTTGCAAATTTTTTCAAGAAATAACAAGTAAGACAGACAAAAGGAGTATTAGTGAATGTTGTGTGGTTGGACTTTTTGTTGCCCGTGAGGCTGTTTAACACGTTAAGAGCCCATGGTATTACGGAAAAGATACTGGCATGGATAAAGGAGGAGTAGATTGGTAGGAGGAAAGCAGTAAGAATAAAGGGATCCATTTATGGTTGGCTAGCGGAGTTCCACAGAGGCCCGCCTCTATTTCATTAGAGATTAAATGACTTGGATGACGGAATTCATTGCTTTGTTGCAAAGCATGTGTGCGGTACGAAGAAAGGAGGAGAGCCACGTAATATTGAGGTAGTCGGGAGGCAACGAAACGGCTTAGCTAAATTAGGAGTATGGGTAATGAAGTGGCAGATGGAGTACAGTGTCGGGATGTGTATGGCCATGCACTTTGGTAGAAGAAATAAAAGGATAGATTATTTTCTAGATGAAGAGAAAAATCATAACTTGGAGGTGCAAATACAATTGGGGACCCTCGTACAGGATTCTCTGAAGATTAATTTGCAGGTTGTGTCGGTGTTGACGAAGGTAAATCCAAACGTTTTTCAGTAGGCTTCATAAATAATTTTTTTTAATTTTTCAAATTCAATCTTAAAAGTGCCAGAATTTCGCTGTTTTAGGCGTGTATCCGACCCAGATTCTGTGTCTTTTTTCTTCAAAATAAAGGTAGTGATCAGTATTATATTCACGAAACAGGAGGTTAGGAACGGGAAGGGTGTCAATAACTCTGCTGGGGGTGTATTTATAGGCCGACCAATAGTAACAAAGCTATCGAGGAGCAGATAGGGAAACAGATCCTGGAAAGGTGTAATGATAGCAGAGTTGTCGTGGTGGGATATTTTAATTTCCCAAATATCGATTGGCATCTCCCTAGAGCAAAAGCTTTAGAAGGGGTAGAGTTTGTTATGTGTGTTCAGGAAGGTTTCTTGATACAATATGTAGATAAGCCTACAAGAGGAGATACTGTACTTTATTTTGCATTGGGAAATGAACCTGATCAGGTGTCAGATCTCTCAGTGGGAGAGCATTTTGAAAATAGTGATCACAATTCTATGCCTTTACCTTAACATTGGAGAGAGATAGGAACAGACAAGTTAGAAAAGCGTTTAATTGGAGTAAGGGGAATTGTGGGACTCTCAGGCATGAACTTGGAAGCTTAAATTAGGAACAGATGTTCTCAGGGAACGATACGGAAGAAATATGGCAAATGTTCAGGGGATATTTGCGTGGATTTTCTGCATAGGTACGTTCCAATGAGACAGGAAAGTTATGGTGAGGTACAGGAAACGTGGGACACAAAGGTTGTAGTAAATCCAGTCAAGAAGAGAGGAAGAGCTTACGAAAGGTTCAGAGAGCTAGGTAATGTTAGAGATCTAAAAGGTTATGGGTGACAGGTGAGCTGGAAAATTTATCCAGGTCGAAAAAGGCAGCATACATGAGGTTCAGGAACCAAGAATCAGATGGGTCTTTTGAGGAATATAGGGTAGCAAGAAAGAAGCTTAAGAAGGGGCTGAGAAGAGCAAGAAGGGGGCATGAGAAGTCCTTGGCGAGTAGGGTAAAGGAAAACCCCAAGGCAGTCTTCAATTATGTGAAGAAAAAAAGGATGATAGGAGTAAAGGTAGGACCGATTAGAAATAAAGGTGGAAAGATGTGCCTGGAGTCTGTGGAAGTGAGCGAGGTCCTCAATGAATACTTCTCTTCGGTATTCACCAATGAGAGGGAACTTGATAACAGTGAGGACAATATGAATGAGGTTAATGTTCTGGAGCATGTTGATATTAAGGGAGAGCAGGTGTGTAGTTATTAAAATACATTAGGATGGATAAGCCCCCAGGGCCTCACGGAATATTCCCCAGGCTGCTCCACACGGCGAGGGAGGAGATTACTGACCCTCTGGCTAGAATCCTTATGCCCTCGTTGTCCACGGGAATGGTGCCTGACGATTGGAGGGAGGCGAATGTTGCACCCCTGTTCAAAAAAGGTAGTAGAGATAGTCCGGGTAATTATAGACCAGTGAGTCTTATGTCTGTGGTGGGAAAGATGTTGGAAAAGATTCTTAGAGATAGGATCTATGGGCATTTAGAGAATCATGGTCTGATCAGGGACAGTCAGCATGACTTTGTGAAAGGCAGATCGTCTCCAACAAGCCTGATAGAGCTCTTTGAGGAGGTGACCAGGCATATAGATAAGGGTAGTGCAGTGGATATGATCTATATGGATTTTGGAAAGGCATTTTACAAGGTTCCATACGGTAGGCTTATTCAGAAAGTCAGAAGGCATGGGATCCAGGGAAGTTTGGCCAGGTGAATTCAGAATTGACTTGACTGCCGAAGGCAGAGGGTCGTGGTGGAGGGAGTACATTCGGATTGGAGGGTTGTAACTAGTGGTGTCCCACAAGGATCGGTTCTGGGACCTCTACTTTTCGTGATTTTTATCAACGACCTGGATGTAGGGGTAGAGGGGTGGGTTGGCAAGTTTGCAGACGACACAAAGGTTGGTGGTGTTGTAGATAGTGTAGAGGATTGTCGAAGATTGCAGAGAGACATTGTTAGGATGCAGAAGTGGGCTAAGAAGTGGCAGATGGAGTTCAACCCGGAGAAGTGTGAGGTGGTACACTTTGGAAGGACAAACTCCAAGGCAGAGTACAAAGTAAATACGAGGAAATATGCAGAAGCTGGAATTTCAAGCAACACACATAAAAGTTGCTGGTGAACGCAGCAGGCCAGGCGGCATCTCAAGGAAGAGGTACAGTCGACGTTTTGGGCCGAGACACTTCGTCAAAACAGGTCTCGGTTCGAAACGTCGACTGTACCTCTTCTTAGAGATGCTTCCTGGCCTGCTGCGTTCACCAGCAATTTTATGTGCGTTGTACAAAGTAAATGGCCGGATACTTGCTAGTGTAGAGGAGCAGAGGGATCTGGGGGTACATGTCCGCAGATCCCTGAAAGTTGCCTCACAGGTAGATGCGTTAGTTAAGAAAGCTTATGGGGTGTTAGCTTTCATGAGTCGAGGGATAAAGTTTAAGAGTCACGAGGTCATGATGCAGCTCTATAAAACTTTGGTTAGGCCACACTTGGAGTACTGTGTCCAGTTCTGGTCGCCTCACTAGAGGAAAGATGTGGAAGCATTGGAAAGGGTACAGAGGAGATTTACCAGGATGCTGCCTGGTTCAGAGAGTATGCATTATGATCAGAGATTAAGGGAGCTAGGTCTTTACTCTTTGGAGAGAAGGAGGATGAGAGGAGACTTGATAGAGGTATACAAGATAATAAGAGGAATAGATAGAGTGGATAGCCAGCGCCTCTTCCCCAGGGCACCACTGCTCAATACAAGAGGACATAGTTTTAAGGTAAGGGGTGGAGAGTTCAAGGGGATATTAGAGGAAGGTTTTTTACTCACAGAGTGGTTAGTGCATGGAATACACTGCCTGAGTCAGTGGTGGAGGCACTGGGAAATTACATTAGTGAAATTTAAGAGACTACTAGACAGGTATATGGAGGAATTTAAGGTGGGGGTTATATAGGAGGCAGGGTTTGAGGGTCGGCACAACAATGTGGGCCGAAGGGCCTGCACTGTGCTGTACTATTCTATGTTATAAGGCTAACCGGAAGAAGCTTAAGAAGGAAATTAGGAGAGCCAGCAGGGGCCATAAGAAGCCCTTGGCTGGCAGCATTAAGGAAAACCCCAAAGCATTCTACAAGTATGTGAAAAACAAGAGGAAAAGACCTGTCAAGTGTGACAGTGGGAAAGTGTGTATGGAAGCGGAGGAAATAGCAGAGGTACTTAATGAATACTTTACTTCAGTATTCACTATGGAAAAGGATCTTGGTGATTGTAGGGATGACTTGCAGCAGACTGGAAAGCTTGAGCATGTAAATATTAAAGAAGAGGATGTGCAGGAGCTTTTGGAAAGCATCAAGTTGGATAAGTCACCGAGACCGGATGAGATGTACCCCAGGCGAGGGAAGAGATTGCCGAGCCTCTGGCGATGTTCTTTATATCATCAATAGGAAAGAGAGAGGTTCCGGAGGATTGGAGGATTGCGGATGTTGTTCCCTTAATCAAGAAAGGAGTAGAGGTAACCCAGGAAACTATAGACCAGTGAGTTTTACTTCAGTGGTTGGTAATTCGATGGAGAAGATCCTGAGAGGCAGGATTTATGAACATCTGGGGAGGCATAATATGATTAGCAATAGTCGGCATGTCTTTGTCAAGGGCCGGTCGTGCCTTACGGGCCTGAGTAAATTTTTTGAGGATGTGACTAGACACATTGATGAAGGATGAGCAGTAGATGTAGTGTATATGGATTTCAGCAAGGCATTTGATAAAGTACCTCATGCAAGGTTTATTGAAAAAGTAAGGAGGCATGGGATCCAAGGGGACATTGCTTTGTGGATCGAGAACTGGCTTGCCCACAGATGGCAAAGAGTGGTTCTAGACGGGTCATATTCTGCATAGCGGTCGGTGACCAGTGATGTGCCTCAGGGATCTGTTCTGGGACCCCTACTCTTCGTGATTTTTATCAATGACCTGGTTGAGGAAGTGGACGGATGGGTTAGTAAGCTTGCTGATGACTCAAAGTTTAGGGGTGTTGTGGATAGTGTGGAGGGCTGTCAGAAGTTGCAGCGGGACATTGATAGAATGCAAAATTGGGCTGAGAAGTGGCAGATGGAGTTCAACCCAGATAAGTGTGAGGTGGTTCATTTTGGTAGTCAAATATGATGGCAGAATATAATATTAACGGTAAGACTCAGGGCAGTAAGGAGGATCAAAGGGACCTTGGGGTCCGAGTCCATAGGACGCTCAAAGCAGCTGCGCAGGTTGACTCTGTGGTTAAGAATGCATACGGTGTAATGGCCTTCATCAATCGTAGAATTGAATTTAGGAGCCGAGAGGTAATGTTGCAGCTATAGGACCCTGGTCAGACGCCACTTGGAGTACTGTGCTCAGTTCTGGCCGCCTCACTAGAGGAAGAATGTGGAAACTATAGAAAGAGTGCAGAGGAGATTTACGGGGATGTTCCCTGGATTGGGGAGCATGTCTTATGAAACCAGGTTGAGTGAACACGGCCTTTTCTTCTTGGAGCGAAGGAGGATGAGAGGTAACCTGATAGAGGTGTATAAGATGGTGAGAGGCACTGGTCGTGTGGATAGTCAGAGGCTTTTTCCCAGGGCTGAAATGGCTGCCACAAGAAGGCACAGGTTTAAGGTGCTTGGGTGTATGTACAGAGGAGATGTCAGGGGTAAGTTTTTTCCGCAGAGAGTGGTGAGTGTGTGGAATGGGTTGCCGACGACGGTGGTGAAGGTTGATACAATAGGGTCTTCTCAGAGACTTTTGGATAGGTACATGGAGCTTAGAAATATAGAGGGCTATGGGTAACCCCAGTAATTTCTAAGGTAGGGGCATGTTCGGCACAACTTTGTGGGCCAAAGGGCCTGTATTGTGCTGTAGGTTTTCTATGTTTTCTATGTTTTATTTCTGTGAAACTTTCAGTTCGTAATTTTTCACAAAGAACTTTTAAATCATACGTCAAATTCATTTGGGTTTCTTGAATACAATTTGTACAATTTTTTGTGACTTAGGCTGACCAACTAAGTTTTTTCAAACAACTACTTATATGGTTGCCATGGAAATTAGAACTGACAAGGGAGCTTCTGGCTGTCATGGCAAAAGACTGACTTTTTGGATGTCCAGAAATATTCGTAATTTAAACACTTATACGTCCTGACCTGAGAGTATGTTTGTCAGGGGCCATTACCAAACGAGCTGTTATTTTATTGTTTTAACTAAAAAATAAATAACTTCACTTTATTTCCTTATATTCAAATTACATTTACAAGCTACCTATCCGGTCGAGTTAGCATGTGCGAAACTTAACGAGATTTTCTTTAAAAAGTGAGAATTGTCATTACCATCACATGTCTTTACATCTCACAACTGGCGCTGAAGCTGTCTACATATTCTCAAAATCTTCAGCAGAGCGATCGATAAAATACAGAGACGCAATGAAACAAGACCCGGGTGATATCAGCAGTATCTTGAAAGAGAAAAAAGAGATACAATAAAAGAAGGGAGACAAGAGTACTTAAGATATTCTCACAATTACAAACACTGAAGTGCCGACAGTGGAGAATTACTCAAAGAAACAAAGGGGCTGCTGATAAGAATACAAAAGCAGTACAAACTTTTATAGCATAGAAAAGCACAGCCAGAATCGCCAGTAGGCCGGCAACGAGAACAGAATTACCTCCATCTTCCTGAGGCTTCACCTATGCATTAATGGACACTATAAGAGCAGAGCATTCTCGGGCTTCGATTATAAGCAAACTCGGGCATCAATCCTGATGAAGATGGCAGAGCTCGTCATGGAAACGACGGTTAAAATGGATATCCGTACCTAGCTGGAACAGTTTATCAGAAGGGGCTTTAAATTTCGAGCGCCAGTTTCGCAGTTGTTAAGATTTCTGTGAATACTTCAGAAGTCTTAATGATAAAAAAAAAGTGTAACGGGTTTAGTAAATTTTTTGTTCGTGTTAAAAAGTGTTCTCCCTTATGGGTAGTTGAAGAATATTGATCTGTGTACTCTGCTTGAAGTTTGAATTGCTGCTTACTCCAGAGTTCAGAGAGTTCGGTAAGTGTTTTACAAGACTAGACAATCCCTAGTTTAGCTGGGCTACTAGGTTCACGCTTCCCATGGATGTTTTCACAAAGTTTCGAGGTGCTTGCTCAAGAATGTGACCTCTTATGGGATTTTGATAAATAGTGCAGACTGTAAGGATCTGTTTTTAATTCCAAGTCTTGCTTCTTCTGGTTGGCCAGATGTTTTGTCAGTTAATGTTAAACTAATACCATTGTTTATCAATGTCCAAAGTATTTTGCCATTACCATCACAGTGCATATTTTGATGCGGAAATAAAGTTTTGTTCAGCAATATTGGCCTGAACTCATTTAGCCAATAGACAATAGACAATAGGTGCAGGAGTAGGCCATTCGGCCCCTTAAGCCAGCACCGCCATTCACTGTGATCATGGCTGATCATCCACAATCAGTATCCAGTTCCTGCCTTATCCCCATAACCTTTGATTCCGCTATCTTTAAGAGCTCTATCCATCTCTTTCTTGAAAGCATCCAGAGACTTGGCCTCCACAGACTTCTGGGGCAGAGCATTCCAAACATCCACCACTCGCTGGGTGAAAAAGGTTTTCCTCAACTCTATTCTAAATGGCCTGCCTCTTATTCTTAAACTGTGGCCTTTGGTTCTGGACTCACCCATCAGAGGGAACATGCTTCCTGCCTCCAGCATGTCCAATCCCTTAATAATCTTATATGTTTCAATAAGATCCCCTCTCAGTCTTCTAAATTCCAGAGTATACAAGCCCAGTCGCTCCAATCTTTCGACGTATGACAGTACCGCCAGCCCGGGAATTAACCTTGTGAACCTACGCTGCACTCCCTCAATAGCAAGAAACACACATCAAAGCCGCTGGTGAACGCAGCAGGCCAGGCAGCATCTCTAGGAAGAGGTACAGTCGACGTTTCAGGCCGAGACCCTTCGTCAGGACTAACTGAAGGAAGAGTGAGTAAGGGATTTGAAAGCTGGAGGGGGAGGGGGAGATGCAAAATGATAGGAGAAGACAGGAGGGGGAGGGATAGAGCCGAGAGCTGGACAGGTGATAGGCAAAAGGGGATACGAGAGGATCATGGGACAGGAGGTCCGGGAAGAAAGACGGGGGGGGTGACCCAGAGGATGGGCAAGAGAGATATTCAGAGGGACAGAGGGAGAAAAAGGAGAGTGAGAGAAAGAATGTGTGCATAAAAATGAGTAACAGCTGGGGTACGAGGGGGAGGTGGGGCCTAGCGGAAGTCAGAGAAGTCAATGTTTATGCCATCAGGTTGGAGGCTACCCAGACGGAATATAAGGTGTTGTTCCTCCAACCTGAATGTGGCTTCATCTTTACAGTAGAGGAGGCCGTGGATAGACATGTCAGAATGGGAATATGATGTGGAATTAAAATGTGTGGCCACTGGGAGATCCTGCTTTCTCTGGCGGACAGAGCGTAGATGTTCAGCAAAGCGGTCTCCCAGTCTGCGTCGGGTCTCACCAATATATAAAAGACCACATCGGGAGCACCGGACGCAGTATATCACCCCTGTCGACTCACAGGTGAAGTGATGCCTCACCTGGAAGGACTGTTTGGGGCCCTGAATGGTGGTAAGGGAGGAAGTGTAAGGGCATGTGTAGCACTTGTTCCGCTTACACGGATAAGTGCCAGGAGGGAGATCAGTGGGGAGGGATGGGGGGGACGAATGGACAAGGCATCACTTCACCTGTGAGTCGACGGGGGTGATATACTGCGTCCGGTGCTCCCGATGTGGCCTTTTATATATTGGTGAGACCCGACGCAGACTGGGAGACCGCTTTGCTGAACATCTACGCTCTGTCCGCCAGAGAAAGCAGGATCTCCCAGTGGCCACACATTTTAATTCCACATCCCATTCCCATTCTGACATGTCTATCCACGGCCTCCTCTACTGTAAAGATGAAGCCACACTCAGGTTGGAGGAACAACACCTTATATTCCGTCTGGGTAGCCTCCAACCTGATGGCATAAACATTGACTTCTCTAACTTCCGCTAGGCCCCACCTCCCCCTCGTACCCCAGCTGTTACTCATTTTTATGCACACATTCTTTCTCTCACTCTCCTTTTTCTCCCTCTGTCCCTCTGAATATACCTCTTGCCCATCCTCTGGGTCACCACCCCCCCCCCCGTCTTTCTTCCCGGACCTCCTGTCCCATGATCCTCTCGTATCCCCTTTTGCCTATCACCTGTCCAGCTCTCGACTCTATCCCTCCCCCTCCTGTCTTCTCCTATCATTTTGCATCTCCCCCTCCCCCTCCAGCTTTCAAATCCCTTACCCACTCTTCCTTCAGTTAGTCCTGACGAAGGGTCTCGGCCTGAAACGTCGACTGTACCTATTCCTAGAGATGCTGCCTGGCCTGCTGCGTTCACCAGCAGCTTTGATGTGTGTTGCTTGAATTTCCAGCATCTGCAGAATTCCTGTCAATAGCAAGAATGTCCTTCCTCAAATTTGGAGACCAAAACTGCACACAGTACTCCAGGTGTGGTCTCACCGGGGCCCTGCACAGCTGCAGAAGGACCTCTTTGTTCTTATACTCAATTCCCCTTGTTATGAAGGCCAGCATGCCATTAGCTTTTTTCACTGCCTGCTGTACTTGCATGCTTGCTTTCAGTGACTGATGTACAAGAACACCTAGATCTCGTTTTACTTCCCCTTTTCCTAACTTGACTCCATTTAGATAATAATCTGCCTTCCTGTTCTTACCACCAAAGTGGATAACCTCACATTAAACTGCATCTTCCAGGCATCTGCCCACTCACCCAGCCCGTCCAAGTCACCCTGCATTCTCATAACATCCTCCTCACATTTCACACTGCCAACCAGTGTGAAGGAGTTTGCTGGAGTCAAGTGCTTTGATGCCAATATCATCATTTTCTTGAAATTCCAAGTCTAATTACTGAACAAATGTTTCGTTATAAGGCAAAGAGAAATATTGACAAGCATACGAAAATATAGCTGAAAACTATTTTCTGAATATGCTTTAAACTATTTTTGTAAAAGACGTGTTTTTATTTGCATGTTTGACTTCTCCAACGGAGATCCAACACTTACATCCGGACTCTCAATATCTGACAGAGGATTATTGTATCCAAGGTAAATTTCTCCACCAGTCACAGAGGGTGCACACGCGCGTTCAGTGGATCGAGGATTCAGTAAGTTAGAACTGAATTCTACCAATGTAAGAATCACACCACGTAAGTGGTTCGTTGGCCAAGACTCCGGTATTAGTCCACTGATTTTAAACATAATTCGCCCAATGTAAGATCTCATAAGCAACAGTTTGTTCGTTGACACACTCGAGGAAATTAAGTTTGCTGCCCTTGTTGGGGAAAACCGGGCTTCTAACCCTCACGTATCTCGTTACTCACTTTTGGTAAATTTATCAGACCTGCTACTGATTGAGAAAATTTATGCGACCTCATAGGAAAACATACAGTTCAACTTAACGTTTTATCTACAAAGTCGGCCACTCAATGTGACCAGATGTTTCACTCCTTTCTTCATCTCTTCCCTGAATTTCCTCTGGGACAGTGTGTAGATACACGTGTTGGTGCAGGTGCAGAGAAATTGCAACATGAACCCAAACTCTTGCAGGATAAACGACGGCGAATTAAGATATCTGTCTGTATAAAAGTAATTTTGAGCCTGCCAGAACATAGCAGAGACTATAAAGGGGATCCACAATAAAATGAAATTCGCCGATAGAGCGAACAGTAAAATCATTGACTTTCTCCGGTTTTCCACCTCTGAATCCTTCTTATTGTCATTGCTGCTCCGGAGTCCCCGGCGGACTCTGTTTGCAGCGATAATATGACTGACTGTTAAAGCATTGAACAATATAATTAAACCAATTGGCAATGAGGGGGTAATGATACTATTAAACACCTGGTAAGCTTTCCACACTGGTAAAGTAAAGTAATCTGCCCTGCCAATACAGCGCCATGGAACGTTGTCAATAATCGCGAAAGCATCCACTGAAAAGTAAAACGGAACACACCTTAAACAACTCCCTATGCACACAATCACCACCACTGTAGTCGCTGCCCTCGCGGTACAATATCGTTTCCGCAGTTTTTGACTACAAATGGCAATACATCGATCAAATGTGAAAACGACCGTCAGCCAGACAGAACATTCCATGGCAGCTAGCCGAAACACAAGCAACGTTGCGCAAATCGGAGTGATGAGCAAATATGTCGCAAAAACATAAATATTATTGATCCGTTCCAGTGCAACGCCAATGATAACACCCATTAGATCAGCTGTTGCCATCGCCACCAGGTAACGGGTGATGCATTTGGAGAGTCCGCATTTTCCACGACACAGGATCACAATTGCCGTCAAATTAACTGCAAGGTAGAAAATAAAGAGTTATTTCCCAGAGAACAAAATCCGATGCATTTTAATTCATTTGCATACAAAGAATTGTTTACAGCCTGAAGGGAAACCATCACTCTGATGGCATCCCTGGTTAAACAGGCTCCGATCCACAAAATGCTTACACCGTTTGTCCGGGCTTGCACTCATGCTTGAGGTCAATGGAAGGATTTGAGTAAGAGATGCGTCTGCAAATTTCCAGCAGTTTGCAATGGGATTCTGCATTCCACGGTATATTCAACAGAGGAATGCTGTTCGACGTATCAAATTCGAACAGGTCCATCATTGTACCTGATAAAGCTGAACGGAACATTGATATTGGGAATATAATGGGATTCAGATGGATCTTTCCCTGACGTAGCACATGTGAGTCCAGGAACCTGCAGCGTTAAATATAAGACCAGAAAAAAAAACAAGTCCAAAAGGGAAAACGGGTCAGTCATATTTTCTTTGATCATTGTTGCAATTGAAAAGATATTTAGACAATTATACTGAAAATGAGTTCTCATTTGTTGCATGATGGTGTACAATAACCACAGTCCGGCTGCAGGTGGAGGCAGTTTAAATGGTTTCAGCATACACTAGACCAGCCGAAGGGCCTGTATCTGTGCTGTAGTTTCCTATGACACTAATTACGTTTCGTGATAAACCGGAAAAGTCAATTAATGCTGTGGTGACGGTAAAGCTTTCTTTTCGTTGCTGCAAAGCTTCAGTTTTGGGCATTGAACAGAGGATGCTGTCCAAGTTGCATGCCATCTTGGACAATGTCTCCCATCCACTACATAATGTACTGGGTAGGCACAGGAGTACATTCAGCCAGAGACTCATTCCACCGAGATGCAGCACAGAGCGTCATAGGAAGTCATTCCTGCCTGTGGCCATCAAACTTTACAACTCCTCCCTTGGAGGGTCAGACACCCTGAGCCAATAGGCTGGTCCTGGACTTATTTCCTGGCATAATTTACATATTAGTATTTAACTATTTATGGTTTTATTACTATTTATTATTTATGGTGCAACTGTAACGAAAACCAATTTCCCCCGAGATCAATAAAGTATGACTATGACTATGACTATGACTATTGATATCTTCTAAACTCAGTCTTAGGACATTCATGCTTTCGAAGGTCGAGCGAGGTAAGTTGCTGGAACTAATTAATATCAGTGCGAACTCGGTTGTTATAGTTAACAAAGAAACCAGCAATAACAAACAGCCAGAAGAAGAAAGAAACATCTCTTTGAAACCTGATCAGACCGAAATTCCTCGTCAGAAAAAGCACCATGTGTAATGGATTTTACGGCGAATGTGATGCAGAGAAGCGGATGGAGCAAGAAGAAATATAAACATAGAAAATAGAACATAGAATAGTACAGCGCAGTACAGGCCCTTCGACCCACAATGTTGTGCCGACCCTCAAACCCTGCCTCCTATATAACCCCTCACCTTAAATTCCTCCATATACCTGTCTTGCAGTCTCTGAAATTTCACACATACTCCAGTTACTTACGAGGGATACCAATCGCAGTCAGTAAAGGATAATAAATACTCTCTATGTAGTAAATTGCTGGATATTCCATGTTCCGCGTGATGTGACGATCAAGTTTTAATGCTCCTACCGCTGAAAACTACTGGTGATTGATCTGAAAGCGCTTATAAAGGTGAAGATACTGTCATCTCCAAGCAAACCTTACCAGCTTATTAGTCACATCAGAGACAACCCAGTGAACAACCAATTCAGGCGAGCTATTTCTATACATTGCGTCACAGTGCAATTGAAATCTCTCACCGAGGGAATCACAACAAAATACATTTTCTTTTATTTTTGTTCACATTTTTAAAGGTGAATGTCACACATTCTTTCTCTGCGACACAAAATTTAAGAAGCCCATTTTAACTTCATTATCTCTATCAACTGTACCATTTGTAGCAGTAAGTGCAGGACTTTATGATTCCTTAATTTAATAAAGGAAAATTAATCTGTCTTTTATTAGAAGTAAACGAATTTGACAGGGAAATGGGTACCAGCGTTATGGTGTTGAGCATGATTTAACTGGTTTACAAACAAAGGCAGTGTGTAGTGAGACTCTCAGCAAGGAAAGATTGACGACAGGGCAAAATATCAATGAACAGGATCAACTGAAATGTAAAAGGTGGACAAAATCGAAGACGGTGAATGCAGGACTGAAGTTGTTTTGTTCCAATGCATGTTACGGAATAAGAGAGATGAACTGGAGGCACGTTATAGATTGAAAGTTACGGCGTTGTGGCCGTCACTAAATGGTGACTTAAAGAAGTTTATAGCTGGAAACTGAACGTCCAAAGATACACATTATCTCGAAAAGACAGGCGGAAGGGGTGGCGTGGCGCTGTTGGTATAAAATTAAATCAAATCATTAGAAAGAGGTGAAATAAGGTTGGAAGATGTTGAATTCTTGTCTGTAGAGCAAAGAAACCGCAAGAGAGAAAAGACCCTGTTGGGATTTATATACACACCCTCAAGCAGTAGTAAAGATCAGGTCAAGAAATTAAAACAAGAGATAGAAAATACATGCACAAAAGGGCAATGTTACAATATAGTATCTCCAGATATATTGGGAAAATCAACTTGGTGCTGGATCTCAAGAGGGAAATTTCTAGAACGCCCTCAAGATGCCCTCAAGCTATTCTGAATTGGGCATTGTACCATGATCGGGAATTGAGCAGAGAGCATAAGGTGAAAGAATCCTTTGCTGCAGGTGATAATAACATGATGGAGCTCACACTGAAATTTGAGAAGCAGAAACTAAAAAAATGTGTGTCAGCATTACCCTGGGGTAAAGGGAGTTATAGAGGCATGAGAGAGGAGCTGATCTGAACTCATTGGCAGGGTTGACGGTGGAGCAGCAATGGCTGGAAAATCAGGACGCAATTCAAAAGCCACAAGCTATATACATCCCAAAGGGGAAAATGTACTCTAAAGAAAGCTGACACATCTGTGGATAACAAAAGAAGTCAAAGCCAACATAAAAGCCAAGCAGAAAGCAAAAAAGAGCAACAATTAGTGGAAAGTTAGTGGATTAGTTTCCTATTAAAAACCGACAGAGGGCTAGCAAAATATCATCGATGATATTTCTTCGGCAGTTTGACCGGGGCACGACTGTGCAAGGGCGTGGAGGTCGGCCAGTGAGAACAGCGGAGAGAGTTTAAAAGGAAGACAGATTTACAGAACGGGCGTCGGAGGAGCGGGCGACGGAGTTACGAGAGACAGAGTAGGAAGGCTTTGGCTCAACGGGGCTTCGGCGATAAAGTGTCGAGGCCAAGTAGATTATCTGTTTAAAATAAAGACAGAGAGTGTGTGTGTGAGCCCAGTTTTCTGTTGTCGGTGTCAGATGTGGGAGGTCCTTGAAACTCCCGGCCACTCGAACGAGCACATCTGCACCAGGTGCGTCGAGCTGCAGATCCTTAGAGACCGCGTTAGAGATCCTTAGAGACCGCGTCTGGTCAGGGAGAGTGAGGAGGTGATAGAGAGGAGCTATAGACAGGTAGTCACCCCGAGACCACAGGAGACACAGAAGTGGGTAACAGTCAGGAGAGGGAAGGGCTGGTACTGGAGAGTACCTCAGTGGCTGTACCCCTTAACAATAAGTATTTCTGTTTGAATACTGTTGGTGGGACGGCCTACCTAGGGAAGCAACACTGGTCGCGCCTCTGGCACAGAGTCTGACCTGTGGCTCAGATGGGTAGGGAAAGGAAGAGGATGGCGGTAGTGACAGGGGTCTCTATAGTTAGGGGGTAAGATAGGCGATTCTGTGGACGCAGGAAAGAAGCACAGATGGTAGTTTGCCTCCCAGGTGCCAGGGTCCGGGATGTTTCTGATCGCGTCTACGATGTCTTGAAGTGGGAAGGAGAACAGCTGGAGGTCGTGGTGTATATTGGTACCAACGACATAGGTAGGAAAAGGGAGGAGACCCTGAAAAAGGACAACAGGGAGTAAAGAAAGAAGTTGAGAAGCAGGACCTCAAAGTAATAATCTCCGGATTACTGCCTGTGCCACGTGACAGTGAGTATAAGAATAGAGTGAGGTCTCCACCTGCGGGGCTGAGGGATTGGAGCAGGGGGCAAGGATTCAGAATTCTGGATCATTAGGACCTCTGCTGGGGCAGGTGTGACCTGTACGAAAAGGACGGGTTGTGCTTGAATCCGAGGGGTCCATTATCCTGGCGAGAAGGTTTGCTAAGGCTATTGGGGAGAGATTAAACTTGAATTGCTGGGGGCTGCGAATCGAACTGAAGTGACAGAGGAAAGGGAGGTTGGCTCACAAATAAAGAAAGTTTGGAGAGAGTGTGAAAGGGAGGATAGGCAGCTGATAGAGAAGGGACGCATTCAGTCCGATGGTTTGAGATGTGTCTGTTTTGACGCGAGGAGTATCATGAATAAAGTGGATGAGAGTGCGTGGATCAGCACTTGGAGCTATGATGTTGTGGCCATTACAGAGACTTGGATGGTGCAGGGACAGGAATGGCTACTTCAAGTGCCAGGCTTTAGATGCTTCAGAAAGCATAGGGAGAGAGGCAAAAGAGGTGGAGGTGTGGCACTATTGATCAGAGATAGTGTCACGGCTGCAGAAAAGGAGCAAGTCATGGAGGGGTTGTCTCCGTAGTCTCTGTGGGTGGAAGTTAGGAATAAGAAGGTGTCAATAACTCTACTACGTGTTTTTATAGACCACCCAATATTAACAGGGACATCGAGGAGAAGATAAGGAGACAGATTCTGGAAAGGAGTAATAATAACAGGGTTGCTGTGGTGGGAGATTTTAATTTCCCAAATATTGATTGGCATCTCCCTGGAATGAGGGGTTTAGATGGGGCGGAGTTTGATAGGTGTGCTCAAGAAGGTTTCTTGACGCAATATGTAGATAAGCCTGCAAGAGGAGCGGCTGTACTTGATCTGGTATAGGGAAATAATCCCGGTCAGCTATCAGGTCTCTCACTGGGAGAGCATTTTGGAGATAGTGATTACAATTCTATCTCCTTTACCAGAGCATTGGAGAAAGATAGGAACAGACAAGTTAGGGAAACCTTTAATTGGAGTAAGGAGAACAATGAGGTTATCAGGCAGGAACATGGAAGCATAAACTGTAAACAGATGTTTTCACGGAAACGTACCGAAGAAATGTGGCAAATGTTCAGGGGATATTTGCGTGGGGTTCTGAATGGGTACGTTCCAATGAGACATGGAAAGGATGGTAGGGTACAAGATTCGTGGAGCACAAAAACTGTTGTATATCTAGTCAAGAAGAAAAGAAGAGCTCACGAAAGGTTTAAAAAACTAGGTAATGATAGGAATCTAGAAGATTATAAGGCTAGCAGGAAGGAGCTAAACAATGAAATTAGGAGAGCCAGAAGGGGCCATGAGAAGGCCTTGATGGATAGGATTAAGGAAAACCCCAAGACATTCTACAAGTATGTGAAGAGGAAGAGGATAAGACGTGACAGAACTGGACCAATCAAGTGTGACATTTGAAAAGTGTGTATGGAACGGGAAGAAATAGCCGAGGTACTTAACGAATACTTTGCTTCAGTATTCACTGCGGAAAAGGGTCTTGGCAATTGTAGGGATGACTTGCAGTGGACCGAAAAGCTTGAGAATGTAGATATTAAGAAACAGAATGTGCTGGAGCTTTTGGAAAGCATCAAGTTGGATAAGTCACCGGGACCGTACGGGATGCACTCCAGGCTACTGTGGGACGCGAGGGAGGAGATTGCTGAGTCTCTGGTAATGATTTTTGCATCATCAATGAAGACAGGAGAAGTTACGGAGGATTGGAGGTTTGCGAATGTGGTTCCCTTATTCAAGAAAGGGAGTAGAGATAGCCAAGGAAATTATAGGCCAGTCAGTCTTGCTTTGGTGGTTGGTAAATTGATGGAGAACTTCCTGAAAGGCAATATTTCTGAACACTTGGAGAGTCAAAATATGGTTAGGAATAGTCAGCATGGTTTTATCAAAGGCAGGTCGTGCCTTAAGAGCCTGATTAATTTTTTAAGGATGTTACTAAGCACATTGATGAAGGTAGAGCCATAGATGTCGTGTATGCGGATTTTAGCGAGGCATTTGATAAGCTACCCTATGCAAGGCTCATTGAGAAAGTAAAGGGGCATGGGATCCAAGGGGTCATTGCTTTGTGGATCCAGAACTGACTGGCCCACAGAAGACAAAGAGTGGTTGTAGACAGGTTATATTCTGCATGGAGGCCGGTGACCTGTGGTGTGCCTCAGGGATCTGTTCTGGAACCCCTACTCTTTTTGACTTTTATAAATGACCTGGATGAGGAACTGGAGGTATGTGTTAGTAAATTTTGCTGACGAAACAAATGTTGTTTGTGTTGTGGATAGTGTAGAGGGCTGTCACAGATTACAACTGGACATAGATAGGATGCAAAATTTGGCTGAGAAGTGGCAGATGGAGTTCAATCCAGATAAGTGTGAGGTGGTTCATTTAGGTAGGTCAAATATGATAGCAGAATGTAGTATTAATGGTAAGACGCTTGGCAGTGTGGAGCATCAGAGGGATCTTGGGGTTCGAGTCCATAGGACACTCAAAGGTACTACGCAGGTTGACTCTGTGATTGAGAAGGCATACAGTGCATTGGCCTTCATCAATCGTGGGATTGAGTTTAAGAGCCGACAGGTAACGTTACAGCTATATAGGACCTTGGTCAGGCCCCACTTGGAGTACTGTGCTCAAAACTGTTCGCCTCACTATAGGAAGGACGTGAAAACCATAGAAATGGTGCAGAGGAGATTTATAAGGATGTTGCCTGGATTGGGGAGCATGCTTTATGAGAATAGGTTGAGTGAACTCGGCCTTTTCTCCTTGGAGCGACGGAGGATGAGAAGTGACATGATAGAGGTGTACAAGATAATGAGAGGCATTGATCGTGTGGATAGTCAGAGGCTTTTCCCCGGGACTGAAATGGCTAGCACAAGAGGGCATAGTTTTCAGGTGCTTTGAAGTAGGTTTCAGGGGTAAGTTTTTTACGCATGGAGCTTAGAAAAATAGAGGGCTATGGGTAACCCTAGGTAGTTCTAAAGTAGGGACATGTTCGGCACAGCTTTGTGGGCCGAAAGGCCTGTATTGTGCTGTATGTTTTCTCTGTTTTTTTATGTTTCTAAGGTAAAGATGGAATACCCAAGTTAGCAGCCAATATTAAAGAAAATACCACGTGTTTCTTCAGATACATAAAGTTTAAAATAGACGCGTAAATGGATATCGGACTGCTGGTAAACGATAAATCAGAGGTAGTAATTCGATACAAGAAAATAGCGAACGAACTAAATTTGTATTTTGCATTAATTTCACACTGGAAGACACTAGTAGTGCGTCGAAAGTTCGAGAGAGTCAGCTGTTAGGAATTTATGACGTTGCCATTACTAGGAGACGTTTCTTCAGAAACTGCAAGATCTAAAGATAGATATGTCACCTGGATCAGATTGTGCTCTGCCCAGGGGGTTCTGAAAGAGGTGTCTGAAGAGATTGTGAATGAACTGGTAATGGCTTTTCAAGAATCACTAGATTCTAGAATAGTTCCCGTAGGGATGGAAATGCTCAGGCTGGATACACAATGGAAGACCGGTGGATGTTGGGCACTTGGAATTTCTAAAGGCAGCACACAAGATAGCACACATGATGCTGTTTAATAAGGTAAGAGTCCATGTTATTACAGGAAATATACTAGCATGGCTAAAGCAGTGGCTGACTGGCAGGACGCAAAGACTAGGAAACCAGAGAACGATTTCTGCTTGGCTGCCGGTGACTAGAGTGCTCTACATGGCTCTGCGTTTGGAACTCTTGTTTTTCCTTTATATGTCAATGACTTGGGTAATGGAAGCGATTGCTTTGTTGCAACGATTGCGGACAATACGAAGATAACTGGAGGGGCAGGAGGTTTCTAGGAAGGGAAGAGGCTGCGGAATGACTTAGAGAGGTTAAGAGAATGGGCAAGGAAGGGTCAGATCGAATACAATGTTGAAAAGTGTATGGTCATGCACTGTGGTAAATGAAATAAATGGGCAGACTGTTTTCTAAATTGAGAGAAATTTCAAAAAGCAGAGACGCCAATGGACTTGGAAGCCCTTATGCAGGATTCCCAAAACGTTACTTTGCAGGCTGAGTCGGTGGTAAGGAAAGTAAATTCCATGTTAGTATTTATTTCAAGAGGGCCAGCATATAAAGGCAAGGATGTAATGTTGAAGCTTTATAAAGTACTAGTGAGGCTTCACCTTGAGAGTTGTGAGTAGTTTTGGGCTCCTTATCTTAAACTGGATGTGCTGACACCGGAGAGGGTTCAAAGGAGGTTAAGGAAAATGATTCCAGGATTCACCGGCTTGTCACATGAACAGTATTCGCTGGGCCTGTGTTTACTGGAATTAAGAATGAAGGAGTAATTCATCGAAAGCTATCTAATGTTGAAAGGCCTCGACAACGTGGATGAGAGGATGAGAAAAGAATATTACATATATTGGGAGAGTCTACGGCCAGAGGTCACAGTCTCAGAATGGAAGGGCTACCTTTTGGAATGGAGATGAAGAGGAATTCGTTTTCAAGAGAGCAGAACTTGTTGAATTCGTTTCCCCAGGCGTCAGTGGAGGTCATGTCTTTGCGTATATGTAAGTTCCAGGTTGACATTTTCTTGATTGCTCACGGCATGAAGGGATATGGGGAGAAGGCCGGAAATTGGCGCTTAGAGCTGACAGTGGGGCTGGGGTGAAAATAAATGATGTTAAAAGTTCAAGCAAAGCTGCAAATAGAAAGGTTGTGAGTGGTGGTAAAAATCTTCTGAGGTGTATATATTTCAATGCTAGGGGTATTGCGGGGAAGGCAGACGAGTTGAGGGCGTGGATTGACACGTGGAATTATGACGTTATAGCAATTAGTGAAACTTGGCTACAGGAGGGGCAGGACTTAATATTCCAGGGTTCCGATGTTTCAGATGTGATCGAGGCAGAGGAATGAAAGGTGGGGGGGTAGCATTGCTTGTCAGGGAAAATGTTACAGCAGTGCTCAGGCAGGACAGATTAGAAGGCTTGTCTACTGAGTCATGGGTGGAGCTGAGAAACAGGAAAGGTATGGCCACATTAGTGGGGTTGTATGATAGACCACCCAATAGTCAGAGAGAATTGGAGGAGCAAACCTGCAGAGAGATAGTAGGAAACTGCAGGAAACATAAAGTTGTGGTGGTAGGGGATTTTAATTTTCCATATATTGACTGGGACTCCCATACTGTTAGGAGTCTAGATGGGTTAGAGTTTGTAAAATGTGTTCAGGAAAGTTTTCTCAATCAACATATAGAGGGACCAACTAGAGGGGATGCAATATTAGATCTCCTGTTAGGAAACGAGTTAGGACAAGTGACGGATGTATGTTTAGGGGAGCACTTTGGTTCCAGTGATCAAAACACCATTAGTTTCAACTTGATCATGGATAAAGATAGATCTGGTCCTAGGGTTGAGGTCCTGGACTTATTTCCACCTTGCATAATTTACATATTGTTATTTAGTTATTTATGGTTTTGTATTGCTATATTTATACTCTATTCTTGGTTGCTGCAACTGTAACGAAACCCACTTTCCCTCGAGATCGATAAAGTATGACTATGACTATGACTATGACTAAACTGGAAGAAGACCAAATGTGAGGAAATGAGAAAAGATCTAAAAAGCGTGGATTGGGACAGGTTGTTCTCTGGCAGGGATGTGATCGGTAGGTGGGAAGCCTTCAAAAGAGTAATTTTGAGAGTACAGAGCTTGTACATTCCCGTCAGGATTAAAGGCAAAGTGAATAGGAATAAGGAACTTTGGTTCTCAAGGGATATTTCAACTCTGATAGTAGTAGTAGTAGTAGTCATACTTTATTGATCCCGGGGGAAATTGGTTTTCGTTCCAGTTGCACCATAAATAATAAATAGTAATAGAACCATAAATAGTTAAATAGTAATATGTAAATTATGCCAGTAAATTATGAACTAATAAAGAATAAGAGAGAGTTGAATGACATGTACAGGAAACAGGGAGTAAATAAGGTGCTTGAGGAGTATAAAAAGTGCAAGAAAATACTAAAGAAGGAAATCAGGAGGGCTAAAAGAAAACACGGGGTTGCCTTGGCAGTCAAAGTGAAGGATAATCCAAAGAGCTTTTACAGGTATATGAACAGTAAAAGGATTGTAAGGGATAAAATTTATCCTCTTGAAGATCAGAGTGGTCGGCTATGTGCGGAACCAAAAGAAATGGGGGAGATCTTAAATGGGTTTTTTGCGTCCGTATTTACTAAGGAAACTGGCATGAAGTCTAGGGAATTACGGGAAACGAGTAGTGAGATCATGGAAACTGTACAGATTGAAATGGAGGAGGTGCTTGCTGTCTTGAGGAAAATTAAAGTGGATAAATCCCCAGAACCTGACAGGGTATTCCCTCGGACCTTGAAGGAGACTAGTGTTGAAATTGCAGGGGCCCTGGCAGATATATTTAAAATGTCGGTGTCTACGAGTGAGGTGCCGGCGGATTTGAAAATGGCTCATGTTGTTCCGTTGTTTAAAAAAGGATCGAAAAGTAATCCGGGAAATCATAGGCCGGTAAGTTTGACGTCGGTAGTGGGTAAGTTATTGGAGGGAGTACTCAGAGACAGAATCTACAAGCATTTGGATAGGCAGGGACTTATTAGGGAGAGTCAACATGGCTTTGTGCGTGGTAGGTCATATTTGACCAATCTATTGGAGTTTTTCGAGGAGGTTACCAGGAAAGTGGATGAAGGGAAGGCAGTGGGTGCTGTCTACATGGACTTCAGTAAGGCCTTTGACAAGGTCCCGCATGGGAGGTTAGTTAGGAAAATTCAGACGCTAGGTATACATGGAGAGGTGGTAAATTGGATTAGACATTGGCTCAATGGAAGAAGCCAAAGAGTGGTGGTAGAGGATTGTTTCAGAGAGTGGAGGCCTGTGACTAGTGGTGTACCACAGGGATCAATGTGGGTCCATTGTTACTTGTCATCTTGTCATAGTCCGGTCCGTGAAGTCCGTATTCCGGTTCACGGTCCAGTCCATCGACCCTTGCTCCAGGTTTTCCTATCTACCCTGTTTCTGTCTTGTTGAGCTCTAAATGAGTCAGCTGATGCTAGTTGGGGCTGGCTGCATAAATACATCCAGAGACCAGGGCATGGCTGCTGGATTGTTCTTGTCTTTACTCCTTGGATCCCTTCCTCTGCCTTCTGTTTCCTCGCCTGAAACCCTGCCTTGTCTTGCCGGTAACTCTCGCCTCGCCTGAAGTTCTGTCTCGCCTTGCTTTGCCAGAAGCCCTGCCTTGTCTTGCCGGTAACTCTCGCCTCGCCTGAAGTTCTGTCTCGCCTTGCTTTGCCAGTAGCCTTGCCTTGTCTTGCTGTCTGGTCCTGGAGCTACCCTGTACCTAGCTCCTTTCCTGTCCCTTGCCTCCGCCCAGGTAAGCCAGGCCGTCTTGCCGTTACCTGTGGTTGGTTCTGTCCCTTCCCGTCACTTGCCTCTGCCCAGGTAAGTCAGGCCGTCTTGCCATTACCTGGGGTTGGTTCTGTCCCTTCCTGTCCCTTGCCTCCGCCGAGGTAAGCCAGGCCGTCTTGCCGTTACCTGGGGATGGATCTGTCCCTTCCTGTCCCTTGACTCTGTCGTGTGGCAATTCGCGCCCTGCCCAGGAGGAGCCTGCCAAACCTCGCCTCAAGTCTCCAGTCTCCAGCCTCGCCTCGCCTCAAGTCTGCATCCTCCAGCCTCGCCTCAAGTCTGCAGCCTCCAGCCTCGCCTCAAGTCTGCAGCCTCCAGCCTCGCCTCAAGTCTGCAGCCTCCAGCCTCGCCTCAAGTCTGCAGCCTCCAGCCTCGCCTCAAGTCTGCAGCCTCCAGCCTCGCCTCAAGTCTGCAGCCTCCAGCCATGCCTCAAGTCTCCAGCCTCCAGCCACGCCTCACGTCTCCAGCCTCCAGCCTCGCCTCACGTCTCCAGCCTCCAGCCTCGCCTCACGTCTACAGCCTCCAGCCTCGCCTCAAGTCTCCAGCCTCCAGCCACGCCTCACGTCTCCAGCCTCCAGCCTCGCCTCACGTCTCCAGCCTCCAGCCTCGCCTCACGTCTCCAGCCTCCAGCCTCGCCTCGCGTCTCCAGCCTCCAGCCTCGCCTCGCGTCTCCAGCCTCCAGCCTCGCCTCGCGTCTCCAGCCTCCAGCCTCGCCTCACGTCTCCAGCCTCCAGCCTCGCCTCACGTCTCCAGCCTCCAGCCTCGCCTCACGTCTCCAGCCTCCAGCTTCGCCTCACGTCTCCAGCCTCCAGCCTCGCCTCACGTCTCCAGCCTCCAGCCTCGCCTCCAGCCTCCTGCCTCCTGCCTCCTGTCTCCTGCCTCACGTCTCCAGCCTCCAGCCTCCAGCCTCCAGCCTCCTGCCTCACGTCTCCAGCCTCCAGCCTCCTGCCTCCTGCCTCCTGCCTCCTGCCTCACGTCTCCAGCCTCCAGTCTCCTGCCTCCTGCCACACGTCTCCAGCCTCCAGCCTCCTGCCTCCCCTGCCTTACGTCTCCAGCCTCCAGCCTTCTGCCTCACGTCTCCAGCCTCCAGCCTCCTGCCTCACGTCTCCAGCCTCCAGCCTCCTGCCTCACGTCTCCAGCCTCCAGCCTCGCCTCACGTCTCCAGCCTCCAGCCTCGCCTCACGTCTCCAGCCTCCAGCCTCGCCTCACGTCTCCAGCCTCCAGCCTCCTGCCTCCTGCCTCACGTCTCCAGCCTCCAGCCTCCTGCCTCCTGCCTCACGTCTCCATCCTCCAGCCTCCTGCCTCCTGCCTCACGTCTCTAGCCTCCAGCCTCCTGCCTCACGTCTCCAGCCTCCAGCCTCGACTACAGCCTCCAGCCTCCAGCCTCCAGCCTCCAGCCTCCAGCCTCCTGCCTCCTGCCTCCTGCCTCCTGCCTCCTGCCTCCTGCCTCCTGCCTCACGTCTCCAGCCTCCAGCCTCGCCTCACGTCTCCAGCCTCCAGCCTCGCCTCACGTCTCCAGCCTCCAGCCTCGCCTCAAGTCTGCAGCCTCCAGCCATGCCTCAAGTCTCCAGCCTCCAGCCACGCCTCACGTCTCCAGCCTCCAGCCTCGCCTCACGTCTCCAGCCTCCAGCCTCGCCTCACGTCTCCAGCCTCCAGCCACGCCTCACGTCTCCAGCCTCCAGCCTCGCCTCACGTCTCCAGCCTCCAGCCTCGCCTCACGTCTCCAGCCTCCAGCCTCGCCTCACGTCTCCAGCCTCCAGCCTCGCCTCGTGTCTCCAGCCTCCAGCCTCGCCTCGCGTCTCCAGCCTCCAGCCTCGCCTCGCGTCTCCAGCCTCCAGCCTCGCCTCACGTCTCCAGCCTCCAGCCTCGCCTCACGTCTCCAGCCTCCAGCCTCGCCTCACGTCTCCAGCCTCCAGCTTCGCCTCACGTCTCCAGCCTCCAGCCTCGCCTCACGTCTCCAGCCTCCAGCCTCGCCTCCAGCCTCCTGCCTCCTGCCTCCTGTCTCCTGCCTCACGTCTCCAGCCTCCAGCCTCCAGCCTCCAGCCTCCTGCCTCACGTCTCCAGCCTCCAGCCTCCTGCCTCCTGCCTCCTGCCTCCTGCCTCACGTCTCCAGCCTCCAGTCTCCTGCCTCCTGCCTCACGTCTCCAGCCTCCAGCCTCCTGCCTCCCCTGCCTTACGTCTCCAGCCTCCAACCTTCTGCCTCACGTCTCCAGCCTCCAGCCTCCTGCCTCACGTCTCCAGCCTCCAGCCTCCTGCCTCACGTCTCCAGCCTCCAGCCTCGCCTCACGTCTCCAGCCTCCAGCCTCGCCTCACGTCTCCAGCCTCCAGCCTCCTGCCTCCTGCCTCACGTCTCCAGCCTCCAGCCTCCTGCCTCCTGCCTCACGTCTCCATCCTCCAGCCTCCTGCCTCCTGCCTCACGTCTCTAGCCTCCAGCCTCCTGCCTCACGTCTCCAGCCTCCAGCCTCGACTACAGCCTCCAGCCTCCAGCCTCCAGCCTCCAGCCTCCAGCCTCCTGCCTCCTGCCTCCTGCCTCCTGCCTCCTGCCTCACGTCTCCAGCCTCCAGCCTCGCCTCACGTCTCCAGCCTCCAGCCTCGCCTCACGTCTCCAGCCTCCAGCCTCGCCTCACGTCTCCAGCCTCCAGCTTCGCCTCCAGCGTCTCCTGCCTCACGTCTCCAGCCTCCAGCCTCCTGCCTCCTGCCTCACGTCTCCAGCCTCCAGCCTCCTGCCTCCTGCCTCACGTCTCCATCCTCCAGCCTCCTGCCTCCTGCCTCACGTCTCTAGCCTCCAGCCTCCTGCCTCACGTCTCCAGCCTCCAGCCTCGACTACAGCCTCCAGCCTCCAGCCTCCAGCCTCCAGCCTCCAGCCTCCTGCCTCCTGCCTCCTGCCTCCTGCCTCCTGCCTCCTGCCTCCTGCCTCACGTCTCCAGCCTCCAGCCTCCAGCCTCCTGCCTCACGTCTCCAGCCTCCAGCCTCCTGCCTCCTGCCTCCTGCCTCACGTCTCCAGCCTCCACTCTCCTGCCTCCTGCCTCACGTCTCCAGCCTCCAGCCTCCTGCCTCCCCTGCCTTACGTCTCCAGCCTCCAGCCTTCTGCCTCACGTCTCCAGCCTCCAGCCTCCTGCCTCACGTCTCCAGCCTCCAGCCTCGCCTCACGTCTCCAGCCTCCAGCCTCGCCTTACGTCTCCAGCCTCCAGCCTCGCCTCACGTCTCCAGCCTCCAGCCTCGCCTCACGTCTCCAGCCTCCAGCCTCGCCTCAGGTCTCCAGCCTCCAGCCTCGCCTCACGTCTCCAGCCTCCAGCCTCGCCTCACGTCTCCAGCCTCCAGCTTCGCCTCACGTCTCCAGCCTCCAGCCTCGCCTCACGTCTCCAGCCTCCAGCCTCGCCTCACGTCTCCAGCCTCCAGCTTCGCCTCACGTCTCCAGCCTCCAGCTTCGCCTCCAGCGTCTCCTGCCTCACGTCTCCAGCCTCCAGCCTCCTGCCTCACGTCTCCAGCCTCCAGCCTCCAGCCTCCTGCCTCACGTCTCCAGCCTCCAGCCTCCTGCCTCCTGCCTCACGTCTCCAGCCTCCAGCCTCCTGCCTCCTGCCTCACGTCTCCATCCTCCAGCCTCCTCCCTCCTGCCTCACGTCTCCAGCCTCCAGCCTCCTGCCTCCTGCTTCCAGCTTCCAGCCTCGCCTAGTCTCTTGCCTAGCCTCTAGACTGAAGACTCCAGCCTCCTGCTTAGCCCCGAGCCTGAAGACTCCAGCCTCTAGCCTGTAGCCTGTTGCCAAGCCAAGCCAAGTCTCTTGCCTCTAGCCTCAAGCTTCAAGCCTGTAGATTTCTGTCTTGTCCTGCCTGCCTGCCAAGCCTCGTCCTTGCCTAGTCATGGGGTCCGAGCCAGAGGCAAGACCCAGGTACTGGGTCCTTCTCCAGTCTCTGGCTCGGAGTCCAAGCCCGTGCTCCTAGCTCTTTTGTCCAGTCCTGTTCCAGGTTCCTGGTTTTCCTGTCCATGTCCTTGCCATCGCCCTGTATCCTAGTCCTGTCCCTAGTACTTCAGTGTCTGTGTCTTGCACTTGGGTCCGTTCCCAGCCGTGCGCTTATGACACATCTATATCAATGATCTGGATGATAATGTGGTAAATTGAATCAGCAAATTTGCTGATGATACAAAGGTTGGAGCTGTAGTGGACAGTGAGGAAGGATTTCATAGCTTGCAGAGGGATTTGGAACAGCTGGAAAAATGGGCGGGAAAATGGTAGATGGAGTTTAATACAGACAAGTGTGAGGTATTGCACTTTGGAAGGACAAACCAAGGTACAACATACAGGGAAACAAGAGGAATTCTGCAGATGCTGGAAATTCAAGCAACACACATCAAAGTTGCTGGTGAACGCAGCAGGCCAGGCAGCAGCTCTAGGAAGAGCTACAGTCGACGTTTCAGGCCGAGACCCTTCGTCAGTCCTGACGAAGAGTCTCAGCCTGAAACGTCGACTGTACCTCTTCCTAGAATTGCTGCAAGGTCTCGGCCTGAAACGTCGACTGTACCTCTTCCTAGAGATGCTGCCTGGCCTGCTGCGTTCAGCAGCAACTTTGATGTGTGCTGCTAGAACATACAGGGTAAATGGTAAGGCACTGAGGAGTGCGGTAAAACAGAGGGATCTGGGAATACAGATACAAAATTCCCTAAAAGTGGCGTCATAGATAGATAGGGCCGTAATGAGAGCTTTTGGTACATTAGCCTTTATTAATCAAAGTATTGAGTATAAGAGCTGGAATGTTATGATGAGGTTTTATAAGGCATTGGTGAGGCCAGATCTGGAGTATTGGGTTCAGTTTTGGTCACCAAATTACAGGAAGGATATTGATAAGGTTGAAAGAGTGCAGAGAAGGTTTGCAAGGATGTTGCCGGGACTTGAGAAACTCAGTTACAGAGAAAGGTTGAATAGGTTCGGACTTCATTCCCTGGAGTGTAGAAGAATGAAGGGAGATTTGATAGAGGTATATAAAATTATGATGGGTATAGATACAGCGAATGCAAGCAGGCTTTTTCCGCCGAGGCAAGGGGAGAAAAAAACTAGAGTATATGGGTTAAGGGTGAGGGGGGAAAAGTTTAAAGGGAACATTGGGAGGGGGGGCTTCTTCACAGAGAGTGGTGGGAATGTGGAATGAGCTGCCAGACGAGGTTCTTTTTTAACATTTAAGAATAAATTGGACAGATACATAGATGGGAGGTGTATGGAGGGATATGGTCCGTGTACAGGTCAGTGGGACAAGGCAGAAAATGGTTCAGCACAGCCAAGAAGGGCCAAAAGGCCTGTTTCTGTGCTGCAGTTTTTCTATAGTTTCTATTTTCTAGAGGAAAAATAGATCAGCTATGATGAAATGGCGTAGCAGGCTCGATGAGCCACATGACCTAATACTGCTCATACATTACACTCTAAAGTTCTGTGGTCATAAAAAGTGAAAACTCCCGATGCCTTTCCCCTTTTACCACCAAAAAGGATCGTCTAAGTCGAATTCACACCGTTTGGATTTGCAACAGCATCTCCTCACGATCTCCATCAGGGCAGATACTTAGCCTCGAGCTCTACGGGCGTTACATTTGTAACTGTGCGGAGAAACACGGGATCAACGCCCTATTGAAGTTTCTTGCAGGCCGAATCAAACGTGGTGGCCAATTAGCATGTCAGAGGAGATTGAAAATCTGACTAAGTGGTGCCATACCAACAACCTCTTACTCAATGACATGAAGACCAAGAAGCTAATATTGACTTCAGTGAAAGGAAACCAGAGGTCTAAGAGCCAGTCCTCATCGAAGGATCAGAGGTGGAAAGAATCAGCAATTTTACATTAGTCGCTGTTATTGTTTCGCGCTGCGTCGCCTGGGCACAGCACGTCAGTGCAATTACGAAGAAAGCACATCAGCGTCTCTACTTCCCTGGGAGTTTGCAAAGATTCGGTAAGGCATCTAAAACGTCGACAAGAGACTATAGATTTGTAGTGGAGAGTATATTGACTGGTCCAATGCCTAAGAGTCCATGACGTCATCCACGCTGGTAATGATCCTGATAGTCGTACAGTGATAACTGTTCCAAAACTGGCGCGAGTGGGAACTAAGGACGCTACACCGTCTGCCCGATGGTAGTAGCGAGAAGCGAGCGAGAGCCAAATACAAGAGGAAACATGCCTTGCTGGGCTGTGAGGCGGATGCGGATAGCGGGAATAGGACAGTTACTTCCAACAGGATTGCCATGTATATAGTGCGCTGAAAGGCCTTTGGTGGGTTATGTCACATCCAGCTTCACATAGTTCACCATCAAAATGCTGGCGGCGACTGGGGGCAGCAAGCATACGGTCGCAAGACATTAAAATTGGCCAGTCAGGCTGAGGGAAACATGAGAACTGTCGTGTAAATATCGAAAATGATGGCAAGCTATGTTTTGATAAAATTAAAGAGAAGAAGAAACGTTTATGGCTGTCCAAACCGGAAATACATTCCACAATGTTGCTGTTATATCTTCTAGGTTAACGGACAGCAAGTGGTTTTATGTTCCTCTTTAAGCTCTTATTTTTTAGCTAAATATAATCAAAATAAAATGTTGCCTTGAAAGCAATGTGATTGGCGCTGGAGATATGTCGCAATCGATGTCCTTCAATTAAAAGTAAAAGAACGTGATTTAATGAGACAAAAATGGTATAGCCGCTTGCAACGCTTTCCATAAATTTGCACAATGAAAATAAGTGTTAAGAGGGAGTAATGAAAGTCATTTGCAGTCTGAGAGGAAATGGTAAGAGATTGAAAGTAAGAGATTTTCTGACATGCTGAACGACGGAACAGTATTGAGCGGCAAAGGAAACTATTTCTGCTTGAACATAAACTTTTTTGTTGGTAAGGTTTCAGTACATGCCTGTAGTTTCAATTTTACTTTGATCTTCTTCGCCAAGATTTCTTACTTTACAGTGGACGCCGAGAATAAATAGCATTAACGTGATGCTTGAAGGAAAGAATATTACGTATGCCTGAAAAACACTTCAACAGTCTTTTAAGATACAGGATGTTAAGCACGAGACTCGTCAACCTGAAGATGGAAAAACGTTTCTAGCCATAATATTGAAGGGAATCTCCTATGAAATAAACAAAAGCAGTTCATCTCTGACAAACCCAGTCTAACCGAGTAAACCTGAAGAAAGTGGAAGAAGATTTCTTTATTTGCCTGTTGTTTCAAGTTTATTTCAATTATATTCATCATTATTTTAAATTTCTCCACCAGTTATGGAGAATGTGTAAGCGTGTTTAAAGGACCGAAATATCAATCAACTAGAAAGTAATTATCTCAATGTATGGATCACACTAGCATCACGTAGCTCTGCCCAATTAATCCAATCAATTTAAATGTAATTCAGTCGATGAAAAAAATCACATCAGCAACAGTTTATTCTTCGGGACACTTGAGGGAATACAGTTCGCTGCCCTTGTTGCAAAAATAGATTTCTACGTTTCAAAAAGCCAGCGTTGCGCATTTATGGTGTATTCTCAGACCCACTGATAATTCAGAAAATTTCTGTGAATTCATAACGAAACATACAATTAAACTTACGTTTTATCTACGAAGTTGGTCATTCAATATGACCAGACGTTTCACTCCCTTCTTCATCTTTTCCCTGAATTTCTTCTGTCACAGTGTGTAGATACACGTGTTGCTGAAGGTGGAGATAAATTGCAACATGAACCCAAACTCTTGCAGGATCAACGACGGTGAATTGAAATATCTGTCTATATAAAAGTAATTCTGAGCTTGCTTGATCATAGTAGAGATTATAAAGTGGATCCACAATAAAATTAAATTGGCTGATAGAGCGAACAGCAAAATCATTGACTTTCTCCGGTTCTCCACCTCAGAATCCTTCTTATTGTCATTGCTGCCCCGGAGTCCCCGGCGGACTCTGTTTGCCGCAATAATATGACTGACTGTTAAAGCTTTGAATAATAGAATTAAACCGATTGGCGATAAAGGTGTAATGATACTATTGATCATCTGGTAAGCTTTCCACACTGGTGAAGTAAAGTAATCTGCCCTGACAATACAATGCAATGGTGGGTTGTCAATAATCGCGTAATGGTCTACTGAAAAGTAAAATGGAACAACTTTAAACAACTCCCTATGCCAACAGTCACTAGCACCATAATTGGCGCCCTCTGGGTACAATATCGTTTCCGCAGCTTTTGACTAGAAATTGCAATATATTTTGTGAAAGCTACCATCATCCAAACAGAACAGTCCATGGCTGCGAGGCTTTATACAACTGATGTAGCGAAAATCGGAGTTATGTGCAAAAATCTCTCAAAAACATAAATATTATTGCTCAGCTCCAATACAACTCCAATAAGAACACCCATTAAATCAGCTGTTGCCGTTGCCACCAGTTAACGGGTGATGCATTTGGAAAGTCCGCACTTTCCCCGACACATGATCACAATAGCCATTACATTAACTGCAAATAAGAGTTAGTTTCGAGCGCACAAAATCCGATCCTTTTTATTTGATTTGCATACAAAGAATTGTTTACCAATGGAAGGGAAACCGTCCTTCTGATGCCAAGGCTGTACAGGAAAGACTTGAAAACAACTAAGTTCATGAGCTGGAGTAGCCAAGTCAGAGTCCAGACCTTAATCGAATTCAAAATTTCTGGCTGGACTTGAAAAGGGCTGTTCACTCACAATCCCCATGCAATCTGACAGAGCTTGAGCAGTTTTGTAAAGAAGAATGGGGAAAAATTGCAGTGTCCAGATGTGCAAAGCTGATAGAGACCCATCGACACAGACTCGAGGCTGTATTTGCTGCCAAAGGTGCATCTACTAAATATTGACTTGAAGGGGGTGAATACTTATGCAATCAATTATTTTGTGTTTTGTATTTGTAACTAACTTAGATTACTTTGCAAAGATCTGTTTTCACTTTGACACGAAACAGTCTTTTGTTGTTGATCAGTGTCAAAAAAGCCAAATTAAATCCAGTGTGATTCAATGTTGTAAAACAATAAAACATGAAAACTTCTGTGGGGGGGGTTGTTTGTGAGGGGGTGAATACTTTTTATAGGCACTGTGTATACTTGCAGTAATTCATTTTTTTATATATTTATCATGCACTGCATTGTACTGCCGCCGCAGAGTTAACAAATTTCATGACATATGGCAGTGATATTAAACCTGGTTCTAGATTTTGCTATCTGGATTGAAATGGGGATGTGGATCAGAATGTATGGATTGGGATGTATGCACCGCGGAATGCCGAACACAGATTCTGGATGTGAAAGTTGGGACTGGAAGACGTAAACGTGGAAAGGTGGAATTGGGGCGTATGCACTGGTATGTATTGATGGAACACAGGCACTGGGATGTGTTGATGCGATCGCCTGGACCGGAATGTTTGCGTGGATGGGAATCTCCAGACTGGAATAGTCGGGTGTAGAATGTCTGGGAGGAAATGGGAATCTGGTGAACTGAATGTGTGAATGGGAATGTGGAAAAGTGAATGCGTGCATGGGAATGAGAATGAGAGTGGGAATGCGAGGATAGGAATGAGAATGTTGAAAAGGGAATGCGTGCGTGGAAATATGGGGATAGGAATGGGAATGGAAATGTGAGAATGGGAATGTGTGGATGGGAATGAGAAAATTGAAAAGGGAATGCATGGGAATGTGGGGATGGGAATGTGAATGTGAGAATGGGAATGGGAATGGGGGATGAGAATGGGATGTGGAATGGGGATGTGGGGATGGGAATGAGAATGTTGAAAAGGGAATGCGTGTGTGTGAATGTGGGGATAGGAATGTGAATGCGAGAATGGGAAGGTGGGAATGCAAATGAGAATGTGAGGTTGGGAATTATAATGTGGGGATGAGAATGGGGGATGGGATTGAAAATGTGGGACTGGGAATGGGAATATGGGGTTCGAAATGGGAATATTGGAATGTGGAGATGGGAATTGGAATGTGGGAAAGGGAATATTGGAATGTGAGGATCAGAATCTGAGGTTGCGAATGGGAATGTGTGGTCCTAAATAAGCAGACAGGATGAGGAATATGGGAATCTAGTTCCAATGAGTGTCTGTTGTGACAAAAGACCAAGTTATCAGAAGATTGATGCCGATAAGAGAGATAAGAGAGAGACAAATGGGGGAAACATTCAAAATGCTAATAAGAGAGAGACGAGAGAGATTAACGAAAAGAGACACAGTTTCGAGTATTGTGAGACCGGTTGCTTTGAACCTGAACTGTTTGAAGTGTGATGGACAGGCGATACCCCAGCAGGGGGATAAAAGGAACAGGTTCGCTGAGGCAAGAACACACCACGACACCACGAGATAACGAGACCTTGGAAGTGCGTTGTGCCCCCCCCCTCCACAAGTTGGTGGAAGTTTTGGAAGTCTGGTCGCGGGACTGACCATAGACGCACAGGGTGGAAAGGCCGGAACCTGATGTGTGTGTCCACCCTTGCCTGGGTGCCGGGTTCACTGCAGAGGAACGATCGTATCCGGAACGGAGGGGTCACAGTCGGTGACCTCAGAAGACATTACAAAGGGCTCGCCCGAAAGCTAACTGCGAGGAATATCAAAGGTCTGTTTGAATCCGATTTGAATATCATCATTCGCTCTCTCTCTCTCTCTCTATCCCCCCAACGGCACAACAGCGATTACTGCGAACTGAACTAATCTGAACTGAACTCTGTGTCACTTGAGACTGATCATTTTACCCCTAGACTGCGATAGAGCTTGATTGATCCTATTATCTTAGTTCTGTGTACATGTGTGTCTATTCATTGCTAACCTGTTGCATTTATATCCTTACTATCAGAGTACTGTGTTACTTATTTCTTTAGTAAAACTTTCTTAGTTCCAGTAATCCAGACTCCAACGAAGTGGTCGATTTCTGCTGGTTTTGGCAACCCAGTTATGGGGTACGTAACGTAAGTGGGGGCTCGTCCGGGATTTTGAACGCTAAAGTTGGGGACTGGGTAAATTGACTGGGTTAAAATTCCCGAAAGAAAGAAAAGGCAAACAGCAGAAATGGAGATTGAGGAATTTCTAAAGGAACCGACCTTGGAGGCATTAGAGGATGCCAGGAAAGCGGAATTGGCAGCTGTGGCCAAACGGTTGAATCTTTTTAAGGGGAAGTCGACAATGAGGAGAGAGGAGATGCACAGATCTATCACTGAGCATTATGTACCTAAAGGTGTGTTTCCCCAAGGGGAGCTGGAGGTGATATCTATTGGAAAACCTGGTGGAGACGCAGTACAGGTGCAGATTGAAAAATTGAGACTCGAGCACGAGTTCCGGGTAAGGCAGCTAGAACATGAAGAGAAACAGTTAGAACGGCAAGAGAGAGAGAGGCAGTTACAACGCAAGGAGAGGATAAAACAGTTGGAGCGAGAAGAGAAGCAGTTGGAGAAACAGAGGGAAAGGGAATTTGAGCTGGAGAGGTTAAAGATGACGGCAGCGCAGGGGCCCATGCCGAACCAAGGTGGAGGTTTCAGGGTGACCCAGGAGGTTAGGCTGGTTCCCCCATTTGACGAGACCGATGTTGATCAGTACTTCCTCCATTTTGAAAAAGTTGCTGCAAGTCAGGACTGGCCGAGGGATAAGTGAGCTGTTTTGCTTCAGAGTGTACTTAAAGGAAAAGCCCAACAAGCTTACTCGGCTTTGTCCGCAGAAGATGCCCAGAGGTATGAGGTGGTGAAAGAGGCCATAATCAGGATTTATGAGTTGGTCCCGGAGGCATACCGGCAGAGGTTCCGGAATGCGAGGAAGCAGTGGGGCCGCACGTATTTAGAGTTTGCCCGTGAGCTGCAGACATATTGTGAGCGTTGGTGCGCCTCGAAAGGGGTCAATGGGGATTATGACAGACTGCTACAGCTCATCCTGATTGAGCAGTTTAAAGGTTGTGTCCCTGAAGGTATGAGACCCTACCTAGATGAGAAAGAGGCAAACACTTTAGCCGCAACTGCTAAGTTAGCGGATGAGTAAGCGTTGACGCATAAAACGAAGTTTGCCCCGAGTAAAGGCTACCAGAAGGCTAGTCAAGAAGGCGGGGAGAGTCCGCCAGAAAAGTCAGAAAGTAAGCCGGGGACTAGTGAGAAGGATAAGGAAGACCGGGAGCAGTTTGGTAGGAAGTCTCCTGGGGTCGTGTGCTATAATTGTGGGAAGACCGGTCACTTTGCGCCCAGGTGCTTTGCCCCAAAGAAGGAGACGGGGAAAGGGAAAACGACGGTTCCGACTGGCTGTATTGAGCTGGTAAACAAACCGCTAGGAGAGAAGAAGTCTGATAAAGTTCAGGAAGGGCGCGAGAGGTTTATCTCGGCCGGATTGGTGTCGGTGAAGGAGGGGTTAAACCCAGTTCCAGTACGGATCTGGAGAGACACTGGAGCTTGTCAGTCATTGATATTAAAGAGTGTGTTAGACTTTAGTTCAGAGACCCAGACTGGGGAGGTCAGGGTGATAAAAGGCATTGGAAAAGGGACTGAAGCAGTACCTTTGCACCAGATACACCTAAAAAGCGACTTGGTCTCTGGACCGGTCACGATCGGAGTGAGGCCCGAACTACCGATGAAAGACGTGGAGGTCTTACTCGGTAATGACCTCGCCGGCGGCAAGGTGTACCCAGCAGTAAGATTGACAAGCCAGCCTGCCAGGATTGAGGCCCCGCCCATGGACTCACAGGTTTATCCCGTTTGCGCAGTGACTCGGGGCATGTCTAGAAAGACTGCCGAAGTAAATATAGCTTTGGCTGAGACGTTTTTACCAGCCTTGTATCAGAAGGGGTTAGAAAGTGAGGAGCAGCGTAGTGAAACGGAAATTAAGGTAGATTTATCATTAGCAATGAAGGAATTTGTACAGGCACAGGAGCGAGACGAGGAGCTGATGGTTTTGATGGAGACAGCTCTCTCCGAAGAAGAATTAAAAAGGGAACCAGTGGGCTATTGTGTGGAGGAGGAAGTGCTAAGGAATAAAGGGAGACCAAATGCCGTGCCCGCAGATGAGGAATGGGGGATGGTGCCAAAAATTTATGGGGATGAGATTCTTAACCTGGCCCACAAGAGACCCCTCGGTGGACATTTTGGGGGGAGGAAAACAGTCGGCGGAATCATGAAAGAGTTTTACTGGCCACACATAGGGAAGGATGTTATTGACTATTGTAGACGTGAGCTAACACAGTCACAGGCTTTTGATATGCTAACAGCTTGCCACGATAGGCGAACAAACCTAGTCGGTGTTATCGCGAAAATTAATGAGGCTAGGGTGCCACCTGATAAGCGGAGGACCCATTTTGAAAAGGTAAGTGTGGTGCCGACCAGATGGGAGAACTCTATTGTGTTGACCAACTTTGCTGATGAGTTCTCTCACTTAACCCCCGAACAAAGCCAGCTGCCGCCAAAGCTAATTAAACGGCACGCGCACGTATGTCCGAAAGTCCCGAGGCGATGCAAAGAGCCGAGACACGGTATTGTTGTCACATCAGGTCAGCCTAGTGAGCAACTCCCCTATAGGATGATTAAATCAGTGACAAAAGGGCTAAAGAACGCAGAAGCGTATATTGGCGATGTAGTGGTCTGGAGTGACACGTGGGAGGAGCTCATTGTGGCATTGTTTAAACGGCTGTTTGAAGCCAGCCTGACAGTGAACCTCGCAAAAAGTGAATTCGGCCACGGAAAAATCACTTATCTGGGATTTGTGGTAGGACAGGGGCAGCTGGCTCCGATGCAAGCTAAGGTACGGGCTATCACTGAAGTCCCCACCCCGACAGAGAAGAGAGCCCTGAGAAGGTTCTTGGAGATGGTGGGGTACTATCGGAAGTTTGGCAAAAATTATGCGGATATTACCCACCCTCTTACTAAGCCCTTGCCAAAGAATGCTAAGTTTGTGCGGGACGACCCTTGTTATCTTGGTCCGGGACGAAAACCACTGAGAAGTTACACTGATCACAACTCATTAGTGTTTTTGGCCACTATGAAGTTTGTAAATTGGAGCCTGGTCTTAGAGGATTATTAAAATAACACATATAAAAGGAACGGAAAATGTGATTGCTGACTGTCTGTCAAGGTGTTAACAACATAAAGTGCTCTGTATTAGCCAAATAGCTGATGAACATGTATAATTGTGTGTATCTAATAATGTATTCATGCCTATAATTTTTACCCCGATAAAAATCCGTTGAAGGGTAGGGGTGTGACAAAAGACCAAGTTATCAGAAGGTTGATGCCGATAAGAGAGAGACAAATGGGGGAAACATTCAAAATGCTAATAAGAGAGAGACGAGAGGGATTAACGAAAAGGAGACACAGTTCCGAGTATTGTCAGACCGGTTGCTTTGAATCTGAACTGTTTGAAGTGTGATGGACAGGCGACACCCCAACAGGGGGATAAAAGGAACAGGTTCGTTAAGGCAAGAACACACCACGACACCACGAGATAACGAGACCCTGGAAGTGCGTTGTGCACCCCCCCCCCCCCCCGCCCCAACAAGTTGGTGGAAGTTTTGGAGGTCTGGTCGCGGGACCCACCATAGACGCACAGGGTGGAAAGGTACGATCGGCGGGAACCTGGTGTGTGTGTCCACCCTTGCCTGGGTGCCGGGTTCACCGCAGAAGAACGATCGTATCCGGAACGGAGGGGTCACAGTCGGTGACCTCAGAAGACATTACGAAGGGCTCGCCGAAGGCTAACGGTGAGGAATATCAAAGGTCTGTTTGAATCCGATTTGAATATCATCATTCGCTCTCTCTCTCTCCCCAACGGCACAACAGCGATTATTGCGAACTGAACTAAACTGAACTGAACTCTGTGTCACTTGAGACTGATCATTTTACTCCTAGACTGCGATAGAGCTTGATTGATCCTATTATCCTAGTTCTGTTCCTAGTTCTGTGTACATGTGTGTTTTATCATTGCTAACCTGTTGCATTTATATCCTTACTATTAGAGTACTATGTTACTTATTTCTTTAATAAAACTTTCTTAGTTCCAGTAATCCAGACTCCAACGAAGTGGTCCATTTCTGCTGGTTTTGGCAACCCAGTTACGGGGTACGTAACAATGTTCAGATTGGATTCTAAAAGATGCTGGGTGTAGTGATCCCAACGTGTGGGTCGGGAATAGAAGGGTGCAGATGTCTGGTTTCGGACTTCCGTAAATGGGTTGGGGGGGGGGAGTGGTGCTGCATGGGAACAGGATCGAGATGTGTGGATCGATTTTGGATATACGCAGAGGAGTGTATAGCTGGGGAATATGTGGATCTCAGAGTCACTGGGCACTAGGGCAGGAACGATCTAGACCACGCCGACTTCATCTTCTGCCTGCTCCCATGGACCAGCACTGGAACCATAGCCCTCCCATCCCTGTCCCTATCCAAACTTCTCTTAGGCATTGAAATCGAGTTAACGCCCACCGGTGGCAGCGGCAGCTCGTTCCGTACTCACGCCGCCCTCTGAGTGAAGAAGCTCCCCTTCAGCTTCCACTGTTCACCCAGAGCAATGACTCCTAGTTGTTGTCTCACCCACCTGGAAGGGGAAAAGCTTGCTTGCATTTGCCCTCCAAATTGTGTATTCCTCCAGTATATCGCCCCTCAGCCTCCCACTCCTACTGTAAAGCATGGTGGGGGCTGCATCATGCTGTGGGGATGCTTCACTGCAGCAGGTCCTGGAAGGCTTGTGAAGGTAGAGTTTAAAATGACCGCAGCAAAATACAGGGAAATCTGGAGGAAAACCTGATGCAGTCTGCAAGAGAACGGCGACTTGAGAGAAGATTTGATTTCCAGCAAGACAATAACCCCAAGCATAAAGCCAAATCTACACAGGAATGGCTTAAAAACAACAAGGTTAATGTCCTGGAGTGGCCAAGTCAGAGTTCAGACCTCCATGCAATCTGACAGAGCTTGAGCAGCTTAGTAGAGAAGAACTAGGAAAATTTGCAGTGTCCGAATGTCCAAAGCTGATTGAGTCGTATCCACATAGACTCAAGGCTGTAATTCCTGCCGAAGGTTCATCTACTAAATACTGACTTGAATGGGGTGAATACTTATGCAATCTATTATTTTGTGTTTTGTATGTGTAATTAATTTAGTTCACTTTGCAGAGATCTATTTTCACTTTGACGGCAAAGAGTATTTTTCAGTTATTCAGTGTCAAAAAAGCCAAGTAAAATTTAATGCTGTAAAACAATAAAACATTGAAGCTTCCAGGAGGGCTGAATACTTCTTATAAGCACTGTATAACATTCATGCTTTGGAGGGTCAGGCAAGGTAAATTGCTGGAACTACATCAATATTGGTGCTAACGCGGTTGTCACAGTTAACAAAGGAACCAGCTATAAGGAACAGCCAGAAGAAAAAGGAAGCATTTGCTTGAAATCTGATCAGACGGAAATCCCTCATCAGACAAAGTACTCTGTGCAATGGTTCTTTCAGGCGAACATAATACAGAGCCGCTGATAGACCAAGAAGAAATCGCACTCATGTTCCAGTTACTTACGAGGGATAACAATCGCAGTCAGTACAGGATAACCAACACTCTCTTTGTAGTAAATTGCTGCATATTACACTTCCCGTGTGACAATTTTATCTATTTTTTGTTCACTCTTCTGAAGGAGAATATCGCACATTCCTTCTCTATGACACAACATGTTATATGCTTATATGAAAATATAACTGGGGCAACATTGTTAACTTTATAATCACTTTCAAATCATAATTTGTAACCGTTGGCGCAGTCCTTTATGACTCTTAAATTAATAAAGGAAATTTAATTTGTTTTGTACATCGGGTAAACTAAATTCGCAGTGGATGAGAACATGAGTGATAGCGGCTGAGCATGAGGTAGTTGGTTTACAAAGACAGGAACTTGACTAGGGTTACTCCTAACAAGGAGAGGCAGATGATAGAGCGATACTGCAGTCAATAGGTTAAGTTGTGGTGTAAAAGGCGGCCAAAATCGAAAAGAGTGTATACAGAATTAAAGGTGTTTTGTCTGAAAGCACGCTGCAGATGGAATTATATAGATTAACCTGCAGCAGAGTTGCAGGTTGGCAGGTATGGTATTGTGAGGATCACTAAATTGTGACTGAAAAAAAGTATATAGCTGGGAGCTTAACGTCCACGGATACACATTTTATCGAAATGAGAGGCAGACGGATGGCATGGCGAGAGTGTTAAAATGAAACCGCATCATTAGAAAGGCGTGACGTAGTGTCGGAAGTTGTTGAATCGTTGTGGGTAAAACAACAAGGATAAATGGACGCTGTTGGGAGTTATACGCAGACTTCGAAACAGTAGTCCGAATGAGGTCAACTAATTACAAAAGGATAGCGAAAATACATGCTGAAAGAACAATGTTACAATAGTCATGGGGATTTCAATATGCAGGTAGACTGGGAAGAACAGATTGATGTTGGATCGCAATAGAACTTATTTCAGTAATGCCTGAAGGAGCCTTTTTAAAGCAGCTCATGTTTGGGCCCTCTAGGGGACCAGCTATTCTGGATTGGATTTTGCGTAATGAATGCAAGTTGATTACAGAATTAAGGAAAAAGAAAACTTCAGGGAAAGTAATCCTAATATGACAGAATTCACACAGATGTGTCGGCATTACAGTGGAGTAATGGAATTTAAAAAGGCATGAGAGAGGAGTGGCCAAAACTGATTGGAAAAGAACACTGGCAGGGATGACGGCAGAGTAGCAAAGGCTGGAATTTCAGGAAGTTATTCGGAAGCCACGGGATAGATGCATTCCAAAGATAAGAAGTATTCTAGTGGCGAGCTGACACAACCGTAAATAACAGAAGTCAATGCCAACATAAAACCCAAAGACAGGGCCATTAATCGAGCAAAAATTAGAGGGAAGTTAGAGGATTGGTAAGCTATTTTAAACCACCAAAGTGCAGCAAAAAATAGTTAAGAAGGAAACCAAGGATTACGAAATTACGTTAGCTGATAATATTAAAGAGGATACCATTTTATTTCTCGAATACATAAAGTTTATAAAAGACACGAAAGTAGTTATTGGACCGCAGGTAAATTGAAGCTAGAGAGGTAGTAATTGGAGACAGTGAAATGGCGGATGAACTGTATGAGCATTTTGGATGCCTTCACTATGAAAGACACTAGCAGCGTGCTGAAAGTTCAAGAGTGCCAGGGTTCTGAAATGTGTGCAGTTGCCATTACCAGAGAGAAGTATCTTGCGATAATTAAGGGTCTGAAGTTAGATGCATCACCTGGTCCAGATGGTGCGAAGCCCACGCTCTGAAAGAGGTGTCTGAAGAGACTGCGGACGCAATAGTAATGATCTTTCAAGGATTACTGGATTCTGGAATGTTTTCAGTAGAATAAAAAATTGCAAATGTCACTCCTCTCTTCAAGAAGGGAGAGAGGCAAAATACTAGAAATTATAGGCCAGTAAGTCGGACTTCAGCGTTTGAGAACATCCAGGAGTCGATTGTTAAGAATGTGCTATCGGGATACTTGGAGTCACAAGAGGCCGTAGTCAGCACTGATTCCCCAAGGGAAATCATGCCCGTCAAAACTGTTGCAATTCTTTGAAGGGATAACGGGCCGAATAGACAAGGAAGAATCGGTGTGCTGGATTTCCTGAAGATAGATAGCAAGGTACCACACACAGGGCTGCTTAACAGAAAATATAACAGCATGGATAAACTAGTGGTTGAATGGTGGGAAACAAAGGATAGGAGGGAACAACACTTTCTGCTTGGCTGCTGTTGCTTAGTGGTGTTCCACATATGGTTGTGTTAGGACCGCTTCTTTTTGCGTATCTCATATGTCATTAACTTGGGTGACGGAATTGATGTTGTTTTGCAAAGCTTGCGGGCGATACGAAGGTTGGTGGAGGAGCAGGTAGTTTTGAGGAAATAGAGACGCTACAGAAGGAGTTAGACAGATTAGGAGAATGAGCAAAGAGGTGGCAGATGGAATACAATATCTGGAATTTTATCGTCATGCACTTTGATAGAAGAAATAAAAGGGTTTCTAAATGGAAAGGAAAATTCAAAAGGGAGGCGCAAAGGAGTCCTTCTGCAGGTTTCCCAAACTATTAATTTGCAGGTTGAGTCAGTGGTGAGAAGGGCAAATGCGCTGTTATCATTCACTTCAAGAGGACTATTTTGTATAAACAAAGATGTAATCATGAGTATTGTGAGTAGTTTTAGACCCTTTCATCACTCTTATTGTTTGCATTATGGTGTAAACGAACTATGGCCCCGGCGCAGGTAGATGGGAGTAGCAGTTTAAATGGCTTCAGAATTGAATAGATGAGCCGAATAGTCTGTTTCCACGACTGCATAAACCGTGAACATGTCGTGGTGACGGCAAAGTGCTGTAAAGCTTCAGTTTTGGGCATTGGTACCAACTCAAGTTTAAAAGGAAAAGAACCGTTAATGCTTTGGAAGGTCGAGCAACGTAAAATGGTGGAGCAAGATCAGTTATTACAGTTGACAAAGAAACCAGCAACAAGGAAAGAACTATACGGCCTGAGGGGGGGGGGGGGGGGAAACAAATGTTTGAAACCTGAATAGACCCAAATCCCTCGTCAGACAAAACACTTAGTACTATGGATTTTACGACGAGTCAAATTCAGTACAGCAGATAGACCATGAACAAGTCGCAAGCATTCTCCAGTTGCTTACTGGGGATACCAATCGCAGTCAGTACAGGATAATAAACACTCTCTATGTAGTAAATTGCTGGATAGTCCATTTTCCGTGTGACGTGACGATCGGTTCATACTGTTCCTACTGCCGAAAACTACCGGTGTTTGTTTTGTACGCGCTTAAAAGGGAGAGGATAATGCAGTCTCCCAACTAACCTTAGCAGCTCATTAGTCACATCAGAGACAGCCCAGTGAATAAACAATTCACTTGAGGTACTTCTATACATTGTGTCACAGCGCAATGGAAATAGCTCATGGAGAAAATCACAACACATTACATTTTCTTTTATTTTTGTTCACGCTTTCAAAGGAGAATGTCGCACGTTCCTTCTCTATGACACAAAATATAAGTTGGCGTTTTTAACTTTATTATCACTTTCAAATAAGTACCATTAGCAACAGTAGGTGCAGGGCTTTATGATTCCAAAATTAATAAAATAAATTTAGTTCGCCTTTTAATAGAAGTAAATTAATTTGATCGCTGAATGGGAACCAGCGTGATCGTGTTGACCATGAGGTGACTGGTTTATAAAGAAAGGCACTGTGAAGTGAGTCTCCTAACAAGGAGAGACTGATGATGCGGCATAGTTTTAAGGTGCTTGGAAGTAGGTAGATAGCGGATGTGAGGGATAAGTTTTTCACACAGAGAGTGGTGGGTGCGTAGAATGCATTGCCGGCGACGGTTGTGGAGGCGGAGACAACAGGGTTTTTTAACAGACACTTAGAAAGGTACATGGAGCTTAGAAAAATATAGTGCATCGCGGTAGGGAAATTATAGGCAGTTTCTAGAGTAGGTTACATGGTCAACACAACACTGTGGGCCGAAGGGCCTGTAATGTGTTGTAGATATCTATGTTCTGTGTTCTAATTTCTATGACTGGAATATAAAAGCAATTATGTAATGTTGAGGCTTCGGAAAGTATTGGTGAGGCCTCACTTGGAGTATTGTGAGTAGGTTTCTACCCCTTAGAACGGATGTGCTGACACTGGAGAAGGTTCAAGGGAAGTTCAAGAAAATGATTCAAGGATTGAACGGCTTTTTATAGGAAGATCGTTTGATGGCTCTGGACCTGTATTCACTGGAATTCAGAAGAATAACTTCACTGAAACCCTTCTAATGCTGAAAGCCCTCGACAGAGTGGATGTAAACCTGGTATTACCCAAGTTGGGAGAGTCTGGAACAGAGGACACAGCCTCAGAATAGGATGGACATGGAAAGGAATTTCGTTCGCGGAAGAGCGGAAGTTGTGGAATACGTTGCCACAGGCGTCTGGGCAGGCGAAGTCTTTACGTATATACACGCGAACACGAGGAAATCTGCAGGTGCTGGAAATCCCTGACGAAGGGTCTCGGCCCGAAACGTCGACTGTACCTCTTCCTAGAGATGCTGCCTGGCCTGCTGCGTTCACCAGCAACTTTTATGTGTGTTGCTTGTCATTACGTATATGTAAGGCAGATGTTGGTAGATCCTTGATTGGAGAGGGCAGGACGAGATACGGGGAGAATGCGGGAGATTGGCGTTGAGGGAAAAGGGATCAGCTATGATGAAATGGCAGAACAGTTTCAATGAGCCAAATCGACGAATTCTGCTCATATGTCACGTTCTAAAGTCTTATAAAAGTGAAACATCTCGGGCCTTTTCTCCTCTTACCATTCATATCGAGCCCGATCAGTTCGGATTTGCAACAACTTCTCCTCCACGATCTCCAACAGCACAGATGCGCCACAAGGCTGTGTGCTTGGAGCCCGGCGCTATACGTGTTACACTTGAGACTGTGCGGCAAAGCACGGGACCAAAGCCATATTCAAGTTTGCTGACAACACCGCCGTCGTAGGCCGAATCAAAGGTGGTAAAGAATCTGCATGCCGGAGGGAGATTGAAAATCTGGCAGAAAGGTGCCATAACTACAACCTCTTCTTCAATGATATCAAGACCGAGGAGCTGATAATAAAGCCGAAGGGGGAAACCCACAGGTCCATGAGACAGACCTACTGAAGGATCAGAGGTGGAGAAGATCAGCAACTTTACCTTCCACGCTTTTGTTGCTTCGGCGAACAATACCTCTGCCCAGCACGTAAGTTCAATTACGAAGAAAGCACGGCAGGGCTCTTCTTCCTTGGGAGTTTGCAGAGGCTCTGTATGGCACCTAAAACTTTGACTAGAGATTCTAGATTTGTAATGGAGACTATATTCAATGGAGGATTAATGTCCTAGAACGGAAAATCCTTCAAAAAGTAATGGATACGGGCCAGTCCGTGAACAGTCCTCCCACTTCTATACGGAGCTTTGCCGCAGAAACGCGGCATCCACCACCAGACTACTTTCAGCACCCATAACATCCTCTCCTTTCTCTGAAGCCACCAGGAAGAAGATACAGGATCTCATGCCTAATACCACTAGGTTCAGGAGCACGTATTACCCTTCAACATCAGGCTATAGTCCTACGGAGTTGTAGCATCCTTGGAAGAATGATCGCAGATACGGAATATGGACAGATTTGAGGTGCTTGACCTTATCCACGCTGGTAATGTTGCTGGCGGCTGTATAGCAATAACTGTTCTGAAACTGCTCGAGTGGGACCGAAGGATGTTGCACCTTCTTCTCGGTTACAGATGCGAGAAGAGAGCGAAAATGAAATGCAGTACAAGGGGAGACGTACCTTGCTGAGCTGTGTGGCGGATCTATATAGCGGGATTTGGGAGGTTGTTTCCAGCAGAAATGCCATGATATAGTACACTGAAAGGCCTTTGGTGTGTGATGTGACAACCAGCTTCACATGGCTCAGCATCAAAATGCTGGCGGCGATTGAGGGCAGCAAGTATACATTAACAAAACTTTTAAATTGGCCAGTCAGGTTGAGGAAAAAGTGAGAAATGTAGTGGAAATATCGGAAATGATGGCAAGAGAGGAAGAAACTATTCTATTCAACAACTAATTTCAACAGAATCGGACAATTTACCTACCCTTTCGCTGGTGTTGCAACAGCTCCACAACATTGAATGTATTTTGATTGTAAGGGGTCAGATCCAGCCGCAGTAGAAGCAGTTGGAAGAATGTGGAGATGTAGTTTCTACTGCAGCAGGCTAAGGAGTTAAGATCAAAATTATAAAGTCGAAGTTCTTTTCTTGATTGAAGAGGCACTGAATGCAGTTCAGCGGAAATGAGAAAAAACATTTGAACACGAAGAGTTCAGCTTGTATGAGTGACGAGGACATTGGTGCGTCTACTTATAGTCCGAGAGGGTTGTGTTAATATAGCACAAATTGGGTAATTCGAAGACTGTATAATGATTGTGATGTAATAATCGATAGAAAGTGCACTCTTCCGGTCATGATGGCGCATTCGCCTCGATGCTTCAAACTCACTCGTCGCTTCAATCGGCGAACAATGGAAGTTTAAATCGGCGAAATGCAGTCAAACATCGGCTCGCATCCCGTCCCGCACCCGTCACGCCACGAGTTTCCCACAAGCTGATACAGTCTCCAGAAATCCTATTGGAGACTCCAGAGCGTTCAAACACTCAGAGGATCTCCAACCTCCAATTCACAGGCTCCAACAGTTCCGGAATCTCATTCAGGACCAAAAGCAAACGTAAAAGACACGAAAGAAGCGAAATGTATGGTTTTAGGATCTGTACAGAGATACCGACCGAAGAGGCGTTGTACGCAGGCGCAGGTGAACACAGGCTGCCTGCGTTTTGATCGCTGGTGAAATTGCTCTGCTACGGAGAGGGGAGACTGTTTTTTGATCGCTGGGGCATCGCCCCGCTACCAGAGAGGGGACACTGTCTTGTCATCGCTGGTGGGATCGTTCGCTGCCCGAGAATGAAAGGTCTGCCGCTGTGCCTGGAGAATGTTAATCAGGTTTTCTGCGTTTTGGAGAGTGACTTGAAGTATGGACCTTTTTACAGTCTTATAGCTTATTTTATTTTCTGTGATTTTCGCCCGATCTTTCTCGGTATTTTGTGTGTGGGAGACGGGGATTTTGGATCGATGTGTTTGTTCCGTTTTTGATCCTTTTTTCGTACGGGTAGGAGTGGTTTGGGGTTTGACGATCGTGCTGCCGTTCTTATCTTTCTTAGTTTCATAGCTATCTGGAGAAGAATGATTTCAGAGTTGTGTACTCGTTAATAAATTAACCTTTGAACCTTTGAAAGTTAGCTGTAACTGAGTGGTGGAAAATTTTTGGATGGTCGATCAAAACATCTTAAGAGAAAACGCGGTACCAACTATTTAATATCCAATGTTGTGGAAAATCCTCCAAACGGACCACAACCTTCTCGTAGGCTTTACGTTCCATTTTTATCTCTCCGTTTTAAGTTAAGTATGATCGAATAAACATGTTGTCTTGAAAGCAATGGGATTGGTGGCTGGTGAAATTTTGCAATTCAGCAATAGATATTGTTCTATAAAAAGTAAAAGAAGGTGGTGAAATGAGAAGAAATGTTACAGCCTCTTGCAATGTTTTCCACAAATTCACAAAGAGAACATGAGCTGTAGGATGGAGTCATAAAGGTCATTTGCAGCCTGAGAGGAAATGGTAAAACCAGAGTCCCATTTTGAAAGTGCTGTATTGAGCGACAACGGAAAATACATCTGCTTGAATATAAACGTTTTCATGTTGGTAAGTTTTAATTATATTCTTCTTGTTTCAATTTTATTTCAATTATCCTCGCCAAGATTTCTTACTTTATACTGGACTCCGAGAACGAAGAGCATGAACGTGTTGCATGAAACAAAGAACATCACGTTTGCATAAAAACCTTCAACATCCTTTTGTTGAATTTGTACGCATATGCACTCTAAATATTCTCGAAAGGCAAAGTAATTGAAACACGTTCGCACTTTGAAGGGCCCCTGATTCGTTGTTAACACCATAAGCTCTTGAAAATACACGCATAAATTTGACAAGACAAATACGTAAATGTTAGCACGACACCTATGACAGCTCAGGGCATCGGAGTCCGGCATCCTTCATAAGAAAATTTGTACGCATGGGTTGCCTCTGGGCGCTTTGCTTTCCTCCCACTGTCTAAAGCCCTCAATGTTAGCAGGTTAATTGGTCATTTTAAATTATTCTGTGGTGAGGCTAAACAGGTGGATTGCTGGCCGGTGCGGTTCGCTGAACCGAAAGGGCCTAATCTGCGCTTTATCTCTAAATAATCTGTATCTCTGATCTGTGGGGCTTCTGCGGGGGTGTTGCTCATACATTGAACAACACTATCTTTACGGGGCTGTGCGGAAAAACATATAACTGCTATATTATCCTACAGGCAAATGACGTGCAATTTTATCACGAAATATGTGAAACTACAAGATTCTTCACACTGGACGTGCAGAAACGTTTCTAGTGGAGCGAAACTCCTCTGAAATAAACAAAATGGTTAGTCTCCCAGCACACCCAATCTAACCGAGTAAACCCAAAGTGGAAATTGAAACAGAAAAAAAAAACACAACGAAAAAAAAAACGGAAGATGGGCTAACAACTATGAAGAGATAGAGGAGATTAACAGATCTGGTCGAAGATTCGTCGACAGGTCTCAGACTTTAACTCTTTGACACAGCTTTCCATATTCGCCTATTCTAATGGGGACAATAGTCCTGAAATTCCAAGGATCACCTCGGTTCGAATTACAGAGATTGTAATCTGTTGACAGAGTGCGTGATAAGTGACTAATTAAAATGCTATTATTTTTGTGTGTAACACCCTGGGAAATGTTTCGCTGCTAGCGTAATGGTCTTTCTGTAGAAGCATGGGTTATGGTTGGATATAACGGGTGCTTTGGAATTTGAGCCATCCAGTCAGCGGAGCGGGTTTTTGTGTTGTTTGCCTGACACCGGTGTGAGCTGCGAGAGGAAAAGACGCTGGAGAGAAGCGGGAGTAGGATTCGGCCTGGTGCGGGACTGTGAATCGAAGGTGCCGAGCTCTGCTGAGGATCGGTGAATATTACGTTTGGGAAAAGTTGAACTCCAACTCGTGCACATTTGACTGTTTAATCATAATGGGCTTTCTTTGTTTTTTCTTTTTCTTTTCTATACTACCCTTTTAGTTAAGTTAAGATTTATAAATATAATTCCTTTAATCGTATGCAGTCTGCTGTCTGTTATTTCTTGGCACTGAGTTGTAACTGGGTACCATATTACACATCATCTACACAAACCAGGGTTTGTGTTGGGAGACCCGTCTCAATCTCACGGTTTGGTGGTAGAGGAGTGTGTATTCCCTGAACACACAGCCAAGGAAACCAGGCCCGGTGGGGTGGAGGGTGGTGTTCAGATGGTAATATAAAGAACCCGCAGAAAAGGGAGGTGCTGTAGTAGTCTGGCGTACTGACCACTACCTTGCCGAGGCCCAGCACCAACTCTCAGACACGTCTTCTTACTTACCCCTCGATCGGGACCTGACTAAGGAACACCAAGACATCGTCTCCCACACCATCACCAACCTTATTGACTCTGGGGATCTCCCATCCACCGCCACCAAACTCATAGTTCCCGCACACCGCACCACCTCTTCTACCTTCTACGCAAGATCCACAAAACCGCTTGCCCAGGTGGACCCTTGTTTCAGCTTATTCCTGCCCCACTGAACTCATATCGGCTTACCTTGACCCTGTTTTTATTCCACCACCCCCCCCCCATTCAGTCCCTTCCTGCCTACGTCCGTGACATTTCACACGCTCTTGATCTTTTCAAAGATTTCAAGTTCCCTGGCCCCCATCATCTCATTTTTACTATGGCTGTCCAGTCCCTATATACCTCCATCCTCTATCAGGAAGGCCTCAAAGTTTTCCGTCTTTTTCTGGACACTGGACCGAGCCAGTTTCCCTCCACCACCACCCTCCTCCGCCTACCGAACTTGTTCTCACTCTCAATCATTTCTCCTTTGGCTTTTCCCACTTTATTCAAAATAAACAGGTAGCCATGGGCACTCGCTTGAGTCCAAGCTATGCCCGCCTGTTTGTCTGCTGTGTGGAATAGTCTATGTTCCAAGCCTACGTTGGTGACAGCCCCACGCTTTTCCCACGCTACATCGATGACTGCAGTGGCGCTGCTTCCTGCACATGTGCTGTACTCGTCGACTTCATCCAATTTGCCTCCAACTTCGGCACTGCCCTCAATTCACCTGATCCATTTCCGACGCGTCCCTTCCCCTTCTCGATTTCACTGTCTCTATCTCTGGATACAGCTGATCCACCGATGTCTGTTACAAACCCACGGACTCTCCCAGCCGGAACTCTCACCTGGACTACACCTCATCTCACCCTCCTACTTGTAAAATCACCATCCCTGTTTCTCAATTCCTCCATCTCCGCCGCCTCTGCTCTCTGTATGAGGCCTTTTTTTTAATCTAGAACGAAGGAGCAGTCCTCCTTTTTCAAAGAATGGGGCTTCCCTTCCTCCACCATCAGTGCTGCCCTCAAACGCATCTCTTCCATTTCATGCATGTCTGCTCTTATTCCATCCTCCGGCACCCTACCAGGGAGGGCAGGGAGGAGAAGGTGGTAGCCCGACGCAGCGCGCGCGGCCTCTCCGGTGAAATGATATCGTATTTGTTAAATAGGGGCCGTGCACAATTCTGATTTGATGGAGACGGACGTGAGGAGCACGGAGGAACATCTGGAGAAACTTCTGAAATGCCCGGTTCGCTGCCGCTGCTACTGTGCGATCGAGAATCTCCGCAGGGAAGGCCCCAAATCCTCGGCTTTGCCTGTTGTTGGTGGCCGGGGTTGGGGGTCGAAGCGCTCGGCAGAGATGGTGCTCGCTGCTCGGTGTCGGACGGCTCGTACGGTATTACTTGCACCGTTATAACTATATGTTATAATTATGTGTTTTTTGTCGGTTTTTCAGTCTTCTTTTGTCTTGTGTTTCTGTGATATCACACTGGAGGAACATTGTATGATTTCTTAATGCATGCATTACTAAATGACAATAAAAGAGGACTGCGTGCCCTCATAATCGAATCTAATCTAATCTTTCCCGCGGATTTTCCATCAAAGCTGGATCATGGTTTTGATCATGGCATCTTAGCATCGCTTGAAAAACTTGTGAGGGTACGTTTCATCTGCATTTTTGATACCAACACCTTCTAGTATGACTACAAGGAAGGACAACTTGACTGTCAGACGAGAGATCCAGCCATCGGTGTATACCTCCCATTTTCACGGGACAGCGTGTTTTCTCAATTCTTGAAACAAAGAACAGTTACGACATATATAACGGATTCGCTTTATCTAAAACATAATTGTTCTGTCCAAAGTAAGTTTCCTCACCAGTCACTGAAGATGTACAAGCCTGTTCAGTGGATCGGTGAGCCAGACAATTAGAATATAATTCTACCAATGTATGATTCCCACTACATCATGCGGTTCGTTGGCCAAGACTGCGGTATGTATCCAATTATTGTAAATGTAATTCAGCGGTTGTTATAATCACATCAGCAGCAGTTTGAGACGCTTGAAGAAATTCAGCTCGCTGCCCTTGTCGGAAAAAAAAACAGGCTTCTATACTTCAAGCACCTGGCGACACAATTTATGGTTCACATCTCAGACTCACCAATAATTCAGAAAATTTCTGTGAACTCATAAGAAAACAAACAGTTAAACTTCCTATTATCTACAAAGTCGGCCATTTAATGTGACCAGATGTTTCACTCCTTTCTTCATCTCTTCCCTGAATTTCCTCTGGGACAGTGTGTAGATACACGTGTTGGTGCAGGTGCAGAGAAATTGCAACATGACCCCAAACTCTTGCGCGATAAACGATAGAGAATTAAGATATCTGTCTGTATAAAAGTAATTCTGAACTTGTCAGATCATAATAGAGACTATAAAGGGGATCCACAATAAAATGAAATTGGCTGATAGAGCGAACAGCAAAATCATTCACTTTCTCCGGTTCTCCACCTCTGAATCCTTCTTATTGTCATTGCTGCTCCGGAGTCCCCTGCGGACTCTGTTTGCCGCTATAATATGTCTGACTGTTAACGCATTGAACAATATAATTAAACCGATTGGCAATAAAGGGGTCATGATAGTATTAAACAGCTGGTAAGTTTTCCACACTGGTGAAGAAAAGTAATCGGCCCTGCCAATACAGCGCCATGCAACGTTATTAATCCTCGTGCCCTGACAAGTAAAATGGAGAACACCTTAAACAACTCCCTATGCCCACAATCACCACCACTGTAATCGCCGTCCTCTCGGTGCAAATTCGCTTCCGCAGCTTTTGGCTGCAAATTGCAATACATCGATCAAATGTGAAAGCCACCGTTAGCCAGACAGAACAGTCCATGGCTGCCAGCCTGAAGACAACTAACGTAGCGCAAATCGGGGCGATGAACAAAAATTTCGCAAAAATATAAATATTATTGATCCGCTCGAATGCAACGCCAATGATAACACCCATTAAATCAGCTGTTGCCATTGCCACCAGGTAACGAGTGATGCATTTGGACAGTCCGCATTTTCCACGACAGAGGATCACAACCGCCAACAAATTAACTAGAAGGAAGAAAATAAGAGTCAGTTTCAAGCGCACAAAACCCGATCCATTTTACCTGATTTGCATACCATAAAAAAAACTGTGAACAGACTGAATGGAAACCATCCTTAAGATTTCAGCCCAGGTTAAACTAGCTTCGATTCGTAATGTTTTCATTCGGTTCGTCCGGGTTCCCAGGTTGCCCCTCATGCTGGAGTCCAAGGGAAGATCGGAGTAACAGATGAGTCGGCAAATTTCCAGCAGTTTGCAACGGGATTCTACCGCCCACGGCATATTTAGCAGAGGACTGCTGATCGGCGCAGCCATCTCCAATAGATCGAACATTGTTGCAGAACACGGAACAGAGCGTTGATAGTGGTAACATCATAGGCCAAGATAGACTGTTTCTTCTTACCTAACACGTGTGAGTAAAGGAAACTGCAGAGTTAAAATTAAAACCAAGACGACAAATTCAAAAGCTGAAACGGGATATTTGTATTTTGGTTTTGTTTATTGATGCAATTGAGCGTTCTTTTAGATAATTATATTGAAAATGAGGTCTCATTTGTTGCGTTATGATGTAAAAGAGCGGTGTCTCTGGTACAGCTCGGGGAGTGGCAGTTTAAATGGATTCGGCATGGACTAGATTGGCCGAGTAGCCCGGTTCTGTGCTATGCTGTGCTTTTTTATGACTCTACGTCTCGAACCGTGTATCGTGGATAAACCGGTAATCTCAGCGAAAATGTTGTGGGTTTTGATACCGAATCAGACTTTGTATGATGTATCCCGTCATGCTTTGGAAGGTCAGGCAAGGTAAAATGCTGGAACAAGATCAGTATTAGCGCTAACTCAGTTGTTATTTTTTTTTAGATTATGAGGACACTCAGTCCTCTTTTATTGTCATTTAGTAACGCATGCAATATGAAATGATACAATGTTTCTCCAGAATGGTATCACAGAAACACATGACAACCCTACTGAAAAACCGACAAAATCCACATAATTATAACATGTAGTTACAACAGTGCAAAGCAATAACGTAATTTGATGAAGAACAGACTATGGGCACAGTAAAATCTCAAAGTCTCTCGAAAGTCCCATCATCTCACGCAGCCGCTGAACCTCCAGAGCCTCCAACTTGCCAATGTAGCATCCTGGAAGCACCCGACCACAGTCCGACTCCGAGTCCGTCCGAAAACTCCGAGCCTCCGAACAGCCCTCCGACACCGAGCACCGAGCACTATCTCTGCCGAGCGCTTCGACCCCGGCCCCGGCAACAGGCAATAGGCAAAGCCGAGGATTTGGGGCCTTCCCCTCCGGAGATTCTCGATCGCACAGTAGCAGCGACAGCGAAGCGGGCATTTCAGAAGTTTCTCCAGCTGTTCCTCCGTGCTTCTCACGGCTGTCTCCGTCAAATCAGGATTGTGCACGGCCCCTAGTTAACACATACAAAAGCATTCGGAACGGCGTCGCGCCGCCATCTTCCCCTCCCTCTTCTTGACAAAAAAAACAGCAATAAGGAATGATCTGTAAAACACGCTTTACGGTGAATACCGGTATATTGCAGTAAGAAGAAAGAGCAAGAAGAACTCACACATATACTCCAATTACTTACGGGGGACACCAATCGCAGTCAGTGCAGGATAATAAACACACTCCACGTAGCAAATCGCTGCATATCCCATGTTCCCGTATAACGTGACGATCGGGTTATAGCGCTCCTGCTACCGAAAAGTACTGCTGATGGCCTTAAAAACGCTTATAAAGGAGAACATTACCGGATTATTAGTCGCATCAGAGACAGCCCAGTGAACAATTAACGTAAGCTATTCCTATACACTGTGTAACAGCGAAATGGAAATCGTAAAATTAGGTGCGGCGCTTCAGGATTCCTAAATTAATAAACTAAATTTAAATTGTCCTTAAAATGAAGTAAACTAATTGGGCAGGGCAATGTTAACCGGAGTGATTGTGCTGAGCATCAGGCAGTCGGTTTACAAACAGAGACAATCTATAGTGAGACTCCTAGCAAGGAGATGCTAATGATAGGGCAAAATTGTAGTCAACAGAATATGTCGCAATATAAAATGCAGACAAAATTGAAAAGGGTGAACACCGGCCTGAAGGGGTTTTATTTAAGGGCATGCTGTATATGGAATAAGATCGATGAATTGTCGCACAGTCACAGTTTAGCAGGCGGGACGTTGTGGGTCTTAGTCGTGCTCTAGGAAAATTATAGCTGACAGCTTTATGACCGAAGCTACGCAATCTATCGAAAGGACCAGGAGGTAGGCAGAGGGGGTGGTGTGGCTCTGCTGGCAAAAAACCAAATTAAATGAATTCATTCAAAAGTGGTGTCATAAGGTCAGACGGATCGGTGCGGAGAAACTAAGGAACTACAAGTGTAAAATGAACATGATAGGTGGTATGTACAGACGCCCAAAAATTAATAAGGACGTGGTCTACAAATTGCAACGGGAGATAGAAAGTGCATGTCAAAACGGCAATGTTACCTTGCTCATGGGGAATTTCAATAAACAGGCAGATTAGGAAAATCAAGTAGGTGCTGGATCCCAAGACAGGAAATTTCTACATTGCCCCGAGATGGCTTTTTAGTGCAGACCGCGGTTGACCTTACTAGGGGATCAGCTGTTCTGAATGGGTGGTGTGCAATGAAACGGAATTGATAACAGATCTTAAGACAGAGGAACCCCTAGGGGAGGATGATAATAATATGATATATCACCTTGAAATTTGAGAAGGACAAGCTAAGTTCAGATGTATCGGTATTGCACTGGAGTAAAGGGAAATCCGCAGGCATGAGAGAGAAGCTGTCCAAAATTGGTTGGAAAATAGCGCTAGCAGGGATGACGGCAGATCAGCAATAGCTGCAATTTCCGGAAGGAATTGGGAAGGCACAGGATCCCAAAGAGGAAGGAGCATCCTAACGGTAAAATGACACAACCGTGGCCAACACGATAAGTCAAAGCCAACATAAAAGCCAAATGGAGATTATTTAATCGGGAAAAAATAGTGGGAAGGCAGAGGATATGGAAGCTTTTTAAAGCCAACAGCAGCTAACTAAACAGCCATTATCAAGGAAATGACTGAATCCGAAAGTACGCTAGCCAATAATATTCAAGAGGATACCATGTGTTTTTTCAGGTACATAAAATGTAAAAGCGAGGCAAGAGCGGATTTTGGACTGCTGGGAAACGATGGTGGAGGTGCACTAATGGGGACAAGGAAAATGCGGACGGACTGGAGTATTCTGCATCAGTCTTCACTGTGGAAGACACCAGTAGTATGCCAGAAGTTCGAGTTTGTCAGAAAAGTGTGAAATTACCATTATTTAGGAGAAGGCTGCTGGGAAACTAAAAGGTCCGAAGGTAGATAAGTCACCAAGACCAGATCGTATACAGCGCAGGCTTCTAAAAGAGGTAGATGAGGAGACTGTTGGTCCGTTTGTCATAATCTTTCAAGAATCACAAGATTGTAGAATTCTTCCAGAAGACTGGAAAATTGCAAATGTCACCCCACTCTTCAGGAAAGGAGAGAGGCCAGAGAAATAAAATTATAGGTCAGTTCTTCAGAGCTCAACAGTTGCAAGATGTTAGACTCCTTTATGATTGAGTTGGGTTCTGGGTACTTGGAGGCAAGTGATGGAATAGGCAGCAGTCAACATGAATCCGCCAAGGGAAAATCTTGCTTCACAAACCTGTTGGAAATTTTGCAAGTAATAACAAACAGGATGGACTAAACAGAATTATTTGATGTTGTGTACTTGAGTTCTCTGAAGGCCTTCGACAAGGTGTCGTCCATGAGGCTGTTTAACAAGTTAAGAATTGCAGGAAAGATATTAACACGATTAAAGGAGGAGCAGATTGGAACAGGCAAAGACACAGGGTAAAGGTTGCCTTTTTTCTGTCTGGCTGCGGTAACTAGTGGTATTCCACGGGGATGCTCTGGGGACTACTTTTTACATTAAAAGTTAGCGACTTGGCTGACGGAATTGATAACTTTGTTGCAAAGTTTGCGCATGATACCAGTTCAGGTGAAGGGGCAGGTAGCTTTGAGGAAGTTTAGAGGCTACAGAATGGCAGATAGATTAGGAGAATGGGTAGTGAGGTGGTAGTTGGAATGCAGTGTCGGAAGTGTATGGTCATGCACATTGGTAGAAGAAATAAAAGACTAGACAATTTTCTAGATGGAGAAAAAATTAAAAAATCGGAGGCCCAAAGGGACGTGGTAATTTTTGTACAGGATTCCCTAAAGGCTAAGTTGCAGGTTGATGCAGTGGTGAAAAGGGCAAATGCAATGTTAGCATTCACTTCATGGCGACCAGAAGATAAAGCAAGGATGTAATGTCGTGGCTTTATAAGCACTGGTGAGGCCTCACTTGGATTGTTGTCAGCAGTTTTGCGCCCCTTATCTTAGACAGCATGTGCCGACACGCGAGAGGGTGTAAAGGAGGTTGTGAAAAATTATACCAGGATTGACCTGCTTGTCATTTATTCGCGATTTTTTAGTTAGGGTAGATTGTCAAGAAGAAGTAGTTTGTACACAAAGATAGTAACTCTAACATTTCAGTATATTTCATCAATAATACTTTCTTAATTTTTACATGAGTTTAAAACTTGAATGTGCCAAAATGTCGTGGTTTTGGCCTTGTCTCCTTTGCAGAGCCTGTAATTTTGTCTTCAGGATAAAGGTAGTATATATATTAAAATCATGAAAGTTTTAGATTGTTCTTTCTCACCAGAATTTGTGAAACATATGCCAAATTCACGTGGGTTATTTTTGATACAAGTTCTGCAATTTTTATGACAAGGGCGCGCTGTCCCCAACACTTCTGTCATTACCAACACGCAACACGTTTTAGAGACCAATCAAGTTTTTTCAAACTCTTGCTTTTGTGTTTGCCACGGTATTGAAAACTTACAAGGGATCATGTGGACGTTCTGGCAGAAAATTGACATTTTGGTGTCCAGAAATGTGAATAATTTAAATATTTCTATTCCTGATCTGAGAGTAGGTTTATTACGTGTAAATACCAAGCCAGCTACTATTTGATTGTTTTAACATAGAACATAGAACATAGAATAGTACAGCACGGTACAGGCCCTTCGGCCCACAATGTTGCGCCGACCCTCAAACCCTGCCTCCCATATAAGCCCCCACCTTAAATTCCTCCATATACCTGTCTAGTAGTCTCTTAAACTTCACCAGTGTATCTAAGAGAAAAGACACTGGGTCTAGTCCAAACTCCAACTTCAGAACCTTTTCCATTTCACCCAAAACTGCCTGAACCTTGGGATAAGTTCAAAACCAGTGGATTAAAATTCCAGTATTTACTTAACATTACTTTTTTGGATGTCAGATAAGGCCCCTGGATTTTTTGGTTGGCGTAAATATATCATGGAAAACATTCCTTTGGACTTTTTGACATGCATGGTACACTCAAGAACAAATAGTTTTCATGAAACATGGCAAGCTTTTCTGCATTATGTAGATGTAAACCTGTCTGCTATACAAAATAAGGGCTTTTGTATAGGATGTTGGGGTGATGTCTATATTTTGATAGAAGTGTTCTGATAGCTGATATCTGTGAGGGGAAGAAATGTAAATGTAAATGTATCCGTAAATTGAAAGTTTTGCTATGCTAAGCAAAAAAAAGACAGCCATTAAATGACATGTTAATGTATTGGCACCAGGGAATGCATTTGGAGAATCTGCATTTGCCACGACACAGGATCACAATAACCATGAAATTAATTGCAAGGAAGAAAATAGAAATTAGATTCAAGCGCACAAAATGGGATTCACTTAACTTTACTTTATTTCTATATATTTAAATTACACTTACAAGCTATCTATACAGTTCAGTTAGCAACTGTGAGACTTTCCAATTTTTTTCCTTAAAAAGTGAGAAATGTCATTACCATCACATGTCTCTACCATCTCACAATGGGCGGTGAAGTTCACAAAATGGCTTCAAAATCATCAGCAGACAGATAAAGAAATAGAGTCACAAGTAAAGAAGACCCAGTAAAATATAAGCAGTTCCTTGAAAGAAAAAGAGAGATACAATAAAAGATGGGAGATAAGAATCTGAAAACTTAAGATCATTTCACAATTACCAAAGTGCGAAGAGTGACAGAAGAGCCGACAGTGGAGAGTTAATCAAAGAAACAAAAGGGCCGCTGATGAGAACCGACAGGCAGTGCAAAGTTTTATAGCAGAGAAGACACGGGCAGAATCGCCAGTAGGCCGGCAACAAGAACAGAATGACCTCCATCTTCCTGAGGCTTCACATATGCACTATTTGGAGACTATAAGAAGGTGACGAAGGCTCCGGCATTCCCTGTGTATATGGCGAACAAGCTCTTCTCGGGCTTAGCCGGATACAGGTATCGAATATAAACGAGCTTTCAACGACAAACTCTGGCATCATCTCTGATGAAGATGGCAGAGTTTGTCATCGAAACGTCGGTTATAATTGATGCCTCTGCTCGGCTGGAAGAGTTAATTTATAAGAAGGTGCTTTAAGTTTCAACTGTTGCTTTCTTCAGAGTGGCTGGGGTATCTCTGTGTAGCGACTTTGCCCTACTTGACTCCCGTTCATCTGGGGTAAACTGGCGGTGACCCCGCCAGCACTGTAATTGTGTTGGTGTGGATACTGTGTGATGCACCGCGGTACAAACCCACAACACAAAATATCAGACAGCACACAATATGCAAGTAAATGATTACAATTTATAGTTATTTCTTGGTGATGGGTTAGTAGAAACAAATAAAGTAAAGGCGCCAAATCAGTTAATTTATCAGTTTTTTGCACAAGAAAGTGCAATGTGTCCGGATGCTCCACAACGACCTCCGGGCCTCCGACAACCTCCAACCCGCCGTATCCCGGTATCCGCCGTCCTGGGACTCCGTCCACTCCCCACATGTCCGTCCTCTTCGCTCGCCTCCCCGACCAAGCGCGCGAAAACCCAGGTTCCCATACATAAGAAAGAATAAAACTTCCCCCATTGCACAGTAAACCCGTTATCACTAACTATAACCAAAACAAGCTGCACCCGAGAACAACAGAGACCCCATGTTACTTTACATTACAGAGAAGCCATTTTATTAACCTTATCAGTTAACATGGCAGAGAAACTACTACTACATCTGTATGTTTCATATGTCTTACTGACAAAAAATATGTAGAGGGAAATGTTCTGTCAGACTGTAAGGACGTGTTTTAATTGTAAGTGTAGCTTCTTCTAGTTTGATTGATGTTATTGTCAAACTGAAAATATTGTTTGTCAATGTCAAAAGTATTTTGTCATTACCATCACAGTGCATATTTTCATAGGAAATAAAGGTTTGTTTACTCATCGGTGAAAACTTTGCAAAATTACCTGAACATATAATAGTTCTCTGATAGATTGTTCAATGCAGAGATCTGGTCTTCATTCCAGAGCATAAAATAAAGATTATAACATGAACAAACAGAGCTTCAAGAAATTTCTTTTTTCTTTCTGGATTTCAAGCATTCAAAATTGCCCCTAATTGAAGAGCGTTTGGTGGCTCTGGACCCGAATTTATTGGAATTCAGAAGAATGAGAGTGACCTAATTGAAACCAATGTTGAAAGACCTTGATGGAGTGGACGTGGAGAAGATGTTTCCTATGATGAGAGAGTCCAGGACCAGTATCGGAATAGAGGGACGTCCATTTAGAATGAAGATGATGAAGAACTTCTTTGGCCAGATTCTGCTGAAATTGTGGATCTCGTGGCCACGGCTGTGGAGTATATTTACGTAGTATATTTATGCCAGAGGTTGATAGATTCTTGATTAGTCAGAACACGAAGGGATACTGAAGAAGGTAGACGATTGGGTCTGAAAGGGAAAATGGAACAGCCACGATGAAAAGTCGGGGCAGACTCGATGGGCCGAATGGCCTATTTCTGCACCTATATCTTATGGTTTTAAACGGTTTCCTGGATGGAGAAGATTCACGTCTCTTTTTTACGTTCGGGTGGGTTAAGGGCGACAAGTAATAGTTCATTTGGAAAAAAACTGACTTGTTAAATTGTTAGTGTATTTATGTACCTTTAAGTTCTTACTGATATGGGGTCAGCTGTGAAGGGCGTAACGAGTGTTTTTTCATGACACTACCTGAACATGTTCGACAGGTTGCGTACTACCCTTATCAGCAGAGAAGTACCAGTTCGTCTCCCCTCTCACCGTTGATATCTATGACCATTACTTCTGAATATGATATTTTAAGGCGTTAGTCATTGATATTTTAAAATACTTTACAAGCCGCCGAATTTAGTATATTTTTCTCAAGTCTCTAGTAAAGTACTGGCTAAAAACAGTGATCTCTCCATCAGTTCTGAGATCAGTGGCATATTTCCCATTTTGGCTTAAAGGCGCCTTGTTGTTGCACCTAATAAAACATAGAAACATCGAAATCCTGCAGCACAATACAGGTTCTTCGGCCCACAAAGCTTTGCTGAACATGTCCTTACCTGAGAAATTACCTAGGGTTACCCATAGCCCTCTTTTTTCCTGAGCTCCATATACCTGTCCAATCTAATAGATTGATAAGAAGAAAAAAACTCCATAAAATCATAAGTTGTTCTTCCGTACGTGATTTCTCACAGCCTCATTACATCTCCATAAAACACAGTCTTCTAATCTCCAGACGACAAACCGGCTTAATTGTTTTTCAAACTTGTGTCTGATATACATTTTGAGCACTACGCCCCTCACCTTGTTAATGTCTCTATGAAGCACAACTGGATTCTGGTTTCAATCCCACATTGACGAACTAAATTTCTTTTGTCTTATGAAAATGAAATATCTCGATCCCTTCCCCCCTTACCATGAAATAGTCATTTGGCACCGAACCCACAAAGTTCGGCTTTGCAGCAACATCTCCTCCACGATCAGCATCAGCACATATGTACCACGAGACTGTGTGTTTAGACTGTGAGGATAAGCACAGCACCAATGCAATTTTCAAGTGTAGGCCCCTGGGAAGCCTCAGGCTCGCTCAGCTAGCTTTCGTCTAGGGGGAGCAGTCTTCGGCCCCGCCAAACTGGTAATGAAGTTTGGGTGGATGCTGTGTGATGTACCCCACCCCGCCAAATAACAGACAGTACACCATATGCGATTAAACAATTACACTTCTCGATCTTACTGGAACTATGTAATTAATAGAGATAAAATATAAAAGGAAAGTAAAAGGTGCCAAACTTATCAAAGCTCAACCACTTCGTGCACAACAGTTGGAGCTCTATTAACGGAGTCTTCTTTCCACCATTCGATCCCCTCCGACCCCCTCGACCCGCCGGCTGGGACCAACCACGGTGGTCGACCAGACGCTCCACACGTGTCTGTCTTCCTCTCCTCTCTTCACCAAAGACCCTGGGCCTCGGAATCCCGCTCAGGGCCGTCCCGTCGGCCAGCTTACAGCATCGCGTCTCCTCTCTCTGTCCCCATCACGCCTTCTGCTCAAAAGCCCGCGCATCACAATAGCTTACAGACACACAAGAAAGAATAACATCTATCCCAATTGGTTCGCAAATGAATACAAGGCTCTTATGAGTAATATAACCCAAACAAGCTGCTAGAGAGAGAACTTTCTCAGCAGTTAACATAACAAACAAGCCATTTTAATCTAACTTAACAAAGAAGCCATTTTAATTAGCCTCAGCAGTGACATTAAAGAAGAAACCCCTTACACTAGTTTACTGACAGCAACACTATCGCAGGCCGAAACAAATTGGTGACAAATCATCATGTGCGAGGGAGATTGAAGATCTGGCTGAGTGGTGCCACAACAACGCCCGGTTACTCAATGACATCAAGACCAAGGAACCGATTATTTACTTCATGTGGAGGAAACCAGAGGTCCATGAGCTAGTCCTCATCGAACGATCAGAAGTGAAGAGGATAGGAAACTTTAGATTGCTGGCTGTTTTTGTTATTGTTTCGGAGGACCTGTCCTTGTGCAGTTACAAAGAAAGCACGGGAGCGCCTCCACTTCTTCAACATCTCCACCTAAAACTTCGACAAATGATTATAGAGTTGTGGTGGAGAATATGTATCACAGCCTGGTACGGAAGAACCAATGCCCTTGAACACAACTGTCTTATGGATGGATACGGCCCAGTCCATCACACCATTGAGCACGTCTATACGAATCGTTGCCATAGGAATACAGCGTCGATCGTCGGGGACACTTCACTATCCAGCACATGATCCCCTTTCATTGCTGTCATCAGAAAGAAGGTACAGCAGCCTCAGGACTCACACCACCAGGCTCAGGACAGTTATAACCCCTCAACGAACAGTCTTGGTGTATGGAGTTGTCGCTCCTTGAAAGTGAGTCCGTAGAATATGGAATCACTGCACAGAGTGATCCACGTTGGTAATGTCCCTGATGTCGTAGAATAATAACAGTTTCTAAACCTGCCAGAGTGGGGCATAAGGGATGCTGCACCGTCCGCTGGTAGAAACAAGAAGAGAGACTGAACCAAATCTAGAAAGAAAGACACCTTAGCGCTGTGAGGCGGTGCAGAAATCGGGATTTTTGTGTTTATTTCCAACATCAATGCCGTGGAAATATCGCATTGAAAGCCCCTTATCGCATGATGTGGCTACCGGCTTCATTTCGCCCTCCGTTAAAATGCTGGTGGCGAATCAGTGCGGCAGCCACACATTCACAAGATATTTAAATAAGCCACTCAGTTTGAGGAACAAGCGAGGAAAGTTGTGGAAATATCGGAAATTCTGGCAATATGGCAATAATTTATTCTATACCACAATGAATTTAATCAGCTCCACAGTACTGAATATATTTTGATTGTGACGTGTAAGACCCAATATAATGATGTCCACGAGCGTGCAATTGCAAGAATATACAGATGTAGTTTCTACTGCAGCGGGCTAAGGAGTTAAGGTCCAAATTCTAAAGCAGGTTTTTTTCATTGAAGAGCAACAGATCTTGGGAAATAAGGGGAAACGTTTAAGTGCTTAAATAGAAAGTCGTATCTTTTATGGGTCTAAGGAATATGAAGTGGCGAGATGTTTGGTGAGCGCTACTTATCGTCCAACATGTGTTCCGCCAACGTAGCATTAATTAGGTAAATCCAGGTCTGTGTGACGATAGTGATGTAATAATTTACAGAGAGTGCAACAAAGTTTGGTGTGACCGCATGGAAGATGAATGTTGGGCGGTCTACTTAAAAAGCATTTTAAGAGAAATCGAAGTACCCACTATCTTATAGCCAGTAATGCTGAAAAATCCTCCAAGCCGACCACACCTTGTCGTAAGGTTTAGAGGCTGGCGTGCCTCTACAACCCGGAAAGCTGTGTTGGCAGGATCCACAGCCTTGTGCTTTGGCTCTCGGTAGGGCCACACATGGCAAACAGGTCAAAGAGTAGAGGCCAGTCTAAGAGTGGTCTACCAGTCTTGCAGGCTCGGAGGATCAGCTCACCGTTAACAGCCCTGACAGGTTAAAAATTACGGAAACAGCAATGAAAAATCCTTCTGTATTTGTGTACCAGGATATGGACAGACGAAGAAAGAGGACCTCTCATTCAGGACCCCTCAAGAGGACCCCTACACGCTGGCGCCGCAAGGGGAAGTAATTAAGTTTGTTTTCTGGATAGAGTATTGGTGATGCCGTTGGGTTTAGGAAAAACCCCTTTCAGACAGGTGAGCACAATGTGAGATAATTCTACAGGCAGTGAATGAAGGTGATTTGCTTTGTTCTTTGAGAACAGTAAAACTAATTTTAAAGGCAATATAAGACTATAAGACCACAAGATATAGGTGCAGAAGTAGGCCATTCGGTCTATCGAGTCTGCTCCGCCATTCAATCATGGGCTGATCCAATTCCTCTAGTCATCCACACTCTCCTGCCTTCTCCCCATACCCTTTGATACCCTGGCTAATCAAGAACCTATCTATCTCTGCCTTAAATACACTTATTGGCTTGGCCTCCACAGCTGCTCGTGGCAACAAATTCCACAGATTTACCACCCTCTGACTAAAGTAATTTCTAAGCATCTCAGTTCTAAAAGGACGTTCTTCAATCCTGAAGTCGTGCCCGCTTGTCCTAGAATCTCCTACCATGGAAAATAACTTTGCATGTCTAATCTGTTCAGGCCTTTTAACATTCGGAATGTTTCTATGAGATCCTCCCCTCATTCTCCTGAGCTCCAGGGAATACAGCCGAAGATCTGCCGGGCGTTCCTCATACGGCTACCCTTTCATTCCTGGAATCATTCTGTTATAGTTGTACCGTGGAGAGCATTCTGACAGGCTGCGTCACTGTCTGCCATGGAAGGGTTACTACACAGGACCGAAAGAAGCTGCAGAAGGTTGCAAATCTAGTCAGCTCCATCTTGGGCACTAGCCTCCAAAGTACCCAGGACCTCTTTAGGGAGCGGTGTCTCAGAAAGGCAGCGTCCATTATTAAGGACCTTCAGCACCCAGGACATGCCCTTTTCTCACTGTTACCATCAGATAGGAGGTACAGAGTCTAAAGGCACACACTCAGCGCTTCAGGAACAGCTTCTTCCCCTCTGTCATCCGATTCCTAAATGGACATTGAATCTTTGGACAATCCTTCATTTTTTAATATACAGTATTTCTGTTTCTGCACATTTTTTAAATCTATTCAATGTAAGTAATTGATTTATTTATTTACTTACTTTTTTTTTCTTTACTAAATTATGTATTGCCTTGAACTGCAGCTACTAAGTTAACAAATTTCACGTCACGTGCCGGTGATAATAAAGCTGATTCTGATTCTGATTCCGAATCTTCTCTGAACCCGCTCCAATGTCAGTATATCCTTTGTAATATAAGGAGCCCAAAACCTCACACAATACTCTAAGTGTGGTCTCACGAGTGCCTTATAGAGCCTCAACATCACATCCCTTCTCTTGTATTCTATACCCCTAGAAATGAATGCCAAAATTGCATTTGCCTCCTTCACCACCGACTCAACCTGAAAGTTAACCTTTAGTGTATCCTGCACAAGGACTCCCAAGTCCCTTTGTATTTCTGCATTTTGAATTCTCTCCCAATCTAAATAAATAATAGTCTGTCCGTTTATTTCTTCCACCAAAGTACATGACCATGCACTTTCTAACATTATATTTCATTTGCCACTTCTTTGCCCATTCCCCTAAACTATCTAAGTGTCATAAGATGGACGTTGATGGCAGACCCAAATGCAAGACACAGACACCGAAGTACTAGGAACTGGACATGGCTCGGTTTAGGGACGGGACAGGACACAGACTAGGAACTGGGACAAGAACACAGACTTGGGCTTGGACATTGGCTCGGCAAGCGGGACCAGGACAAGGAACTGGGAACTAGTGGCCTGGGCTTGGGCTCCGAGCCAGAGACTGGACAAGGACCCAGAATCTGGATCTTAACTCGGGCTTGGACCCCGGATCTAGGCGAGGACATGACGTGGCTACAGGACTGGACAAGGCTTGGGTTCCTCGAGGCGAGGACATGACGAGGCTTGGGTTCGGACTCCGAGCCAGAGACTGGACAAGGACCCAGAACCTGGGTCTTGACTCGGGCTCGGACTCCGGAACTAGGCGAAGACATGACATGGTCTTGGGAGACAGGACAAGGCGAGGCTACAGGACAGAACCAGAGAGTCCTGGGTAGGACGAGGGAACTGCAGCACAGGACGAAGCACATGGACAGGACGAGAACACGAAGCATTGACTTGGTACTTAGGAAAAGCCGAGCCTTGGACTTGGGACTACAGGAACCTCGGAACCTAGGACTTGGGACGACAGGAACGCAGAACACAGAGCCTTGGTCTTGGGGAGGACAGGAACACAAAGCCTTGGTCTAGAGCACGGGAACACGGAGCCTTGGACATGACAGACAAGAACACAGGGACATGGAAGACAGAGCCGGGACACCTCCTTAGGAACAGGACTTAGGGCCGGTACTCGTACACGTAATACAGAACCAGGACCCTCCTTGGGAACAGGACTTGGGGCCGGGGACCTACACAGAATGTTGAACACGAGGAGACGATTCTCAACACTAGGTAGCAGCAAACGGCCGGAACTACCTAGCGAAGGCGTGGGCACAGACACACAGGTTGTACGCAAGGCTTCAGACACAGGTTGTAGCCAAGGCTTCAACACAGGTTGCAGGCAAGGCTTCAGAAGGAAGGGGAAGGAAAAGGAACAGTCCAGCCTCAGGGTAACGGCAAAGACGGCCTGGATTACCCAACGGAGGCAAGGACAGGAAGGGACAGATCCAACCGCAGGGTAACGGCAAAGACATCTGCCTTACCCCATGGAGGCGAGGACAGGATACTGACGAAACATACCAGCCACCACACTCGAACCCAGGGCCATTTATATTCCCAGCCCCAAGACGAGCATCAGGTGCCTATGATTAAGCCCAACTGAAACAAGGGACAGCCAGAAGAACTGGAGTCCGGAATCCACTGACCGGACCGGGAACCAGAACGCGGACTTCACGGACCGGACCATGACACTAAATCTCTGTGCAGGATCTCTGTTTCCTCCACACTACATGCTTCTCCACCTACCTTTGTATCATCGACAAATTTAGCCACAAATCTAGCCACAAATCTATTAATCCCATAGTCCAAATCATTGACATATATCGTAAAAAGCAGCGGTCCCAACACCGACTCCTGTGAAACACCACTGGTTACTGGCAGACGTCCAGAATAGGATCCGTTTATTCCCACTATCTGTTTTCTGCCAATCAGCCAACACTCCACCCATGCTAGTAACTCCCCTGTAATTCCATGGGATCCTATTTTTCTAAGCAGCCTGATGTGCGACACCCAGTCAAAGTACACCACGTCTACTGCATCTCCTATGTCTACCCTGATTGTAATTTCCTCAAAAGAGCTAGGGCTTTACTGTTTGGAGAGAAGGAGGATGAGAGGAGACATGATAGAGGGGTACAAGATAATAAGAGGAATAGACAGAGTGGATAGCCAGCGCCTCTTCCCCAGGGCACCACTGCTCAATACAAGAGGACATGGCTTTAAGGTAAGGGGTGGGAAGTTCAAGGGGGATATTAGAGGAAGGTTTTTTACTCAGAGAGTGGTTGGTGCGTGGAATGCACTGCCTGAGTCAGTGGTGGAGGCAGATACACTAGTGAAGTTTAAGAGACTACTAGACAGGTATATGGAGGAATTTAAGGTGGGGGCTTATATGAGAGGCAGGGTTTGAGGGTCGGCACAACATTGTGGGCCGAAGGGCCTGTACTGTGCTGTACAATTCTATGTTCTATGTTCTATGGTAATTGCCGTGGGTTTGTCAGGCAGAATCTTCCTTTCAGGAAACCATGCTGGCTTTGACCTATCTTGTCATGTTCCTCCGGGTACTCCGGAATTTCATCCCTAACAATCGATTCCAACAACTTCCTAACTACTGATATCAGGCTAACAGATCTATAGTTTCCTTTCTGCTGCCTCCCACCCTTCTTAAATAGCGGATTAACATTTGGAAATTTCCAGTCATCCGGTACAATGCCAAAATCTATTGACTCTTGAAAGATCATTGTTAATGCCTCCGCAATCTCTCCAGCTACTTCCTTCAGAATCCGAGGTTACATCCCATCAGGTCCAGGCGATTTATCCATTAAGCTTCTTGAGCACTTTCTCAGTCGTAATTTTCACTGCACATACTTCACTTTCCCGACATTCTTGAATGTCCGGTGTACTGCAGATGTCTTCCACTGTGAAGACTGATGCCAACTACGCATTCAGTTCCTCTGCCTTCTCTGCGTCTCTCATTACAATATCTCCAGCGTCATCTTCTATTGGCCCTATACTACCATCAACTCTCTTTTACCCTTTATATACTTCAAAAAGCTTTTAGCAACTTCTTTGATATTAGTCGCCAGCTTCCTTTCACAATTCATGTTTTCCTTCCGAATGACATTCTTAGTTTCCTTCTGCAAGTTTTTAAAAGCGTCCCAATCCTCTATCTTCCCACTAACTCGTGCTTCCTTGTATGCCCTCTCTTTTGCTTTTACTTTGGCTCTGACTTCACTTGTCAGCCACGGTCGTGTCCTACCTCCATTCGAAAATTTATTCTTATTTGGAATATATCTGTCTTGCACTTCCCTCACTTTTCGCAAACACTCCAGTCATTGCTTACTCTGTTGTCCTTCCTGCTAGTGTCACTGTCCAGTCAACCTTGGCCAGCTCCCCTCTCATGCCATTGTAATTTTCTTTTGTTCCACTGAAATACTGACACATTGGAATTTAGTGTCTCTTTCGCAAATTTCAAAATGAACTCGATCATATTGTGATCACTGTTCCTTAAGGATTCCTTAACCTGAAGGTCTCTTATCACCGCTGGTTCTTTGCACAACGCCCAATCCAGCATAGCCGATCCCCTGGTGGGCTGAACCACAAGCTGTTTTAAAAACCCATCCTTTAGACATTCTATAAATTCTCTCTCTTGAGGTCCAGTACTGGCCTGGTTTTTACCAATCTACTTGCATGTTAAAATTCCCAACGATTCTCATGACATTACCCTTCTAACACGCTTTTTCTATCTCCAGCTGTAGTTTGTAATCCACATCCGGCTGCTGCTTGGAGGCCTGTATACAACTGCCATTAAGGTCCTTTTACATTTTCCATTTCTCAACTCAACCCATGGAGACTCTACACCTTCCGATCCGATGTCATCCCTTTCTAATGATTTAATATTATTTCTTATACACAGGGTCACATCACCCCCTCTGCCTACGAACCTATCTATCCGATATACCGTATATCCTTAAACATTCGGCTCCTAACGACAGCCATCCTTTCGCCAAGTTTCAGAGATGGCCACAACATCATACTTGCCAATCTGTAGCTGAATTTCAAGATCGTCGATTTTATTTCTGATGCTGCGTGTATTCAAATATAACATTTTCAGTCGAGTATTTGTTGCTTTCTGTTTAAACTGCACCACGCCGCTATTGCCTGCAACTCATCCCACTGGCTGTGATTATACCTCATCTCCTGCCTGTCCTTCCTATCATGTCTTTTGCACACTATCTTTGATTTATTTTTGATTTCCCTTTCCTCAGCCCTATCACTCCTGTCCCCATCCTCTACCAAATTAGTTTAAACCCTCCCTAACAACTCTATTCAACCTGCCTGCTAGGATATTGGACCCCTTTGGGTTCAGGTGTAACGCGTCCTTTTTGTACAGATCTTACCTCCCCCAGAAGAAGACCCAATGATCCAATATAAAGCATGCATATGAATTTAAATTATAAATAATTCAGATTTAAGTAAATAGCGTAAAATAGGCAAGCAATGTACAATACGTTTTGATTTTAAAACGTAGCTGTGGGAACAGAACAAACATTCTACAATGTTGCTATTAAATTTTCCAAGTTATCGAACAACAATTGGCTTTACGTTCCATATTAAATCCTCTTTTTTTAATTAAATATAATGTGAAAAAGACTAAGGAGCTGGTGGTAGACCTGAGGACTGCTAAGGTACCGGTGACCCCTGTTTCCATCCAGGGGCTCAGTGTGGACATGGTGGAGGATTACAAATACCTGGGGACGCGAATTGACAATAAACTGGACTGGTCAAAGAACACTGATGCTGTCTACAAGAAGGGTCAGAGCCGTCTCTATTTCCTGAGGAGACTGAGGTCCTTTAACATCTGTCGGACGATGTTGAGGATGTTCTACGGGTCTGTGGTGGCCAGTGCTATCATGTTTGCTGTTGTGTGCTGGGACAGCAGGCTGAGGGTAGCAGACACCAACAGAATCAACAAACTCATTCGTAAGGCCAGTGATGTTGTGGGGATGGAACTGGACTCTCTCACGGTGGTGTCTGAAAAGAGGTTGCTGTCTAAGTTGCATGCCATCTTGGACAATGTCTCCCATCCACTACATAATGTACTGGCTGGGCACAGGAGTACATTCAGCCAGAGACTCATTCTACCGAGATGCAACACAGAGCGTCATAGGAAGTCATTCCTGCCTGTGGTCATCAAACTTTACAACTCCTCCCTTGGAGGGTCAGACACCCTGAGCCAATAGGCTGGTCCTGGACTTATTTCATAATTTACTGGCATAATTTACATATTACTATTTAACTATTTATGGTTTTATTACTACTTATTACTGATGGTACAACTGTAACGGGATCAATAAAGTATGACTATGACTATGAATACAAATATTGCCTTAAAAGCAATAGAATTGGGGCTGGACAATTTCGTAATTCAGCAATAGATATTATTCGATACAAAGTAAAAGAAGGTGGTGAAATGAGACAAAAAATGTAATAGAACGTTTTCCACAAATTTGAGAACAGAAAATATGCGATAACATGAAGAGGAAATGATTAGAGTCCCAGATTGAAAGTAAGAGACCGCACATATTCATGCGAAATGGCAAAACAGCTTGGAGCGGCAGAGTGAATTACTTCCGCGTGACCATAAACCCTTCCTGGTGGGTAAGGTTTCATTATACGCCTGTTGTTTCAATTTCATTTGAACTGTCGTCACCAAGTTTTCCTACTTTATAATGGACTAAAGTCTGGCTTGAAGCAAAGTACATTACGTATGACTGATAAAATCCTGAACACTCTTTTCACTGCCCAGCTATATTTCACCAATGCATATGCACTGCAGACATTCTCGGAAGGGAAAGCACTTGAAACACATGCACGCTGTGAGGAAACCCTCATTCAATGTTAACATCTTGAACTCTTGAAAATACACACGGAAATTGGACAACACGATAGTGTAGATGTTCGCGCGACACCATCGCACCTCAGGGCGTCGGAGTCTTGTGTCCATTGTTAGACAGGTTTCCTCCTGGTGCTTCGCTTCCTCCCACAATCCAACGGCCGACGGGTTAGGAGGTTAATTTGGGATTGTAAATTCTCCTGTGATGAAGCTTCGGTTTTATAGGAGGATTGTTCCTCGGCGCGGTTCTTTTGTGCAGAAACACAGAAATAACTGTTAGATTATCCTAAGACACATAATGTACATTTATGCATTTATATCACGAAATATGTGAAAGTAAACGATTCGGCACCCTGCAGAAGGAAGAACGATTCTCGTTAGAATATTAAAGGGGGACTCCTCTGAAATAAACAAAGACAGCTAGATTCAGAGCAAACACAAACCAACCGAGTAAATATGCAGAAAGTGGAATCCGAGACAAAAGCGAAAACACAAAGAAAAAGAACAGAAGGTGAGGTAACAATTAAAAAATTTACTTCGGTACGAATTAAAGTGACCCTAATCTATTGACAGGTTCAGTGAAAATTAACATTTGAAAACATAAATTATTTTAATGGAAAGATAAAGAAAAATAGGAGATTAAACTACGGAAACAAACGTCCATGTTTCAAAGTCATCGAAATTGGATCATGATTTTGGACATATAGCTTGTCTTCGGCGTGACTAAACTTGTAGAACGAAACCATATCGATCAGGCAAATCCAATGATTTTAAATATAATTCTACTCGTATAAAGATCACATTAGCAACATTTGAGGAAATTAGGTTTGCTTCCCTTGTTGGAAAAAGTGGCTTCTAACCTTCATGCACCTGACTAGACAGATTTATGGTATATTTATCAGACCAACTGATGACTTTGCGAAAGTATGTGACCTCATAACAAAACATACAATTCAATTTAACGTTTTATCTGCAAAGTCGGCCATTCAATGTGACCAGATGTTTCACTCTTTTCTTCATCTCTTCCCTGAATTTCCTCTGGGAGAGTGTGTAGATACACGTGTTGGTGCAGGTGCACAGAAATTGCAACATGAACCCAAACTCTTGCAGAATAAACGACGGCGAATTAAGATATCTGTCTATATAAAAGTAATTTGAGCCTGCCAGGTCATAGTAGACACTATAAAGGGAATCCACAATAAAATGAAATTGGCTGATAGAGCGAACAGCAAAATCGTTGACTTTCTCCGGTTCTCCACCTCTGAATCCTTCTTATTGTCATTGCTGCTCCGGAGTCCCCGGCGGACTCTGTTCGCAGCGATAATATGACTGACTGTTAAAGCATTGAACAATACAATTAAACCGATTGGCAATAAAGGGGTCATGATAGTATTAAACAGCTGGTAAGCTTTCCACACTGGTGAAGTAAAGTAATCTGCGTTGTCAATGCAGCCCCGTGGAACGTTGTTAATAATCGCGAAATTGTCTACTGAAAAGTGAAATGGAGAACACCTTAGACAACTCCCTAAGACGACATACATCAAAGTTGCTGGTGAACGCAGCAGGCCAAGCAGCATCTGTAGGAAGAGGTGCAGTCGACGTTTCAGGCCGAGACCCTTCGTCAGGACTAACTGAAGGAAGAGTGAGTCAGGGATTTGAAAGCTGGAGGGGGAGGGGGAGATCCAAAATGATAGGAGAAGACAGGAGGGGGAGGGATAGAGCCGAGAGCTGGACAGGTGATAGGCAAAAGGGGATACGAGAGGATCATGGGACAGGAGGTCCGGGAAGAAAGACAAGGGGGAGGGTGACCCAGAGGATCGGCAAGAGGTATATTCAGAGGGACAGAGGGAGAAAAAGGAGAGTGAGAGAAAGAATGTGTGCATAAAAATGAGTAACAGATGGGGTACGAGGGGGAGGTGGGGCCTTAGCGGAAGTTAGAGAAGTCGAAATTCATGCCTGTCCAGCTCTCGGCTCTATCCCTCCCCCTCCTGTCTTCTCCTATCATTTTGGATCTCCCCCTCCCCCTCCAACTTTCAAATCCCTTACTCATTCTTCCTTCAGTTAGTCCTGACGAAGGGTCTCGGCCTGAAATGTCGACTGCACCTCTTCCTAGAGATGCTGCTTGGCCTGCTGCGTTCACCAGCAACTTTGATGTATGTTGCTTGAATTTCCAGCATCTGCAGAATTCCTGTTGTTTCCCTAAGACGACTATCACGGCCATTGTAATTGCCGGCTTCTCGGTGCACACTCGCTTCCGCAGCTTTTGAGTACAAATTGCAATACATCGATCAAATGTGAAAGCCACCGTCAGCCAGACGGAACAGTCCGTGGCTGCGAGCCTACAGACAAGTGACGTAGCACACATCGGACGGATGAGCAAAAAGCTCGCAAAAACATAAATCTGATTGATCCGCTCCAATATAACACCAATGATAACACCCAATAGATCAGCTGATGCCATCGTAACGGGTGATGCATTTGGAGAGTCCGCATTTTTCACGACACAGGATCACAATCGCCATCAAATTAACTGCGAGGAAGAATATCAGTGTTAGTTTCAAGTGCACAAAATATGGTCAAGGTTACCGGATTTGCATACAAATAATTGTGTACAGACTGAAGGGAAACTATCCTGTGATTCCAGGGAGGATTCGGGTAAACGTTGAGTCGGCCCAGATAGACTGTTTGTTCTGACCAAACACGTGTGAGTCCAGGAACAAGCAGCATTAAAATTAAGACGAATTAAAACACGTCCAAAACGGAAAACGGAAGAGTCATATTTTCTTTGGTTTTTGTTGCAATAGAGAAGATATTTAGGCAATTATACTGAAAATGAGTTCTCCTTCGTTGCATACTGGTGTAAATGAACTTCGGTTCCGCTGCAGGTCGATGCGAGTAGGTAGTTTAAAGAATTTCAGCATGGAGCAGATGGGCCGAAGAGTCTGTGTCTGTGTTGTACTTTTCAATGGCTCTAACTGCGTTTAGTGGATAAACCGGAATGCTCCCGAACACGTTGTGGTGACGGTGAAGTTTTATTTTCGTTGCTGTAAAGCTTCCATTTGGGGCATTGATACCAACTCAGGCATTGCTTTGGAAGGTCGGGCGAGGTAAATTGCAGAAACTACATCAATATTAGTGCTAACTCGGTTGTTACTGGTGATAAAGAAACCAGCCATAAGGAAGGGCCGGAAGAACAAAGAAACATAGGTTTGAAACCCGATCAGACCGAATATAATGCAGAGAAGCAGATCGAGCAAGAAGAATTCGCTCACAGACTCCAGTTACTTACTGGGGATTCCAATCGCAGTCAATACAGGATAATAAACACTCACTATGTAGTAAATTGCTGGATATTCCATTTTCCGTGTGACGTGACAATCAGGTTATATTGTTCTTCTTGCCCAACACTACTGCTGACTACTTTGAAAGCTTTTATAAAGGAGTTAGCTCTCCAAACTAATCTTACCAGCTTATTAGTCACATCAGAGACAGCCCAGCGAACAAACAATTCAGGTGAGCTATTTCTATACACTGTGTAACAGCGCAATAGAAATCTCTCATCGAGGACATCACAAAATACATTTTCTTTTCTCTTTTCTTCAAGCTTTCAAAGCCGCTTTTCACACATTCCTTCTCGATGACACAACATGTAAGATGTTTATATGGAAAATTAATCGGGACAATTTTTAACTTTATTATCCCTTTCAACGAAGTATAATTTGTAGCAGTTGGCACAGCCCTTCACGATTCTTAAATTAGTAAAGGAAATTTAATTAGTTTTTTTATCAATGAGTTAATCAACTAATTTGGCAGTGGATGAGAACAAGTGTGATGTTGCCTAGCACGAGGTAGTTGATTTTCAAAGAAAGGCAGTGGGACTCCTCGCAAAGGGAGACTGGTGATAGAGCAAAATAGCAGTCAACAAGACAAGTTGCAATGTAAAAAGACAAAATAGAAAGGGTGAATAAAGGACTGAAGGTGGTATGTTTGAATGTGCGCAGTATATGGAAATAAGGTAGATGAACTTGGAGCACAGTTGCAGATCGTCAGGTATAACGTTGTGGCCATCCCTAACTCGTGACTCATAAAAGCTTATATCTGGGAGCTTAACCCCCATTTCATCGTTTCATCGACAGGAGAGGCAGAGGGGGTGGCGTGGCGCTAATGGTAAAAAATGAAATCACATCAATCGAAAGAGATGTAGGGTCAGAAGGTGCTGAATCGCTTTGGATAGAGCTAAGGAACTGCAACGGAAAAAAAAATCCTGATGCGATATACAGACCTCCAAACAGCAGGAAGGATGAGGTCTAAAATTACAACAGGAGGTAGAAAATACATGTCTGAATGGAAATGTTACCATAGTCAAGGGGGACTTCAATATGCAACTAGATTGAGGAAATCTGATTGGTGTTGGATCCCAAGAAACAAAATTTCGAAAATATCTGCAAGGTGGCGTTTTAGACCAGCTCATGTTTGAGACCACAAGGGGACAACTATTCTGAATTGTGTGTTGTGCAATTAACGGGAAGTGATTAGAGGTAAAAGAACCCTTCGGGGAAAGTGATCATAATGAGGAGAAGTAAAAGTTAGGTGCGTCAGTATTACAGTGTAGTAAATGGAATTACAGAACCATGAGAGAGGAGTTGGCCAGAAATGATCGGAAGATAACACTGGCAGGGATGACGACACAGCAGGAATGGCTGGAAATTCTGGAAGCAATTCGGAAGACACAAGACAAATGCATCCCAAAGAAGAGGATGTATTCTCATGGCGAGCTGATACAACATGGATAACAAGAGAAGTCAAATCAAACCCTATTATATGCCCCTCTCTCCACGAAGACGGGGCATATAAATATTCGCAGGAAGTTAGAGGATTGGGAAGCTATTAACACCGTCGTAAGGCAACTTAAAAAGTAATTAAGAAGGAAAATATGGAATCCGAAAGTAAAGGAGACAATAATATTCAAGAGGATTATATGTTATTTCAGATACATAGTTTCAAAGAGTTGCGGGACTGGATAGTGAACCATTGGATTACGATGCCAGAGAGGTAGTAATGAGAGACAAGGAAACGGCGGACGATCTGAATGCGTATCTTGCAAACCTTCGCTGTGGAAGACACCAGCAGCGTCCCGGAAGTTCGAGAGTGCCAGGGGTCAGAAATGTGTGAAGTTGCCATTACTCTGGTGTAGGGTCTTGGGATATGCAAAGGTCGGAAGGTAGCCACGTCACCCGGACCAACCAGGATACTGAAAGAGGGGTCTGAAGCGATTGTGGATGCATTGGTGATGATCTTTCAAGAATCAGTAGATTGTGGAATAGTTTTGGTAGAATAGAAAATTGCAAATTTCACTCCACTCTTCAAGAAGAGAGAGAGGCAGGAGAACTGAAATTATGGGCCGGAGAGTCTGACCTCAGTGGTTAGGAAGATGTTGGAATCGATTGCTAAGGATGTGTTTTTGGGATACATGGGTTCAAATGATGAATTAGGTGCATGTTGTGAACTTGGATCATCTAAAGATATTCAACAAGATGCTACACATGAGGCCGCTTAACAAGTTAAGAGCCCATGCTATTACTGAAAACATCCCAGCATGGGTAAAACCGTGGCTGACTGGTGGAAGACAAAGAGTGGGAGCTGTTTCGGCTTGGCTGCCGTTGCTTACGCATGTTCCACATGCACCTGTGTAGGGACCTGTTCTTTTTACATGTCAATGACATGCAAGGCGGAATTGAAGGCTCTTTCGCAAAATTTGAGGACGATACGAAAATAGGTGTAAGGGCAGGTAGTTTCCAGGAAGTGGAGAGGCTACAGAAGGACTTAGATAAGGAGAATGGGAAAAGAAGTGACAGATGGACTTTGATAGAAGAAATAAAAGGGAAGACTATTTACTAAATGGAGAGAAAATTCGAAAAAGGGAATCCTTGTGCAGGATCCCTAAACTGTTAATTTGCGGGCTGAGTCGGTGGTGAGGAAGCAAATGCGATGATCGTAATCAATTCAAGATAACCAGAATATAAAAGCATGGGTTTAATGTTGAGGATTTATAAAGCACTGGTGAGAACGCACCTGGAGTATTGTGAGCACTCTAGGGGTCCCTATGTTAGAACGGACGCGCTGACACTGGAGAGGGTGCAAAGGAGGCTCGTAAAAATTATTCCAGAATTCATCCCTTTGTCATATGAAGAGCGTTTGATGGCTCAGTGCCTGGTTTCACTGGAAGTGGGAAGAGTGATGGGTGACCTCATTGTAACCTATCTAATATTGAGTGCATGTGAAGAGGATGTTGCCTATATTGGGAGAGTCTACTACCAGAGGGTACAGTCTTACAATAGAAGGGCGTCCTTTTAGTTCGAAGATGGAGAGGAATTTCCTTAGTCAGAGAGTGGATTTTGTGGAATTAGTTGCAACAGGCATCTGTGGAGGTCAAGTCCTTACGTATATGTAAGACCGATTCTGATAGATTCTTGATTGGTCAGGGCCTGAAGAGTTACGGGGAGAGGGCAGGAGAGGCAACATGGATCAGCCATGATGCAATGGCGGAGCAGATTCGATGAGCCAAATCGCCCAAATTCTGCTCATATATCACGTTCTAAGGACTGATCAAAGTGGAAAACTGTCGGTCCCTTGACTCTTCTGCAATGAAAGAGACTTGTTATGAAAAAGGCTCGTTTATATCGATCCCTCAGTTGAGATTTGCAACAACATCTCCTCCACGATCTCTATCAGCGCAGATACACCACACGGCTGTGTGCTTAGCCCGCGAGTCTACTCGCGTTACTCCTCTGAGTGTGTGCCAAAGCACAACACCAAAGCCATATTCAAGTTTGCTGACAACACCACTGCCATAGGCCGAATCAAAGGTGGTGACGAATCAGCATGTCCGAGGGAGATTGCAAATCTCGCTGAGTGGTGCCATAACTACAACCGCTTACCTAATGCCTGCAAGGCCAAGAAGCCGATTATTGACTTCATTTGGAGGTTACCAGAGGTCCAACAGCCAGTCCCCATCGATGGATCAGAGGTGGAGAGGATTAACAACTTTACGTTCACCGGTATTATTGTTTTGGAGGACCTGTCTTGGGCCCATCACGTAAGTAGAATGACGAAGAAAACACAGCGACGCCTCTACTTCCCTTGGAGTTTGTGGAGATTCGACATGGCATCTAGAACTTTGACTAGCGACAATAGATTTGTATTCGAGAGTATATTGACTGCCTACATCGCATCCTGGTATATAAACACTTCCATTGAACGGAAAATTATTCAAGAAGTAATGGATACGCTCCGGTCTATCACAGACCCTCCCCACCACTGGGGACTTCTATATGAAACTTTGCCGCAGGAAAGGGGCATCCATCATCAGGGAACCTCCACCACCCGGGATATGCTCTTTTTTCTCTGCTGCCACCAGGAAGAATGACCAAGAGCCTGGTGACTCAGACCACCAGGTTTAGGAACAGTTATTACCCCTCAATATCAGGCTATATTCTTATGGAATTGTAGCGTCCTTGAAAGTGAGTTTATAGATTATGGAATCTGTACAGAGTTGAGGTGCGTAACCTTATCCACGGTGGTAATGTTCCTGATGGTTGTACAGCAATAACTGTTCCTAACTCTGCTCGAGTGGGACCGAAGGATCTTCCACCTTCTGCTCGACGACGGAAGCGAGAAGAGAGCGAGAGTAAAATACAAGGGGAGGCAGGCTCACCTTTCTGCTTCAGTTTTCAGTTATTTTCTGAGGAGATGAGAGAAATGTTTGATCGCTCCAAACACGGGAGAGAGGCTGTCCGTGAAACGCTACGCATGCACCGGGGCGCAGAACTGCATCAGATTACGCCATAGAGTTCCTGACCCTAGCCACCTCCAGTGGCTGGAACTCGGAGGCACAGTACGACACCTTCCTGAATGGCCTCTCTGAAGACATCAAAAATGAGCTGGTTACCCAGGAGCTTTCTGCCACCTTTGAAGCCCTGGTGGATTTGGCCATCCGTTTGATGTTTGCCTTCAGCAGCGCCGCAGTGGGTCCCTGGGGGCACTGGATGAGTTCCCAGCCCCTCGTTAGTCTACATTGCCCTGCCGTTTGCCCCCATCTACAATTCCCGTTCCAGACCCGAAGCCATGAAGGTTGACTGTACCCGCCTGACGCCGACTGAAAGACAATCAGCAACCGTTCCTGTCTGTACAGTGGCTAACCAGACCACTTCATCTTCACCTGCCCAGAAAAAGCCAAGCGCTCACCAATAGGACGAGGAGTACTGGTGAGGGTGACCCCTGTCCGGCCCTCCTCGACGCCTCTCACTCTCATACCTGCTTCTCTGGAACGGTGAGCAGTCTCCCTCTTGGTCGATTCTGCTGCGGAGGGGTGTTTTATCGATTCCGGCTTGGCTGCCCACGTCTGCTCTCCAGTCACCATTGGTGGCCAACGCCCTGAACGGTCAGAGACTGGCTAACATCACCCATGTCACGGTCCCGGTGAGTTTCAGTTTATCCGGCAACCATCATGAACAGTTCACCCTTTATATTAGTGACTCTCCTCAAGCTCCCATTGTCCTGGGCCATCCCTGGTTAGTCAGACACAACCCCCACATTGACTGGGTCAGTCGCAGGATTGTAGGCTGGAGCCCATTCTGTCACTCCTACTGCTTCCGCCATGCTCAGATCCCCTTGTCTCGAAGCCCAGATACCCCCGAAGAATTTCCGGACCTTAGTGCCATCCCTCCTGAATACATAGACCTCGAGGCCGTTTTAGCAAATCCCGGGCCACTTCCCTACCGCCTCATCATCTATATGATTGCGCCAGTGACCTCTTGCCTGGCACACCTCCCCCAAGGGGCCGCCTGTATACCCTGTCCGTACCTGAAACAGAAGCAATGAGTTAGTACATTCAAGAGTCTCTGGCTGCAGGCATCATCGGGCCGTCTTCCTCCCTTGCTGATGCCGGGTTTTTCTTTGTTGAACAAAAGGACGGCTCCTTACGTCCATGCATTGATTGCTGGGGACTGAATGAAGTCACTGTTAAGAACCGTTACCCTCTTCCGCTCATGACCTCGGCATTTGAACTACTGCAAGGAGCCTCAGTTTTCACCAAGCTTGATTTCCGTAACACCTACCATCTTGTCCGCATCCGCGAAGAGGACGAGCGGAAGACGGCCTTCAACACCACCTCAGGCCATTACGAGTATCTGGTCACGCCATTCTGTCTCATCAATGCCCGCGCCGTCTTCCAAGCCCTGGTAAATGATGTTCTCAGGGACATACTGAACCAATTTGTTTTTGTGTATCTTGATGACATTTTTTTTCTAAGTCCCTTGCTGAACACACAGGTCACATCCGCAGAGTTTTCCAGCTCCTTCTGGGGAACCATCTCTTTGTGAAGGCTGAGAAATGTGAGTTTCATCGCAATAGTCTCCTTCCTGGGGTATGTAATTTCAGGCGGTTCCATTCAGATGGACCAACAGAAAGTCAAGGCGGTGGTCGAATGGCCCCAACCTTGGACTCGTCGGGAGATGCAATGTTTCTTGTGTTTTGCCAACTTCTATCGCCGCTTCATCAGAAATTACAGTAGACTGGCCGCACCACTCACTGCTCTTACCTCATCGGCTGTCAGATTCTCCTGGTCCCCTGCTGCTGAAAAAACATTCTCTGACCTGAAGGAACGTTTCAGCTCGGCCCCCATCCTGATTCAACCCGACACCGACCAGCAGTTCATTGTGGAGGTGGATGCGTCTGACATTGGATAGGAGCTGTACTCTCTGAGCGCTCGACCAAGGATGGGAAGGTACACCCCTGCACCGCCTTCTGTCACCGCCTCACTCCCATGGAGAAGAATTATGATGTTGGAAACCGGGAGCTGCTGGCTGTGAAGCTACCTCTGGAGGCGTGGAGGCACTGGCTGGAGGGACCCAAGGTGCCATTCTTAATCTGGACTGATCACAAGAATCTGCAATATACGTATCCATACTGCCAAGCGTCTCAACTCCCGTCAAAGTTCGTTGGTCCCTGTTTTTCTCAAGATTCAGTTTTACTCTGTCCTTCCGCCCCGGTTCCAAGAATGGAAAACCTGATGCCCTCTCCTGAAGATTTCCCTCCTCTGAGACCCCTGAGGTCCCCGATGTGATCCACCCTGCTCACTGTCTCGTGGGTACAGCGCAATGGGACATTGAATCCATTGTGCAAACTGCTCAACAGAGCCAGGCAGCCCCCGGTCAATGCCCCACTGACCGTGTTTATGTTCCCAGCTCTGTTCGCTCACAGGTATTGCAGTGGGGTCACTCTTCCCGGTTATCCTGTCACCCTGGAACCAAGCGTACTCAAGCCTTCATCGTGCAGGGGTTCTGGTGGCCCTCCATGGGAGATGACAACCGCAACTTCGTCTCAGCCTGCTCGGTCTGTGCTCAAGGCAGGAACTCTAATCGGTCACCCGCTGGTCTGTTCCCAGGAGACCCTGGTCCCACATTGCCCTGGATTTTGTCACAGGTCTTCCCCCATCAAATGGTAACACCGCTATTCTCGCAGTAGTTGATCGTTTCTTCAAATCTGTACACTTCGTTCCTTTACCTAAATTCCCTCTGCCAAAGAAACAGGCAAATTACTAGTACTGCATGTTTTTAAATCACATGGATTTCATGTAGATCTTGTGTTAGTCAGGGGCTCTCAATTCATTTCAACTTCTGGAGGGCTTTCTGTAATTTTCTGTGTGCCTCTGTGAGTCTGTCTTCAGGATTCCACCCACAGACCAATGGCCAGACCGAGCGGGCCAACCAACAACTAGAGACTGTATTTGCGGTGTCTGGTCTTCCAGAACCCCTCCGCGTGGAGTCAGCAGCTACCCTGGACCGAGTACGCCATAAACTCTCATCCGTCCTCATCCACTGGTCTGTCCCCGTTCTGGAGCTGCCATGGCTTCCAACCCCACTGTTTCTTGCTCAGGAGGAGAAGGTTGGCGTTCGATCTGCCGAGGTATTCATCCGCCGTTGTCAGTGGCTGTGGAGGCGCACTCGTTCTGCCGCTCTCTATGCAGCTGCTAGGATCAAGCGTCAAGCTGACCGCCATCACTCCGAGGCCCAACGTTACCGCCAGTGACAGTGTGTGTGGCTTTCAACCCGAGACCTGCCCTTCAAGATGGATTCCCGCAAGCTCGCCCCCGCTTCATCGGCGTCCTTTCCTATTGCTAAAGTCATCTGCCCTGCTACCGTCCGTCTCAAGCTCCCCTCCACTCTCCGCCGCATTCCTCCCTCTTTCCATGTGTCCCGAATCAAGCCTTTAAAGAGCCACCCCCTGTGTCATAGAAACATAGAAAACCTACAGCACAATACAGGCCCTTCGGCCCTCAAAGTTGTGCCGAGCATGTCCCTACTTTATAAATTACTAGGCTTACCATAGCCCTCTATTTTTCTAAGCTCCAGGTACCTATCAAAAAGTCTCTTAAAAAACTCTATCATATCCGCCTCCACCACCGTTACCGGCAGCCCATTCCACGCACTCACCACTCTCTGAGTAAAAAACTTACCCCTGACATCTCCTCTCTACCTACTCCCCAGCACCTTAAACCTGTGTCCTCTTATGACAACCATTTCAGCCCTGGGAAAAACCCACTGACTCACAGGTCCACAGGTTCAATGCCTCTCATCATCTTGTACACCGCTATCAAGTCAACTCTCATCCTCCGTCGCACCAAGGAGAAAAGGCCGAGTTCACTCAACGTGTTTTCATAAGGCATGCTCCTCAATCCAGGCAACATCTGGATTGTCCTGTCCCCAAACCCCTCCCCTCCCCCACCGCTATCGATGGGTCAGAGGCCTTCACGGTGCGTCAAATGCTGGACGTTCGTGGCCGGGGCCGTGGCCTCCAGTACCTTGTGGACTGGGAGAGCTACGGTCCTGAGACATCCTGTACCTCTCTCATCAGGGATTTTCATCGCCAGCACCCAGCTCTACCTACCGTGACGCAAAGAGGCGTTCGTAGAGGCGAGGTCGGGGGAGCGGGGTGGATACTGTCAGTATTTCCAGTTGAACTTTGTCTTTTCGAGTGTTTTCCCTCTAACCGTCAGTCTGTGGTTCTCTATTGCCATGTTCTCTTGTTTCTTTTCATGCCCCATGTGCTCCTGTCCCCGCTCCTGCTCTGCTCCGGCCCCTGTATTACTGAGTACTCCGTATCTCACCCGTTTCTCTTTATTACCTGTTTTGCTGCCACTTCTGTCTCATTGTGCTCCACCTATCATCTGCCCCTCTGTTTATTGCTCAGTGTATTTTAGTCCTGTGCTTTCACCTGTTTGTTACCGGATTGTGTCAGTGAATTTTCCTGAGCCTTTCCAGCATTCGTATCTGTACTGTGTCCGTCCTTATTTCGACTCTGCCTGTTTCCCGATTCTGGTTTTTGGATTTCTCTGGATGTTTTGATCTCTGCCTGAACCTTGACGCCGATTTTGTTTGCAGCTCGGGATTTGTTACTGAATTTGTGTGCACAGTACTGGTTCTGCGACTGGATCCCCGCTCCAGCGTCCTGACACTGGGGGCCTGTTTCTGAACTGCACTTCTCTACGGCTCTATGACACATTGATACTTATTGGAGAGAGAGAGAGAGACGGGAACCATCGGTGAGGAATATTTAACATGTACTCTGCAGTTCCGGACACTGGTGCAATGTCAGTAGCTATACATGTGACCACAGGGTAACAGTCAATGGGACCTATTCAGCTCGAGGTCTGTGACGAGTGTTGTTCCGTTGTAACAGGTATTGCGATCTCTGCTGTTTGTGACGTAGATATAAATTACATGGACGAAAGCATAACTGTGTGCCTGGCAGGTTTGCTGACAATACCAAGATTGCTGATCTTGTGAATAGCACGGAAGACTGGCAAGTGACACATCGGGATATGAGGCGAGAAATGGTAAATACTGGTTAACAAGGCGAAATGTGATATGTTTCACTTTCGGAGATCAAATATAAAGGAGATCAAAAAAACGGTTAATGCAGGGTCCGTAACAGTGATTATATGCAGAGTGATCTTGGGTTGCAAGTTCATTGATCCGTGAAAGTGATCACATAGATTGATGGGGTAGTAAAGAAATCGTATGGGAAGTTTGCCTTTTTTTGTTGAGGAATTGTGTGGCTGTGATGGCCGAGTGGTTAAGGCGTTGGACTCGAAATCCAATGGGGTTTCCCCGCGCAGGTTCGAACCCTGCTCGCAGCGACTCTGCAAGAATTGTTTTCCTTCTACCATCATGAAGAAGTCTCGGGACTCACACCTCCATGTCCAGGAACAGCTACTACCCCTCAAACTTCAGGGTCTTGAACCAAAGTGGATAACTGCACTCAACTTCACTTGTCCCATTATTGAAATATTCCCACAACCTATGGACTCACTTTCAACACGCTTCATCTCATGTTCGAGATGCTAATTGCTTATTTATTATTATTATTAGTTCTTTCTTTTCATATTTCCACAATTTGTTGTCTTTTGCACGCTGGTTGAGCGACAAGTTGAAGTGATCTTTCATTGATTCTGTTATGGTTATTGTCTATTGATTTACTGCGTATGCCCGCAAGGCAATGAATCTCAGGGCTGTATATGGTGACATCTCCATCTCCATCCATCTCTCTCTCTCTCTCTCTCTCTCTCTCTCTCTCTCTCGGCATCCCGTAGGATGATATTGATTCCTTTCAGTCAGTTAGTGGGGTGGTACCCCACTCCTCAGGAGAAAACAGCATGTGCGTGAGTGGATTTTAGGTGAGTAGGGGGTTGCACAGGTCCATGCCCACGCTCTCGACATCCCCTCCCGGTTCCAGCGGCATTGTGGGGTCCAGGACGGCTGGGGAAAGTTCTGTTGCAGTGAATGGCCAGACCAAGCTTCGATGCAAGGGATGCCCTTTCCGCCCTTCACAGCCCGCGTTTACTAGGTGGCCATTGACCCTATGAGAGGGTTTATCCGCCCTTTAACAGGTCTTGTTTTTCGTCCTGCAGGGTGCTTAGCCACCCTCCTCACCAGGCAAGCCTGGTGGGGGAGCCGGTTTAGTTGCCGACCACCCAAACATGCGTCACATGGTACCAGTATCACTCAGACGAGTGACCTAAACAGATAGATGTACGTTGGTAACCAATTTACTTTGAACTAGGTCCCAGAGTCGGGCAGTTGTTTTACAGAGTTATATACTCCGGTGTACGGAAATGAAGTATTATATTCATTTCTGAACGCTCATTACAGGAAGAATGTCAAGGCTCAAGACTGACTGCGGAAGAAATTTGCCAGGGTGTTGCCTGGAATAGAGGATATTTGCCAGAAAAGGAAGGTCTCACTGAATTCAGATGCCTTTTCTCTTTTTTTTTTCTGGAGTAGCGATAGCTGAGGAGAGATCTTATTGAGGATCATGAGAGTACGAAAGACATAGATAGAGAAGGCAACCAGTTATTTCCTCCCACACCACAATGGCTGAAAAAATATAACGACAGAGGTGACAGGGGTTCAGCTCAAATGAGAGGTCTGGGCCATGTTTTGGGTGCCTGGAATGCATGTCCTAGGGCGGCGGAGATAAACATGAATGAAGTATTCAAGTGGTTCTCAGATAGTCATGTGAATCTGCAGGAAACTGAAGGATATGTACATTGTGTGCACAGAGGGATTGGTTCAGCTGAACATTTGTTTTCTAATGTAATTAATTTAGCACACATTGTGGGCCGAAGGGCCTGTGCCTGTGCTGTATTGATATGCGTTCTGTATATAAAATGTCGAAAATTAGAGTACAGTTAATCATCTCAAATCGGTTACCAGCTCTGAAATCGCTCGGTTTGGGGTAAAAGAAAGGAGGGAAGGTTGTGCGGAGATCAGGGAAGGTACGAGCCACTTGGAGAAGAGTTGCAACTTTATTATTGGCGATATTGGCTGCAACTGGTCTCCTGTATTTAACAAGAATCGTTAAGCCCGGTGTGTGATGGAAGGTCAGGACAACATCCGAAGAAAGATGGGGGGAGGGTCAATGGTGGTGACGTCAACAGGGACTACAGGTTGCTCAGTAAATGGGCATGATTACTATTCGATGATCCCACACCGAGTACGATTTTATTGTGGCTGATACTGGACACCGATCATCAATCTCAGTCGGTAACTAAAACTGCGTATACTTTAACAATGTTTTCACTTAGTAATATGCGGCCACTGTATGATGAGATGCACAGCAGTTAAGTCAAGTGTAGTGACTTTTTATTGTCTCTTCAACCATAACTACTGGTACAGATCATAGTAAAAATGAGATAACGTTTTCCAGGACCATGGTGCTGCATGAAACAGTACAAAAACTACACTGAACTACGTAAAAATAACACAAAAACTACACTAGACTACAGACCTACCCAGGACTGCGTGAAGTGCACAAAACAGTACAGGCACTACAATAAATAATAATAAATAATAAACAACGCAATAGGCACAGTAGAGGGCAGTAGTTTGGTATCAGTCCAGGCTCTCGGTATTGAGGAGTCTGGTGGCTTGGGGGAAGAAACTGTTACATAGTCTGGTCGTGAGAGCCCGAATGCTTCGGTGCCTTTTTCCAGATGGCAGGAGGGAGAATAGTAGAATAGAATTGAATAGTCATACTTTATTAATCCCGGGGGAATTGGTTTTCGTTACAGTTGCTCCATAAATAATAAATAGTAATTGAACAATAAATAGTTAAATAGTAATATGTAAATTATGCCAGTAAATTATGAAATAAGTCCAGGACCAGCCTATTGACTCAGGATGTCTGACCCTCCAAGGGAGGAGTTGTAAAGTTTGATGGCCAGAGGCAGGAATGACTTCCTATGACGCTCTGTGCTGCATCTCGGTGGAATGAGTCTCTGGCTCAATGTACTCCTGTGCCCAACCAGTACATTATGTAGTGCATGGGAGACATTGTCCAAGATGGCATGCAACTTGGACAGCATCCTCTTTTCAGACACCACCGTGAGAGAGTCCAGTTCCATCCCCACAACATCACTGGCCTTACAAATAAGTTTGTTGATTCTGTTGGTGTCTGCCACCCTCAGCCTGCTGCCCCAGCACACAACAGCAAACATGATCGCACTAGCCACCACAGACTCGTAGAACATCCTCAGCATCGTCCGGCAGATGTTAAAGGACCTCAGTCTCCTTAGGAAATAGAGACAGCTCTGGCCCTTTTTGTAGACAGCCTCAGTGTTCTTTGACCAGTCCAGTCTATTCTCAATTCGTATCGCCAGGTATTTGTAATCCTCCACCATGTCCACACTGACCCCCTAGATGGAAACAGGGGTGACTGGTTCCTTAGCTCTCCTCAGGTCTACCACCAGCTCCTTAGTCTTTTTCACATTAAACTGCAGATATTTCTGCTCACACCATGTGACAAAGTTTCCTGCTGTAGCCCTGTACTCAGTCTCATCTCCCTTGCTGATGCATCCAACTATGGCAGAGTCATCCGAAAACTTCTGAAGATGACAAGACTCTGTGCAGTAGTTGAAGTCCGAGGTGTAAATAGTGAAGAGAAAGGGAGACAAGACAGTCCCCTGTGGAGCCCCAGTGCTGCTGATCACTCTGTCGGACACACAGTGTTGCAAGCACACGTACTGTGGTCTGCCAGTCAGGTAATCAAGAATCCATGATACCAGCGAAGCATCCACCTGCATCGCTGTCAGCTTCTCCCCCAGCAGAGCAGGGCGGATGGTGCTGAACGCACTGGAGAAGTCAAAAAACATGACCCTCACAGTGCTCGCTGGCTTGTCCAGGTGGGCGTAGACACGGTTCAGCAGGAAGATGATGACATCCTCAACTCCTAGTCGGGGCTGGTAGGCGAACTGGAGGGGATCTAAGTGTGGCCTGACCATAGGCCGGAGCAGCTCCAGAACAAGTCTCTCCAGGGTCTTCATGATGTGGGAGGTCAAAGCCACCGGTCTGTAGTCATTGAGGCCGCTATTGACAATACTCCAAGTGCGGCCTGACAAATGTCTTATAAGCTTTAGCATTATCTCCCAGTTTCATTTTATATTCAATTCCCCTTGAAATAAATGCCAACATTGCATTTGCCTTCTTTACCACAGTCTCAGTCTGCAAGTTAACATTCTGGGAGTCTTGCACGAGGACTCCTAAGTCCCTTTGTAACTCTGATGTTTGAGTTTTCTCCCTATTTAGATAATAGTCTGCACTATTGTTCCTTTTACCAAACTGCATTGTCATATATTTCCCGAAACTGCATTCCATCTGGCACATTTTTGTCATTTCTTCCAATTTCTCCAAGTCCTGCGGCAATCGCATTGCTAACCCAGCACTACCTACCTCACCACCTGACTTTGTATCATCCACAGACTTTGCCACAAAGCTATCAATTCCACTATCTAAATCATTGACAAACAATATGAAAAGTCGCTGTCCCAATACTGACCCCTAAAGAACACCACTGGTCACCGGAAGCCAACCAGAAAGGTCTCCCTTTACTCCCACTCGCTGCCTCCTGTCTGTCAGCCATTCCTCTATCTATGCTAGTATATTTCCAATGACACCATAAGATTTTGCCTTGTGAAGCAGCCTCGTCTGAGGCATCTTATCAAATGCCTTCTGAAAACCTACGTGAATTCACTACCTCTCCTTTGTCTTCCCTGCTGGTTACTCCCTCGAAAAATTCTAACAGATTTGTCAGGCAAGATTTCCCTTTACAGAAGTCATGCTGACTTCCACTTATTTTATCATTAGTCTCCAAGTACCCGCAAACCTCATCCTTATTAATGGACTCCAACAATCCCCCAACCGCCGAGATTAGGCTACCTGGCCTATAATTTCCTCTCTTTTGTCTTTCTCCCATTTTAAAGAGTGGAGTGACATTCTCAATTTTCCTGACCTCCCGTACCATGAGAGAACCATACCATGTCAGCCCTTTCTTCATGCATCATGACCAATGCATCTTTATCTCTTCAACAACCTCTTCCAGGACTCTGGAATGTATTCCATTTGGTCCAGGTGATGTATCCACCCTAAGACTTTTGAGGCTGCCTGGCACATTGTAATAGCAATGACACTCACTCCTGCACCATGACACTCACAGACCTCTGGCATACAGCTAGTGCCCTCCACAGTAAAAACTGAAGCAAAGTTCCTATTTGTCATGGTCTGCTCCGTGAAGTCCGTATTCCGGTCACGGTCCGGTCCATCGACCCTTGCTCCAGGTTTTCCTGTCTACCTTGTTTCTGTTCTTGTTGAGTTCTAATTGAGGCAGCTGATGCTCGTTGGGGCTGGCTGCATAAATACCTTCAGAGACCAGGGTGTGGGTGCTGGATTGTTCTTGTCCTTACTCCTTGTGTCCCTTCCTCTGCCTTCTGTTTCCTCGCCTGAAGCCCTGCCTTGTCTTGCCGGTAACTCTCGCCTCGCCTGAAGTTCTCGTCTCGCCTTGCTTTGCCAGAATCCCTGCCTTGTCTTGCTGGTAACTCTTGCCTTTTCTAGCCTGAAGCCTTGTCCTGGAGCCACCCTGTACCTAGCAACCTTCCTGTCCCTTGCCTCCGCCCAGGTAAGCCAAGCCGTCTTGCCATTACCTGCGGTTGGTTCTGTCCCTTCCTGTCCCTTGCCTCTGTCGGGTGATGATCCGCGCCCTGCCCAGGAATACCGCGCCCTGCCCAGGAGGAGCCTCTGGCCTCCGACCTCCAGCCAAGCCTCTAGCCTCCTGCCAAGCCTCAAGTCTGAAGACTCCAGCCTCCTGCTTAGCCTCAAGCCTCCTGCCAAGCCTCAAGCCTGAAGACTCCAGCCTCCTGCCAAGCCTCAAGCCTGAAGACTCCAGCCTCGTGCCTAGCCTCAAGCCTGAAGACTCCAGCCTCCTGCCTCCTGCCAAGCCTCACCTCAAGTCTCTAGCCTCCTGCCAAGCCTCGCCTCAAGCCTGAAGACTCAAGTCTCCTGCCTCCTGCCAAGCCTCGCCTCAAGTCTCCTTCCTCCTGCCAAGCCTCGCCTCAAGTCTCCTGCCTCCTACCAAGCCTCAAGCCTGAAGACTCCAGCCTCCTGCAAAGCCTCGCCTCAAGTCTCTGGCCTCTAGCCTCAAGCCTCAGGCCTCCTGCCTCCTGCCAATCCTCGCCTCAAGTCTCTAGCCTCAAGCCTGAAGACTCCAGCCTCCTGCCAAGCCTCACCTCAAGTCTCTAGCCTCAAGTCTCAAGCCTCAAGCCTCAAGCCTGAAGACTCAATTCTCCTGTCTCCTGCCAAGCCTCGCCTCAAGTCTCCTGCTTCCTGCAAACCTCGCCTCAAGTCTCCTGCCTCCTGCCAAGCCTCGCCTCAAGTCTCTAAGACTCCAGCCTCGTCCTGCCTGCCAGCCAAGCCTCGTCCTTGCCTAGTTCTGGGGTCCGAGTCAGAGGCAAGACCCAGGTACTGGGCCTTTGTCCAGTCTCTGGCTCGGAGTCCAAGCCCGAGCTCCTAGCTCTCTTGTCCAGTCCTGTTCCGGGCTCCCGGTTTTCGTGTTCATGTCCTAGCCCTCACCCTGTATCCTAGTCCAGTCCCTAGTACTTCAGTGTTTGTCTCTTGCACTTGGGTCCGTTCCCAGCCACCTCCTTATGACACTATTAAGTTCATCTGCCATTTCCTTGTCCCCCATTACTTCCTCACCAGCATCATTTTCCAGTGGTCCAATATCAATTCTCACCTCCCTTTTATTTTTTGTATAACTGTAAAAACTTTTAATATCCTGCTTTGTATTATAGGCCAGTTTGCCCTCATTTCATCTTTTCTCTTCTATACCTTCTTAGTTGTCTTTTATTGGATTTTAAAGCTTCCCAATCATTCAGCCTTCCACTCACTTTTGCGACCTTATATGCCCTTTCATTGGCTTTTACGCAGTTCTTAACTTTCCTTGTCAGACACAGTTACACTTGTCCCTTCCATTTGAGAACAACCTGTTCTGTGGGACATATCTATCCTGCGCCTTTGTGAGGTATTCCCAGAAACTTTATCCACCTCTGCTGTCATCCCTGCCAGCATCCACCACCAATCCACCTGGGCCTTCCCCTCTCATGCATCTATAATTCCATTCCTTTGTGATACTGATACATGTGACTTACGCTTCTCCCTCTCAAATTGTAGTAAGAATTCAATTATGTGATGATCACTGCTTCCTAAGGGTTCCTTTACGCCCTTAACCCCACGCTCAAAACCTCATACCATACACCCATTATATGATTCGCTCCTAGTCAAATTGCTTGGTACACCTGCATGGTTGTTTTCAGTGCCTGATGTAGAAGGCAAACAGACAAGTTCTCAAATCAACATTTGCTGATCCAGCATCGTTCAAATGAAGTTCGTCATTTCCGATTTTCATTTCCAATTTCACAGATAACTACGTTATACGGTATGTGGCATGCGGCATGCTTCGCCCTCTCATATAGCTTGTCTAAATTTTCTTGGTCAGTTTTTGCACTCTTCACTTTACTCTCAATCGTACCCATTTTGTCATAAGCAATCGCACTTGGTTGTCTTATCTATTGAAACAGTCTGAAAAATAGACTCCCAGTTATTAATTTCTGTAACCCTAACCCTAAACCTACACCAGTCCATAAGACATGGGAGCAAGATGAGGCCAATCGGCCCATTGAGTCTACTCCGTCATTCCATCATGGTTGATCCCTCTCAACCTTATTAGTCATAGTCATACTTTATTGATCCCGGGGGAAATTGGTTTTCGTTACAGTTGCACCATAAATAATTAAATAGTAATAAAACCATAAATAGTTATATAGCAATATGTAAATTACGCCAGGAAATAAGTTCAGGACCAGCCTATTGGCTCAGGGTGTTTGACCCTCCAAGGGAGGAGTTGTAAAGTTTGATGGCCACAGGCAGGAATGACTTCCTATGACGCTCTGTGTTGCATCTCGGTGGAATGAGTCTCTGGCTGAATGTACTCCTGTGTCCACCCAGTGGATGGGAGACATTGTCCACAATGGCATGCAACTTATACAGCATCCTCTTTTCAGACACCACCGTCAGAGAGTCCAGTTCCATCGCCACAACATGACTGGCCTTACGAATGAGTTTGTTGATTCTGTTGGTGTCTGCTACCCTCAGCCTGCTGCCCCAGCACACAACCAGCAAACATGATCTCACTGGCCACCACAGACTCGTAGAGCGTCCTCAGCATCGTCCGGCAGATGTTAAAGGACCTCGGTCTCCTCAGGAAATAGAGACGGCTCTGACCCTTCTTGAAGACAGCCTCAGTGTTCTTAGACCAGTCCAGTTTATTGTCAATTCATATCCCCAGGTATTTGTAATCCTCCACCATGTCCACACTGACCCCCTGGATGGAAACAGGGGTCACTGGTACCTTAGCTCTCCTCAGGTCTACCACCAGCTCCTTAGTCTTTTTAACATTAAGCTGCAGATAATTCTGCTCACACCATGAGCAGAATCATTCGCCTGCCTTCTACCCGTTACCTTTAACGCTCTGGATAACCAAGAGCCTATCAACTTCTACTATAAATATACTAAAAGACCGCTTCCCACAACCGACCGTGGCAATGAATTCCACAGATTCACCAAGGTCTGGCTAAAGACATTTTTCCCCTATTCTGAGGCCGTGCTCTCCGGCCCTGGACTGACCCGCTATAGGAATTATCCTGTCCACATCCACTCTATCTAGGCCTTTCAGTATTCTATAAGTTTCAGAGAGATCCCCGCTCATTCTTCTAAACTACAGGCCCAGAACCATCAAACGCTCCTCATACGTTAACTCTTTCATTCCCAGAACCATTCTCATGAAGGTTCTCTGGACCCTCTTCAATGCCAGCACATCTTTTATTAGGTAGCAGACACAAAACCGCTCACAATACTTCAAATACGGTCTGACCAACGCTTTATAAAGCCTCAGCATCACATTCTTGCTTTTATATTCCAGTCCTCTCGAAACATTACATTCCTTCATTGTCACCGACCGAACTTGCAAGTTTACCTTTCGGATATCCTACACGAGGTCTCCCAAGTCTCTTTGCATCTCTGAATTTTGAATTTTCTCTCCGTTTGGAAAATAGCCTGCACCTTATTTCTGTATGACCATACACTTCTCTACACTATATTCCATCTGCCACTTCTTTGCCCATTCTCCCAACCTGACCCAGCCCTCTGCAGACTCCCTGCTTCCTGAACATTACATCCTCCACCTACCTTAGTATGGTCTGCAGACCTGGGCCAAACGCTATCATTCCGTCATCTAAATCACTGACCTATAACGTGGAAAGAGGCGGACTCAATGTCGACCTCTGCAGAACACTGCTAGTTACCGACAGCCATCCAGAACAGGTCACACTTGTTCCAACACTTTGCCGCATGGTAATCAGCCAATGTTCATGTTAGTATCTTTCCTTTAACACCACGGGCTCTCATCATGCTGAGCAGCCCTCATGTGAGCGTCTTGTCAAAGGCCATCTGAAAATCCAAGTACACAACATCCTCTGACTCTCCTTTGTCTATTCTGTCTGTTATATCCTCAAAGAATTAAGACCATAAGACCATAAGACAAAGGAGCAGAAGTCCACCATTCGGCCCATCGAGTCTGCTCCGCCATCTTATCATGAGCTGATCCATTCTCCCATTTAGTCCCACTCCCCCGCCTTCTCACCATAACCTTTAATGCCCTAGCTACTCAGATACCTATCAATCTCTGCCTTAAATACACCCAATGACTTGGCCTCCATTGCCGCCCGTGGCAACAAATTCCATAGATTCACCACCCTCTGACTAAAAAAAATTCATCGCATTTCTGTTCTGAATGGGTGGCCTTCAATCCTTAAGTCATACCCTCTGGTATTAGACTCCCCCATCATGGGAAATATCTTTGCCACATCCAAATAACAACAGATATTTCAGGGAAGATTTTCCCTTAAGGTATCCTTGCTGACTTTGACGTATTTTATCATGTGCCTCCAAGTACCCGAAACCCCATCCTTAATAATGGACTCCAACATCTTCCCAACCACTGAATTCAAGGTAATTGGCCTATAATTTCCTTTTTTCCTTCCTCTGGTAGGGATGAGACGAGGGCATGTCCTGAGTGATGTGGGTCCTTAATAATGGGTGGTGACTCTTTGAGGTATCACTCCTTCAAGAGGTTCTGGATGCTGGGGAGACTGGTGCCCATAATGGAGCTGGCTGAGTTCACAACTTTCTACAGCTTACTTCGATCCTGTGCAGTGCCCCCTCACAGCATTCCAGACAACGATGCAGCCAGTTGGAATGCTCTCCACGCTACATCTGTAGAGCACCTTCCATCTGAACCCATTCCAATGTCAGCACATCCTATCCGAGATAAGGGACCCAAACTTGCTCACAATACTCCAAGTGGAGCTTTATAAAGCCTCGACATTACATAATTGCTTTTATATTGTATTCCTCTCGAAATGACTGCTAATATTGTATTTGATTTCCTCACCGCTGACTCGACCTGCAAGTTAACCTTTAGATAATCCTGCACGAGGACCCCAAGTCCCTTTGCACCTCAGATGTTTGCATTTTCTGCCCGTTTAAAAACTAGTGCACGTCTCCATTCCTTCCATCAAAGTGTATGACCGTGCACTTCCCTACACTGCATTCCACTAGCCACTCTTTACCCATTCTCCTCATCTGCAACCTCCCCGCTTCCTCATATTTCCCAACCACTGAAGTCAGAGTAACTAAACTATAATTTCCTTTCTTGTGCCATTCTCCCTTTTTGAAGTGACATTTGCAGTTTTAGACCACCAGAATCATGTCAGATTTGGTAATTTTTGAAAAATCATTACTAATGCCTCCACAATCTCCCGAGCCACCTCTTTCGGAAACCTGGAGTGTACACGTCTCTTCATATTTCATATTCCCCGCCCCATCGTTTTTTTTTTTGCTTTCTGCTGGCTTTTTAAAGCTTCCCAATCCTCTGACTTTACAGTGTTTATTTTCTCTATTAAATGCCCTCCCTTTTACTTTTATCCAGTTTTTGTTTTCCCCTTTCAGCCACGATTACATCATCGTACCTTTAGAATACCTCTTCTCCTTTATGTATGCATCGTGCGCCTTCCAAGTACCTCCGAGATCCCTGCCAGTGTCCTCTTCCAATCGACTTTGGCCAGCTCCTCTCTGATGCCTCTATGATTCCCTTAACTGTAATGCTGATATACCTGACTTTAACTTCTCCTTTTCAAATTGCAGGGTTGAAGACTCTCATATTATGACCACTGCCTCCTTAGTGTTCCCCTATCTTAAGCTCCCTTGTCAAATCCACTTACTTACTCAAAACCTAGATCCTTTTCCATAGTGGGCTCAACCACAAGCTGCTCCAAAAACCCACCTCGTAGGCATTCTACAAAATTCCCTCTCTCGGGATCCAGCAACAACCTAATTTTCCCAATCTACCTGCATATTCAAATCCCCTATGAATATCTTAATATTGCCCTCATGACATGCGTTTTCTATCTCCTGTTGTAGCTGGTCGCCTACATCCTGGCTTCTGTTCAGAGGCCTGTATAAAACTCCGATATGGGTGTCTATACCCTTGAATTTTCTTAACTCCAACCACAAGGATTCTACATCTTCCGATCCCACTTCACCTCTTTCAACGGATTTAATTTCATTTTTGCGAGCAGAGCCACCCTAATCCCTCTGCCTAACTGCCTGCCCTTTCGATACAATGTGTATCCTTGGATGTTAAGCTCCCAGCTACGATCTTCTTTCAGCCACGTCTCATGGATGCCCAAATCATCATAAAACCAATCTCTAACTGCGCTGTAAAATCATCTACCATATTATGTATACGGCGTGCATTCAACTATAACACCTTCAGTCCTGTATTCGTCACCCTTCTAGGTTTTGTCGCCATGTTACACTGACTGCAATTTTGCACTGTGATCTGTCTATCCTTCCTGAAAGTCGCACTGCACATTGCATCCAGTTGTCTACCAACTTCCCCAACCCAGCCCTCGCCCCGCTCCTCAGCCAAATTAATTTAAACCCTCCCCAACAGCTCCAGAAACCTTGCTTGCATGGTTATTGATCTCTTCAGGTTCAGCTGCTGCGTAACTTCTACAGAAGCACAATTGACCAACAGCGCCACCGTGTGGTATGCCAGCTGCACAGCCGCTGAGCGACAAGACCTGTATCGCGTGGTGAAGGCGGCCCAGCGAATTGTCAGCATGGAGCTCCCAGGACTGGACACCATCTATTCCAGCAGACTCAGGAGGAAAGCAATCAGCATAACCAGAGACACCACACATCCCGGCCACTCCCTGTTTGACCCACTGCCATCCGTCAAAAGGTTCAGGACACTAAAAGCCAGAACAAATAAGACGGAGGAACAGCTTCTACCCCAGGGCTGTGGCCTCCATCACACCACTCCCACAGAACAATGACTGAAACTGTGAGCACACACATGCGGACTCAAAAACTTGCACTAACGGCACTTAATGCATTACCGTGATATTCTGGTGCTGCTGCAACTTATTTTCTGCTACTTATCTATTTAACACTGTTTTTCTATTACTCACTCTTCCTTCAGTTAGTTCTGACGAAGGGTCTCGGCCTGAAACGTCGACTGCGCCTCTTCCTATAGATGCTGCTTGGCCTGCTGTGTTCACCAGCAACTTTGATGTATGTTGCTTGAATTTCCAGCATCTGCAGAATTCCTGTTGTTTGTGTTTTTCTATTACTGTCTTGTTTTTATCTACCGTTTTATATAATTGCTTGAGAGGAAGCCAAACAGAGTTTCATTGTACCGATGTATAACGACAATAAAGATCAATCAATTCAATTTAACCCGTCCCTCTTGTACAATTCATACTTTCTCCAGTAATCCAAAGATCACTATCCTGCTTTACAGCTTTTTAAATAACTCCCTAAATTCTCTCCTCAGGACCTCCTCCCTTTTCCTACTTAAGTCATTAGTGCAAAAATGTACAAAGACTGCTCCCCTACCCCCTTTAAAATGTATTCGACCCGATCAGAGTCATCTCTAACCCTGGAACCTGAGAGTCAACTTGCCATCAGGGTGTCTCTTTCACGTCCACAGAATCTCGTATCTACTCCTCAAACTATGGAATCCCCATCACTACTGCAGTCCTCCTCTCCCTTCCGTTCTGCGCCAGATTCGATATTAGAGACCCAGTCACTGCGGCTTTCCCTGGTAGGTCATCACCCTCAACAGTATCCAACACAGTATATTTATTAATGAGGGGAATGGCCACAGGGGTACTGCATTGGCAACCCATTTCCTTACCCGCTCCCTACAGTCGCCGAGTTACCTGCCTCCTGCAACTTTGGGGTGACTATCTCCCTGCAGCTTCTAACTGTCACCTCTTCAGTTTCCGTATGAGCCGAAAGTCTTCGAGTTGCATCTCCACTTCCCCATAAGATTCTTTGAGAAGCTGCAGTTCGGTACAGCTGGTATAGATGTGGTTAGCCAGAAGGCTGGAGGTTTCCCAGAATACCAAAATCTCACACAATGTACACAACACAGCATGAACTGAAGAAGAATACAGACGATGAAATTACCAGAAACGTACCTCATGCAAACCTGTCGAGCCAAATCCTTCCCGCTCTAATACTGGTTCACCACACAATAGCCACTCCACCAATGGCTGCACCGCTCGTCCCCAGCTTATTTTCATTTACCCTTGCTAATAACCATATAACCATATAACAATTACAGCATGGAAACAGGCCATCTCGGCCCTTCTAGTCCATGCCGAACTCTTACTCTCACCTGGTCCCACCGACCTGCACTCAGCCCATAACCCTCCATTCCTTTCCTGTCCATTTTGCTGTCCAATTTAACTTTAAACGACAACATCGAACCTGCCTCAACCACTTCTGCTGGAAGCTCGTTCCACACAGCTACCACTCTCTGAGTAAAGAAGTTCCCCCTCATGTTACCCCTAAACTTTTGTCCTCTAATTCTCAACCCATGCCCTCTTGTTTGAATCTCCCCCACTCTCAATGGAAAAAGCCTATCCACGTCAACTCTATCAATCCCCCTCATAATTTTAAATACCTCTATCAAGTTCCCCCCTCAACCTTCTACGCTCCAAAGAATAAAGACCTAACTTGTTCAACCTTTCTCTGTAACTTAGGAGATGAAACCCAGGCAACATTTTTCTAAACTTCCTCTGTACTCTCTCAATTTTATTGACATCTTTCCTATATTTCGGTGACCAGAACTGTACACAATACTCCAAATTTGGCCTTACCAATGCTTTATACAATTTCAACATTACATCCCAACTCCTATACTAATGAATCGCGATTCGATTAGGACACGGGGAATAGTCTGAATTCCACAAGAGCTCCTTCTCGAATGTCTCGTGTCAACCTGTCTGCAGCCTCCTCTCTCTATCGGATTGGGCCACCGGAAAATAGCCGAAAGCCCGCAAACGCTAGAGATGGATATTGTGGCATCTCCAGGGTCTAGAGAGGGCAGTTTTTTTCTGATGGAATATGGAACTGTCCAAAGAATGTGGACTCGCCACGTATAAAGGCGTCCGATTAGCACTTATGGAGACTGCACAATAATGTCCCGTAGTTAAGAACTGTACCATGATGTTTCGTGGACAATGTGTGTTGCTGCTCGGACAACTGGATTTTAAAGAACGTGGCATGAGGTTCTGAGTGGAACAAGTGAAACCGAAATTTGAGGCAAATTAAAATGCAATATTTATTCCTAAAGGAGAAATAGCTGAAGAGGAATATTTCATTCCCACCTTCTGGATGTATGCCACATCTCAAGGGAAAAGTATGGTGAATCGAATCCTAGGCCGTTCGCTCCTCTGTTGAGTGCGAAAGTGAGGAAGATCACATCTGATAGAGAAAAGAAGCAGGTAAAGAGGTTTTTAATGAATGAAGACTTGAAAGAAAATACCTGGATTTGTGAAGGGATGTAAAATTAATAAGCCCCGCCAAACGCGGAAGGCCAAGTACCATTCTCCATATCCTGATAGTGGGCCATATTCGATGCAGCTGTTGCATGCCAGGGATAGACAAACATTTTGTCACGATGCTGGAGCAGGGACCCAATCGCAGACCAAGTATTGTGCGCGCTATGTTATTTACTGAGTAGCAAATCCAGAGGGGCAACAAAGTCGGCATTTAAGTTCAGGCGGAGATCAAAATTCCAGAGAAATCCAAAAACCAGAATCGGAAAACAGGCAGAGTCGATATTCAGACAGACAGAGTACAGATACGAATGCTGGAAAGGCTCAGGAAAATTCACTGACACAATCTGACAACAAACAGGTGAAAACACAGGACTGAAACACACTGACAATACACAGAGAGGCAGATGATAGGTGCAGCACAATGAGACCCAGGTGGCAGCGATACAGGTAACAATGAGAAACAGGTGAGAGACGGAGTACTCAGTAATACAGGGGCCAGAGCAGAGCAGGAGCGGGGACAGGAACACATGGGGCATGAAAACAAACAAGATTCACATGGCGATACAAAACCACAGACTGACGGCTAGAAGAAGAACACACAAAAGGACAAAGTTCAACTGGAGGTACTGACACATTTTTACATGGCAATCATGAGAAGCATACCAGAGTGGACAAAGTTCAAAGTTCAAAGTAAAATTTAGTGTCACTACATCTCACCACATACAACCCCTGAGATTCTTCTCCTGCGTGCATACTTACCGAATCTATAGAACAGTAACTGTAAACAGGATCAATGAACAACAATTGCAAATGCAAATATAAATAAATAGCAATAAATAACGATATGAAATAACGAGATAAAAGAGTCCTTAAAGCAAGACCATCGGTAGTGGGACACCAAAGGCAGAGTGAGTGTAGTTATCCCCTTTAGTTCAACAGCCTGATGGTTGAGGTGTGGTAACCTCTCTTGAACCTGGTGGTGCGAGTCCTGAGGCTCCTGTACCTTCTACCTGATGACAGTAGCGGGAAAAGAGCTACCGGCTTGGGTGGTGAGGATCATGTAAATCTGTTCAATGGTTGGGACAGTTGTACCTGTGATGTACTAGGCCGAATCCACTGACTTATTTCGGATTTTCCCTCAGAGGCGTTGGTAATTAACATGGTAGACAATAGATTCGATCGTTGATATGCTTACAATAAGAATACAAATTCGTTTAGATTTTAGGAACATCATACTACTCATTTCTACAGCGTTAATTACGAAAGACCCAGGAATATACAGCGGATAGATGTATTCCAGAAACAAGGATTTAAAGTCAAAGGAGAGATTTGCATTTGGAGTCAGAAATCTCAATATTTAGATTTAGATTTGATTATGAAAACACTCAGGCCTCTTTTATTGTCATTTAGAAATGCAGACATGCATTAAGAAATGATACAAAGTGCCTTCGGAGTGATATCACAGAAAACAAGACAGACCAAAGACTAACACTGACAAAACCACGTAATTGTAATATATAGTTACAGCAGTGCAAGGCAATATCATAATTTGATAAAGAACAGACCATGGGCACGGTAAAAAAAAAGTTCTCAAAGTCCAGGGTCGATCGACTCCCGAGTCCCCGATAGCAAGCGGCAAAAGGGAGAAACTCCCTGCCATAAACCTCCAGTCACCGACAACTTGCCGATACCTTGGAAGCAGCCAACCACAGCCGACCCAGAGTCCATCCGTCCTAAAACTCCGAGTTTCCGAGCAGCCTCTCCGAAACGGCCTCCAGAGCGCCATCCTCTGCCGAGCGCCTTCGACCTCTCCCCGGCCGCTGAAACACGCAAAGCCGAGGATTTCAAGGCCTTCAGCACCGGAGATTCCGGTTACCCCACAGTATCAGCGGTAGCAATGCAGGCATTTCAGAAGTTTATGGTGTGAATAGAAAGATGGCAGCCTGCGCGTATTCAGGGACTATCACAAAGTCTTCAACGTGAAGGCGTGCCATAAATAAATCTACAATACTGTCCAGCGACCAGAAAATTCTCAACTAATAAGGCCAAAATTTCCCCCCCTATAAGAGCCCAGTTTAGCCAGTAAGTAAACCTGATAGTAGTTAGAAAATAACCTAAATTATCGTATGCCGATTCTACTACCTTTCGCTAAATGCCACCGTGCTGGGTATTGTGAAAATGAATGATAAAAGACGGTCAAAAGTTTGTAAGTTTGCATTTTGGAAATGCGCATGAGTTTCAATTTTATCAGATCAACATTCAAGGCCAAAATATGCGACTATTCAGAATTACCTTGTAGATATTTAGTAAGAGCAAAGGAGATACAACATGGAACATAGAACTTAGATCATAGAACATAGAACATATACCTTAGAACATAGAATATAGACCATAGAAAATAGAACATATATCTTAGAACATAGAACATAGATCATAGAACATAGAGCGTACATCTTAGAACATAAAACATAGAAAAGTACAGACCCATATAGTCCATTCTGTGCATAATGCTGTGTCGAAGTAAACAATCTCACTCCAGGGTCCATATAACGCTTCTTACACGCCCATTATTCTCCAATATACTTATATCTTTGCATGCTCCTATCTAGGAGTGTTTTAAATATCCGTATTGTTTTAGCCTCTACCACCACCCCGGGCACTGCATTTGGTGCCTCTGCGACCTCCTGAGACCCCTGTATGTGCACATAGATGAAGGAAAAATGAAGAGTTATTTGTGGGAGGAAAGGTATAGATAGATCTTAGAGTAGAACAACGTTGTCCCTCGGGGCCTGTACTGTGCTGAACTGCTCCGTGTTCTAAATGCTATACCGTTTTTGTATTAATCCAGAGTGGTCAAATTTTCCAAAACCGCTCACCCAGATCTCCAAGTACGCCCAACTCTCCCACCTGGTGGTAACCTGTCGCAATGACAGGTCACCGGGGTTCAACACTCCCACCTGGTGGTGCCCTGCCGCAATGACATGACCCCCGTGAACAACATTCTCACCTGATGAACACAAAACCAAAGACATAAGAAATAGGAGCAGAACTAAGCATTTAGCCCAACGAGTCTGCTCCGCCATTCCATCATGGCTGATTCCGGATCCCAATCAACTCCATACACCTCCCTTCTTGCCATATCCCTTGATGCCCTGGCTGATCAGGAAACGATCAACTTCCACCTTAAATATACCCACAGACCTGGCCTCCACCGCAGTCTGTGGTAGAGTATTCCACAGAATCACTACTCTCTAGCTAAAGGTTCCTCCTTACTTCTGTTCTAAAAGGTCGCCCCTCAAATTTGAAGCTGTGCCTCTAGTTCTGGACAACAGGGAACATCCTCTCCACATCCACCCTATCTAGTCCTTTCAACATTCTGGAGGTTTCAATGAGATCCCTTCGCATTCTTTCAAATTCTAGAGGTTCTGCAGATGCTGGAAGTCCACAGCAACACATACAAAATGCTGGAGGTCAGGCAGCATCCATGACAATTAACAAACAGTCGATATTTCGGGCCGAAACCCTTCTTGAAGACTGGAAACGAAGGGAGAAGAGGCCAGAATGAAAAGGTGAGGAAAGGAAGAGAGTTAGCTAGCAAGTGAGAGGGAAGGGTAAAGGGCTGGAGAGGACGGAATCCGATAGGAGTGGACAATGGACCAGAGGAGGAAGAGAAGGAGAAGGAGCACCAGGAGGAGGTGATGGGCAGATGAGAAGACGTGGTTAATAGAAGAAGAGGGGAGGGGAATAAAAAGTTTACCTTAGGAGAAGTCAATGTTCGTGCCGTGAGATTGGAGACTGTTCAGATTGGATTTAAGGTGCTGCTCCTACAACCTGAAGGTCTCCTCATCATGGCAGAAAACAAGGCCATGGACCAACATGTCAGAATAGGAATTAAAATATTGAGCCACCAGAAAGTCCCACTTTTGCTGGATGCAGCAAAGGTACGTGATCTGTCGGTACCGCAGAACACCTGGCTGTAACTCTGTGGAAAACAGTTGCACCTGGTGGTGTTCTCTAGCAATGACAAGTCCTCATGTGGACAACACTCGGGAGGCGGCCGCAGTGAGGTCATGGACCGTGTACAGATTACAAAGGAAGAGGTGATTGCTGTCTTGAGGCAAATTAGGAAGGATAAATCCCCGGGGACTGACAAGGTGTTCCCTCCTGCCTTGTTGAAGACGAGTGAAAAACTTACAGGCACTCTAGCAGAGATATTCTGCGGCCTGAAACGTCACTTGCACTTTGTTTTCCATAGATGCTGCCTGGCCTGCCGAGTTCCTCCAGCATTCTGTGTGTGCTGCTCAGATTTACAGCATCTGCAGATTTTCTCTTACCTGTCATTTTCTTCCTTATTGCTTTTTAGTTGCCTTCTGTTGGATTTTAATAGTTCCCCAATCCTCCAATTTCCCAAGAATTGTTGCTTTAATATATGTACTTTCTTTTGCTTTTATTCTATCTTTGGGTTCACGTGTCAGCCACGATTGCCTCGCCCGCCTTCTAGAATACTCCCGCTTCTTTGGGATGCATCCACCCTGCACCTGTCACACCTCAAACTGGCCACTATAGGGAGGCAGAGATGGCAAGGACACCCCCTTCTTGCTCATCTGCCTATTAGGCTAATTATTAGCTCATTGTTATCACCTGTGCCTTATTTGTAGCCGTCTCTAAGTTCCTTGTCCCTTGTTTCTTTGCTCAGTCTTGGAGTCATCTTTTGTAAGCGAAGTTGTGTTTTGTTTGTACAACTCTCCAGTTTCTGAAACTCTGGTTAATGATTTGGACCCTCTGCCTGTACCTTGGCAAAGGAATCCAGTAAAGCCTCGTTGGATCTTTTTCTCCAATTCTTCTCTGCAACTGCGTTCTCCTCTAATCAGAAGTTAAAACTGAAGAAGTTACCTAGTCAGCTGTAGCACTCGCAGCTCTTGAAATCAACTCCCCCCCCCCCGATTAATGAAGTCCAATACACCATTCGCCTTCTTAACCACCCTATCAAAGAGGGAGGTGAAGACTGGCAAATCTTCGCTAATTGGCCTGCAGGACATGGAGTTATAAAAGACAGGAGGGAAAGTAACCCTATTGCAGAAAGGGAACGTGTCTGGGGTTGCTGCAGAGATGAGATTAATGGAAGTCCAAGCCCACACACTCTGAGAGCAAATAAGAACAGTGGCTAATGTCCACAAAATGCAGTTTACCCGAACTTTCTGGCTTGTTTGCCTGAACTTTCACCCTGTCCACAGTACAATCAGAGCAAACTGGATATGCCCTGAGTAAACAGTACCTGTTTGTGCGTGTGCTGAGCGGCTGGTGAAGAGATTGTTAACTATCTGCATTCCAATCACCAAGCCCTTCACAATGACAGCACGGGAATGGGTGGAGAACAGGTGACTGATTGTAAACTCGGCCAGCTCCACCATGGCCACTAGCCTCCCCCAGCATCCGGGGCATCTTCAAGGAGCGATGCCTGTAAAAGGCAGCATCCATCTTGATGGAACCCCAGCTTCCACGTTTTGCCTGGTTCTCATTGCTACCATCAGGTAGGAGGTACAGGAGCCTGAAGGCACACACTCAGCGATTCAAGAACATCTTCTTCCCCTCTGCCATCAGGTTTCTGAATGGACATTGAACCCATGAACACCAGCTCTCTACTTTTTTATTTTTCCATTTTTCCACTACGTATTTAATTTAACTATTTTATTCACATTTTTCTATTATTATTGCATTGAACTGCTGCTGCAAATGCAAGTTTCATGATATGTGCCAGTGATATTAAACCTGATATGTAGTATGGAATAGGATACATTTGTGAGCCAGCAACACACACGATGGGCTGAATGGACTTCCTATTACAATACCACACAGAAGTCTTAGACACATATATATAGCTCGGGTGCCTAAGATTTTTACACAGTGCTGTAGCAATTTTATCTATTGCACTGTACTGCTGCCACAAAAAAAAACACATTTCATGACATACTTGAGAGATGATAAACCTGATTCTGATCTGGGTCTCTGTTGTGGTCTGAGAGTGGGAAGGGGGCGGGGAGAGGGGAATCAAGGTTGGGAAAGGGGGAAGAGAGAGGGGAAGGAGCAGGAGGCACCAGAGAGACATTCTGTAATGATCAGTAAACGAATTGTTTGCAAATCAAATTATCTTGCCTGGAGTCTTAAGCTTGGGTGCGTCTGCACCCACACCAAACTTGCCCCGGCACTCCTTCTTTGTCACCTGTCCAACACTACACCTTCACCATTCCCAAATCCTTCACTCCCGCCAGATTTACAAACACGTTCCCCTCTCCATATCGGCAGGATACATTGCTGTGCAAGGGTCTTAGCCTAACTACGCACTTGTGAGCTGAAGACTTTTGCACAGTTCTGTATGCTACAAGGAAGCCATGAAGTGTGAAGAGTTCAACTCTAATTGAGAAAGTCAGTGTCTGTTTTCATTCCAAGTGTGTGAGAGGCTTTACCCAGGGCCAAAGCCCAAATCTGCTGACGAATCAGTTCAGAGGTGGGCAGTGCTGAAGGACCTCCATTCCGTGAGAGGGCAGTGATGCGGGATCTCCATCCTGTGGAGGACGGTGATGAGGGATCTCCATTCTGTGAGAGGGCAGTGATGAGGGATCTCCATTCTGTGCGAGAAGTGATGAGGGCTCTCCATTCTGTGGGAGGGCAGTGATGAGGGATCTCCATTCTATGGGAGGACAGTGATGAGGGATCTCCATTCCGTGCGAGAGGTGATGAGGGATCTACATTCTACAGGAGTGCAGAGGGAGCTTCACTCTGTGTCTGACCCCGGGAGTGTGGGATGGGACGGTGCAGAGGGAGCTTCATTCTGTGTCTGACCCCAGGAGTGGTGATGGGACGGTGTGGAGGGAGTTTCACCTGTGTCTGACCCTGGAAATGTGTGATGGGGGAAGTATGGAAGGACCTTCACTGTGTGTCTGATCCCAGGGGTGTGTTTTGGGATGGTGTGGAGGGAGTTTCACTCTGTGTCTGACCCCGGGAGTGTGTGATGGGACGGTATGGAGGGAGCTTCACTCTGTGTCTGACCCCGGGAGTGTGTGATGGGACGGTGTGGAGGGAGCTTCACTCTGTGTCTGACCCCAGGAGTGTGTGATGGGACGGTGTGGAGGGAGCTTCACTCTGTGTCTGACTCCAGGAGTGTGTGATGCGACAGTGTGGAGGGAGATTCACTCTGTGTCTGACTCTGGGAGTGTGTGATGGGACAGTGTGGAGGGAGTTTCACTCTGTGTCTGACCCCAGGAGTGTGTGATGGGACGGTGCAGAGGGAGCTTCATTCTGTGTCTGAGGAGTGGTGATGGGACGGTGTGGAGGGAGCTTCACTCTGTGTCTGACCCCAGGAGTGTGTGATGGGACGGTGTGGAGGGAGTTTCACTCTGTGTCTGACCCGGGGAGTGTGTGATGGGGGAAGTGTGGAAGGACCTTCACTCTGTGTCTGACACCAGGAGTGTGTGATGGGGAGGTGTGGAGGGAGCTTCACTGTGTGCCTGATCCCAGGAGTGGGTGATGGATGGTGTTGAAGGAGCCTCACTCTGAGCCTTATAAGAGTCATTGAGTCATAGTCATAGAAAACCATAGCATAGAAATAGATCCGTCAGCCCATCTCGACCATGCTGAACCAGTTAAATAGTCTAGTCCTACCTACCTGCACCATACCATAGTCCTCTGTACCCCTCCCGACCATCTACCTATCCAAACTTCTCTTGAGTATTTCATTATTACATTTAAGCCGACTTACATTTACCCCCTATCCTTGTATACTTCAATCAAATATACTTCTATCAAATCTCCCTTCAATCTTCTATGTTCTAGGGAATAAATTTCTAACGTTTTCAATCTTTCCTTATAACTCAGGTCCTCCAGTCCCACAACATTCTTTGAAATTGTCTCTGTACTCTTTCAATTTTGGTTCCTAAGGTTGTCATAGCCAGGGGTTGTGGTGGTGATAACCTCCCACTACCTATGAAATGCCCAAATGGCGTGTTTCTCTAACAGCCTCTGACAACCAAGTCCAACTCCTGACCTTCACGTGTGGCTTAGCTACTAGGCCTGGCGGAACTGTTTCTGCTGGCGAGAGAAGGGGCGAAGGCAGACCACTGGCGCCTCAAAGCCAGTTGTTTTGGGCAGGTGGGGCTCGTCAGCCTCGGACGGCTGCCCCCCCAGGAGAAAGAAAACTCTGATTTTAACCCTCTGCTGCCCTGCAGCCATACCCTCCCACGGGAAAGGCTTCGGGAGTAAACCCCGAGGAAGAAATCCGGAGCCAGGGTCCCGAAGGCAGTTTGACGTTAATTGCAACTTCACTCTGGCAACCTCTGTGACAACACTGGTGCCAAGCTGTATTGGCACCGGCCCTTCCCTTGGACTATATCAGTGATGTGGAGAGGGGGAACCCACTGCATGGGCAACAGCCAGATCTTCAAATCTTCCCGCCCAGACCTGCGCCCTGGAGAGGAGACAGTCCGCTGGAGGTGCAAACCCATGATCCCCTGGGATCGACGGCACACGACTACTTTCAATCTTACTTGCATCTTTCCTGTTGGCAGGTGACAAAAATGCACACAATACTCCTAATCAGGCCTCTTCAATATAACATCCTAACTCCTGTACTCAGTACTTTGATTTATAAAAGTCAATAAGGTTTTTTTATGGACTCTATCTACCTGTGAGGCCACTGTCAATGAATTATGGGTCTGTATTCTTAGATCCCTTTGTTCTACCGCACTCCTCAGTGCCCTACCGCTCACTGTGTAAGACCTACCCTGGCTGGTCCTGCCAATGTGAAATACCTCACACCTAGGCATTAAATTCCATCTGCAATTTTTCAGCCCACTTTTTCTGCAGCTTTGATGGTCTTCCTCGCTGTTCACGACACTCTATTCTTGGTGTCATCCTCAAATTTGCTGATCCAGTTTACCACATTATCATCCAGATCATTGAATAGATGACAAACAACAGATCACACAGTACGGATCCCTGTGGCACTCCACTGGTCACAGGGTTCCAGTCAGTCAGAGAGGCAACCATCTACTACCACTCTCTGGCATCTCCCACTAAGACAATCTCTTACCCAATTTACTACCTCATCTCAATACTTTCATGACTGAACCTTCTTGACCAACCTCCCATGTGGGAAACTTGTCAACTGCCTTGCTAAAGTCCATCTAGACGACATCCACTACCTTGCCTTCATCAACTTTCCTGGTAAATTCCTCAGTAAACTCTATAAGATGACCTACCACAGACAAATCTATAGTGATTATCCCTAATCTTAGTGATTATCCCTGTCCATCCAAATAATCATATATATCTGGTCCCTTAGAATACTTTCGAATAAATTTCCCACTACTGATGTCAGGCTCACCAGCCCATAATTTTCTGGTTTATTCTTAGAGACTTCCTTAAACAGCAAAACAGCATTAGTTATCCTCGTATTGTCTGGTACCGTACCTGTCACTAATTTATGTACTAGCTTCCCAAAGGTGTGAGGGAACGCCTTGTCAAGTCCTGGGGATTTATCCGCCCTAATTTGCTTCAAGACAGCAAACACCGCCTCCTCTCTAACCTGTATCGGCTGCTGTGTTGCCTCACTTGTATCACTATCAGGTAAATACAAACGCAAAAAAAAAATCCATTTATGATCTCCCCCATCTCTTCTGGCTTCACAGATAGATTACCATTCTGATAATCCAGAGGACTAATTATGTCCTCTGCAATCCTTCTGCTCTTAACATGCCTGTAGAATCTCTTAGGATTCTCCTTGTCTGTTAAAGCAACCTCGTGCCTTCTTCTAGCCCTCCCGATTTCTTTAAGTGTTCTCTCGCATCCCATATGTTTCTCCAAGTACCTCATTTATTCCTGCCTGCCTAAACCTGCCATGCACTCCCTTTTTTTAATCTTAGCCAGGGGCTCAATATCTCTTGAAACCTAAACCTGTTACCTTTACCTTTTATTCTGACAGGCATTGTGCTCTCAAGTTTCACTTTTGAAGGCTTTCCACTGCCCAAGTACACTTTTGCCAGAAAACAACCTATCCCAATCCATACTTTCAGACCCCATCAGAACTGGTCTTTCTCCAATTTAGAACTGGAGAATTGGAGCACAGATACATAGGATTTGCACAGGCTTGGAGAATGGACAATAGATGGAAGACAGTATCGGGAAGTGCATGGTCGTGCACTTTGATCGAAGGAATAAAGGCAGACACTGTTTTCTAAATGGAGACAATTCAGAAATTCGAGTGGTGCAAAGGGACTTGGGGGTCCTAGTTCAGGATTTTATAAGGGTTAACTTACAGCTTGAGATAGTAGTAAAGAAAATTAAATTTAAGAGGATAAGTGTATGAAATGTAATGCTGATGCTATATAAGGCATTGATAAGACCACATTGCGAGCAGTTTTGGGCCACTTTTCTGGCATTGGAGAGGGTCCAGAGGAGGTTAACGAGAATTAAAGAGCTAATGATCGAGGAGCGTATGATGGCTCTGTGCTTGTACTCACTGGAGTTCAGAAGAATAAAGGAGGGGTGTCATTGAAACCCTAGATTGAAAGGCCTAGACAGAGTGGATGTAGAGAAGCTGTTTTCTATAGTGGGGTAGTCTAGGACACAGTCCCAGTATTGAAGGACATCCCTTTAGAACAGAAGTGAAGAGGAATTGCTGGCAGCCCTTCTCAAATAAAGGCATATTAGCCATTGTCCAGTCCCTCAGCTCCTCACCCAATCTCTCCCCTTTGCTCTAACATACTTGTAAGATCACTTAGGATTTTCATTTACCTCATCAGGTAAAAGGTACAGGAGCCTCAGGATTCACACCACCAGTTTCAGGAACAGTTATTACCCTTCAACCATCAGGCTGTTGAACCCAAGTGGATAATTTCTCTCAACTTCACTCGCCCCATAACTGAAATGTTCCCACAACCTATAGATTCACTCTCAAGGACTTTTCACCTCGTGTTCTTGATATTTATTGCTTATTTATTTACTAAGATTTTTATCTTTTTGTATTTGCACAGTTTGTTTTCTTTTGCAAACTGGCTGAAGGCTCAAGTTGGTGCAGTCTTTCATTAGGGTCATCATTCCATTATGGATTTATTGAGTATGCCCACAAGGAAATGAATCTCGGGATTGTATATGGTGACGTACATGTACTTTGAAAATAAATTTACTTTGAACTTTTTGAAATTTGAACTTTATTTTCTCTGAAGCAGCTGAGCCTGAGCGAAGACCCAACAGAAGGTAATAAGATAATGTGAGGTGTAGATAGGCATTCAGTATCATTTTCCCAGGGTGTAAATGTCTAAAACCAGAGGACATTCACTTAAGGCAAGAAGGGGTAATTTGAAACAAGAGGCAACACACACAAAATGCTGGGGGAGCTCGACAAGTCAGGAAGTTTCCATGGAAACGAATAAACAGTCAAAGTTTCAGAATGAGGTCATTCATCAGGACTGGAAAGGAAAGGAGAAGATGCCAGAATAAAAAGGCAGGGTAAGGGAAGGAGGGCTAATAAGAAGGTGATAGGTGGAGAGGAAAGTAAAGGGCTGGAGAGGGAGTGATCTGATAGGAGAGGAGAGTGGACCAGAGGGGAAAGGGAAGGAGGAAGGGCACAGTGGGACATGATAGGCAGGTGAGAAGAGGTAAGAGGCCAAAATGGAGAATAGAAGAGGGAGGGGAAAGGAATGTTTTTTTTTACTGGAAGGAGAAATTAATATCCATGCCATGGGGTTACCCAGACAGAATATAATGTTGCTCCTCCACCCTGAGGGTGGCCTCATCGTGGCACAAGAGGAGGCCATGGACCGACATGTCGGAATGGGAATGGGAATGGGAACTGGAATTAAAATGTCTGTCCACTGGAAAGTTCCACTTTAGGCGGGTGGAGCAGAAGGTGAGGAAGGCAGATGCAATGTTAGCATTAATTGCAAGAGGACTAGAACATAGGAGCAAGGATGTAATGTTGAGACTTTATAAGGCACTGGTCAGACTGCACTTGGAGTATTGTGAGCAGTGATGAGCAAAGAAAGGACTGATATTGGAGAGGGTTCAAAGGAGATTCACCAAAAATGATTCCAGGATTGAAAGGATTGTCATATGGCAAGTGTTTGATGTCTCTGGGCCCGTATTCACTGCAATTCAGAAAAATGAGCGGTGACTTCACTGAAACCTATCAAATGTTGAAAGGCCTCGACAGAGTGCATGTGGAAAGCATGTTTCCTATGGTGGGGGAGTCTAAGATTAGGGGTGTCCTTTTAGAATGGAGATGTGGAGATGTTTATTTCGCCAGAGGGTGGTGAGCCTGTGGAATTCGTTACTACAGGTGGATGAGGAAGACGAGTCATTGGGTATATTTAAGGCAGAGATTGATAGATTCTTGTTTAGTCAGGGTATAAAGGGGTATAGGGAGGATATTGAGGCTGAGAGGGAAAATGGATCAGCCACGATGAAATGGCAGAGCAGACTCGCTGGGCCAAATGACCTAATTTTGCTCCTATATCCAATAGTCTTGTGGTTTAAAAGGCCCATTCCTCTGCGTAATCTTCTGTCTTTTTATCTTTAAAAGCTGTCTCGTGTCCTCTTTGTGCTCTGAACGTGTCAGAAATATCTCTGGTGCTCCTGAACAGTCACTGATCCCATCTGTCTTTTCCCCAATAAAAGACTCACTATCCCCCCTCCATCACAGTTCCCTACTCCGAACAGCCCTGCTCTGCAACACTAACGGGAACATGACGTTCCTCAACTCCCTCCGTCTCACTGTTAACAGCCTCCCACTCGCTGAACAGCAGGTAAACTGATGGCGTTATGAACCAGTCCGGTCTTGTTCTCTATTTTAAATGTCGTCTGTAACGAACTCCCCCGCTTCCAGACTGCCCTCACTGCAGCGACTGTGCTCCAGCGGGACTGGCCTGTCTTCTGCAACAGAGAACCACTGCTGGGTTCAGGCCAACCTTCACACAACGCTCAACCTCCACAACAAATAGACTCTTGACCAGCAGATAAGGTTCAGAACAACAACAATCGATCTGTATCAGTCACAGCAACCACTGTACAGACTCTCTAACCCCCTTCAGACCCTATGTCCCTCCTCGTCTCTGTAACCCGGACTGACCCCTACAGCTCTCCCCGTTTCTGTAACCCTCTGACCCATACAGCCCTCCTGTTTCTGTGACCCCTTCTGATCCATACACCCCCACTAACCTTCTCTGTCCCGTACACCCCTCCTATTTCTGTGACACCCTCTGACCGATACAGCCCCCTAGCCTCCTCTGTCCCATACACCCCTCCCTGTCTCTGTAACCCCCTCTGCCCCCTACAGCTCTCCCCATTTCTGTAACCCTCTGACTCCTCCACCCTTCCTGTTTCTGTGACCCCCTCTGATCCATACACCCCCACTAACCTCCTCTGTCCCGTACACCCCTCCCTGTCTCTGTAACCCCCTCTGACCGATACACCCCTCCCTGTCTCTGTAACCCCCTCTGACCAAAACACCCCTCCCTGTCTCTGTAACCCCCTCTGACCAAAACACCCCTCCCTGTCTCTGTAACCCCCTCTGACCAAAACACCCCTCCCTGTCTCTGTAACCCCCTCTGACCAAAACACCCCTCCCTGTCTCTGTAACCCCCTCTGACCCATACACCCCTCCCTGACTCTGTAACCCCCTCTGACCAAAACACCCCTCCCTGTCTCTGTAACCCCCTCTGACCAAAACACCCCTCCCTGTCTCTGTAACCCCCTCTGACCAAAACACCCCTCCCTGTCTCTGTAACCCCCTCTGACCAAAACACCCCTCCCTGTCTCTGTAACCCCCTCTGACCCATACACCCCTCCCTGACTCTGTAACCCCCTCTGACCAAAACACCCCTCCCTGTCTCTGTAACCCCCTCTGACCAAAACACCCCTCCCTGTCTCTGTAACCCCCTCTGACCAAAACACCCCTCCCTGTCTCTGTAACCCCCTCTGACCAAAACACCCCTCCCTGTCTCTGTAACCCCCTCTGACCAATACACCCCTCCCTGTCTCTGACCGATACACCCCTCCCTGACTCTATAACCCCCTCTGTCCGATACACCCCTCCCTGTCTCTGTAACCCCCTCTGACCGATACACCCCTCCCTGACTCTGTAACCCCCTCTGACCAAAACACCCCTCCCTGTCTCTGTAACCCCCTCTGACCAAAACACCCCTCCCTGTCTCTGTAACCCCCTCTGACCAAAACACCCCTCCCTGTCTCTGTAACCCCCTCTGACCAAAACACCCCTCCCTGTCTCTGTAACCCCCTCTGACCAAAACACCCCTCCCTGTCTCTGTAACCCCCTCTGACCAATACACCCCTCCCTGTCTCTGACCGATACACCCCTCCCTGACTCTATAACCCCCTCTGTCCGATACACCCCTCCCTGTCTCTGTAACCCCCTCTGACCCATACACCCCTCCCTGACTCTGTAACCCCCTCTGACCAAAACACCCCTCCCTGTCTCTGTAACCCCCTCTGACCAAAACACCCCTCCCTGTCTCTGTAACCCCCTCTGACCAAAACACCCCTCCCTGTCTCTGTAACCCCCTCTGACCAATACACCCCTCCCTGTCTCTGACCGATACACCCCTCCCTGACTCTATAACCCCCTCTGTCCGATACACCCCTCCCTGTCTCTGTAACCCCCTCTGACCGATACACCCCTCCCTGACTCTGTAACCCCCTCTGACCAAAACACCCCTCCCTGTCTCTGTAACCCCCTCTGACCAATACACCCCTCCCTGACTCTGTAACCCCCTCTGACCGATACACCCCTCCCTGACTCTGTAACCCCCTCTGACCGATACACCCCTCCCTGACTCTGTAACCCCCTCTGACCGATACACCCCTCCCTGACTCTGTAACCCCCTCTGACCGATACACCCCTCCCTGTCTCTGTAACCCCCTCTGACCAATACACCCCTCCCTGTCTCTGACCGATACACCCCTCCCTGACTCTGTAACCCCCTCTGTCCGATACACCCCTCCCTGACTCTGTAACCCCCTCTGACCGATACACCCCTCCCTGACTCTGTAACCCCCTCTGACCGATACACCCCTCCCTGACTCTGTAACCCCCTCTGACCGATACACCCCTCCCTGACTCTGTAACCCCCTCTGACCGATACACCCCTCCCTGTCTCTGTAACCCCCTCTGACCGATACACCCCTCCCTGTCTCTGTAACCCCCTCTGACCGATACACCCCTCCCTGACTCTGTAACCCCCTCTGACCGATACACCCCTCCCTGACTCTGTAACCCCCTCTGACCGATACACCCCTCCCTGTCTCTGTAACCCCCTCTGACCGATACACCCCTCCCTGTCTCTGTAACCCCCTCTGACCGATACACCCCTCCCTGTCTCTGTAACCCCCTCTGACCGATACACCCCTCCCTGACTCTGTAACCCCCTCTGACCAAAACACCCCTCCCTGTCTCTGTAACCCCCTCTGACCAATACACCCCTCCCTGTCTCTGACCGATACACCCCTCCCTGACTCTATAACCCCCTCTGTCCGATACACCCCTCCCTGTCTCTGTAACCCCCTCTGACCCATACACCCCTCCCTGACTCTGTAACCCCCTCTGACCAAAACACCCCTCCCTGTCTCTGTAACCCCCGCTGACCAAAACACCCCTCCCTGTCTCTGTAACCCCCTCTGACCAATACACCCCTCCCTGTCTCTGACCGATACACCCCTCCCTGACTCTATAACCCCCTCTGTCCGATACACCCCTCCCTGTCTCTGTAACCCCCTCTGACCGATACACCCCTCCCTGACTCTGACCGATACACCCCTCCCTGACTCTGTAACCCCCTCTGTCCGATACACCCCTCCCTGTCTCTGTAACCCCCTCTGTCCGATACACCCCTCCCTGTCTCTGACCGATACACCCCTCCCTGTCTCTGTAACCCCCTCTGACCAATACACCCCTCCCTGTCTCTGTAACCCCCTCTGACCAATACACCCCTCCCTGACTCTGTAAACTCCTCTGACCGATACACTCCTCCCTGTGTCTTTTACCCCCCTCCGATCCTTAGACCCTTTCCCATCTCTGTTACCCACCTCCGGCCACTACACCACTCCCCATCTCTGTAATCTCCTCTGTTCCGTACAACTCTCCACATCACGGTTACCCCTCTGGCCACTATGCCCCTCTTCATCTCTATGACACCCTCTGACCCGTATAGCTCTCCCCAATTCTGTAACCCCATCTGGTCCCGACACCTCTCCCCATACCTGTAACCTCCTTGACCTGTACACCTCTCCATGTCTCTATAACCCATTCAGCCAGTAGCACTCTCCCTGTCTCTGTAAACCCCTCGTCTCTGTAACCCATTCGGCCTGTACACCCCTCCCCATCTCTGTAACCCCCTCAGCCAGTACCACTCTCCCGGTCTCTGTAACTCCCTCGGCCAATACACCTCTCCCTATCTCTGTAAACTCCTCGTCTCTATAACCCATTCGGCCTGTACAACTCTCCCCGTCTCTGAAACCCCCTCGTCTCTTTAACCCTGTCGGCCAGTACACCCTCCCTGTCTCTGTAAACCCCTCGTCTCTGTAACCTCCTCGGCCAGTACAACTCTCCCTGTCTCTGTAACCCCCTCATCTCTGTAACCCCCTCGGCCAGTACACCTCTCCCCATCTCTGTAAACCCCTCGTCTCTGTAATTCATTCGGCCAGTACAACTCTCCCCATCTCTGTAAACCCCTCGTCTCTGTAATCCATTCGGCCTGTACAACTCTCCCCGTCTCTGTAAACCCCTCAGCCAGTACTACTCTCCCCATCTCTGTGAACCCCTCGTCTCTGTAACCCCCTCAGCCTGTACAATTCTCCCCGTCTCTGTAAACCCCTCGTGTCTGTAACCCTGTCGGCCTGTACACCTCTCCCCATCTCTGTAAACCCCTCGTCTCTGTAACCCCCTCAGCCAGTACACCTCCCCCGTCTCTGGTACAGAAGGCTGAAGGCACACACTCAGTGATTGAGAAACAGCTTCTTCCCCTCTGCCATCCGATTCCTAAATGGACATTGAATCTTTGGACACTACCTCACTTTTTTTATATACAGTATTTCTGTCTTTGCACATTTTTAATCTATTCAATATATGCATATTGTAATTGATTTACTTGTTTACTTATTATTATTATTATTTTATTCATTTTTTTGTCTGCTAGATTATGTATCGTTTTGAACTGCTGCTGCTAAGTTAACAAATTTCACGTCACGTGCCGGTGATAAGAAACCTGATTCTGATTCTGATGTTAGAGCCGTTAATCCTGGGTGTTTTCTGTTCGGTCTTGTCGGGTTGTTTGTGACCAGCGCGAGTTTCCCGGGTTCTTTGATTACTTAAAGGGGACTCTCGTCGTGCTCTGTGATTGGAATCCTACCATGCGTTGTAAAGTGATTTGTCTCAGACGTGCCTCCGATACTCTCTTGGTGTCCCTACGTCCAACCATCATGTTTCTGATGCTTCATGGGGCGTCTGCGGTCCTCAGCTCCTGGGTCGAGTCAATGCCTGCGACCACCATGACAGGGAGTCTGCCGCTCCGCCACACTGGGGTCCTGTACTGCGAGTGCACACCGAGACTGAGAGCCTCTGAAATCCTCTATCGTATCTGCCTCCACCACCACCCGAGGGACCATGTTCCAGGCACCCACCATTGTCTGCCCTACTCGTCTCTTTTGAACCTAACCCCAACCCCAACCCTAAATGCATACTGGCTGTCTACACTATCTATGCTTCTCCTAATCTTCTAAACCGCTATCAGGTCGCCTCTCAACCTTTGCCACTCCAGAGAAAACAACCCGAGTTTGTCCAACCTGATAAACCTTTTCTTCACCCTCTTCAATGACTCCAGGTCCTTCCAGTAACATAGACAACATCCACAGCTCTACATTCAATCACCCTTCTCGCCTTCTCGAAAAATTTAATCAAGCTAGTGAGACCAACTTACAGAACACAAAGCTAATGCTAGTTCTCCTTCATTAGGCCATGGTTTTCCAAATGCTCATAGATCCTGTCCCTAACTTCTTCAGTAACTTCCCTACCTCTGACATGAGACTCACCAGTCTAGTTTCCAGGACATTCCCTATTCCTCTTCTTGAACATTAGCTACTCACTGATCCTCCAGGACTTCACCTGTGGAAAGAAATGACATGAAGGTCTTCGTCAAAGTCCCAGCAATCTCTATCTGGTACATCCCGTCAAGCCATGGGGAACTTAAAGCTCTTTAAGAGATATAACAATACCTCCTTCTTTATCTTGATACGCCATAACAGATTAGCACACTCCACCCAAATCTCTCTGTCCTCCAGGTCCTGCCTCCTGGTAAATATTGACGTAAAGTACTTATTTAAGTCCTCACACATCCTCTGCCTCCAAGTACGTGTTCCCTCCTGGAGTGGTTCCAGTCCCTAGTTATCTTCTTGTTCTAGATAAACAGTATGTATGGAAAGTCTCTCTATCATTTGGTTCTGGGAAAGACCCCCTTCCACCCAGTTTGGCCAGGGAGTAAAACACGGACCTAATGCGTGAAGCTGGAAGTTCAACGTTAGAGTATATTGTTCAACATTATTACACATTGTTCCACAGTAGGGCACATCATTCAATGTTAGTCCAACATCTTTGGATGTTAGAGGACATCGTTTGATGTTAGTACACATCTTTCTGTCATGGTGCGGTCCGTGAAGTCCGCATTCCGGTTCACCGTCTGGTCCGTGGACTCAGGAGTCCGGGTCTTCCAGCTGTCCCTTGTTTTGGTTGAGTTAATCATAGGCACATGATTCCCATCTTGGGGTTTGGAATATATGTGGCCTTGGGGTTGAGTGTGAGCTGCTGGTTTGTCTTGTCAAGCTCCCCTGGGAGCAACCTACCGGTGGAAGGCTAGAGCGGCCATTTACCATCTTTAGGCCGCGTTGGGGAACCATCCCCTCATGGAGCCTTGCTGTCAGTAGTCGGAGCTGTCTTTGCGGTATGGATTCGGCCGTTTCCCGGGCCAGCTGAGTGGCCGTCAGCCACTCCGAGCTAGATAGGGATCCAGCTGTTCCGTAGCCAGCCCAGGTCGCTGGCCGTAACTGCGACTCGGAGCAACCCCGAACCAGAGATGGAACTGTCTGTAGTTCTTCGATGTTTGTCGCTTCTTGTCCTCGCCTCCATGGGGTAAGTCAGGCCGTTCTGCCGTTGCCCTGCAGGGGATCTGTCTTGTCTTGTCCTTGCCTGTGTGGGGTTAGTCAGGCCGTTCTGCCGTTACCCGATGGAGGGACCTTTCCCACCTTGGTGTGGAAATGAAGTTCAGTCTCGGCTTGTCTAAGTATATCTCCCGGCTCTATGTCCAGTCTCATGTTGGTGTCGTGTTAAAGATGAGTCCTGGCTTTTCGAAGGATAAGTCCCGGCTCTATGTTGATGTACAGTTCCCAGTCTGACTCCGAGCTCCAGTCTCCGAGTTATCAGCCTCCGCATTCCAAGCCCCAAGACCCCAGCCTGCAGCCTCAAGCCTCAAGACTGCAGCCTGCCTCCAAGCTCAAGCCTCAAGACCCTAGCCTCCAGTCCCGTAGTCATGTCATGTCCTTGCCTGGTTCTGGGGCCCGAGCCTGAGGCAAGACCCAGGTTCTGGGTCCTTGTCCAGTCTCTGGCTCGGGGCCCAAGCCCAGGCTCCTAGTTCATGGTTCCTTGTCCGGGTTCCCTGTCTAGTACATGTCCTAGCCCAAGTCTGCGTTCTTGTCCCTGCTCCTTGTCTGTATCCTGTCACGTCCCTACTCTAGCAAGTCCTGTTCCTAGTACTTCAGTGTCTGTGTCTTGCATTTGGGTCCGTTCCCACTGTGACACTTTCAATGTTAGAGCGCATTGCTCGATGTTAGAGTGCATCATTTGATGTTAGAGCACGATGCTGGTGTGCATCGCTGGAGGTTAAAGCACATTGGTCAATGTCAGAATCCCTCGGTCATTGTTATTGTTCATCTTTCGAAGTTACACCATGTCGTTCAATGTTAAGAGCACATCGATTGATGTCAGAGCGCATCGATCAACATTAGAGCACATCAATCGACACTAGAGTGCGTTGTTCAACATTAGAGCACATCGATCGATAGTAGAGTGCATTTGATAGTCAGTATTGTGCATCTTTCAATGTTAGAGTGCATTGATCGACGTTAGAGTGCGTTGTTCAACATCAAAGCGCATTGAGTGATTTCAGAGCACATCTTTCAATGTTAGAGCCCATCGATCGACGTTAGGGTCACCGAGGAGGGAGTGACATCCTGTGGGAGGGGTGGTGAGGAGGGAGCTCCGCCCTGGGGTTGGGGGGTTCTGTGAGGAGGGAGCTCTGCACTACGGGGGGTGGGTGTCAGCGAGGAGGGAGCTCCACACTGTGGGAGGGGCAGTAAGGGGGAAAGCTCCCTCAGTTCCATTGAGTCTGCAAGAGGGAGCTGGTCTTGATTCTATGTTCCCAGTTTCAGTGGGAGGCGGGGTCTGACGAACAAGGCTGTATCCTGTGGGGGTCTGAGTATGGAATTCAGGAGCCTCCATCGCTGACAGTGCTTTGCAGAGAGAGCAGGAGGTTTATCAGTGACTCTGACCCCAGAGTTAATGATTGACTGAGCGGGGAGGGAGAGGATTTAATGACAGGCACTGGAGCTGCAGAACGCACTCAACCATGGGTCGCTCAGTCCTCCTGCTCGTCCTACAGTTGCTCCTGGCCACCGTTCTCGTTTCCTCTCACAGCTCCAAGAAGGGTAGGTACGGTGCAGGCACTCATCCACTGCCCTCTCTCACTCCACCTCTTCTGTCCCGTTACCCCTCGCTCTGTAATGTATACCTCTCCAGTCTCGTACCCTGTCTCTCTCTCACTTTATATCCGTCCTGTCTCGCTTTCCCCTCTCCAGACTTACTCACCCTATCTCATCTACTCTCTCTGTCTCTCTCTCTCCCCCGCGCCCCCCCCCCAATTCTCCCGTCTTATTCCCACTCTCCCTCAGTGAAATTACCAGCAGCTTAGATACAGAACGCAGAGTCTCTTTCCCGGGTAAGCGAGACTAAATGCATGGGTTTTAGTTGCGGGAGGGGTAGAGGTAGATGATTAATGAAGATGAGTGAGACAAAGTTTATTGTTACACAGACCGGTGGAACTTGAAACAAGCTGCCGGGGAAAGTGGTGGAAGCAGACACGATAGTTGCGTTTAAGAGGCATTTCAAAAGGCACATGAACAGGAGGGAGAGGGGGGATGTAGACCAAGTTTTGAGAGAAAAGGTCAGTTATATTGGCTGCGGACATGGTGGGCCAGGGGGATGATTCTCTCTTGCACTATTCTATCTTCTAACTCTTTGTTTCTCCTTCTCCTCTCTCCCTCTACCTCCTTCTAATCTTTTTTCACTCTTTCCCACCTTCTTCTATCTGCCCCTCCGTTCTTCTCTCTTCCTTAGTGCAAATGTAAACTTTGCCAGATTTGGAAGCAGCCACCTAACCGTTGTGAGTGATCAGCATTCGATGTCAGTTCAGACCTGGGGCAATCCGGTTAGGGTGTGGGAGGGTCAGCATAGTGGATTTTGGGAAGTCCTTGTGGGATAATCCCACATCCAGGTTAGAGATTGGGAACAGTTAGCCCAGTGGCGTTAGGAAAATCCTTCTGGGATAATCCCATATCCAGGTTTGGGAAAGACCCAAGGTTTGATTGATTTAAGCGCCGCGCTGAATTGGAAAAGTTGAATACGGGACAAGTCGACACGTATCGAAGAGGCAGGGTCCGGGTCCAGGTCTGGGAGCAAGGTCAGTTTAAGCACCAGGCTAGATTGAAAAGGACCAGGTGCCGAAACCGAGGGCGAGGCATGTTCCGCGACGTTTACTCGTCTCTGCATTAAACTTCAACTCGTTACTCCACAAAGTTTACTCGTCTCTGCACTGAACTGTGGCTGTGACTTGCAACTACCACAGAGTGAACTCACTTTTGTGAACGTCAGTTCTCAATGCTACTTTCTCACTTTTATTACTTGCACGCTTTTTCCTTCTTTCTCTTTCTTTGCACATTGTGTGTTTGACGGTCTTCTTTTGTTTTAATGGAATCCGTTGGGTTTCTATGCTTTGTAGCTGCCTGTAAGAAAACGAATCTTAAGAATGTATAAGTTTTACATACTTTGATCGTTAATGTTCTTCGATCTGACTTTGACTTTGGAAGAGTTAGCCCTGCGGCGTTTGGAAAATCATTGTGGGATAATCCCATATGTGGGTTTGGCTTTGGGAAGAGTTAGCTCAGTGGTACTTGGAATGTCTGAGATAACAATAGATGGCTTTAGAAATACCGCCATTATGACAGGGAGAAATGTGTAGAGCGGGTGCCCCTCGGAAATGGGTAGTAATCACCTCTGTTCTTTCTCACTCAGGCTGTGACTGTTTGAACGGGGAAAGGGGCCGCGGACCCCAGAGGCCACCCACTGGGGTATGTATCGCACTGAACTCCTTGCTCTAACTGCTACCTCTCCTCACATCCATTTTCGCCAACTCATCTGGGACAGGCTTCTCTACTTCTCCTAAAAAAGTCCAAACACCAGGCAGCTCCCTCCATGTCCAGCCCTCAGCAACGTCCCACCCCAATCTCACCTGTTGTGAACCCACGACCTGGTCTGTGCGCCGCGTTACACAGGCACCAGACGATGTTGTTCGGTAAAGGCCACACTTCTTCCCTGGAAGAGCAATGAGAGAATGAATCTGGCGTAATAACTTCTGGAATATTGATTTAATATAGCCACATGTAACTGAGACACAATGAAGAGCGTTGGCTTGTGGGACATCCAGGCCAATCATTCCATACAGTATATATGTGCAGAGCTAAAGGGAAAACATGGTGCACTTACAGAGAAAGTGCAATGCAAGCAGATTTCTTCACTCAGAGGATGGCGACAGTGTGGAGGGAGCTTCCAGCTGAAGTGCTGGATGTAGGTTCGATTTCTACATTTGGATGAAAGGAAGACAGAGGAGTATGGTCTGGGTGCAGGATGTTGAGACTAGGCATAGACTAGAGTACATCTCTTAGTGTACAAGAGGCTGACAACTGTGGGTAGAAGGTTCCCTCAGAGAAGGTGAACTTTTACCAGCTGAACTGACCGAGCAGAATCCAGTTCTGTTCCAGCTTTGATCCGTGAGCCAGCTGGACACTATCAGTTGTCCCAGGGTGAGTGCTCGGATATGGGTAGGGAAGATGGAAAAGAAGGAATAAAAATTGGAATTGGTGCAGGACTGGACAAAGTGACCTCATAGTGAGGATGGTCTCACTGTTCCTGACTTGAATCTGAGGGGGACGAATATCTTGGCGGGGAGGTTTGCAAAGTCTATTTGGGGAGAGCTTAACCGAGAATTGATGAGGGGTGGGAACGGAACTGAAGAGACAGAGGAAGGGGCTGTTGGCTCACAAATAAAGAAAGCTTGGAGACAGTGCAAGAGGGAGGATAGGCAGGTGATAGAGAAGGGACGCACTTAGACCGATGGTTTGAGATGTGTCTATTTTAATGCAAGGAGTATTATGAATAAAGCAGGTGAGCTTATTTTGTGGATCATTACAGAGATGTTGTGGCCATTACAGAGACTTGGATGGTGCAGGGGCAGGAATGACTAATTCAAGTGCCAGGCTTTAGATGATTCAGTAAGGACAGGGAGAAAGGCAAAAGAGGTGGGGGCGTGGCACTGCTGATCAGAGATAGTGTCACGGCTGCAGAAAAGCAGGAAGTCATGGAGGGGTTGTCTACGGAGTCTCCGTGCGTGGACGTTAGGAATAGGAAGAGATCAACAACTCTACTGGGTGTTTTTTATAGACCACTCAATGGTATCAGGGACATCGAGGAGCAGATAGGGAGGTAGATTCTGGATAGGAGTAATAATAACAGGGTTGTTGTGGTGGGAGATTTTAATTTCCCAAATATTTATTAGTATCTCCCTAGAGTGAGGAGTTTAGGTGGGATGGAGTTTGTTAGGTGCGTTCAGGAAGGTTTCTTGACACAATATGTAGATAAGCCTACAAGAGGAGAGGCTGTACTTGATCTGGTATTGGGAAATGAACTTGGTCAGGTGTCAGATCTCTCAGTGGGAGAGCATTTTGGAGATAGTGATCACAATTCTATCTCCTTTACCACCGCATTGGAGAGGAATAGGAACAGGCGAGTTAGGGAAATGTTTAATTGGAGTAAAGGGAAATATGAGGCTATCAGGCAAAGCCTGGAAGCATAACTTTGAAACAGATGTTTTCAGAGAAACGTACGGAAGAAATGTGGCAAATACTTAGCAGATATTTGCGTGGAGTTCTACATATCCAATGAGACAGGGAAAGGATGGTAGGGTACAGGAACCGTGATGTACAAAGGCTGTTGTAAATCTAGTCAAGAAGAAAAGAAGAGCCTACGCAGGGTTCGAAAAGCTAGGTATTGACAGAGATCTAGAAGATTATAAGGCTAGCAGGAAGGAGTTTAAGAATGAAATTAGGGGAGCCCAAAGGGGCCATGAGAAGGCCTTGGTGGACAGGATTGAGGAAAACCCGAAGGCATTCTAAAAATATATGAAGAGCAAGAGGATAATATGTGAGAGAATAGGACCAATCAAGTGTGACAATGGAAAAGTGTGTATGAAACCAGAGGAGATAACAGAGGTACTTAATGAGCACTTTGCTTCAGTATTCACTACGGAAAAGGATTTAGGCAATTGTAAGGATGACTTGCAGCAGACTGAAAAGCTTGAGCATGTAGATATTAAGGAAGAGGATGTGCTGGAGCTTTTGAAAAGAATCAAGTTGGATAAGTCACTGGGACCGGACAGGATGTACTCTAGGCTACTGTGGGAAGCGAGGGAGGAGATTGCTGAGCCTCTGGCAATGATCTTTGCTTCATCAATGAGGACGGGAGAGGTTCTGGAGGATTGGAGGTTTGCAGATGTTGTTCCCTTATTCAAGAAAGGGAGTAAAGACAGCCCAGGAAATTATAGACCAGTGAGTCTTTCTTCAGTGGTTGGTAAATTGATGGAGAAGATCCTGAGAGGCAGGATTTATGAACAATTGGAGAGGCATAATATGATTAGGAATAGTCAGCATGGCTTTGTCAAAGGCAGGTCGTGCCTTACGAGCCTGATTGAATTTTTTTGAGGGTGTGACTAAACACATTGATGAAGGTAGAACTGTAGATGTGTTTCAGCAAGGCATTTGATAAGGTACCCCATGCAAGGCTTACTGAAAAAGTAAGGAGGCATGGGATCCAAGGGGACATTGCTTTGTGGATCCAGAACTGGCATGACCACAGAAGGCAAAGAGTGGTTGTAGACAGGCCATATTCTGATGGAGGTTGGTCACCAGTGGTATGTCTCAGGGATCTGTTCTGGGACCTTTACTCTTCGTGTTTTTTATAAATGACCTGGATAAGGAAGTGGAGGGCTGGGTTAGTAAATTTGCTGATGACACTAAGGTTGGAGGTGTTGTGGATAGTGTGGGGGGGAGGCTGTCAGAGGTTACAGCAGGACATTGATAGGATGCAAAACTCGGCTGAAAAGTGGAAGATGGAGTTCAACCCAGAAAATTGTGAGGTGGTTCATTTTGGTAGGTCAATTATGATGGCAAAACATAGTATTAACGGCAAGACTCTTGGCGGCTACTACTACTACTACTGCTACTATTACGTCGACTCAGGCCTAGATGGCCGGCATCGGGCACGACTCTTGGCAGGCTGGAGGATCAGAGGGATCTTGGGGTCGGAATCCATAGGACACTCAAAGCTGCTGCGCAGGTTGACTCTGTGCTTAAGAAGGCATAGGGTGCATTGGCCTTCATCAGCTGTGGGATTGAGTTCAAGAGCGGAGAGGTAATGTTGCAGCTATATGGGACCCTGGTCAGACCCACCTTGGAGTACTGTGCTCAGTTCTGGTCACCTCACTACAGGAAGGACGTGAAAACCATAGAAAAGATACAGAGGAGACTTACAAAGATGTTGCCTGGATTGGGAAGCATGTCTTATGAGGATAGGTTGAGTGAACTTGGCCTTTTTTTCCTTGGAGCGATGGAGGATGAGAGGTGATCTAATAGAGGTGTACAAGATAATGAGAGGCATTGATCATGTGGATAGTCAGAGACTTTTTCGCAGGGATGAAATGGCTAGCACGAGAGGGCATAATTTTAAGGTGCTTGGGAGTTGGTACGGAGGAGATGTCAGGGGTAAGTTTTTTACACAGAGAGTGGTGAGTGCGTGGAATGGGCTGCCGGTGGTGGTGGTGGAGACGGATTCGATAAGGTCTTTTAAGAGACTCTTGGACAGGTACATGGAGCTTAGAAAAATAGAGGGCTATGGCTGAGCCTAGGTAGTTCTAAGGTAAGGACATGTTCGGCACAGCTTTGTGGGCCGAAGGGCTTGTATTGTGCTCTAGGTTTTCTATGTTTCTAGAACAACACTGGTTTGCTTGTACTAATCTGGGAGAGTTATATAGTCATGGAACACTACAGCATAGAAACAGACTCATCAGGCCATCTACTCTGTGCCAAACTTATTCTGCTTACTCCCACCAACCTGCACCCAGACCGCATCTCTCCGTACCCCTCCCATCCATGTACCTATCCAAACTTCTCTTAAATGTTGCAACTCAACCCACATCCACTACTTTAGCAGGCAGCTCGTTCCGTACTCTTACCACCCTCTGAGTGAAGAAGTCCCCTCCCCCATGTTCTCATTAAACATTTCATCTTTCACACTTGATCCATGACCTTTGGTTCTAGTCTCACCCAACGTCAGTGGGAAAAGAGCCAGCTTGTGTCTACTCTATCTATACCCCTTCTATCAAGTCTCCCCCAATCCTATTGTATTCAACCTTTCCTTTTTATTCAAAGTTCAAAGTTCAAAGTAAATTTATTAACAAAATATATCTATGTCACCATGTACAACCCTGAGATTCATTTCTTTGCAGGCATTCTCAATAAAAATCCAATAACCATAATAGAATCAATGAAAGACCCCACCAAACAGCGCAGACAACCAATGTGCAAAAGACAGCAAACTGGAAATACAAAAATAAAGGGGAAAAGAGAAGTAATAATAATAATAATTAGTAAATAAGCAATAAATATTGAGCACATGGATGAATAGTTTTTGAAAGTGAGTGCACAGGTTGTGGGAACAGTTAAATGATGGGGCAAATAAAGTTGAGTAAAGTTATCCCCTCTGGCTCAAGAGCCTGATGGTTGAGGGGTAATAACTGTTCCTGAACCTGGTGGTGTGAGTCCTGAGGCTCCTGTACTTTCTTCCTGATAGCAGCAGCGAGAAGAGAGCATGACCTGGACGGTGGATGCTGCTTTCCTACATCAACATTCCATGCAGATGGGCTCAATGGTGGGGAGGGGCTACCCGTGACAGACTGGGCCGTATCTACTTCTTTTTGTAGTAATTTCCGTTCAAAGTCATTGGTGTTTCCATACCAGGCTGTGATGCGGCCAGTCAATGTACTCCCCACCACACAGCTATAGCCAAACTTTTAGATGACATGCTGAATCTTTGCAAACTTCTGAAGAAGTAGAAATTCTCCAGTTGTACTCAAGTGCTGGAATTTAAGCACCGAGGAGTTTAAATTTGCCGACTCTATGTGACTCTGATACCCTGATGTGGAATGGCTCTTCAACCTCCAGTTTCCTCCTCCTGAAGTGAATAATCAACTTCTTGGTTTTACCGACATTGAGTGAGATGTCAAATTTTCAATCTCCCTCCTATATGCCGATTCATCACCATCTTTGATTCAGCCTACGACTTGGTTTCATCAACAAACTTAAATAATGGCATTGGAGCTGTGCTTAGCAACACAGTCATAAAGCAGGAGGCTAAGCACACAGCCTTATGGGCACTCAGGTCCTCAAGAGCCAGCAACGTCCTTGTAAACTTTCTTTTTTATTATTTCAATCTTATTGATACCGTTCCTGTAAGCAAGTGACCAGATCTGCACACAATATTCCAAATTAGGCATCTCTAACATCTTAAACAACTTCAACATAACACCCTAGTTCTTGTACTCAATACTTTGATCTATGAAGTCCAATGTGCCAAAAGTTTCCTTTACCACAGTGAGACCACTTTCAAGGATCCATATTCCCAGATCCCTCTGTTCTTAATCCCCTACCACTGACCATGGAAGTCCTGCCATGGTTTGCCCTCCCAAACTGTAACACATAGAGTCATCCAGTTATAGAAAAGTACAGTACAGAAACAGTCCATTCAGCCCACCTAGTCCATGCCAAGCCATTGAAACTGGCTACTCCCATCCACCTGCACTGGGACCATAGCCTCCACACCCCTATCATCCATGTAGCTATCCATACTTCTCTTAAACATTGAAATCAAGCTTTCATGCACCACATGCTAGCAGCTTCTCCACACTTTCATCACTCTCTTCATGTTTCTCTTCATCTTCCCCTTAAAACCTTTCACCTTTCACCCTTAACCCATGACCTCAGGTTGCAGTCCATTCGGCCACAGCGGAAAAAGCCTGCTTGCATTTACCCCATTTATACCCAATATAATTTTGTATACCTCTATCAAATCTCCTCTCAATCTTCAACATTCCAAGGAATGAAGCCCTAACCTATCCAATCTCTCCTTGTGTCTCGAATCTCAGTCCATGAGATCCAGCAACATCCTTGTAAATTTTCTCTATGCTCTTTCAGTCTTATTTACATCTTTTCTGTAGGTAGGTGACCAAAACTGCACACAATACTCCACATTAGGCCTCACGAATGTCTTATACAACTTCAACGTAACATCCCATCTTCTGTACTCAATACTTTGATTTATGAAGGCCAATGTGCCAAAAGATTTCTTTACCATGCTATCTACCTGTGATGTCACTTTCAATGAATTATGGACCTGTATTCCCAGATCCCTTTGTTTTACCACACTCCAAAAGTGCCCTACTGTTCACTGTGTAAGACCTACCCTGGTTGGTTTTACCGAAATGCAACACCTCCCACTTGTCTGTATTAAATTCAGTCTGCCATTTTCCAGCCCATTTTTCCAGCTGGTCCAGATCCCACTGCAAGCTCTGATAGTCTTCCTCACTGTCCACTACAGCCCACATCTTGGAGTCGTCCGCAAATTTTCTGATCCAGTTTGTCACATTATCATCCTGATTGTTGATATAGATGACAAGCAACAATGAAGCCAGCACCCATCTCTGCAGTACACCACTAGGCACAGGCCTCCAATCAAAGAGGCAACTATCTACTACCACTCTCAGGCTTTTTCCATGAAGCCAATACTACATTATCCTGAATGCCAAACAAATGAACTTTCTTGACCAACTTCCTATGGAGTACTTTGTCAAATGCCTTGCTAAAGTCCATGTAGACAACATCCACTGCCTTGCCTTCATTAACTTTCTTGGTAACTTCCTTGAAAAACTCTATAAGATTAGTTAAACATGACCTATCATGTACAAAGCCACGTTGACTATCTCGAATCAAGCTCAATCTATCCAAATACTTAGATATCCCCTCCTTTAGAATATCTTCCAATAACTTTTCCACTACCAATGTCAAGCCCACTGGCCTATAATTTTCTGGTTATTTCTTAGAGCCATTCTTAAACAGCGGACTGACATTAGGCATCTCCAATCCTGCAGAATCTTACCCGTGGCTAAGGACATTTTAAATATCTCTGCTAAAGCTTTTGAAATTTCTGCACTTGCCTCCCACAGGGTCCGAGGGAACACCCTGTCAGGCCGTAGGGATTTATCCACCCTAATTTACCTCAAGACAGTAAACACCTCGTCCTCCGTAATCTGTATGGGGTCCATAATCTCACTGATTCTTTGCCTCACACCTATAGACTCCCGAGTAAGAATCTAAAAACTCTCCTGCATTTCCTTAGGCTCTATGCATAGATAACCACGCTGTTCTTCCTTTTGCTCTTTACTGATCTGTAGAAGCCCTTGGGATTCCCCTTCACCTTGTATCCTGGAGTAAACTTGTGCCTTCTTTTAGCCTTCCTGAGTTCCTTAAGTGTTGTCTTGCAATTCTTATACTCCTCAAGCACCTCATTTGCCGGAAAGTCATAGTGCACAGCCCAGGACCTTCGGCCCACTTCGTCCAGTCTGACCATCAAGTACCTATCAATACCAGGGCCCCCCAAACTGGAGTCTACAGACCCCTTTGTTTAATGGCCTTAGTCCATGGCATAAAGAAAGGCTGGGAGCCCCTGACTTACATTGATCCCATTTCCCAACGCTGGCTGCGCGGCTGACTACACAGCATGCTGATGACTCGAGTGCTCATCCAGATCCGTCCTAAATGCTGAGGGAGTCTCTGCTTTCACCATCCCGTCCAGCAGTATGCTCCGGAGCGCTATCAAATGCTCCTGATGCAACCATCACAGCTGGAATCTGCAGACACACAGGAAGTGACACTGTTTCGAGTCGTTCAAAAGAACCAGCGGCCAACGCGGAACTCCAAGACACTCAGAGAGTGAGAGCAGCAACTGGAAGCCCATTGTCCCAGAGACCAGGGCTACAGGTAAAACTGAAGTGCAGGGCCTTCAGCCCCGCTCCCCCCTCCCCCCACCCCACTATTCTCCTGGCTAATCTACAGTTTTGGGAAAATAAAACTGAAGACCTCCGAGGCAGATTGCATTCCCGGAGGGATATCCGACACAGCTGTGTACTTCACTTCACAGAGACCTGTCTCACTCCCAGCACTCCAGGCACAGCGCAGCAGTCCGAGGGCTTCACCTCCACCGCATGGGCCGAGCGGTGGCGTCAGGCAAAGGCAAAGGCGGTGGCGTTTGCTTCATGATTAACTCGTCGTGGCGCACAGACTTGACAGTTCTGTCTCAGTCCTGCTCTCCCAACCTGGAACATCTGGCGGCCAAATGCCATCCGTTCTATCTGCCGAGGAAGTTCTCCGCTGTCATCCTGGTGTTTGTTCCACACTTGGCCAATGTCAGACTGGCTCAGCGGTTACGAGACAGCGCACCTTTGGTGCCTTCCCGATCATCGCGAGAGACTTCAGCCAGGCCAGCGTGAAGTTTCTGACCAAATGTCACCAATATATCACCCGTGGGACCAGAGGACCTCGTACATCAACAACACTAACAGCAGAAATGCACTGATGAGCTAAACGTTTTTTATGCACACTGAGCATCCGGCAGCTCTGTGATCTCTGTCTCAGAGACCGATGTCAGAACATCCTTCAAGAAGGTGAACCCTTGCAAGGCATTAGGCCCTGATGGTGTACCCGGTAGACCTCCAAATACATGCGTCAACTAACTAGCCGGAGTGTCAAGGACATGTTCAATCTCTCACTGATGCACTTGGAGTTTCCCACCTGCTTCAAAAGGGCGACAATCATAGCAGTGCCCAAGGAGAGCAGGATGAGCTACCCCAGTGTAAGTTTCCCGGAAGCACTCACATCTACTGTGATGAAGTGCTTTGAGCAGGTTGGTCATAGCTAGAATTAACTCCTGCCTGACTAGGGACCTGGACCAACTGCAATTTTCCAACAGTCACAACTAGTCTACAGCGGGCACAATCTCCCTGGCTCTCCACTCAGCCTTGGACAACAGCTAAACATAAGTTGGGCTGTTTTTTTTTATTGATTATAGCTCAGCTTCCAGTTCTAATCAACAATCTTCAAAATATGACCTTCTGTGCCTCCCGCTGCAACTGGATCCTTGTTTTCCTCATCAAGAGATCATAGTCAACATGGATTGTTGATAATATCTCCTCCACGCTGATGATCTAGACCGGCACACCTCAAGGACGGTTGTATAGCCCAGCGACCTTCTCCCTCTACACCCATGACTCTGTGGCAAGGCAGGGCTCAAATGCCATGTATAAACCTGCCAATGACACAACTGCTGACACAACTCAGAAGGCGACGGGAAGACGAGACATGCAAGAGTGAGGTAGTTCAGCTGGTCGGAAGTGTTGCAACACCAACCTCAACGTCAGCTAAACCAAAGGCCTGAACGTGCACTTGAGGAGGGAGGAGTTGGGAGCACAAATAACAGTTCTCATTGAGGAGGGCTTCAAGTATCTTGGAGTTAAGATCTCAGAAGATCTACTCTGGGCCCAACACCTACAATAGCTTCAAAATGGTGGCATCAGGAAAGTGGACCCTCACCATCTGATGCATGCCCTCTTCTCACTACCACTGTCAGAGAGAAGGCACGGGAGTCTCTGTCATAAAGACAGGCACTCAATATTTTGCAACAGGTACAGTCGACATTTCGGGCCGAGGCCCTTCATCAAGTCTAACTGAAAGAAGAGCTAGTAAAATGATGTTAAAAGTTCAAGCAAATCCGCTAATAGAAAGGTTGTGAGTGGTGGTAAAAATCTTCTGAGGTGTATATATTTCAATGCTAGGAGTATTGCGGGGAAGGTGGATGAGTTGAGGGCGTGGATTGACACGTGGAATTATGACGTTATAGCAATTAGTGAAACTTGGCTACAGGAGGGGCAGGACTGGCAGCTTAATATTCCAGGGTTCTGATGTTTCAGATGTGATCGAGGCAGAGGAATGAAAGGTGGGGGAGTAACATTGCTTGTTAGGGAAAGTATTACAGCAGTGCTCAGGCCCGACAGATTAGAGGGCTTGTCTACTGAGTCCTTATGGGTGGAGCTGAGAAACAGGAAAGGTATGGCCACATTAGTGGGATTGTATTACAGACCACCCAATAGTCAACGAGAATTGGAAGAGCAAATCTGCAGAGAGATAGCAGGCAACTGCAGGAAACATAAAGTTGTGGTGGTAGGGGGTTTTATATTTTCCATATATTGATTGGGTCTCCCATACTGTTAGGGGTCTAGATGGTTTAGACTTTGTAAAATGTGTTCAGGAAAGTTTTCTAAATCAGTATATAGAGGGACCAACTAGAGGGGATGCAATATTGGATCTCCTGTTAGGAAACGAGTTAGGACAAGTGACAGAAGTCTGTGTAGGGGAGCACTTTGGTTCCAGTGATCATAATACCATTAGTTTCAACTTGATCATGGACAAGGATAGATCTGATCCTAGGGTTGAGGTTCTAAACTGGAAGAAGGTCAAATTTGAAGCAATGAGAAAGGATCTAAAAAACGTGGATTGGGACAGGTTGTTCTCTGGCAAGGATGTGATCGGTAGGTGGGAAGCCTTCAAAGGAGAAATTTTAAGAGTGCAGAATTTGTATGTTCCTGTCAGGATTAAAGGCAAAGTGAATAGGAATAAGGAACCTTGGGTCTCAAGGGATATTGCAACTCTGATAAAGAAGAAGAGGGAGTTGTATGACATGTATAGGAAGCAGGGAGTAAATAAGGTGCTTGAGGAGTATAAGAAGTGCAAGAAAATACTTAAGAAAGAAATCAGGAGGGCGAAAAGAAGACATGAGGTTGCCTTGGCAGACAAAGTGAAGGATAATCCAAAGAGCTTTTACAGGTATATTAAAAGCAAAAGGATTTTAATGGATAAAATTGGTCCTCTTGAAGATCAGAGTGGTTGGCTATGTGCAGAACCAAAGGAAGTGGGGGAGATCTTAAATAGCTTTTTTGCGTCTGTCTTTCCAAAGGAAACTAGCATGAAGTCTATGGAATTAAGGGAAACAAGTAGTGAGATCATGGAACCTGTACAGATCGAAAAGGAGGAGATCCTTGCTGTCTTGAGGAAAATTAAAGTGGATAAATCCCCGGGATCTGAGAGGGTATTCCCTCGGACCTTGAAGGAGACTAGTGTTGAAATTGCAGGGGCCCTGGAAGAAATATTTAAAATATCTCTGTCTACAGGTGATGTGCTGGAGGATTTGAGAATGGCTGATGTTGTTCCGTTGTTTAAAAATAGATCGAAAAGTAATCCGGGAAATTATAGGCCGGTAAATTTAATATCGGTAGTAGGTAAGTTATTGGAGGGAGTACTAAGAGACAGAATCTACAAGCATTTGGTTAGACAGGGACTTATTAGGGACTTATTTGTGCGTGGTAGGTCATGTTTGACCAATCTATTGGAGTTTTTCGAGGAGGTTACCAGGAAAGTGGATGAAGGGAAGGCAGTGGATATTGTCTACATGGACTTCAGTAAGGCCTTTGACAAGGTCCCGCATGGGAGGTTAGTTAGGAAAATTCAGTCACTAGGTATACATGGAGAGGTGGTAAATTGGATTAGACATTGGCTCAATGGAAGAAGCCAAAGAGTGGTAGTAGAGAATTGCTTCTCCAAGTGGAGGCCTGTGACTAGTGGTGTGCCAGAGGGAGCAGTGCTGGGTCCATTGTTATTTGTCATCTATATCAATGATCTGGATGATAATGTGGTAAATTGGATCAGCAAATTTGCTGATGATACAAAGATTGGAGGTGTAGTAGACAGTGAGGAATGTTTTCAGAGCCTGCAGAGGGACTTGGACCAGCTGGAAAAATGGGCTGAAAAATGGCAGATGGAGTTTAATACAGACAAGTGTGAGGTATTGCACGTTGGAAGGACAAACCAAGGTAGAACATACAGGGTTAATGGTAAGGCACTGAGGAGTGCAGTGGAACAGAGGGATCTGGGAATACAGATACAAAATTCCCTAAAAGTGGCGTCACAGGTAGATAGGGTCGTCAAGAGAGCTTTTGGTACATTGGCCTTTATTAATCAAAGTTTTGAGTATAAGAGCTGGAATGTTATGATGAGGTTGTATAAGGCATTGGTGAGGCCGAATCTGGAGTATTGTGTTCAGTTTTGGTCACCAAATTACAGGAAGGATATAAATAAGGTTGAAAGAGTGCAGAGAAGGTTTACAAGGATGTTGCCGGGACTTGAGAAACTCAGTTACAGAGAAAGGTTGAATAGGTTAGGACTTTATTCCCTGGAGCGTAGAAGAATGAGGGGAGATTTGATAGAGGTATATAAAATTATGATGGGTATAGATAGAGTGAATGCAAGCAGGCTTTTTCCACTGAGGCAAGGGGAGAAAAAAACCAGAGGACATGGGTTAAGGGTGCGGGCGGAAAAGTTTAAAGGGAACATTGGGGGGGGGCTTCTTCACACACAGAGTGGTGGGAGTATGGAATGAGCTGCCAGACGAGGTGGTAAATGCGTGTTCTTTATTAATATTTAAGAATAAATTGGACAGATACATGGATGGGAGGTGTATGGAGGGATATGGTCCATGTGCAAGTCAGTGAGACTAGGCAGAAAATGGTTCGGCACAGCCAAGAAGGGCCAAAAGGCCTGTTTCTGTGCTGTAGTTTCTGTGGTTTCTAAGAGATTTGAAAGCGGGGGGTGGGAGATCCGAAATGATAGGAGAAGACTGTCTGGCTCTTGGCTCCATCCCGCCCCCTCCTGTCCTCTCCTATCATTTTGGGTCTCCCCCTCCCCCTCCAACTTTCAAATCTCTTACTAGCTCTTCTTTCAGTTAGTCCTGACGAAGGGTCTCGGCCTGAAACGTCAACTGTACCTCTTCCTAGAGATGCTGCCTGGCCTGCTGCGTTCACCAGCAACTTTTATGTGTTTGCTTGAAATTCCAGCATCTACAGATTTCCTTGTGTTTGCACTCAATATTTTGGCGGGTCTTCTTCCCGTCTGACAACAGATTATTCAATGATCCATGAACCACTACCTCATAATTCCTTCTTTGTAAAATACACTTTATTCCATAGTGTCACTTAGAATGATGTCTTTATATCATGAAATGAATTGTAAATTAGATTAATGTTTTCACATCATGCACTGCATTGCATAAAAAAAACAACAAATATCAGTTTTAAAAAACAGTCTCTGATTCCAGGGAGTGGTATTGTCATGTACGGTGTGTTAGGATGTGTCACGGGGAGTGGTGTTACTATACTGTGTGTTACAGTGTGTCACAGGAATTGATATTACTGTACTGTCAGAGTGGTCACATGGAGTGTTGCTGTTACTGTACTGTCTGTCAGAGTGTAACACAGGGAGTGGTATTGTTATTGTACTGTGTGTTACGGTGTGTCACCGTAACACACGGGAGACGTGTTGTTGTGCTGTGTGTCAGAGTATGTCATACGGATTGGTGTTGTTACTGTGCTGTGTGTTAGAGTGTGTCACAAGGAGTGGTGTTACCGTACTGTAGGTTAGGGTGTGTCACAGGGGGTGGTGTTTTTACTGTACTGTGTGTTACGCTGTGTTACTGGGAATGGTGTTGTTACTGTACTGCGTGATAGGATGTGTCACAGGGAGTGATGTTACTGCACTGTATGTTAGGATGTGTCACAGGGAGTAGTGTTCCTGTACTGTGTGTCAGAGTGTTTCCCAGGGACTGTTATTGTTGTTGTACTGTGTGTTAGTATGGGTCACAGTGAGTGGTGTTGTTACCGTACAGTCTGTTAAGGTGTTTCACAGGGTCTTGTGTTATTACTGTACTATGTGTAGGGTGTGTCACATGGAATGGTGTAGTTACTGTACTGTGTGTTAGTGTGTGTCACGTGCAGTGGTGTAGCATCTGTACAGTGTGCTACGGTGTGTGACAGGGAGTGTTGTTACTGTACTGTATGTCAGAATGTGTTACAGGGTGTTGTTATTGTAGTATGTGTTAGGGTGTGTCACAGGGAGTGGTGTATTTACTGTACTGTGTTTTAAGGAGTCTCACAGGCACTCATGTTGCTACTGTACTCTGTGTCAGATTGTGTCACAGGGAGTGGTATTGCTACGGTACTGTATGTTATGGTGTGTCACAGGGAGTGGTGTTGTTACTGTACTGTGTGTTAGGATGTTTCACAGGGAGTGGTGTTGTGACCGTACTGTGTGTTAAGGTGTTTCACAGGGACTTGTTGTGTTACTGTACTGTGTGTTAGGGTGTGTCACAGGGTGCGGCGTAAGTTATTGTACTATGTGTGGGGTGTGTCACATGGAATGGTGTAGTTACTGTACTGTGTGTTAGTGTGTGTCACATGCAGTGGTGTAGCATCTGTACTGTGTGCTACGGTGTGTGACAGGGAGTGTTGTTACTGTACTGTATGTCAGAATGTATTACAGGGAGTATTGTTATTGTAGTATGTGTTAGGGTGTGTCACAGGGAGTGGTGTTATTACTGTACTGTGTGTTAGGATGGGTCACAGGGAGTGGTGTATTTACTGTACTGTGTGTTGTAGTGTGTCACAGGGAATGGTGTTACTATACTGTCTGTTAAGATGGGTCACAGGCAATAGTGTTGTTACAGTACGATGTGTCAGAGTGTGTTAAAGGTACTGCTGTTGTTACAGTACTGTCTGTTACGGTGTTTCACACAGAGTGGTGTTTCTGTACTGTATGTTAGGATGTGACACAGGGAGCGGTGTAGTTACTGTACTGTGTGTTACTGTGTGTTACTGCGTTTCACAGGGAGTGTTGTTGTTATTGTACTGCATGTTCGTATGGATCACGAGTGGTGTTGTTACCGCTCTGTGTGTTAGGGTGTGTTACAGGGAGTGCTGTTGTTACATTGAACATAGAATAGTACAGCACAGTACTGGCCCTTCTGCCCACAATGTTGTGCCGACCCTCACACCCTGCCTCCATTATAAGCCCCCACCTTAATTTCCTCCATATACCTGTCTAGCAGTCTCTTAAACTTCACTAGTGTATCTGCCTCCAGCACTGACTCAGGCAGTGCATTCCACGCACCAACCACTCTCTGAGTAAAAACCCTTCCTCTAATATCCCCCTTGAACTTCCCACCCCTTACCTTAAAGCCATGTCCTCTTGTATTGAGCAGTGGTGCCCTGTGGAAGAGGCGCTGGCTATCCACTTTATCTGTTCCTCTTATCTTGTACACCTCTATCATGTCTCCTCTCATCCTCCTTCTCTCCAAAGAGTAAAGCCCTAGCTCCCTTAATCTCTGATCAGAATGCATACTCTCTAAACCAGGCAGCATCCTGGTAAATCTCCTCTGTATCCTTTCTAATGCTTCCACATCCTTCCTATAATGAGGCGACCAGAACTGGACACAGTACTGCAATTGTGGCCTAACCAGAGTTTTATAGAGCTGCATCATTAGATCGAAACTCTTAAACTCTATCCCTCGACTTATGAAAGCTAACACCCCATAAGCTTTCTTAACTACCCTATCCACCTGTGAGGCAACTTTCAGGGATCTGTGGACATGTACCCCGAGACCCCTCTGCTCCTCCACACTACCAAATATCCTGTCATTTACTTTGTACTCTGCCTTGGAGTTTGTCCTTCCAATATGTACCACCTCACACTTCTCAGGGTTGAACTCCATCTGCCACTTCTCAGCCCACTTCTGCATCCTAACAATGTTTCTCTGCAATCTTTGACAATCCTCTACACTATCTACAACACCACCAACTTTTGTGTCCTCTGCAAACTTGCCAACCCACCCTTCTACCCTCCACATCCTGGTCGTTAATAAAAATCACAAAAAGTAGAGGTCCCAGAACAGATCCTTGTGGGACACCACTAGTCACAATCCTCCAATCTGAATGTACTCTCTCCACCACCACCCTCTGCCTTCTGCAGGCAAGCCAATTCTGAATCCACCTGGCCAAACTTCCCTGGATCCCATGCCTTCTAACTTTCTGAATAAGCCTACCATGTGGAACCTTGTCAAATGCCTTACTAAAATCCATATAGATCACATCCACTGCGCTACCCTCATCTATATGCCTGGTCACCTCCTCAAAGAACTCTATCAGGGCTTGTTAGACACGATCTGCCCTTCACAAAGCCATGCTGACTGTCCCTGATCAGACCATGATTCTTTGAATGCCCATAGATCCTATCTCTAAGAATCTTTTCCAACAGCTTTCCCACCACAGACGTAAGGCTCACTGGTCTATAATTACCCAGACTATCCCTACTACCTTTTTTGAACAAGGGGACAACATTCGCCTCCCTCCAATCCCCTGGTACCATTCCCGAGGACAACGAGGACATAATGGTCCTAGCCAGAGGCTCAGCAATCTTTTCCCCTGCCTCGTGGAGCAGCCTGGGGAATATTCCATCAGGCCCCGGCGACTTATCGGTCCTAATGTATTTTAACAACTCCAGCATCTCCTCTCCCTTAATATCAACATGCTCCAGAACATCAACCTCACTCATATTGTCGTCACCATCATCAAGTTCCCTCTCACTGGTGGATACCCAAGAGAAGTATTCATTGAGGACCTCGCTCACTTCCACAGCCTCCAGGCACATCTTCCCACCTTTATCTGTAATCGGTCCTCCCTTCACTCCTGCCATCCTTTTTTCATCACATAATTGAAGAATGCCTTAGGTCTTTCCTTTACCCTACTCGCCAAGGCCTTCTCATGCCCCTTTCTTGCTCTTCTCAGCCCCTTCTTAAGCTCCTTTCTTGTTTCCCTATATTCCTCAATAGACCCATCATATCCTTGCTTCCTAAACCTCATGTATGCTGCCTTCTTCCAGCTGACTAGATTTTCCAGCTCACTTGTCACCCATGGTTCCTTCACCCTACGATTCTTTATCTTCCTCACCGGGACAAATTTATCCCTAACATCCTGCAAGCGATCTCTAAACATCGACCACATGTCCATAGTACATTTCCCTGCAAAAACATCAGCCCAATTCACACCCACAAGTTCTAGCCTTATAGCTTCATAATTTGCCCTTCCCCAATTAAGAATTTTCCTGTCCTCTCTGATTCTATCCTTTTCCATGATAATGCTAAAGGCCAGGGAGCAGTGGTCACTGTCCCCCAGATGCTCACCCACTGAGAGATCTGTGACCTGACCTAGTACTAGATCTAGCATGGCATTCCCCCTAGTCGGCCTGTCCACATACTGTGACAGGAATCCGTCCTGGACACACTTAACAAACTCTGCCCCATCTAAACCCTTGGAACTAATCAGGTGCCAATCAATATTACTGTACGGTGTGTCAGAGTGTGTCACAGGGACTGGTGTTGTTACTGTACTGTGTGTTGAAGTGTATCACATGGACCTGTGTTGATACTGTACTGTGTGTTAGGATAGGTCACAGGGAGTTGTGTTACTGTACTGTGTGTCAGGATGGGTCACAGGGAGTGCTGTTGGTACTGTACTGTACGTTAGGGCGTTTCGCAGGAACTGGTTTTGATAACGCACTCTGTTTTAGGATGGGTCACAGAGAGTTGTGTTACCGTACTGTGTGTCAGGGTGTGTCACAGGGAGTGTTGTTCCTACTGAACTCTGTGTTAGAGTGTTTCACAGGGACGTGTTGTTGCTCTACTGTGTTTTAGGGTGTGTCACAGGGAGTGGTGTTATTACTGTAGTATGTGTACGAATGTGTCACATTGAGTGTTGTTGTTAATGTACTGTGTGTTAGGATGAGTCACAGGGACTGGTGTTGTTGCCGTACTGTGTGTTAAGGTGTTTCACAGGGACTTGTTGTGTTACTGCACTGTGTGTTAGTGTGTGTCACCATGATTGGTATAGCTACTGTACTGTGTGTTAGGATGTGTCACAAGGAATGGTATAGTTACTGTACTGTTTATTAGGGTGTGGCTCTGGGAGTGCTGGTGTTACTATACTGTGTGTCACAGGGAGTGGTATTACTGTGCTGTCTGTCATAGTGTGACACAGACAGTGTTGTTGTTTCTGCACTGTGTGTTAAGTTGTTTCACAGGGACTTGTTGTGTTACTGTACTGTGTGTTTGGGAGTGTCACAGGGAGTTGTGTTGTTACTGTATTGTGTGTTAGGGTGTGTCACAGGGAGTGGTGTTACTGAACTGTCTCTCAGAGTCTGTCACAGGGAGTTGTTCTGTTACTGTTCTGTGTGTTAGGGTGTATCACAGGGAGTATTTTACTCTACTCTGTATTAGGATGTGTCGCAGGAAGTGGTGTAGTTACTGTACTGTTTACTACGGTGTGTTACAGAGTGTGGTGTTACTGTTCTGTGTGTCAGAAGGTGTGTTACAGGGAGTTCTGTTATTACTGTACTGTCTGTTAGGATGTTTCACAGAGAGTGGTGTAGTTACTGTACTCTTTGTTATGGTGTGTCACAGGGATGGTGTGGTTACTCTACTGTGCGTTATGGTGTGTCACGGAGTTGTGTTACTGTACTGTGTGTTGGGATGTGTCACGGTGAGTGGTGTTGTTACTGGGCTGTGTGTTAGGATGAGTCACAGAAACATGTGTTGTTCCCGTACTCTATGTTAAGGTGTTTCACAGAGACTTGTTGTGTTACTGTACTGTGTGTCCGAGTGTGTCGCAGGAGTGGTGTTGTTACTGTGCTGATTGTTAGGATGGGTCACAGGGAGTGGTGTTGATACTGTACTGTGTGTTAGGCTGTGTCACAGGGAGTAGTGTTACTGTACTGTGTTTCAGAGTGTGTCACAGGGAGTTATGTTGTTACTGTACTGTGTGTTATGGTGTGTCACAGGGAGTGGTTTTGTTACTGCACTATGTGTTCGGGTGTGACACAGGGAGTGGTGATGTCGTTGTACTGTGTAACAACCGTGCTGTTACACACCCTAACATACAGTACAGTGACAACATTCCCTGTGACACACTGTAACAAATGGCACGGCTCGAACTGTCTTGAGGCCTATTCTGCATTGTATCTCAATAAATACATTATTAAATCCATAAACACAGTCAGCGTTACTCCAGGACCAAGGTGCAAAACACAATACAAACAGTCACTCACAGAACAAAGCACACGTAGCACATAAAGATAACAAGTACATGTAGGATATCAGTAAAAAACTGCCACCAAATAAATTCGAGCAGACCCTGACTCCAGGAATGCCAGAGAAATCTGCAGCTGAACACAGTACAGCTTCACTTCTGTCGAGCGAACACTGGGGGGCAGCACCACACCGCCCCGCTTCTCAGATCGGAGGACTGTGACCAGTCGTGTGCTCCAGCGATCAGCGATACTGCTGGTCATCCGTATTAACAATGTGGATGAGAATGCATGCGAATGCACGAGTAGTTGATGGTGGACAGTGAGGGACATTCTCCAAGCTTACAACAGGATCACGTTAACAGCGACAGCGGGCAAAGGAATGGCTGGTGGAGTTTAAGTCAGGAAGTCAGTGTGAGATGTTACATTTTACTAGCTGAACCCGGGTCGGTACAGTGTTGTAAAACACAAAGTGACCAGACGGTCACACAGGCTGGTTCAGGAGGCATCTGTCTTGAATCCCTTCATTGTCCAGGGTACTGAGTACAAGCGTTGAGATGTCACGTTAAAGGGCTGGAAGTAACGTGGAAGATGCGTAGCTCGGCCGGTGGGTGGCTGTTCTCCCGATCTTGGCGACTTGCAAACGTTTTGTTGATCAATGGAGCACTGACGATGTCCCCTCGCATGGTGTCGAAACGCTTGGAAGCAAATTGCCAAGACCGGGGGACAGCTCAACCCAACCGTGTTAAAAGGTGCACAAGATGTGGGTGAAAAACGCTGTAGACCTTGTGTACAGCCCAGACCGCCACACCCTCGTTAGGATGTGATTGAACCAGAGAGATTACAGTACAGATTGACAAGGATGTTCTGGGGCGGGGTGGGTGGGCTTGAATCTTCTGAAACTGGACAGTTTGCGGCTCTTTTCCCAGGAGCAAAGGAGGCTGCACTTACAAAGGTTCTAATTATAAGGGGAGTACAGAACATGGATGGCCCCCGGGAGGGGGGAGTGGAAAAGTGGAGGATGCAGGTTTAAGGTGTGTGGTGTAAGACTTAGAGGGGAACGTTTTTCCACAGAGGGCTGTGGAAATGTGGACTGAGCTGCCACCAGACGTGGTAGAGTGTACGATTACAATGTTAAGTTTGGACAGCTCGGAAAGATTTGGAGGAACATGGGCCAAAGGTAAGCAAACTGGATTAGTTTACAAGAACTGGCCCTCTTCATCCAGGTCTCCCAATCTACATGCTCCTCTCAGTCAGTCCCCAGTTGTCCCACCACACCCTGAGGCAGCCGCGCCTTCTGCTGCCTGGACACATGTGCCCCTCCAGGCGCAACACCACCCCGCCCTCCTCCGGAACATCCCTCGGTGACCAGGCCCAGGGACACAGTTGCTACCGTTGACAGCGAGGGCTGGACTTTGCACCTTTGTGTCTTCCAGTCCCAGAGACCATTCCAGGATGATCACCCAAACACCTCACACGCTGTCTGTCATGTGATGCCCAACAGCCAGTTGCCCAGAAATGCGACTTCTATATCTGGAAACATCTACTTCCGAAGACAGGTGAGATTCTGACTCGAGAATGTGTGATGTAGAGAGAGCTTCATACTCTGCCTGACCCTGGGTTATGTGTGTTAGGATGGTGGAAAGGGAGACTCACTCTGTGTCTGACTCCGGGAGTGTGTGATGGGACGGTGCAGAGGAAGCTTCACACTGTATCTGACCCCGAGAGTGTACGATGGGACAGTGTGGAGGGAGCTTCACTCTGTGTCTGACCCCAGGAGTGTGTGATGGGACGGTGTGGAGGGAGCTTCATTCTGTTTCTGACCCTGGGAGTGTGTGGCGGGACGGTGTGGAGGGAGCTTCATTCTGTTTCTGACCCTGGGAGTGTGTGGCGGGACGGTGTGGAGGGAGCTTCACTCGGTGTCTGACGCTGGAAGTGTGTGATGGGACAGTATAGAGGGAGATTCACTCTGTATCTGACACTGGGAGGGTGTGATGGGATGATGTAGGGGAAGTTTCTCTCTGTATCTGACCCTGGGAGTGTGTGATGGGATGGTGTGGAGGAAGTTTCACTCTGTGTCTGGCCCCGGGAGTGTGTGATGGGATGATGTGGAGAGAGTTTCACTGTGTCTGACCCCGAGAGTTTGTGATGGGGTAGTGTGGAGATGAAGCAGTCTGACCCCGGGTGTTTGGGAATATATTGTGGGATTACAATCTACTAATTTCCATGCCTGGTGACACAGAGAGGTGATGGGACTGAAATCCTTTTGGACCTTCATGGATTTCCAACCAGCCAGCAGGCTCATGGTATCCACATCCATGAGTTTGGAGATTTGACAAAAGGGTGTGATACATTGGGAAGGCACTACAACCCTCACAACAAGCGGCATGGCGGGTAAGTCAAATGCAGGGTCTTGTGGGGAGGGTGTCGAACCCCCGAGAACGTCCAGCTGTCTCTCGGTCATGAGGGATCTCAGGAAAATCCAGAAAAATTAGCCAAGAACAATCATGGTCATGAGACCATGATCACCCACGTCATTCGATACATCATGTGATGATGATGATGATGATGGTCGTGGTGGTGGTGGTGGTGGTGATGGTGGTGGTGATGATGATGATGATGATGGTGGTGGTGATGATGATGATGATGGTGATGGTGGTGGTGATGATGATGGTGGTGATGATGATGATGATGATGGTGGTGGTGATGATGATGATGATGATGATGATGGTGGTGGTGGTGGTGATGATGATGATGATGGTGGTGGTGGTGATGATGATGATGATGATGATGATGATGATGATGATGGTGGTGGTGGTGGTATGGTGGTGGTGATGATGATGATGATGGTGGTGGTGGTGATGATGATGATGATGATGATGATGATGGTGGTGGTGGTGATGATGATGATGATGATGATGATAATGATGGTCATGGTGGTGGTAACAGCCTTTCCGCGGGGTAGGTGAGTCCAAAACTCGAGGGCATAGGATTAGGGTGAGAAGGGAAAGATTTAAAAGGAGACTTGAGGAGCAACTGTGTCACCCAGAGGTGGTGAGTGTCTGGATCGAGCTGCCAGAGGAATTGGTTGAGGCAGATGCCGTACAAGAGTATCATATAAGAATCACTTGGAGGACAAGGCTTGGAGGAATTGAGACTAGCTGGGAGGGCACCATGGTTGGCATGGCTTGGTTGGGCTGAAGGGCCTGTATCTATGCTATATTGCTCTATGACTCTCTCGCTCGTATCCTCCAATCCCAGTTACATCCTGGAGCCCCAGCTTCCAAAGCCTCCACACCATTCTATCATGTAGCAACCACAATTACACACAATACTCCAACTGAGGCCTTACCAAAGTTATATATGAGTTCCCTGCTTCTATATTCAACACACCTACTGATGAAGGTATGTATGCCATAGTAAGAAGGCATGGCTTCCAAGGGGACATTGCTTTGTGGATCCAGAACTGGCTGGTCCACTGAAGGCAAAGAGTGGTTGTAGCTGGGTCATATTTTTCATGGAGGTCGGTGACCAGTGGTGTGACTCGGGAATCTGTTCTGGGACCCTTTCTCGTCGTGATTTTTATAAATGACCTGGATGAGGAAGTGTAGGGATGGGTTAGTAAATTTGCAGATGACACAAAGGTTGGGGGTGTTGTGGATAGTGTGGAGGGCTGTCAGAGGTTACAGCGGGACATCAATAGGATGCAAAACTGGGCTGAAAGTGGCAGATGGAGCTCACCAAGGGAAGTGTGAGGTGGTTCATTTTGGCAGGTCAAATATGATGGCAGAATATAGTATTAATGGTAAGACTCTTGGCAGTTTGGAGGATCAGAGGGATCTTGGGGTCCGAGCCCTTAGGACACTCAAAGCTGTTGCGCAGGTTGACTCTGTGGTTAAGAAGGCGTACGGTGCATTGGCCTTCATCGACCGTGGGATTGAGTTTAAGAGCCGAGAGGTAATGTTACAGCTATATGGGACCCTGGTCAGACCCCACTTGGAGTACTGTGCTCAGTTCTGGTCATCTCACTTCAGGAAGGATGTGGAAACCATAGAAAGGGTGCAGAGGAGATTTACAAGGATGTTGCCTGGATTGGGGAGCATGCCTGATGAGAATAGGTTGAGTGAACTCGGCCTTTTCTCCTTGGAGCGACGGAGGATGAGAGGTGGCCTGATAGAGGTGTATAAGATGATGAGAGGCATTGATCGTGTCGATAGTCAGAGGCCTTTTCCCAGGGCTGAAATGGCTAACACGAGAGGGCACAGTTTGAAGGAGCTTGGAAGCAGGTACAGAGGAGATCTCAGGGGTAAGTTTTTTACACAGAGAGTGGTGAGTGCGTGGAATGGGCTGCCGGCAACGGTGGTGGAGGCAGATATGATAGGGTCTTTTAAGAGACTCTTGGATGGGTACATGGAGCTTAGAAAATTAGAGGGCTATGGGTAACCCTAGGTAATTTCTAAAGTAAGTATATATTCGGCACAGCATTGTGGGCTGAAGGGCCTGTATTGTGCTGTAAGTTTTTCTATGTTTCTATGTTGTCATTTTCAGGAAGCTGTGCACTTGCACTCCAAGATCCCTCTCCTGAGGGTACTGCCATTTACTGTCTCATCCCCTCTTCCATCTGACCTCACTTTTACTTCCCAGTCCACATTTCCAGCTGGGGTATATCCTGCTGAATCCTCTATCGACCTTCCTCAGCAACTCACCAATTGGTGATGTCTGGAGACCTGCTATATCAACCGTCTGCGTGGATTATGCAGGGTCGGGATTCAGGACTTTGATTCCACAGAGGTGCTGATCACTGAGCTCCACCCAACAGATTCTTTGAAGCACCCATCTACAGCTTTGACTAAGTCAGAATCAGAATCAGGTTCAATATGTTCTGAAATTTATTGTTATGTGGTGGTAGATTGCAATTATGTAATAATAAAAACTGCAAAATACAGTAAATATATATATAAAGCTAAATTAAACAAATAGTGCAAAAAGAGCTTTTTTAAAAAAGTAGTGAGGTAATATTCTGTTCTTCACTCAGAGGATGGTGAGAATGTGAAATGCGAGCTTACTTTCAACGATTCGTCGTGGTGGCTATCCTTCGAGGTCGAGGATGATGGTCTTTGCTCTGTTGATCTACTTACGGGCTCTCAAGTGGCTTATGAGTCCAATCTTGGCTTTGAAAGTTCTTCCGCATTCAGGACAGGTAGTTCCAGATGGCAGATCGGGCTTTGGTTGTTGCTGCCTCTCTTTCCATTTTCTTCTCTTTTCTTCTGATTCTGCACATCTGTTGGCTTCGAAAGTTGCTGTTCCTTCTCGGATGATGGCTCGCCAGAGTTTCCTGTCCTTGGCATTGGTTTCCCAATTGTTGATGTCGATGTTACATTTCTTCGTGTTGGCTTTTAAGACATCTTTGAATCTCTTCTGTTGTCCGCCTCTTTTACGTTTGCCTTCTATAAGCTGGGAGTAGAAGATTTGTTTCGGCAGACGTTCGTCTTTCATCTGAACAACATGACCGCTCCATCTTACCTGGCTCTTGATGATGTAGGTTTCAATGCTTGTCGTTTTTGCTTCATTTAGCACGCTGACGTTGGTTCTTCTATCTCCCCAGCTGATATTTAAGGTGTGTCGAAGACAGCGTTGATGGAACTTTTCAAGTGCCTTCAGATGTCGTCGGTATGTTGTCCAGGTTTCTGATGCATGCAGGAGCGTTGGGATTACCACTGCTTTGTACGCTAACATTTTGATGTCTGTTCGGATGTCACGATCATGAAAGACTCTTGTTCGGATTAAGACAAGTTTGGATAGGTACGTGGATGGGAGGGGTATGGAGGGCTATGGACGGCTGTGGTCCCAGTACAGGCAGATGGGAGTGGGCAGCATAGACTAGATGGGCCAAAGTGCCTGTTCCTGTGCTGTACTTTTCTATGAGTCTATGGCTTCAAAGGCCATTCAGAAATCTGATGGCAGAGCGATGCTGTTCCTGAGTCGTTGAGTATGTGCCTTCAGGCTCCTGTACCTCCTTCCTGATGGCGGCAATCAGAAAAGGGCATGCCCTGGGTGATGGGGGCCCTCAATGATGGATGCCACCTTTCGAGGCATCGCTCCTTGGCAACGTCATTTACAGTATATACTGAGAGCTGCATCACTATTCCTTGTGCGACACCACCGGTCACAGTCCTGCAGTCGTAAGGTAATTCCCTCCACCACTGCCCTCTGTCTCCTGTGCCCAAGTCAGTTTAGAATCCAGTCTCCATGATCCCCATGTTCTGGATCAGCCTATTGTGAGGGAACTTGTAGTAAGTTGTACTGGAGTCCATGTATACAGCATCTACCACGCTGCACAAAGTCACACCAACAGCACTATGCTTTACCGGGTGCTCTCATACCTCCTCCCTAAGATCTTGTCCACTGATTTCCTTACCACTAGCATACAGCTCATTGGTCAAACATTCCCTACTTTGTCTCTACTGCCCTCCTTAAACAGAGGAATGATACTGGCTACTCGCCAGTCCTCTGGAACCATGTCTGTGGATAGAGAGGGTACAGAAATCTCTGTCAAGCCCCCAGTAATCTCTCTTAACTCCCTCAATAACCTAGGACAGATTCGATCAGGCTATGGACCTTTACCCACCTTAATGTCCATCAAGAGTTTTAACACTTCCTCCTTTGTGTTAGTTACATCCCTGGAATACCAGCATCCCACTCCTCAATCTCGCTCTCCCCCACATCCGTCTCCTTGGTGAATACATCTTTAATAACTCATTCACTTCCTCTAACTCCAGAAATTACCTCCTTTGCCCATGAGCAGCCTTAACCCCTGCCTCCTCCATAACAATCCCCTTATTTTACTATTAATCTGAAATACTTTTGGATTCTCTGTAAACCGACTTGCCAGTGACAATCAATCCAACCTACTGGGTACGATTAATCCTACCTACTGGGGACTTTTGATCCTACCTGCCGGGGGCATTGAATTCTACCTGACAGGGACATTTAATCCCACTTGACAGGGACATATAGACTAACCTACCAGGGACATTTTATCCTACCTGTCAGAGATGTTTAATCCTACCTGTCAGGAACATTTAATCCCACTTGCCAGGGATATTTTATACTACCTGTCAGGAACATTTAATCCCACCTGCCAGGGACGTTTTATCCTACCTGCAGAGATGTTTAATTCCATCTGCAGAGATGTTTGGTCCTACTTGCCAGAGACATTTAATTCTACCTTCAGGGACATTCAATCCCATTTACCGAGGACGTTTTAGAACATTTCCTAATTCCCTGTTCCTTTCTCTTTCCGTAATGCCCCTTTCAGCTCTAATGTTAGGTAAACCTCCCCTTTGTTGTCTAAATCTGTGATATCTCTGATTGTCCAAAGTTCTCAAGCCTTGTCATCCCTGTCCTTCCTCACAGAAACATGCTGGTCCTCAACTCTCTGGGTCCCATCTCACTGGGTCCCATCACTGCTGTAATGTGGTGACCAGAATTTGGACACGGTCAGTCTGTGGTCTCTCTGGAGTGGTGTTCAGTTCCGACATGACCTGCCAGCCTTGGGGGGCATCCAGTCTTCCTCTTTCACCCCTTACTCACACGATGAAGTCATGGAAACCCATGACCCAAGGTGGAGAGCAGAAACCGGATTGGATGAGGACTAACCAATCAGGAGGGTGGGACTACAGGGTAGAAATACTACCGGCCTAGACATGCCCAGGCATCATCCCTGATGAAGGTGGCAGAGTTTGCCATCGAAACATCGGCTATAATCGATACCAGCACCCGGCAGGAAGCCTGAGAAGAGTTTGTTCATCATATACACCCGGAGCACTAGATCTTTTTTCACTCTGCCTCTAATTTTGGATACCTCAGCCTCCTCTGCTAGAGGGAAAATAAACCCAGCCTCTTCAATGTCTCTCTGTTAATGAAACACTCCATACCGGGTGTCAACCCCATGAGTTTCCTCTGCACTCTCTCTAGTACAATCCCATCCAGAAAGGTACATGGTACTCCAGTCATGCCATCCCAGCTCTAATATTCTGTGCCCTGGCTACTTAAGACAGTGTCCTCTGTGCCATCTTCTCCATGCTCTCTACCTGCAGTGTCATCTTCGTGATGCTCGGACGCACAAAACGTTCCTGCTAATTTTTTTTTACAGCTGCGCGAACCAACCGTTGCTCTGAGCAGGAAATGCTTACACGGCCTGAAAACTGCGTGGCATTTTATACTAACATTATATTAAAAGAAAATTCCAGCTGCACGGCAACAAAGCCTATGTACGCGGGAGCATTTTAGTCACTGCGCGACCGCGCAGCATAGAGTGAACAGTGAGCGTACACCTCGGTTCTGGTTTAGGGCCTCTCATTCTCTGTGTTGTAATGGAGAGATATTGTACAGAAACTGTCCCTTCAGGGCACCTAGTCCACACCGACCTTCAACAACCCAACTACACTAATCTATCACTTCCATTCCCCACATTCCTTCCCGCCCCCTTTCTCTTAGACACCACCCCTCACCCATGCACACTGTGGACAATCTCCAGCAGCCAATTAACCCACCACCATGTACATTGTTGGGATTTGGGAGGAGTCTGGAGCACCCAAGGAAAGCCCCCATGATCATAGGAAGAGTGTGTGTGCGGCCAGTTCTAACTAACCAATTGCCACTGCTGGCGACCGCCGCAGATTTGTTATACTCGTATGGCACTCACTCCAACAGCGATTGTTCCAAGAGTCGGAGAACTGCTGAATTCGATCCTTTATTAGCAAGTAACAAACTTACAATCTTGAAGCGATGAAACTAAGTGAAATTGAGCGATCAACAAAAGGCGTGACATACGTCGGTCCCCAGCTCCCAACTGCCCCGAGGAAGGCACCAATGCGCAACTTAATCCCTTAGTTTTTACCAGGCTCCTCCTGTGACCACTCACCATAATGCACATAGGGAACACCCAACCGAGAATACAAAGCAGGTAGAGAACAGATGCATGGCTCCAACAGGGTGTAAACTCCACAGACAGACAGCGCCGGAGATCAGGATCGAATCTGGGCCACTTCTGTGAACTATACCCGCTGCACCTTTCCGACACCGATATCCTGCACCCATTCCATCTCCCAAAGCACATCAGACCCCATTCATCAGGAATAGCATGCATCTGGCACGGCTCTGTCCAATTAGCCTGATTTTGGACTACCCCCTCACCCCAGCCCGGTCACCCACCCATACTTAAATCTGTGCAGTATATAGCAGGGTTTCAGCACCAGTCCCTGCAGTACACACTGGTCACAGCCTTCTAATAACAAAACCCAACTCCCGATCCACCCTCCCTTGCTGTCAACCCCTCCAGTCACCCGCTAGACCTCTTCCCCTCCCATCTCCCCATCCCGTCACCCTCTCCCTCCTGTGACTCTCAGCCTCCTTCCTCACCCTCTGCTGCAGTCACCCCCTCCCATCACCCTCCGTCCCACCTCCTCCCCCCCCCCCCGGCAACCTCAGCTTCCAGGTACCCACCGCCCCGACTCCCCAGCCGACCGGTCTTCCAGCTGCTTTTGGATTCCCTGGATTCGAACTGTGATGTTTAGTCAAAGTCAAAGTCTGTCCCGAGCCGTTGTGACCCATCAGGCCGGTGCTTGTGCCGGTTTCTGTGGTGTGAAGCGACTGAGAGTACAAGACTCCCCCTCCCGGATAGGACGCCAGTCTATCGCGAGGTTAACCCCCAGCATTTGCCGGTACCCATTTTCAGCTGGGTGGACTGGAGCAGTGTGTGGTTAAGTGCCTTGCTCAAAGACACAACACGCAGCCCCGGCCGACCACTCGAACCCACGCGTGATGTTTAACGTGAGGGCAAATGTCTACGGCGGGTTAGAGGAAAGAATAGCACTTGTGTTAACCCGGGAGAGTCTGCGGGAGCCGACACGTTCTCCGTCTTGTTCTATTCTTCCCACAGTCACGCAGGAGACCTGGGGAATTTTCAACCCAACGCCACAGGGGACATATATCAAACAACAGTACAAATGCACCTCCGGCTCCATGGGGCTCACTCAGTCATTGGCCGTTCTGTCGTGGTGAGTGAAGGTGGGGAGGGCGTTTGAGATCTCTCCTCGCAGGCTGTTGGGGCATAAAGCAAGAAGGTGGGGAATAATTCACAGCACCCTCCGCCATTCAAATTACGCAGACTGGTTTCAACTCCGGGGTATGAACTCTCCAGGGGAGATCTGCCACATACAATGTATGGGTGCTGAGGGAGAGGCAGTGAGGGAGTGCCGGACTAAGGCAGGGGCTGTGAGGGAGTGCCACACTGCAGGAGGGGCATGAGGGAGTACTGCACTGCGGGAGGGTCAATGAGGAGAAATTGTCATATTAGGAGTAGAGAGCTTACTGAGGGATATGGGGGCCAGAGAGCGTCACCAGGATGAGGAGGTGTGTAGGAACTGGAGAGGTTACAGACACTGGGAGTTGTATAGAGGAGGGGGGTATCACAGAGACTGGGAAAGGTGTAGGAGAGGGAGGGGTCACAGAGACAGGGAGGGGTGTAAAGAGGGAGAGGGTCAGAGACACAGCGAGGGGTGTAGGAAGGGACGGGATCACAGAGACGAGAGGGGTGTAGGGGAGGGAGGGGGTTACAGAGATGGCGAGGGGAGTAGTTGAGCGAGGTGTCGCAGAGATGGGGAGCGCTGTAGGGGAAATAGATAAGGGATCACAGAGACAGTAAGGGGTGTAGGGGAGGGAGGCGTCACAGAGCTGGAGCGAATGTAGAGGTTGGATGGGGTCACAGAAAACAGGAGGGGTGTAGGGGAAGGAGGGAGTCACAGAGACAGGGAGGGGTGAATGGGAGGGAGGGTGTCATTGAGATGGTGAGGGATATAGGGTCGGGATGATGCACGGAAACACTGAGGGTGCAGTGGAGGAGGGTGTTGTCGGGGAGGCTGTTCCTGGTCGGTACAGGCGAAGTTGCCATGCAGCCTGCCTGTACTCTGCACTCTGCCTGTACTCTGCACTCCTGCCACTAACACCCATCTCATGTTCCCTGCGACAGATTCACGAGGACGAGGATGACCTGGGCCACCACGACGAGCCCGGCAGCGCAGTGCACGGAAATGCAGGCCTCCGACTGGCCTGCTGTGTGATCGGGGTCTCCAGCCGGAGAAGCTGGCCCCGGGAGTGAGGGAGCCGAAGCCTTACAGCTCCCAGCCGGAGAAGAGGGGCTGGTGGCTGTGTCTCTCCCTCGGTGGCCTGCCTCACTCGCTCAGTGGTCGGATCAGAGGGGGAAGCAGTGGAGGGCAGCACCTAGCAGGAGACCAGCCCCTAGACTGCAGACCCAAATCCCAAATCCAGGTTCGAAGTTTCACATCCAAGTTCAGGACCCCAGGCTCCGAGACCAAGTTCAGCTTTAATTGTCACTCAATGATACATATGAATACAACCAAATGAAACAACGTTCCTGCGGGGCCAAGGGGCAAAACACAGCCAACAGTCACACACAGTACACATAATTATGATATCAGAAAAGAAGGCCGTTACAAAATAATTAATATTCGATTCGATTAGATTAAATTAGATTATGAGGACACACAGTCCTCTTTTATTGGCATTTAGTAATGCATGCATTCAGAAATGGTACAATGTTCCTCCGGAATGATATCACAGAAACACAAGAGAAACCGACTGAAAAACTGACAAAAACAACATAATTATAACATTTAGTTACAACAGTGCAAAGCAATACTGTAATTTGATGAAGAACAGACCATGGGCACGGTAAAAAAAAAGTCTCAAAGTCTCTCGAAAGTCCCATCATCTCACGCAGATGGTAGAAGGAAGAAAAAATCTCTCCCTGCCATGAACCTGCCATTATTAAGAGAAATAATAATCATATATTTCAAGTCCCCGAATGTTATGGTCCGTAGGTTGACCCAAGAATCTGATCCTCACTCCTCTCCGTGGAAAGGAGGGCCCTCAGGAAGTGGGACAATGGAGATTAAAGCTGGTAGTCCCCGGACAGTGATTCATCGGCCCAGGGACTCTCCAGCACTGGCACTGACCTTGACCCAGAAGCCCTGGCTGGGAATCACCGATCCCAACGCCTTGTTCCATTTCCTGAGAGCTCCCTAGGATGGTCAATCCGAAGACCAGCAGCAAGTGTTCGGGTTCCCTGCTCTCCCACCCAGCCACCGACGTTGGTGGGCTTCACGCAACGAATAAACTATCGAAGCCACCCTCAGTGCCTCGGTGCTTCTCTCTGTAACCGACTTATCTGTCTCTTTGCAATGACTTCAGCCACAACACCATCACATGACGTGAAGCACTGTGCTCTGGGTCCAGCCCTTTGGTGCCGGCTGGTCCGTGGGCCTTCCGAGAGCCAGTCCTCGCCATGCACACCCTGTCTAGAAATGGCAAGTGCTTCAAGAGTCCCAAAGTAGGGAGGCCAAGAGATGGGGTTCTGGTGTGGGAGGGGGGTCAAAGAAACGGGGAGAGATGTACGGGAGTGAGGGATATACATAAACACGGAGGGGTGGAGGGGCCAATGCGGGTTACAGAGCTGGGAACGGGTGTAGGGGAGGAAGATAGTTACAGGAACGGGGAGGGGTGTAAGGGAGGGAGGGGGTTACAGAGATGGGGAGAGTGGGTCACAGTGATGAGGAGATTTGTAGGGGAGAGAGGGGAGTCACAGATGAGAAGGGGTGTATGGGAGGAAGGGGGTTATGAGGATACAGAGGGTTGTAGGAGCCAGAGACAAGGAGGAGTGGAGGAGAAGGAGGGGTCACAGAGGCAGGGAGGGTGTAGAGGGAGTGGAGTAGAGGAGGGAGGTTTGTAGGGGAAGGAGGTGGGGTCACAGTGGTGGCGAGGATTGTAAGGGAGGGAGGAGGGGCACAGACGGGAAGGGGTGTAGTGGAGGGAGGATGTAACAAAGGCAGGAGTGTGTAGGGGAGGGAGGGAGTCTCAGAGATGGGGAAGGGTGTAGGAAGAGGGGTATATGAGGATAGGAAGGGTTGTAAGAGCTGGATGTTACAGAGACAGGGTGGGGTGTCGGGTCTGAAGGGAGTTCACACAGATGGAGAGGGAGGAGGTTCGAGAGATGGGGAGGGATGTAGGGGCTGGAGGGGTGCACAGAGATGAAGGCGAGGGAGGTAGTTACAGAGACATGGAGGGCTGTAGGAGCCAGAGGTGGTTTCAGAGAGGGAGGTTTCTAATGGTGGGTGAGGACAGGGCTCCTCATTATCTGAAATATGAGTTTGGGTGTGAAGAACTTGAGAAACTGGAGGCTGGTCAGACTCTCCTGACAGTCCTGTCGTTCAATCTGACCGCAGCGGATCTGGCTCAGCACCTATCACCTTATGCGTTGGAATTTTTTGAGCAGATTACAAGTAGGATAGATAAAGGGGATGCAGTGGATGTTGCATATATGGACTTTCAGAAGGCATTTGACAAGGTGCTGCATAGGAGACTGCTTGCCAAGTTCAGAGCCGATGGGATTGCAGGAAAGTTAGAGGTTAGAGCATTAGCTGATTGGTTGGAGACAGCGAGTGGGAACAACAGTTTCCTTTTCTGGTTGGCTGCCAGTGACTAGCGGTGTTCCATAGGAGTCAGTGTTGGGACCGCTTCATTTTATGCTGTATATCAATGGTTTAAATGATGGAATAGATGGCTTTCTTGCCAAGTCTGAAGATGATACGAAGTTTGGTGGAGGGGCAGGTAGTGTTGAGGAAACAGGAAGGCTGCAGAAGGACTTAAACATATTACGAGAATGGACAAGGAAGTTGGAAAATGCCTGGTCATGCACTTCGGTAGTCGAAATAAATGTGCAGACTACTTTCTATATGGGTGGAGGGGAATCCAAAAATATGAGATGCAAAGGGACTTAGAAGCCTTTGTGCAAAACATCCTAAAGGTTAGCTGGCAGATGGTGTCGGTGGTGAGGAAGACAAATGCAGTGTTAGAGGTTGATGTAATGCCAAGGTTTTGTGAGGCCTCAACTTGAGTATTGTCAACAGTTTTGGGCTCCTCATCTAAGAAAAGATGTGCTGGCATTGGAGAGGGTCCAGAGGAAGTTCACAAGGATAATTCTGGGAACGAAATGGTTATCACTCAAGGAATATTTGGTAGTTCTGGGTGTGTATTCACTGGAATTCAGAAGGATGAGGGGAGATCTCATTTAAATCTTTCGAATGTTGAAAGGCCTAGACAGAGTAGATGTGGAAAGTATGTTTCCCATAATGGGAGAGTCTCGGACAAGAGGTATTCAGGGAGCCGGAACCGGGAGATGCTGCGGGATAGTTTAATGTGTGACACGGGAAGGAGCCCTGCCAGATCCGCTAAGCCACGGGCCGGATGCGCTGCCATGCCTCCAAGGAGTTTGGGCATACTCGTAAGAATTACCCCAGGCTGAGAAGTCCACTGTTGCGGTACAGGAGGGCACCACAGGGCCTCGCTTTTCCCTACCCCCAATCCGGGACTCCGAAGGAGTTAAGTCCCCGGGGTTGGACGGGTTGATTGTGGAATTCCTCCGGGTCTACTGGGACACACTGGTTGCCGACTACGCCAGAGTCCTGGGCGAAAATCCTGGCGACAGGTGAGATGCCCCTCTCTTGGCACAGGGCGGAACAGGAGGATCTTCGCCGCCTGAGATTGGCGCCCAGTGTAAAGCCTGGCGACGGGTGAGATGCCCCTCTCTTGGCACAGGGCGGAACAGGAGGATCTTCGCCGCCTGAGATTGGCGCCCAGTGTCTCTCCGGTGCACCGAATGTAAGATCTTTGCCCGGACAAAGCCCGATCGCCTGGGCTCCGCCCAGACCATTCCTACACGGTCCCGGGCCGGTCCATTCAGGACAATATCCACCTCCTCCGAGACCTGATACACCTTTCCCGCGAGGCTGGCCTGTCAGTCACCCTTTCTCCCTCTCTCTCTCCATCAGGAGAAGGAGTTTGAGCCCTGCTCGGGACTCGGCACGCGTTCGGCCTCGGACCGCATTTTGTCACGCGTGTTGCACGCAGCTGCGGAGCGCCTCATAACGGTTACGGAATCCTTGACCGAGCCCTTTAGCTTTGGGAAGGGGGTGCGTCAGGGCTGCCTGACATCGGGGCAATTGTATCCTGCCTGCGTAGAGACATTCCTCTGCCTTCTTCGGAGGCGGCTGACAGGTCTGGTCCTGCGTGAGCCGGAGATGTAGGTTGTCCTGTCTCCTTACGTCTGCTTATGACCAGAGGATGCGAGACTGACAGCAGGTCCTCTCAACCGCGCCCTCCTTGGAATATCTTTATTGTCATTGCATAGTACAATTTGTCATGCACCAACACAGCGAAAATGAGTTTGCAATCTCAATGCTATAAAACAGCAAATAAAATAAATAAATGATAATTAAAATCAAGTAACCAGCCAGTACAAGCAACGTCCAGCAGTGCAAAAACGCAACTCAGATGCATGACAGCCAGAAAACCAGTATTAAAGTGGCAATATAACAAATTGATGGATGATGCTTGATCGATTGGCTCAGAGCAGTTATAGCTCTGGGGAAAAAGCTATTTTTTCAGTCTGGAAGTGCGGGCATTGAAAATCTTACAACGTCTGCCAGATGGAAGAAGTTCAAACAGATGATTGCATGGGTGTGTATTGTCCTTACAGATGCTTGTAGTTTTCCTTAGGCAGCGAGAGCTATAGGTGTCCTCCAGGGCTGGGGGCTGTGTCCCGATGATCTTCTGCGCGCTAGAGACGACCCGCTGAAGTGCTTTCCTATCAGCTGCTGTACAACTGAGATACCACACAGAGATGCAGTTTGTTAAGATGCTCTCTATGGTGCAGCGGTAAATGGTCACCAGCATCTGTTCAGGTAGACCAGCTTTCGTCAGCGTCCTGAGGAAAAACAAGCGTCGCTGTGCTTTCTTAACTATCGTACTGGTGTTAGTGGACCATGTAAGGTCTTCTGAGATGTGTATTCCCAGAAACCTGAAACTGGACACTCTCTCCACTATGTCTCCGTTAATGTAGACTGGAGCGCACTCGTCATCCCGTGACTTTCCAAAATTGATAATTAGCTCTTTAGTCTTTGCTGTATTAAGAGACAGGTTATTCTCTGAGTACCAGTTCACTAAGTTCTGTACCTCCTCCAGGGTCATCTGGAGAACGAGCTCTGATTTTTAGTAATGGATGGACTCGCTGTCAGAGGAACTAAGACCATTGGAGTGGAGCACCATGCATCCCCTCCATCTGGGGGTCTACCTAAGCTTCACCTCGGAGACTTGATTGGCAAAACTGTCTGCCCGGCTGGGACGCTGGCCGGGTCTACTCCGCACAATCTCCTAGCGGGGCAGGGCGTTGGTCATCAACCGGCTGCTAGGCTCCATGCTTCGGTACCGGCTGGTCACTTCAGTCCCGTTCACTGTATTTGCCGCCAGAATCCAGAGGAAGTTGGGTGGAGCAACAGGGAGGCAGCGGGTCGCTGCTGTGGTCCTGAGTCCTTGACTGCGGAGGGTGGTCAGTGTGAAAATGTACCCAGTCGGCAGCCTTTCGCCTCAGGACCCTGAACAGGTACATGCGCACTGAGCATTACCCTAACCCTAATGCGCAGGCGACACACTGTCTACTTCGGGAGCTCTGCCTTCGGGAGGGTTCTTGGCTCCCTGCTGTGAGCGGCAGCCACGCCGCTATGCGGGAACTGCCAGGTTTTTACCGGGAGACATTGCTGGCCTGGAAAGGGTCTCCTCCGGTCAGAGTGCCTCTGCGCCTACAGGGGTCAGCGCTCGGGCTGCGGGAGAGATCATTCCCCATCCCGCCACGGTGAGAGCGGCGGGGGGGGGGGGTGCGTAGTGGCTCCGGTCTCAGCTCTGCTCGGGGGTCCCATTCCCCCTCGATCTCAAGAAGCCGGTCCCAGACCAGCATGAACCGCCTCGCGGAGATACCCACGACGCGCCGAGACAGTTCCTGTATGGGCTGCTCTTGCACAGTTCATTGCCTATACCCGTCATCCGGACACGCCGTGGCGGTCTGTCCTACCATCAGGCGGTGAGCGGTTCTCCCCAGTGGAAGTCTCTCACTGCAGGGGCTTTCTCCCCTGTCCAACTGGGGACCTGGGGTGGAGGGAGTTGCACAGGTTCACTGATACCCCGTCCACCTGTCCTGTCTGTGGACGTGAGGAGGCAGTGTCCCATGTCTCCATGGTGTGCGAGAGGTTGCGGCCCCTGTTTGAATATCTGAAGGGGACGCTCCTCAAGTTCTCCCTGCACTTCAGTCCCGCGCTCCTGGTTTATGGGCACCCGGTAAGGAGGGGGGTGTCCGTCGGAGGATCTTCTCCTGGGTCTGGCCAAGATGGCATTTGATGGTCCAGGCAGTGGTCTGTCGAGGTCTCTGGCCGAGACGACTCCCTGTCCCTCTTCCCGGGCTACATGCGTGCCAGGGTGTCTTTGGAGAGAGAGTATGCGATCATTATGATACAGTGGGAGATTTCCGGATACGGCGGGCACCCCAATGAATTGAGTGCGTTATTGGTAATTATGATAACTGATTTTAATATGAATTCACTAACTATTGTACTTGCTTTGTTCGTTTGTTATACAAAATGGTGGTGAGGCTGCGCCGCACTGCGGGAGGGGCGGCGAGGAGGGAGCGGCTCGCTGCGGATGGTGGGCGACGAGGGAGCGCCATGCTGTGGGAGGAGTGGTGAGGGAGCACAGAGACTATTTCTACCAGTCATTGCGATGAGACAATCTAATTGGTCAGAAGGGTCGGTGATGTCGAGTATGATGTCAGCAAGGGGGCGAATTGTCACCGGCTCCCACTGCCACCCAGCAACAGTTGCCCTGGCGACAGTTACTGCCCAGGGAGGTGGCCAGTGGCCGGAGATTGGTGCTCAGTGTATATAGGCTGGCTTGCAGCCTGTATGGTGCTGGCCGTTGGCATGAACACCATGAGACGGATCCTCGTGATCAGGCCCGACGAGGCAGCCGCTGCCACAGCCAGTGTCTCCTGCCGCTACCTCAAGTGTGCCTTCCGACTCCTGTCCCAGCATGCCTACTTCATCACCGGAGTGGCCATCACAGGTGAGGGCTGCGCGGTCCTCTACCTGGACACGCGCGCATAGCAAGAGCCCACTCTCGGCAACAGCACTGGCGGTCCCGTCACCTCCCACCGCCCCCGCCCCATGTCCCTTAAGAAAATAATGGACTATGGGGCACAGCGCAGATTCTTCGGGCCCGGACACTCCCCACACCCTCGCTCTCCCCCCGAGTATCACCCAAGATCTTTAGCCGATAAGATTCATGGGCCCTCGAATTACCCTCCTCCTTCCGCCTCACCGCACCTCCCGCGGCGCCTCCTCCCCAACACCCCTCCCGCAACGCGGCGGCGCCCCCTCCACTGTGCGGAATTTGGGACAGATTGTATGGTCCTCCACTTGGGGCTTCATGTGATTGAGGACTGTAAGTGGCGCAGGCCTCTGAGATGACTGCGTGGCCGACGCTGACAGCACGGTTATCTGTGGGAAGGCCGGAGTGAGGCAGCTATCAGAGTATCCGTGTCTCTGGTTAACGGGAACCACCGTTCATGGGGACTCAGGAGTGGGCGGTCAGGCCCTCTCTTGTTGCAGCCGGTCATTAGGGTGTGAAGCCCACTGGTCACTTTGCCTGGATGCTGACTAGATCCCGCTGCTCGCAGGCGTAATGGTCGAGTAACCGAGACCCGGCCTGAGAACCGCCTCCAGCGGCTGTGTCACTGAGCCCCGGCCTGGCAGGGATCGATGGGGAGAGGAGTGGTTGGGGAGGGAGGAGGCGGAAGAGGTCTGGAACAGACAGAAATTCGGGGAGACTATATACACTGCGTTATTCCCAAGGAACAAGCTTCCTGGTCTTACGTTACTGGTTCGCGGGAGGCGTCTGCCGATGCACCAAGCGGATGGACGGGAAAACCGTGATCATCACCGGCGCCAACAGCGGCATTGGAAAGGAGACGGCCAGAGACCTAGCGAGGAGAGGTAGGTATACGCGGAGCGTCCACCCAGGTACGGACCCGGACGTGGCAATAAACTGGAGATGGGCACCTTCCTTCATCTACCCCCCCCCCCGGACACTTGGGCACCAACTCAATCCTGACCTTAAACCCCCAACCCACGCAGATCTGTTCCCCCCCCCCACCCGCCTTCCCCACCTGCAACCTTAAATCATACGGCACCAACCCCCATAGCCCGATTCTCCCCCTCTCTGTTCATCTCGCTGGTCCATCCTCCACTCACTCATTGTTGCCCTCGTCTTCCCTCCTGCCTCCCTACTCACTCAACCTCCACCATTTCCCTACTTCCTCACGTACTCCTCGATCCCTCCCCCTTTCTTCTCCCGCTGTTCTCCCCTCTCTTTCATTCCTTCCCCTACTTCTCACCCTACCCCTCCTCCACCTTCCTCTGGCCCCTCACGTTTCTCCCCTCCCCCAATCACCTCCCTCCCTCCCCTCTCTCTCTCTCCACCCCCCCCCCCGACCCTTCATCCCTGAGGACCTGCTGCCCTGCCACAGGAGCACGTGTAATCATGGCCTGCCGGGACATGGCGCGCAGCGAGGAGGTTGCGGAGGAGTTGCGGGCCAGCACGGGGAACGAGCAGGTCCTGGTGTCCCAGCTGGACCTGGCCTCCATCCAGTCCGTGCACGGCTTTGCCAGGGAAATTGCCGAGACCGAGGGCAAGATCGATGTGCTCATCAACAACGCAGGTCGGTGCCGCGTCAGGCGGCGGGGGGGGGGGGGGGCGCGGGGAGATGTGAAGAGGGATGCGGTTGGGAGAAGGAAGGGAGGAACAGCAGAAGGGGGTAGAGAGGCAGAGGGAGGAGGGAGAGGAGGAGTGAGGAGGAGCAATGAAGGGGAAATGGGAGCAGGGAAAGGAAGTAGAGGGAGAATGGGGAGGAGAAAAGGGGGAAGACGAAGGGAAGCAGAGAGGGACAGGGAAAGGGGAGAGCGAGACGGGGGGAGGGTAGTGGGGAGGGGAGAGGGAGGGTAGTAAATAGGTGAAAAGGGCACCTTGGGGCGAATCGATGGCAGTTTCTCCTCCAAACAAGCCTGGGGAATCTCCTCTATACTTTCTCCAGCACAACTTCACCAATACTGCGACAACACTGGCCACACTCTACAGCGGTTATATCGTGTCGCACCTCGGTAGTCCGTCCCTGACCTGCCAGACCTGTCAACCCGTACCTCGGGGGTCCCTCCGCACATCTGATCCCCTGTGCACGCTCTCCACAGTCCTTCCATCACGCGTGTACACCCTTCACGGTTCTACCGCCCCCGTGTGCATTCTCCACAGTCCTTCCATGACACCAGTACACCCGTCACGGTTCTACCGACCCCGTGTGAATTCTCCACGGTCCTTCCATCACGCGTGTACACCGTTCACGGTTCTACCGCCCCCGTGTGCATCCTGCACAGTCCTTTCTGCGCTTCCACCCTGCCTCTACCTCTCTTCCGTTGCAGGCTCAACCTTCCTCAATGTCCACACCACCGCCGGCATTCACGTCACGCACAAACTCACCATCGCACCTCCGATGTCCAGCTCATTCATACATACTACAGCGCAGCGGGTGTTCCCGCGCCGATCCCAGGCTGGGGACACCAATCAGTACACCAACTCGAACGGAGTACTAAAACCGATTACTCGCTCACAATAAACGGCAGTTCAGCTGAAAGCTCTGTATTTGAAAGGAATTGGTCGGTATTGAGTGTGGGATCAGGTCATGATTAGCAATTCAGTACCGAACTGAAGAGCCAACATTGTGGGCTTTGAACATCTTCTCTCTCGTCATCCTCACCTCCTCTCTTTCTCCGTCTCCATCTTTTCTTTCACTCCCGCCTACTCACCTCTCATCTCCTTTCACCGTCTTTTATCACCCCCTCCCCTCACCATTCCACTGTCCACCCACTTCTCCCGTCACACACCTAACCACCACCTCTTTCTCTCACTCCCCTCAATACTCCCTCTCTCCCTTTCCTCCCCTCAACACCTCCCTCTCTTTCTCGCTACCGTCCACTCCCTTTCTCTCTCCTCACCACCTCCCTCTATCACACACCTTCTCTCCCACTCTTCCCTTTGCCACCTTTCACACTCTCTCTCACATTCCTCCCCTCGCCACCTCTTTCTCACTTCCTCTCACTCCTCCCCTCTCTCACCACATTGCACCTAAGCCCCCTCTATCTGCACCCCCTTCCATCTCCTTTCCCCCTGCCCAGGGGCTCCCATTGGTCCGAGGCAGGTGACAGAGGACGGCTTTGAACTGCAGATCGGTGTCAACCATTTTGGCCACTTCCTGCTGACCATCCTGCTTTTGGAACCGCTGAAACGCGGCGCGCCGAGCCGCGTCATCAACGTTGCCAGCCGGGCACACCACCTCGGTGAGGGGGGGGGGCCTTGTTGATGGGCAGGGGTGGGGGTAAGGTGGGGATAGTCTGGGGAACAGCAACACGCCGAGCCGCATCACGAACGTCGCCAGACGGGCCGGCTGCCTCGGTGAGAGGCTGGGGTAAGGTGGCAGGTGGGTGGAAAGGTGATGGGGGGGGCGGGGAGAAAGAGAATAGGTGGGGGTAGGATAACGGGGAGTTAGTGCCGTGCTGTGGATGGGGCGCTGAGGAGGGAGCACCGCGCTGTGGGAGGGGTGGTAAGGTGGGAGTGCCGCGCTGTGGGTGCGGCAGTATGGAGGAGCGCCGAAGCCCTTCTCTCTGTCTCTCCATTCCTGTCACCCCGCCTCACCTCCCCTCTCCCCTCCATTCCTCTCACAGGCAGGATTCGCTTCAACGACATCAACATGAACGAGCGCTATGATTCCCTGTTGGCACACTGCCAGAGCAAGTTGGCGAACGTCCTCTTCACCCGGGAACTCGCTCAGCACCTGCAAGGTTAACCTGGGAGATGAGGGGGAGGGCAGGTACAGGTGAACGGGGCCAGAGCAGATAGTGGGGAAAGATGCTGTTAACGGAACTTTGAACATAGTGGGTGTAATGTTCTGATCTGCCTATATTTCAATGCAAGAGTATTGTAGGATGCTCAGGGCGTGGATCAACACATGGAATTATGACATTGTAGCCCTCACTGAGGTTCGGTTGCAGGAGAACAGGACTGGCAGCTCAGTATTCCCAGGTTTCATTGTGTTGGTTGTGATAGAGCTAGAGGGATTAAGGGAGGAGGGGTGGCGTTACTAGACCGGGAAGATGTCACAGGCGTGCTCCATCAGGACAGACTGGAGAACTCTAGTCTAGCGAGGCTTTATGGGTGGAGCTGAGTAATTAGAATGATTATCTTACAGAATCAGGTTTATTATCACCGGCGTGTGTCATGAAATTTGTTGACTTACCCAGCCAACCTACTACCCAACATTCCGCCGGATTTAGAGGAACAACACTGTAGAAAGAATGCACGAAACAGACGGTGATTTAATTTTCCTCATATTGACTGGGGCTAGAGTTTGTCAAATGTGTTCAAGTTTCCTTAATCAGTACATAGAAGTCGCAACTAGAGAGAGAGTGTGATACAAAATCTCCGACTGGGGAATGAGGCAGGTGAAGAAACAAAATTGTGTTGGGGAATACTTTGTATCCCATGATCACCATGCCATTAGTTACAAGATAATTATGGAGAAGGATAGGTCTGGTCATCGGGTTGAGATTCTAAATTGGAGAGAGGCTAATTTTGATGGTATCAGAAAGGGTCTGGCAAGTGTGGATTGGGACAGGTTGTTTTCTGGCAAAGGTGTACTCTTTAAACAGGAGGCCTTCACAAGTGAAATTTTGAGATCACAGTTTGTATGTCCCTGTCAGAATAAAAGGCAAGGACGACAGGTTTGGGGAACACACACAAAATGCTGGAGGGAAGCAGCAAACCAGGCAGAATCTATGGAAAAGGTTTGAGAGATAATGAGGCCCTGGTTAATGAAAAGGAGGTGCAGGGCAACTATAGGCAGGCAGAAACCAATAAGGTAGTTGAGGAATATAAGAAATGCAAGAGAACACAAAGAAGGCACGAGTTCGTTTTAGCAGACAAGGTGGAGGAAATTCCCAAGGACTTCAACAGACATATTAAGAGCAAAAGGATTGCAAGGGATAAAATTGGCCCTCTGGAAGATCAGCTGTACTCTGTACATGGGGCTGAAAGAGATGGGAGAGCATCTGTATTTACTCATGAGACAGACACAAGAGTCTACAGAAGTGAGGCAAAGCAGCAGCCAGATCATGGACCTATCCAGATTACACAGGAGGAGATGTTTTCTGTCCTGAGGCAAATTGGGGTGGATAAATCCCCAGGGCCTGACACGATGTCCCTTCAGCCCCTGAGAAGTTAGTGTAGAGATTGCAAGGGTATTTAAAATGTCCTTAGTTGCACGTGTCCTTAGTTAATATTATTCCGTTGTTTTAGAAAGGCTCCAAGTATAAGCCAGGAAATTATTGGCCGGTGAGCCTGACATCAGTAGAGGAAAAGTTATTGGAAGGTATTCTCAGGGACCGAATATATGAGTATTTGGATAGACATGGACTGATTAGAGATAGTCAACATGACTTCATGTGTGGTAGGTCGTGTCTAACCAACCTTACAGATTTTTTGAGGATGTTACCAGCAAAGTTGAAGAAGACAAGACAGTGGATGTTATCTACCTGTTCTTTAGCAAGGCCTTTGACAAGCTCCCATGTGGTACGTTGGTCAAGACGGTTCAGTTGCTTGGCATTAGGTAGTAAATTTGATTAGACGTTGGCTTTGTGGGAGAAACCAGAGAGTGGTAGTAGAGGTTGCCTCTCTAACTGGAAGCGTGTGACAAGTGGAGTGCTGAAGGGATCATGCTAGGTCCATTATTGTTTGTCATCTATATCAATGATCTAGATGATAACGTGGTTAACTGGATCAGCAAATTTGAAGACGACAACAAGGAAGACTGTCAAAGCTTGGATTAGAATGTGAACCAGCCAGAAAATGGCAGATGCAATTTAATACAGACAATTGTAAGTGTTGCATTTTGGGAAGACAAACTAGAGTAGGTCCATGCAGTGTATAGGGCAGCACTGAGGTGTGTTGTAGAACAGAGGGATCTGGGTATACAGATCTATAATTCCTTGAAAGTGGCATCACAGGTAGGTAAGGTCATAGAGAAAGATTTTGGCACGCAACGGTCTGAAGGGACCGTTTCTGCTGTAGGGTTCTATGTTCCCATGACTCCTTGGAACCATAACGAGCAAACTAAGAATCTCCAGCAATTTCAGATAATGACAATTTTCCTGCAAATCTTGACAGCATCAGGTTACATTAACGCACTGTATGCCTGCCAGTGTGTGAAAGGACACTGTGACTGACCCCAGGAGTGTGTGACAGGACAGTGTACTGAGAACTTCACTCTGCCTGACCCCGGGCATGTGTAATAGGACGGTGTAGAGGGAGATTCACTCTTGTGTCTGACCCTGGGGTTACGTGATGTGACGGTGTGGCTGGAGCTTCACTCTGAAAATCCTAGGAAAATGCTATCGGACAGTGTAGAGGGAGCTCCCTCCACGCCATCCCATCTCACAATCCCGGAGTCAGACACAGAGTGAAGTTCCGTTTACAGCATCCCATCACGCGCTCTTGGGGTCAGATACAGAGCGAGTTTCCTTCTATTGTGCGGACAGAACTTCACTCTGAAAATCCTAGGAATGTGACATGGAATGGAGTAGAGGGAGACTCACTGTGTCTGACCTCAGGAGTGTTTAATGGGATAATGTGAAGGGAGCTGACTCCAGGAGTGTGTGATTGGGTGGTGCGGACAAAGATTCTCTCTGTCTGACCCTGGGAGTGTCTGATGGTATGGTATGGAGGGATCTTCACGCTGTGACTGACCCTGGGATTGTGTGATTGGATCTTCACTGTGAAAACCCTTGGCATGTGTGATGGGACGGTGTAGAGTTACAAGGGTTTCCAACCTGGTGTCCACGGACCTATCGGACAATGGAAGGGGACTTTGGTGTACATAAGGTTGGGAACTCCTGGTGTAGAGTTAGCTTGCAGTCTAGCCTCTCCTTGAGTGTGTGGTACGAGGTGGGAAGATACCAGGGAGGGGATGTGTTTGATTGGTATTTGTGCTCTCAGGGGCCGGCGTTACTGTGAATGCGGTGCACCCTGGTCTGGTCTGGACTAATATGCTCAGGTCCATGATGTGGCATCAACCCCTCTTCATCCGTCTGATGTTGGCTCCGTTCTACTTCTGCCTAAAGACGCCCAAGCAAGGGGCTCAGACCAGCATCCACTGTGCCGTGGCACCTGACCTGGAAGGGGTCACTGGTCAATATTTCAGGTGAGCTCTTAGGACAGGAGCAGATCCCTCCACAGCCTCGCTCTTCTGTTCCTGCCTTACAGTCACCATCACTTTCTGAGAGTCACAGAAATGAGCCCAACGACTCAACTCATCCATGCCAAGTACTTTGCCCTTCTGCCGCTGCAAGGTCCCCCTGTCTGTGCACGTCCCTGTCCGTAAATGTCTAAACATCTCTTAAATGCAGTGGCTGCCCCCGGACTCCACTGCTCCTTCATCCTAAAGCTGTGTCCTCCGGTCCAAGATCCTCACCATAGGAAAGATCCTCTCCACATCCACTGCATCAAGGCCTTCGATAGGTTTAAATCAGGTCCCCCCACACACCCCTCCATTCCTCTGAATTCAGTGAATGCAGACCCAGAGCGTCAAAAATCTTCATATGACAAGCCATTCAATCCTGGGATCCTAAACCTCCACTGAACCCCGTCTAACCTTCTCTGAAGCTTCACTAAACCCCCCTCTAAAATTAAATTTAATCCCTCTTGGTTTTGATACCACTACCAAGGAAAAAAGGCTCCACTGTCTATGCTATCAATGCCTCTTATAACTTTTCATACCTCTAACAGGACACAATTTCTCCAATCCCTCCCCATAACATAGAACATAGAAAACCTACAGCACAATACAAGCCCTTTGGTCTACAATGCTGTGCCAAACATGTACTTACTTTGGAAATTACCTAGGGTTACCTATAACCCTCTATTTTTCTAAGCTCCATGTACCCATCCACCAGTCTCTTAAAAGACCCTATCGTATCCACCTCCACCACCATCGCCGGCATCCCATTCCTTGCACGCACCACTCTCCGCGTAAAAAACTTACCCCTGACATCTCCTCTGTACCGACTTCCAAGCACCTTCCAACTGTGTCCTCTCATGTTAGCCATTTCAGCCCTGGGAAAAAGCCTCTGACTATTCACATGATCAATACCTCTCATAATATTATACACCTCTGTCAGGTCACCTCTCATCCTCCACCACTCCAAGGAGAAAAGGCCGAGTTCACTCAACCTATTCTCATAAGGCATGCTCCCCAATCCAGGCAACATCCTTGTAAATCTCCTCTGCACCCTTTCTATGGTTTCCGCATCCTTCCTGTAGTGAGGTGACCAGAACTGAGTACAGTACTCCAAGTGGGGTCTGACCAGAGTGCTATATAGCTGTAACATTACCTCTCCGCTCTTAAACTCAATCCCACGGCCGATGAAGGCCAATGCACCATATGCCTTCTTAACCACAGAGTCAACCTGCACAGCAGCTTTGAGTGTCCTATGGGCTCGGACCCCAAGATCCCTCTGATCCTCCACACTGCCAAGAGTCTTACCATTAATACTATATTCTGCCATCATATTTAACCTACCAAAATGAACCACTTATCTGGGTTGAACTCCATTTGCCACTTCTCAGCCCAGTTTTGCATCTTATCAATGTCCCGCTATAACCTCTGACAGCCCTCCACACTATCCACAACACCCTCAATCTTTGTGTCATCAGCAAATTTACTAACCCATCCCTCCACTTCCTCATCCAGGTCATTTATAAAATTGACAAAGAGAAGGGGTCCCAGAACAGATCCCTGAGGCACACCACTGGTCACCAACCTCCATGCAGAATATGACCCGTCTACAACCACTCTTTGCCTTCTGTGGGCAAGCCAATTCTGGATCCACAAAACAAGGTCTCCTTGGATCCCATTCCTCCTTACTTTCTCAATAAGCCTTGCATGGGATACATTATCAAATGCCTTGCTGAAATCCATATACACTACATCTACTGCTCTACTTTCATCAACGTGTTTAGTCACATCCTCAAAAAAAAAATTCAATCAGGCTCGTAAGGCACGACCTGCCTTTGACAAAGCTATGCTGACTATTCCTAATCTTATTATGCCTCGCCAAATGTTCATAAATGCAGCCTCTCAGGATCTTTTCCATCAACTTACCAACCACCGAAGTAAGACTCACTGGTCTATAATTTCCCGGGCTATCTCTACCCCCTTTCTTGAATAAGAGAACAACATCTGCAACCCTCTAATCCTCCAGAGTCTCTCCTGTCCCCACTGATGACGCAAAGATCATTGCCAGAGGCTCAGCAATCTCCTCCTACACCTCTCACAGTAGCCTGGGGTACATCTCCTCCGGTCCCGGTGTCTTATCCAACTTGATGCTTTCCAAATTCTCCAGCATATCCTCTTTCTTAATGACTATATGTTCAAGCTTTTCAATCCACTGTAAATCATCCCAACAATTGCCAAGATCCTTTTCCATATTGAATACTGAAGCAACGTATTCATTAAGTACCTCTGCTATCTCCTCCGGTTCCATACACACTTTTCCACTGTCACACGATTGGTGCTATTCTCTCACGTCTTATCCTCTTGCTCTTCACATTCTTGCAAAATGCCTTGAGGTTTTCCTTAACCCTGTCCACCAAGGCCTTCTCATGGCCCCTTCTGGTTCTCCTAATGTCATTCTTAAGCTCCTTCCTGCTAGCCTTGTAATCTTCTAGATCTCTATCATTACCTAGTTTTTTGAACCTTTCGTAAGCTTTTCTTTTCTTCTTGACTAGATTTACAACAGCCTTTGTACACCACAGTTCCTGTACCCAACCATCCTTTCCGTCTCATTGGAATGTACCTATGCAGAACTCCACGCAAATATCCCCTGAACATTTGCCACATTTCCTTGAGAACATCTGTTCCCAATTTATGCTTCCAATTTCCTGCTGATAGCTTCATATTTCCCCTTACTCTAATTAAACGCTTTCCTAACTTGTCTATTTCTATCCTCTTCCAATGCTATGGTAAAGGAGATAGAATTGTGATCACTATCTCCAAAATGCTCTCCCACTGAAAGACCTGACACCTGACCAGGTTCATTTCCCAATACCAGATCAAGTACAGCCTCTCCTCTTGTAGGCTTATCTACATATTATGTCAGGAAACCTTCCTGAACACACCGAACAAACTCCACCCCATCTAAACCCCTCACTCTAGGGAGATGCCAATCGATATTTGGGAAATTAAAATCTCCCACCATGACAAACCTGTTATTATTACACCTTTCCAGAATCTGTCTCCCTCCCTGCTCTTCTATGTCCCTGTTACTATCCACAACTGTTACTACAACTCATCCACAACTCACATCCTAGTGTTTCCAATCCCTGCCCATAACTCACCCACAACTCACATCCAAAATTCTCCACCCTCCCCTCATAATTCAAGTCCAGAACTTGGAGTTCCACCTTCACTATCCACGTCTTCCGCAAACATAATCAAACCTCCTACATTCACATTCAAGTTTATGAATATACGTAGATCACAACAATGGTCACAGCACTGGTCACAGACACCGAATCACAAAACCATCTTTCAAGATTGTTTAATGACACTTCTTGTACAGAAGTCTATAAAAAAAACCACAAAATAATTGTTACTCTGGATCCGAAAATCACACAAAACATAAGGAGAGTACCAATGAATGGCTGATTGGGAACAGACGCACTCTGTGACTCCTCAGCCAAGCCTGCACATTGTCTCCGTCAGGCTAGAGGTACGGACTGAGGAGATGGAAATAGAATCGTCAGTGCATGTCCCATTTCATACGGAAGGTCACTCTGAAGGTGGTTGGGCCCAGGACACTGTCCTGGTGGGACAATAACGTGCACACCCATAGACATATCAATTTGTGCCTGGTGTGACTGTTCCTAGGCTAGGCACAGTCCAAGGGGCAATCACTCACAGCCGATCACTGGAATCCAGCTCTTTGGTCCTTGTCTGAGACTCGGAGTAGCTTTCCCTGATCTAACCACAGGTGAAGATCTGTGGGGAGGTTATTGGATGGGATTCTTTTGTATTGAAGTGTCTGTGCTGGTCTCTTCCACCCCCTTTGCAGGTCACAAAATAAAAGACACTTAGTCTGACCAAACGGAGGCTGATCTCCACTTCTTTCTGATCACCCCTCCTCCCTGCTCCCTCATTTCTTCCCTCCACCCTTCCTCTCTCACCCCTCCCTCCCCCCCACCAACCTCCTCTTCCTGACGCCTGGCCCACAGTGACTGCGTGCAGAGAGAAGTTTCCTACTATGCCCAGGACGCCTGTTCGGCCAAGGCCCTGTGGGACATGAGCTTAGAAATGGTGGCCCTGGAGGTCTCGCCGAGCAACATCAACAACAGTCTGTACTGGTTGCTGGCCCACCGGATCCGAAGGAACAACATCAAGAAGAGCCACCTGTGTGTTTACTGAGCTAGCGTACCTGTTATCACAGAAGAATAAATAACAACTTATGTCCATTCTGACACGGCAGCTCTCCTCCGTTCCAACCCCCACCATCCCCTCCCACTCTCAACTACAGCTTCCAAACACCTGCAGGTGTCGAGGTGCAGCCCCGGGGGCAGGAGACGGCCCTGCCCCAGCAGGCTGGCTTAAAGGGTGTGAGGAGATTTGAGGGGGCAACTGTTTCACACAGGGTTAGCTGGATAAGGTAGGCATGTCGAAACTGCAGCCACAGATGCAATCTCACAATCTGCAGGAAGCACTTAAACTGACAGAGGTACAGAGTGACGCTGTCCTAATGTGGGAAAATTACATCAGTGTGGCTCAGCCTGTTAATGTGCTTTATTTTTAGTTTCTTAGATCTGTTCAACGAGTGTACACAGATTTAGTTAACACCAACGTGACCACCCAGCTTGAGCTCAGCGCCCTGCTGTGTGTAGGTCGGGGGGGAGATTTGACCGGCAATGCAGTACACACAGCAAACCCATTTCAGCTGGGACAACTGACTTTTCAGCAGAGCGCTGGACAACAGCTAACCCCCAGTCAAGCCCCCATGTCCCGTCCCGCCCGGCAGGCTCACCGCTGACGGTAAGCGCAAGCAGGAAACGACCGGCTGCTCACGCAGAGAATGACCGGCCGTCCTCCACCAGAGCACAGGCCGCTCTCACCGGCCTTCAGCGCCGAAACAACAGACCGTTCTGCACCTGAGTCTCGACTGTTCCGCTGGCTGTAAGCGCAGAAACGACTGGCCTTCATCCTGAGCTCTGGTTGTTCCGCAGGCCGTCGCCGTAGCCACGGCGCTCCCGAGAACCGGCACCTCTCACCGGTGCTGCCGCTTGTGCCTCAGGATCTGGGTGGGGGTGAGGAGCAGGTCCTGTTGGCAGTGGTCACAGTGGAAAGGCTTCAGGAGAGCCTGATTCGCGCTGGGCCCTGATCCCAGGCTGCTGTCTGAGGCTGGGGAGAAAACAGATGCAGCTGAGGTGGGGGGGCTGCTCAGCACGAGGTGACGTGAGGGTTAAACGAGAGGGAGGGTGAGGGGGGGGGGAGGACTGAGGACCGAAGAGGGAGGCTGTTGGGGAGAAGAGACGGGACCAAAGAGAGGGGGAGGGGGGAGGACCGAAGACGGAGGGATCGGAGGGGAAAGAGGGAGACGCGGAGAGCAAGGCAGAGAGTGACGGCGCGGAGGGGGAGGGAAATGAGGATGGGGAGGACGGTAGGAGGGTAAATGATTGTATCAGGCAAGCGGAGGATGGTTGTTAGTTAGGAGGTGTCAGTGGCCCTGAACCCACTCCTCACCTGCCTGCTCGGCCTCCTTGACCTTCTCTCTACACTCAGCCTCGTGCTGCCACCGCTCAAGGGGAGTGAAGGGGAGTCGGAGGTCACAGCACGGGCAGGTCCAGAAGGTCCGTAAACAGCCACTGTAGAGGTCCTGGCCCTGCCGAGAGTCACACAACCAGTCAGAGAGCCAGGCAGCACAGACACCATGCCTTCGCTCTAACCAATTCACACCCACCCAACAACCCCCGGTTGCAGCGTTTCACATACCAACTCCATTCGGCCGGGACCCCTGCACTGTACCTCGACATTCCCAATGCCCGGGACCCCCCACACCCCCAATGCCCAGGATCCCCCACACCCCGGTGTGACATTCCCAACGCCTGGGAGCCCCCACACCCCAGTGTGACATTCCCAATGCCCAGAACCCCCCCCACATGCCAGTGTGACATTCTAAATGCCCAGAACCCCCCCCACACCCCAGTGTGACATTCCCAATGCCCAGAACCCCCCCACACCCCAGTGTGACATTCCCAATGCCCAGAACCCCCCCCACACCCCAGTGTGACATTCCCAATGCCCAGAACCCCCCTCACACTCCAATGTGACATTCCCAATGCCCAGAACCCCCCCCACACCCCAGTGTGACATTCCCAATGCCCAGAACCCCCCTCACACTCCAATGTGACATTCCCAATGCCCAGAACCCCCCCACACCCCAGTGTGACATTCCCAATGCCCAGAACCCCCCCCACACCCCAGTGTGACATTCCCAATGCCCAGAACCCCCCCCACACCCCAGTGTGACATTCCCAATGCCCAGAACCCCCCCCACACCCCGGTGTGACATTCCCAATGCCCAGAACCCCCCCCCACACCCCGGTGTGACATTCCCAATGCTCGGGACTCCCCCCGTGTCTTGATTTTCCCAAAAAGCACTTCTCCTCAACCAATCCACCACTCTCTCACCTCCTGCCTCGCTGTCACCACACTCCAGCAATCACTCCCTCCCTCCCACCCACTCAACTCTTCTCTCTCATGCGATTGTCACTCAACATGCACCCCTCACGCCCACCTGCCAACACTCTGGCCTCCCAACCACTGCTAACTCCCCACTAGTCCCACCCAGAGCCCTCTCGGTTCGCTCTGACTCCCCACCTCAGTCTCTGAGAACCCTGACCCCTCTCTCACTCACCCCTCATGCCTCCCTGCCTCAATTGCCCCACTTCCCCCCACCCACCCGCTCCCTGCTCAACACAGACTTACCGCCAAGCAGTTGTAGGTCAAATAGTCGTTCACTGCCAGGCCTCCCTTCAGTGGATGGGGACGGCATTCCTTGCCAGCCCTCAGCACCTCCAACAAGGGCATGTCTGTCACCAGCTGCGGCCCCACAAACAGGTTCTGCCTCTCCAGCCCTGTCAACTGGCGAATGGAGTATGGTACCTGTGTGAGAAGGTCAGGATGGCCAGCAAAGGGTTAATCAGCAGCCCAGAGTCCTCAATGAGTCAGACAACAGACACCCCCATGCGGGGAATCTGTCTGTCACTGTATAACATTGGGGTACAGTACCGGTGGGGACGGATCTGTCACTATATAACAGGGGTTCCCAACCTTTTTCGCACTACGGACCGGTTTCATATTGACAATATTCTTGCAGACCGGCCAACCGGGGGGGGGGGGGGGAGGGTTGCCAACGGACAAGAGTAGCAGTCAAATACGCTGGGTTTACCCCGAGAAAGACTACAATGACCATGAGGCCTTGCAAGGGCACCAGTGCGCATGCATATGCTGTGCATGCGTGTATGATTTTTTTCTACAAATCGCTCTTGGCGATTCTGTTCGGGGGGGGAGGGTGCGGTGTTAATCACCACCGGAATATAGATGATAATTAGCTAATACACTCAATTTCATTTCTAAAAGGGTTTATCTAACGAATTTAATATTAAACATATTTTCCTCGCATGAATATAGTGATAAGTCAATTATCAGGGGAGGACAGGGGAGCTTGAAGTAAGTGTTGAACGAACTTCCAGTAGAAGTGGTAGAGGCAGGTTCGATATTATCATTTAAAGAAAAATTGGATAGGTATATGGACAGGAAAGGAATGGAGGGGTATGGGCTGAGTGCCAGTCGTTGGGACTAGGTGAGAGTAGCGTTCAGCACGGACTAGAAGGGCAGAGATGGCCAGTTTCCGTGCTGTAATTGTTATATAGTTATATAAGTCAAGAGCATCATAACATTTTAAGTATCGTTTGGATATTAAACACGCAGCACATATTTTTCCTGTATGAACATATAAAATCATTGCATCACACCAATATCGCTGAATCAGTGGGAGCCCTGGGCTTGTTTCCCTGCAACAAGACAGTCCTATCGAGGGGTGATGGGAGACAGCGATACTCGAACGGGGTTCCTTATGTCCAGTCTATTTAGTTTTCGTTGCATTCATTGCAGAGATATGTTGGAAATGGAAGAAACATTTTCAGTGCTTTCGTGGCTATCTCAGGATATTCAGCCTTGACTTTTATCGATAATGCCGGAAGAGATGTTATGTCAAACATACTTTTCAGCCCGCCGTCATTTGCAAGCTCGAGGAGTTGATCTCCTTCCCGCGCTGACATGGATGATGCGCGGGCTGACCTCGCGTGCGTAATGGCTCAACAGTGTGTGTGACAGGGAACGAGGAAAGGTGCAGCTGACTCCTATCGCCAAATCATATCATTTCCTCGCGGCCCGGTACCAGTCTGCAGCCCAGTGGTTGGGGACCGCTGCTGTATAACATCGGGGTACGGTACCGGTGGGGACGGGTCTGTCACTGTACAACACCGGGGTACGGTACCAGTGGGGACGGGTCTGTCACTGTGCAACACCGGGGTACGGTACCAGTGGGGATGGGTCTGTCACTGTGTAACACCGGGGTACGGTACCGGTGGGGACGGGTCTGTCGCTGTGCGACACCGGGGTACGGTACCGGTGGGGACGGGACTGTCACTGTACAACACCGGGGTATGGTACCGGTGGGGACAGATCTGTCAGTGTTAACACCAGGGTACGGTACCAGTGGGGACGGGTCTGTCACTGTGCAACACCGGGGTACGGTACCAGTGGGGATGGGTCTGTCACTGTGTAACACCGGGGTACGGTACCAGTGGGGACGGGTCTGTCACTGTGTAACACCGGGGTACAGTACCGGTGGGGACGGGTCTGTCACTGTGTAACACCGGGGTACGGTACCAGTGGGGACGGGTCTGTCACTGTACAGAGAAGACAGTGCCACTTAGATACCTGCCTGTTGACAGAGGAAAGTCAGTGCTCATTCGTTCTGCCACCAGGGCAGGGTTGCTGTCAGTTACTGATGAACTGGATGGTCACATTAAATCTCAGAGCCACTTTCCTCTTCACCTCAACCTCTCTATTACTTCAAACTCACTCTCTCCTCACCTCAGCCTCCAGGAAGCCCAGGAGTTTCCGGCACAATGACTCCCTCGAGCGCCGAAGCTCACGCAGCTTCTCCTCGTCCTCCTGGCCGCCGTGCCTTTCCGTCAGTTTAATCTGGTCGGTGAGGACCTGCTCCCACCTGTCCCGCAGCCTCATGACGTTGGACAGGAGCTGCACACCCACACCCGGGTCAGCCAACACCAGTTCCAGCCATCCATCCACAACCAGTCGGCCACAGTCTGCGCTTGTGTCCAGGGAGCGCGCCAACAGCAGGAGATACTGCAGAAGAGGACAAAAGGCCATGGAAGAAAGAAAAGGGGGGAGGAGCACCAGAGGGAGGCCATGGGCAGGCAAGGAGTGAAGGTGAGAGGGAAAAGGGAATGGGGAACAGTGAAGGGGAGGGGTCCATCACCAGAATTTCGAGAAATCAATGTTCATGCCATCAGGTCGGAGGCTACCCGACAGAATACAAGGCGTTGTTCCTCCACCCTGAGTGTGGCCTCATCACAACAGTGGCGGAGGCCACAAATAGACGCATCTCAATGGGGATGGGAAGCGGAATTAAAATGGGTGGCCACTGGGAGATCCCGCTTTCCCTGGCAGACGGAGCCTGGGTTCTCGGCGAAACAGTCGCTCAATCTACGATGGGTCTCGCCGATATACAGGAGGCCACACCAGGTGCACGGGACACAGTATACGAGGACAACTGACTCACCGGTGAAGTGTCGCCTCACCTGGAAGAACTGTTTGTGGCTCTGAAAGGAAGTGAGGGAGGTGGTGTAGGTGGTGGTTGTAGCACTTGTTCCGCTTGCAAGGGTAAGTGCCAGGAGGGAGATCGGTTGGGAGGGATGAATAGATAATGGTGTCGTGTAGGGACCGGCCTCTGTGTCCAACACATAAGTCTCCGCAACTTCCACCACCTCCAACGGGATCCCACCACCACGCACATATTCTCCCCCCCCCGCAACTTTTTGCTTCCCACAGGGATCACTCCCTATGCCATTCCGTACACACACACACACACACACACGTGTCCAGGTTCCTGCATCTCCTCCCTGATGATAGCAATGAGAACAGGACATGTCCTGAGTGATGGGCATCCTTCATGATGGATGCCGTCTTTTCGGGGCAACGCCTTTTGAAGGTGTCCTGGATGCTGGGAGGAGGCTCGTGCCCACGATGGAGCTGGCTGAGTTAACAACTTTCTCCAGCTTTGTCCGATGCGGCCCACTGGCCCGTCCTGACCGGACGGTGAAACAATCAGTTTCAATGCTCTCCGCAGCACGTCTGTAGAAATTTGTCGGAGTCTTTGGTCACCTACCAAATGTCCTCAAACACTGAATGAAATATAGCCGCTGTTGTGCCTTCTTTGTAATTGCATCAATATGTTGGGCCAAGGACAGATCCTCAGAGGTATTGACACCCGGGAACTTGAAACTGCTCACCCTTCCCACTTCTGATCCCTCGATGAAGACTGGTGTGTGTTCCCTCAACTTACCCTTCCCAAAATCCACGATCAATTCCTTGTTCTTGAGCAACACCACTCAACCAGCTGATCTACTTAACTCCCGTCCACCTCCTCGTCACCATCTGAAATTCCGCCAACAATGGTTGTGTCGCTGCCAAACCTCTAGATGCCACTTGAGCTGTGTCTAGGCACACAATCGTGGGTGTAGAGAGAGTAGAGCAGTGGGTTCAGCACACATCCAGGAGGTGCGCCACTGTTGATTGTCAGCAAGGAGACGTTCATTCAGATACGCACAGGCCGTGGTCTCCCAATGAGGAGGTCAAGGATCAATTTGCAGATGGAGGTACACAGGCCCAGGTTTTGGAGCTTGGTGATTAGAACTGAGCGTATGATTGTGTTGAACACTGAGCTGTAATCAATAAACAGCAGCCTGACGTAGGTACCATTATTGTCCAGGTGATCCAAGGCCAAGTGGAGAGCCAGTGAGATGGTATCCAATGTAGACTTGTGGCAATAGGCAGCAGATTCAGTTCCAGGCTTAGACAGTGACAGACCTCTCAAAGCACTTCACCACAGTGGATGTGAGTGCAACCGGGTGATAGTCATTGAGACAGCTCACTCTGTTCTTCTTGAGCACTGGTATGATTGTTGGTGGAAACTTCTGACTGTAGCAATGAGAGATTGAAAATGCTTTATGCTTTTGAACACACCTGCCAGTTGGTTGGCACAGGTTTTTAGTGCCCTACCAGGTACTCCATTAGTGTCAACCTTGTGAGGGTTTACCCTCATGGCAGATGTCCTAACGTCAGCCTCCAAGACAGAAATCACAGGTTTACTGGGAGACTGCAGGGATTCGCACAGCTGTAGTTCAATTTTCTCTTTCAAAATATGCATAAAAGGCGCTCAGCTCACCTGAGAGTGAAGCATCACTGCCATTCATGATGTTAAGTTTTGATTTGTAAGGAGTAATGGCCTGCAAACCCTGCCAGGGCTGACATGCATCTCTAACCTCAATCATAAAATTTTCAGTCCTTAAAATCGCTTTCCGTAGGCCGTACCTGGATGTAACACCTATGTAAAACTGGTCTTATCGTGTGTGACTAGTCACCGTACTCTGAGAAAATCAAATTACACTAGGTGCTAGTAAGGCCATCAGAGGATTCTGGTATCAGACGGAGGTAGTGAATAGAAACTACACACTTCCTGTTATTACTCTCTAACTAATTAGATCCAGTGTTATTCTCTATTTAAAAGTTTACAGACTAAACTTTCCTTTTTACTCATCCCTAGTTAGTTAGAAAAGCAGACATAATTCCTCTTTGTAAGTATCATTGTTAACTTCAGTTTCATTTCCAGGCAGTGTATCTACAAGTTTAAATTGCGAAAACACACACACATTCTTTGACTCTCTTCATGACAATTCTCCAACATCACAACTTGGATGTACAAGTTTATTTTCATTTGAAGAATCAGAATTTGATTTTCTGCAAGGACTAATTATTTTTGCGAAGACATTCAGTTCTTGCAGAAATTAAATTCTGATTCTTCGAATGAAAATAAACTTCTACATCCAACCGTACTAAATGCTCTGCATTATTACACATTTCGTTCCCGCGCTGGTTCGTTGAATATTGGTTAGCTCACCATCTTCTTTCTTAGTTCATTGGAACGAGATAGTTTGTCATCCACTTGTACAAAAAACTTAACCTTTTACAGAATTAATTCCCAACTACATGGTAGGGATCTTGGACACTAGTCTCTGCTGATATTGTCTCGTTAAAGCTGCTGCGTGCTATAGCCGTAGTTTCAATAAATCTTTTATCACTATTGTCTCTCCTCCAGGGATTTCCCCCTAAGGTTTTCAAGTTAGTAGGGTAAGGATACTCACTACTAATTCCACCCTTAACAGTTTATGTCTTCAGCTTCTAATCATTGCTGTGTTTCTCTCCTTGTCCACGCCTACGTCAGCCATGCCTCCTCTCGCATAGCTTTTTTTTCCCCAAATACTCTTTTTTTAAAAAAAGTAATAATCGGTAAACCTCTTTTTCATCCCTCCGCAGGTGGAGCTTCCATCTTTGGGTTTAGTTAACCTGGGTTACACCCTCCCCCCTTTGAACTTATGTTAGAGTGCTAGGTTTTTCTCTGTGTCTAGAAGACCTTCTGAGTTCAGGCTCTTCTTTGTGAGAATTTTCATTTATCCTGTCTTTTCTAGTCAACACTTCATCACGTGTCTCTTTTTCTCGTCGAATCTCAAACTTGAAATTTCCAGATTTCTGCCATCAGGTGGGATTCATGAACTTGTAAGTTTCTGGACCACTGGTATTGAATGCCACACACCTAGCCCTCAGCAGACTATGATTCTCCTGGTTCATCCACAGCTTTTGACTTGGGTATGTTTGGTCCGTTCTCGAAGGCACACATTCATCCTCACACATCTCAATAAAGTTGGTAACAACTGCGGCACATTCAGACTCAAAAGATGAATCCCTAAATATTGCCCAGTCGACCAACTCAAGGCAGTCCTGTAAGCACCCCTCTGCCTTCCTTGACCATCCTTTCTTGGTCCTCGCTACTGATGCTGCAGTCGTTAGTCTCCGGTTATGTGCTGGGAGTAGAAGTACAGCCAGTGGATTAGACTTTGCAAAGTGAGAGTGTGGGATGGCACAATATGCCTTCTTGAAGGTGGTATAACAGTAGTCATGAGTGTTGGCTCCTCTGGTTCCACAGGGGATAGGTCGATGGTAGTTGTTCAGAGACCTCTACAAACTGACCTGGTTCGAATCTCCCACAATGACAGAACTCAATCCCCAGACTAATAAATGCTGACACACCATACGCCTTCTTATCCACCCCATCAATTTGTGCAGCAACTTTTGAGGCACTTATGGAAGTGGACCCCAAGATCCCTCTGTTCCTTGACACTGATATAGTTAATATTCTATAGATTTGCTGAGTATGCCCACAGTATAATGAATCTCAGGGTTGTATATGGTGACGTATAGGTACTTTGATAGCAAAATTTACTTTGAACTTGGAACCAATTTACGCTCCCAAGTTTTGCCTAATACCATCTGATCCTATCCTTGTCTATGGCTATGCGAAAAGACAGGGAGTTCTGGTCATCATCTCCACCAAGAGATCTGTCACAAGACTTAGTACCAGATGCAGGAAGGCTTTCCTCTGACTGGCCAGTCCACACACCACATCAGAAATCCTTCCTGGACACACCTAACAAACTGTGCCCCACCTAAACCTCTTGTGCTAAGGAAGTACCAATCAATATTAGGGAAGCTGAAGTCCCCCATGACAACTTCCCTGTTATTTTGCATCTTTCCAAAATCTGCCTCCTAATCCATTCCTCAGTGTCTCTGCTGCTGTAGAATACTCCCAATAGAGTGATTGCTCGATTCCTTTTTCCGACTCCCAGCCAGACTGACTCAGTAGACAACCCTCCCCGATGTCCTCCTTTCTGCAGCTGTGATACAAATGCCATTCCCTCATCTCCTTGTCCGTTCCAAAATGTCCAACCCCCAGAATATCCAGCAGCCATTTCTGCCCTTGTGACAGACAAGACTGCAATGCCACAACATCGTAGTTCCATGCACTGACCATGCTCAAAGTTCATCAGCCTTGTCCTAGATACTTATTACGTCACCTGTACAGCAACTACATCCTCTGACCTATCACTCTGGCTCCATTGCCCCCGACAACACAGTTTGAACCCTCCCCGGCAAACCTGCTTGCAAGGACATTGGTCCCCTTCAGTTTCGTGTGTCACCTGTCCCTTTTGTACGAGTCGTACCTTCTCCAGAGGAGATCCCAATGATCCAGAAATCTGAAACCCAGCACCACCTCCCCAGCATCAGTTCCTCAGCCTCACATTCATCTGCCTAGTCATCCTGTTCTGACCCTCACTAGCACATGGCAGGGGCAGCAGCCCAGAGATTACTAACTGCTTTTCAGCTTTCTACCCAACTCCCTATATTCATTCTTTTCCTCGCGATGCCTCTGGTACAATGTGTGTTCCATAACTTCTGGCTGTTCACCCCACCCTTAATGCCGTGGACTGATCCTGGCACCTGGTAGGTAACACACCACCTGGGAGCCTTGTTCGTGCTCGTGGAATCTACTGTCTGCTCCTCCTACTATGAAATCTCCTCGCACTACTGCAATCCTTTTCTCCGCCCTACCCTTCTGAGCCACCGGGACATAGTCAGGGCCTTGCGGTGGTGGGGCGAGGGAAAGATGTGCCTGAAACCACCAAGCACCTTTCCCTTCCCCCCACTTTCTGCAGGGGTCGCTCCCCACGCAACTCCTTTGTCCATTCGTCCCTTCCTCCTGGCACTCATCCTTGCAAGTGGAACAAGTGCTGCACCTGCCCCTACACCTCCTCCTTCACCACCATTCAGGATCCCAAACAGTCCTTCCAGCTGAGGTGACACTTCACCTCTGAGTCTGTTGAGGTCATGTACTGCATCCAGTGTTCCCGGCGTGGCCTCCTGTACGCCGGTGAGACCTGGTGTAGACTGCCCAGCACCAGAAAAAGAGGGATCTCCCAGCAGCCACCCATTTTAATTCCACTTCCCATTCCGATCTACCCATGACCTCCCCTACAGTCGCGATGAAGCCACGCTCGGGTTGGAGGAACAACACCTTATCTTCCGTCTGGCTAGCCTCCAACCTGATGGCATGAACATCGACTTCTTGAACTTCCAGGAATGTCCCCACCCCCCCTTCACCATTCCCTATCCCCTTTTCCTTTTTTTTTGTAATTTATTTCTTACTGATACATATATACCATATAGTCATATATGCAACAAATCTCCACATAATATTTACCTGAGGTATACAGTTAGAGGAAAGAAAGAACAAGCAAAAGAGAAAAATATGTTCAAGTAGGGAGTGATCTTTTTTTTGAAACATTGATTTGTGAGAATAAAATCAGGCATATGAAGTGTTAAGTAATTAAACCATTTTTCCCAGTATGAATCCAATTGTTGCAACTTATGATTAACAGATGCTGTTATCTTCTCCATTTTGTAAATGTCCATTGTAATTTTCCATCCAAGCATTTAAAGTTGAGCTCTCCTGTGATAACCGTTTCCCGGTAAGAGTTATTTTACTGTCCCCTTTTCCCTCAAGTTTAGTACATACCTGCAGTGCGGGGGCACGGACACAGTTCACAAGGTAGGGTTTGTTTGTCTCCAGCAACGAGACGAAGGCAAGCAGCTGGTGCTGGTTGCTCTGCTCTGACCTCTGACCTGGGAAGGAAAAGAGACCATGAAACAATGGTGCACATCAGCAAAACACTTCCAGTTAATACTCTGTGGTCATGTGGAGGGAGATTCTCTCTGTGTCAGACCCAGGGAGTATGTGATGGGACGGTGTGGAGGGAGATTCACTCTGTGTCTGACCCCGGGAGGGTGTGATGGGACGGTGCAGAGGGAGCTTCTCTCTGTGTCAGACCCAGGGAGTATGTGATGGGACGGTGTGGAGGGAGATTCACTCTGTGCCTGACCCTGGGAGTGTGTGATGGGACGGTGTGGAGGAAGATTCACTCTGTGTCTGACCCCGGGAGTGTGTGATGGGACGGTGTGGAGGGAGATTCACTCTGTGTCTGACCCCAGGAGTGTGTGGTGGGACGGTGTGGAGGGAGATTCACTCTGTGTCTGACCCAGGGAGTGTGTGATGGGACGGTGCAGAGGGAGCTTCTCTCTGTGTCAGACCCAGGGAGTGTACGATGGGACGGTGCAGAGGGAGCTTCTCTCTGTGTCGGACGCAGGGAGTGTGTGATGGGACGGTGCAGAGGGAGCTTCTCTCTGTGTTGGACCCCAGGAGTGTGTGATGGGACGGTGTGGAGGGAGATTCACTCTGTGTCTGACCCCAGGAGTGTGTGGTGGGACGGTGTGGAGGGAGTTTCACTCTGTGTCTGACCCTGGGAGTGTGTGATGGGACAGTGTGGAGGGAGATTCACTCTGTGTCTGACCCCGGGAGTGTGTGATGGGACGGTGTGGAGGGAGATTCACTCTCTGTGTCTGACCCCGGGAGTGTGTGATGGGACGGTTTGGAGGGAGATTCACTCTGTGTCTGTCCCCGGGAGTGTGGGATGGAACGGTGTGGAGGGAGCTTCACTCTGTCCCTGACCCCGGGAGTGTGTGATGGGACAGTGTGGGGGAAGACCTTCAGACATAGGAGCATAATTAGGCCATTCAGCCCATTGACTCTGCTCCGCTATTCGATCATGACTGATTTATTATCCCTCTCAAACCCATTCTCCTGCCTTTGATGTCCTAACTAACCAAGAAACTGCTTTAAATATACTCAATTACTTGGCCTCCACAGCCATCTGTGACAATGAATTCCACAGATTCACCAACCTCTGGCAAAAGAAATTCCTCCTCATCTCTGTTCTATTCTGAGGCCATACCCTCTAGTCCTAGACTAACCCACCATAAGAAACATCCTTTCCACATCCACTCTGTCTAGGACTTTCAATAGTTGATATGCTTGCATGAGATCCCCCCTCATTCTTCTCCACTCCAGTAAGTACAGGCCCAGAGCTATCAAACTCTCCCCATACGTATACCGTTACATTCCCGAATCACTCTTGTGAACATCCTCAGGGCACTCTCCAATGGCAACACATCTTTTCTTAGATAAGAGGCCAAAAACTGCTCACAATACTCCAAGTGCAGTCTGACTAATGCCTTCTAAACCTCAACAACACATCGTTGTTCTTGCACTCTCGTCGTCTCAAAATGAATGCTAACGTTTCATTGTGCTTCCTGACTCAGACTGCTAGGTAACCTTTAGGGAATCCAGCACAAGGACTTCCAAGTCTCTTGGCACCGCTGATTATTGAATTTTCTCCCCCTTTAGAAAATAGTGCATGACCATACATTTCCCAGCACTGTATTCCATCTGCCACTTCTTTGCACATTCTCCCACTATGTCTAACTCCTTCTGCAGTCTCCCTGCATCCTCAGCACCACCTATCCCGCCACCTATCTTCAATTCATCCACAAACTTGGTCACAAAGCCATCAATTCCGTCATCCAAATCACTGACATGCAACGCAAAAAGAAAAGGTCCCAAAACCCACTACTGCGGAACACCACTAAAAGCCAACCAGAAAAGGCCCCCTTTATTCCAACACTTTGCCTCCTGTCAGTAAGCCAATCTTCTATCCATGATAGTATCTTTCCTGTAATACCATGAGTTTTTATCTTGTTAAGCAGTTCGTGTACAGCTTCTGAAAATCCAAGTACACAACATCCACAAAATCTTCTTTGTCTATCCTGCCTGTTATTTCCTCGGAGAACTTCAACAGATTTGTCGAACAAGGCTTCCTCCCAACTTAAGGAGTCTTAAAGAAACATTCTGACTTTGGCCAAGTATATTATGCAATTCCAAGTATCCCGAAACTTCATCTTTAACGATGGACTTCAGCATCTTCCCATCCTCTGAGGTCAGGCTAACTAGCCGAATATTTTCTTTCTTCTTCCTCTTGAAGAGTGGAGTTACATTTACAATATTCCAGTCTTGCGGAACCATTCCGGAATCTAAGGATTCTTGAAAGATCATTACTAATGCCCACACGATCTGTTTAGCTATCATTTTCTGAACCCTGGGGTGTAGCCAATCCGGTCCAGGTGACTTATCTACCTTCAGACCTTTCAATTTCACAAGCACCTTCTCCCTAGTTAAAGCAACTGCACTCACTTCCACTCCCCCACCAACACAACACTCTCGAATTTCCAGCACGCTGTTAGCGTCTTCCGTGAAAAATAATTAAGTTGGTCTGCCATTTTTTTTGTCCCCCATTACTATCTCTCCAGTGCCATATTCCAGCAGCCCAATATCCACTCCCATCTCTCTTTATAAAACACACAAAATGCTGGAGGAACTCTGCACGCCGGGCAGCATCTTTGGAAAAGTACAGTCAACATTTTGGACTGAGACCCTTCATCAGGACTGGAAAAAAAGAAATTAGGTCAGAGTAAGAGGTGAGGGGGTGGGGAGGAGGAAGCACAAGGTAGTAGATGATAGGTGAGACTGGGAGAGGGGGAGGGGTGAATTAAAGAGCTGGGAGGTCGATTGGTGAAAGCGATAAAGGGCTGGAGAAGAGGGAATCTGACAGGAGAGAACAGCAGGCCATGGAAGAAGAGGAAGGGGGAGGAACACAAGAGGGAGGTGATGGACAGGTAAGGAGTAAGGTGAGAAGGAGAAATGGGAATGGGGAATGGTGAAGGACAAGGGGGGGGGTGGGGAGAAAGGGGTGCAATTACCAGAAGTTCAAGAAATCGAAGTTCACGCCATCAGGTTGGAGTCTAGACTACCCAGACGGAAGATAAGGTGTTGTTCCCCCAACCTGAGAGTGTCCTCATCACGGCAGTAGAGGAGGCCGTGGACTGACGACAGAATAGGAATGGGAAATAGAGTGGGAGATTCTGCTTTTTCTGGCAGACGGAACACAGGTGCTCAGCGAAGCAGGTTCCCAATCGGCGGTGGGTCTCACCAACATACAGGAGGCCTCATCGGGAGCACCGCACTGAACACTGACCCCGTCAGACTCACATGTGAAGTGTCACCTCACCCGGAAGGACTGTTCAGGGCCCTGAATGGTAGTGAGGGGGGAGGTGTAGGGGCAGATGTAGCACTTGTTCCGCTTGCAAGGTTAAGAGCCAGGAGGAAGATCAGTGGGGAGGGACGATTGGACAAGAGTTGTGTAGGGAGCGATCCCTGCGGAAAGCAGAAAGTGCGGCGGGGGGGAGATAAAGGAAAGATGGTGGAACTTACTGGGAATTATGTGCTGGATGCGGAGGCCGGTGGGGTGGTAGATGAGGACAAGAGGAACCCTATCCCTGGTGGGGTGGCAGGTGAATGGGGTGAGGGCAGACATGTGTGAAATGGAAGAGGTGCGGGTGAGGGCAGGGGTGATAGTGGAGGAAGAAAAACCCCTTTCTCTGAAGAAGCTCATTAGTTCCGGAATGAAAAGCCTCATCCTAAGAGTAAATGTGGTGGAGATGGAGGAGTTGAGAGAAGGGGATGGCATTTTTACAAGTGAAAGGGTGGGAAGACATACAGTCCAGGTAGTCCTGAGAATCAATCGTCTCTTTTACTCTTTACTTCTCTGGAAAAACTTCTGGTATCCTCGTTGAAGTTATTGGCGAGCTTCCCTTCGTATTGCATCTTTTTTCACCTTATTTTTTTTGTTGCCTTCTGCTGGTTTTTAAAAGCTTCCCAATCCTCTAACTTCCCCCTAACTTTTGATCAATTATTGTGTTCTCCCTTGAAGGAAGAGTTTCACTCTGTCCTGAAATCTTTGGCGGTAACAGAGCATATAAACACGGCCTTCGGCCCATCTGGTCCATTCTGACCACAGCATCCTCCCTGCTTGTGCTGATTGAGCACATTTGCCCCATAACCCTCCAAGCATCTCCTCTCCACGTACCGATCCAAATTGTACCTGCCTCAACCATTTCCTCTGGCAGCTCATTCCAGGTATTCTCTACCCTCTGTGTGATGAAGTTACCTCTCAGTCCTCCTCTAAATCTCTCCCTTCTCATCTTTTATCAGTTCCTTCTAGTTTTAGGCTCCCCGACCCAGGCTATGGTCGTCCGCCTTACCCATACACTGCACGATTTTGTAAGCTTCTGCGAGATCACCCCTCATTCTCCTGCGCTCCGTAAAATAAACATTCAGCATGGCCATCCCCTCCCTCAGATTCAGCTAAATCCTGCCCAATGCCCTCAAGGTTGGCCCTGCTCCAGTTCACGAATTTACCCCGTTCTGTCTGTCTCCTTAAATATTCCAAATCTAATAGAATGGTGGTCACCAGATGCAAAGCAAGTCCCGACTGCCACGTCAGTTACTCGGCCGGCCTCGTTCCCTAAGAAAAGGTCCGGTATTGTTGGCCTTGTTCCGGGGTCAGCACTTTACCTTGTTCTGTCTGTCTCCATGACTGGAGTAAAACTAATAGAGTAGTTGTCACCAAACCCAAAGGGCACCCCAACAGCCACTGGCCCTGTGTCTGTGTCTGACTCTTCCCTTCCTCTAACAGCGCACTCCGCGTGCACCACCCTGTGTGGAAAAGCTGCCCCTGGGTCTCCTTTAAATCTTGTCCCTCTCCCAAAACTTATGTCTTTGACTTTAAAACTCTCCTACCTTGTGATAGAGTGGCGGGGTGGAGATTCATCTCTATCAAAGGCGCTCCTTCCCTCCGCTAACCTGCAGATCACCCTTGGGTAAGGTGCAGCACCCACTTAGCCCCCCACCCCCGATCGGGGTCACGTGAATTCACGGGTCAGGTGGTAGATGGTCGTATGAGAAGCCGTTGCATATCTCAAGTCCTGGTGACAATCTCTGAGGAGTATTGATAATGGCTGGGGATCACCCGACTTGCGAAGACACTGCCCAGAAGACAGCAATGGCAAACCACTTCCGTAGAAAAATTTGCCAAGAACAATCATGGTCATGGATAGACCAGAGCTGCCCATGTCATACGACACGGCACATAACGAACGAACCCTGTGATAAACAGTGTAACAATCTCGTTTATCTATAGCCTACAAATCTAACAAATCTCCTCAGCCTCCGGTGCCCCAGTGGGAAGAAAGTCGGCTGACTCACCTCTCCCCGTAACTCTCGGGAGGGGGGAGAAGATGGCGGCGCGACGGCAGCGCGCGTGGCCACTTTGGTGATGAATATCTGTTATCTGTCAAGTAGGGGACCGTGCACAATCCTGATTTGATGGAGACAGACGTGAGAGCACAGCGGAACATCTGGAAAACTTCTGAAATGCCCGCTTCGCTGCCGCTGCTACTGTGTGGTAACCGGAATCTCCGGAGCTGAAGGCCCCGAAATCCTCGGCTTTGCGTGTTTCGGCAGCCGGGGAGAGGTTCGATGGCGATCGGGAGGCTGTAGCGGAGAGGCTGCCCGGAAGCTCGGAGTTTTCCTACGGATAGACTCAGGGTCGGCTGGGATCGGCTGCTTCCAAGGTATCGGCAAGTTGACGGTGCCTGGAGGTTTATGGCAGGGAGTTTCTCCCTTTTGCCGCCTGCTATCGGGGACTCGGGAGTCGATTGACTCAGGACTTTGAGACTTTTTTTTACCGTGCCCATGGTCTGTTCTTTATCAAATTATGGTATTGCTTTGCACTGCTGTAACGATATGTTATAATTATGTGGTTCTGTCAGTGTTAGTCTTTGGTCTGTCCTGTTTTCTGTGATATCACTCCGGAGAAACATTGTATCATTTCCTAATGCACGTATGCATTTCTAAATGACAATAAAAGAGGACTGAGTGTTCTCATAATCTAAAGACACTGCAAAGACATGTGAACTAGAAGGTCATGAGACCACAAGACATAGGAACAGAATTAGGCCATTCGGTCCAGTAAGCCTGCTCTGCTATTCTATCACGGCTGAAATATCTATTTCCTCGCACCTTCCACACACTTACCGGTGAGTCGGTTAACTGGGCAGCACGGGCTCGCTGGGCCAGAAGGGCCTGTTACCACATTGTATCTCTAAATAAAAATTTTTAAAAAGCCCCCCTGCATTCCAGGCAAGATCCTGGCGAATTTCAAGCCAGGCACAAGACCTACCCGGTGCGTCTCTGCAGCCGTCCCCCTCCTCGTCAACATGCAGCAGGCTCGGAGTGGAGTTGAACACACCGGTGGGATGGAGCACAACGCCTGCCTTGCTCTGGGTGTGGAAGATCTGTATCGGAGAGTGAGGGAATGAGAGAGCGAGCGGGAAGCGGATTGAGAGTGGCGAAGAGCGAGCGTGAGGACGACGAGGGAAGGAGGAAGGCAAGAGGATAGAGGCAGGAGCCAAGGGTGGGCACGAGGGGTTGGAGTGGATGTCAGGGGAAGGGGTTGAGATAATATGGGGAGAGGTGAGGGAACTGACCAGAATGAAGGGGGCTGATGAAATAGCGGGAGACAGGAAAAGGAATGCGAGGGTAACAGGTGAAGCTGAGTAACAAACACTTCATCAGGGAGAGGAGTAATGAGGGATAAAACAGATTTGGGGGATGAAGAACGACGTGGTGAGAAACCGAGAGGGATTAGACAGGGATGAGAGGTCAAAGGGCGGGAGAGGGGCCACGGACGCCATGGGCTGGGGGTGGGGGTGCTGAGAGCTGGAAAGGGGAGGGAGGGCTGAGGAGTGTCAGGTGTGGGGATCGGTGTTGGACAGGGAGTGATGAGCATCAGCGAGGGGTGGTGGTGAGTGGAGAGAGACGTAGACACCCGGGTGTGTTGTCCCCACCCCCCTCACCTGCTCAGAGTCCTTGCGCCGGCTGTTGAACTCGTCCGGCACGGCCAGCTGAGGGTAGAGACCGCGACACACCAGCAGCTTCAGCAGCTGGAAAGAGCGAGCGGAGAGCCGCTGGGAGAGCGCCGCGGCGCACAGCTCATTCACGTCGTGGCGCAGCTTAAAATTCACATCCTGCGGGGTGGGGGGGGGAGGAGAGGGGAGGGGAGGGGAGGGTTAGAGGAATGGAGACAGTGAGGGGGAGTGGATGGGCAGAGAGATGGGTCAAATAGAGAAGTAGACAGTGAGGTAACAGCATGTACAGATATTAGTCATAGTCATACTTCACTGATCCCGGGGGAAATTGGTTTTCGTTACAGTTGCACCATAAATAATAAATAGTAATAAAACCATAAATAGTTAAATAGTAATATGTAAATTATGCCAGGAAATAAGTCCAGGACCAGCCTATTGGCTCAGGGTGTCTGACCCTCCAAGGGAGGAGTTGTAAAGTTTGATGGCCACAGGCAGGAATGACTTCCTATGACGCTCTGTGTTGCATCTCGGTGGAATGAGTCTCTGGCTGAATGTACTCCTGTGCCCACCCAGTACATTATGTAGTGGATGGGAGACATTGTCCAAGATGGCATGCAACTTGGACAGCGTCCTCTTTTCAGACACCACCGTGAGAGAGTCCAGTTCCATCCCCACAACATCACTGGCCTTACAGATGAGTTTGTTGATTCTGTTGGTGTCTGCTACCCTCAGCCGGCTGCCCCAAAAGGGAGTGGAGAGAGATGGATTCACAAACACTGGGGTACACACAACAGAGTATACCTTCTACAGGACAGAGACATGCAGAGAGACAGTCCATGTAGAGAGCGACAGAGAGAGAGCATCCGCTCGCGGCAGTCTGCCACATACCTGAATGTCCACCTCACCGCGCTGGCCCTCTGAACGGTGCGAGCCCTCGTCCTCCGAGGACCCCTGCTCCTCGTCCTCCAGCCGCAGCACCTTGCGCCTGCGCCCATCTTGCTGCTCGTGTTGCCGCTTCACCAGCCGCAGCTCCTGACGCTCCCGGTGTCGCTTCTGCCGTTGGTAGCTGTCTCTGCCAGAGCCGCCCTCCTCCTCCAGCAGCCGATGGTCCTTCAACAGCGTCTGAACCAGAGGTAGGGGTCAGCTCACCCTTCTCCTCTCCTCCCCACCCTCGCAACCTGCCCATCACCTCCCTCTGCTTCCCCTCTCCCCTCGGATTCAGCCTGTTACCTCTTCCACCATCAGCACCCAGCTTCTCGCTGCACCCCCCCACCCACCTGGTCTCGCCTCCTCCCCGTCCCCCCACCTTCTTATTCTGGCTCCTTCTGCCCTCCTTTCCAGCCTCGGCCCAAAACGTCAACTCTTTATTCCTCTCCACAGATGCTGTCTCACCAGCTGAGTTCCTCCAGCATCTTGCTGGGCTTCCAGAATCTCTTAGTCATTGAAAAGTACAGCCCTTCAGCCCATCTAGTCCAGGCTCAACCATTTAAACTGCTTACTCCCATCAACCAGCACAACATCTCTTTACCCCTCCCATCCACGTACCTATGCAAACTTCTCTTCAACATTGAAATCAAGATCACATGCCCCACTTGTACTGGCAGCTCATTCCACACTCTCACCACCCTCTGAGTGAAGAAGTTTTCCTTAAACATTTCACCTTTCACCTTTAACCCATGACCTCTAGCTGTAGTCCCACCCAAACTCAGTGGAAAACGCCTGCTTGCATTTCCCCTCTCTGTTGTCATTTGACTGTATACACCTATACCACCAAATGCGATGTTTCTGCGGACCAGGGTGTAAAGCACTGTAGTACATAACACACAATAACGCAGAAAAACGAGAATTTAATCTACAAATGCATAATTTTGCATTTACCCTATCCATACCCCTCATTATTTGGTATACATCTATTAAATCTACTCTCAGTCTTCTACTTTCCAAGGAATAAAGTCCTAATCTATTCAATCTTTCCTTATAACTCAGGTCCTCCAGTTCCAGCAATATCCTTGTAAAATTTCTCTGTATTCTTTCAACTTTATTTACATCTTTCCTGTAGGCAGGTGACCAAAACTGCTTATAATAGTGTCCCCCACTTTTCGAACGTTCGCTTTACAAAACCTCACTGTTATGAAAGACCTACATTAGTTACCTGTTTTCGCTAACAGAAGGTGTTTTCACTGTTACGATAAAAGGCAAAGCGCGAAAAAAAAATCAGCGTGCGTCACGAGCAGCCGCTCTCCCCCAGATTCAGAACGGCATTCTAGCCAGCACTGCTTAAACACGAGCCTGTGAGCAGATGTTCGCAAGAAGAGTTCTAAGGTTTCGAAAAAGCCTAACAGAGCTCGTAAGGGTGTTACACTTGGCGTAAAGCTAGACATAATTAAGCGTTGCAATCATGGTGAACGAAGTAAGGACAAAGTGAGTTTGGCTTGTGGAAGTTGACGAAGATGATGTTGAAGAGGTTTTGGCATCCCATGACCAAGAACTGATAGATGAAGAGCTGATGCAATTGGAAGAGGAAAGGATAACAATCGAAACCGAATGCAGTAGTGAAAGTGAAATCATCCAGGAACTGAACGTGAAGCAACTGAGTGAGATTTCCCCTGCAATGATAAAGTACAACTTTAATTTTGAAAGGGTACGTCGGTTTAGGGCATATTTGCAGGATGGTTTGAGTGCTTACAAAGAACTGTATGATAGAAAAATGCGCGAGGCTCAGCAGTCAAGCAAGCCTTCCACATCAGCCGCAGCAGACGACAAACCTCGACCTTCAGGCAGGCAGACATAGAAGATGACCTGCCTGCCCTGATGGAAACAGACGATGAGATGACACTCTCGTGTCCCACCACCCCAACCCCCAGGCCCCGGACAGATACCGATTCGCGAAAAACACAGTGGTAGCTGGAACGTACTCAGCACATCTTTAAGAAAAAAAGCCGAAATAAACAAGCTATTAATTAGGTGCCGCCCAGCACGTAAATGTCGGCCCAGATCAGAGGCAATTGCCGATTGCATCACCTCTGATCTGGGCCGACATTTACGTGCTGGGCGGCACCTAATTAATTAGCTTGTTTATTTCGGCTTTTTTTCTTAAAGATGTGCTGGGTGCGTCCCAGCCACCGCTGTACCGCTGCACCGCTGCACCGCTGCATTCTTCGCGGATCGGTATCAGTTCGCTGCCCGGAGGGTGGGGGCCACTGCACCACCCCAACCTCCGACGACTCAGCCTAACACACCATCATCAGTGTGCTCGATGTGCTACTTCATATCGGCTGTGTATTTTTACGTGTTATTTGGTATGATTTGGCAGCTTCAGAGCTTAAAGTTTACTGGAGAGCGCTTGCACCGTGTTTCTGCCGAGAGCGCTTGCGTGAAATTTTTGCTACGGAGAACAGTGCGCAATGATTGTGGAAAAGTATTTCTACTTTATATAGGCTGTGTATTCATCATATCATTCCTGCTTTTACTATATGTTACTGTTATTTTAGGTTTTATGCATTATTTGGCATGATTTGGTAGGTTATTTTTGGGTCTGCGAACGCTCACAAATTTTTCCCATATAAATTAATGGTTAATGCTTCTTCGCTTTACGACATTCCGGCTTACGAACCGTTTCATAGGAACGCTCTACCTTCGGATGGCGGGGGAAACCTGTACTCCAAATTATGCCTCACCAACATCTTATACAATTTCAACATAACATCCCATCTCCTGTACTCTTGAGACCCTGATTTTCAGCTTCCTTCCTGACTCCCTAATTTTCACTTTTCAGGATCTCATCCCTTTTCCTAACTAGGTCATTGCTACCAATGCGTGGACCATGGCTTCTGGCTGCTCAACGTCCCCACTTAGGAATGCCGTCAAGATCGAGACATCCCTGACCCTGGGAGGCAACATATCATCTGGGAGGCTCGTACTCAAGTCAAGATGGTGCTGATGAACAATGTGACCAGCGACGATGTCCTGCAGACAGTTCACAAAACTCCTTCTTCTACACCACATTCTTTCAAACGTGATTCTGCTACGAAACGCCGTGCGGTTGGAACCTGTGATTGACGTTCTGATGGTGTGTTCTGGGGCCGACTGAGCAATCTGTTGCTTTACTGTCACTGAGGGAGTTGGGTAAGGTTTGGAGCGGGTGTGTGTGTGGGGCCTGGGGGGCCTAGTAGCCTGGAGACCAAGAGCAAGCCCACGATCGACCCCATTGCTTCTCTCCGATTGAGGTGTCAAGGGTGCGAGCCCGTGATTGACTCCATTGCTTCTCTCTGATTGAGGCGCTGATCAAGGGCGAAGTCGATGAGGAAGGTCGGGCGTTCGGTGCCATCTTCCTGCGTTCGACCGGCCTTCCTCTCCCTCGTGCTCGCCGCTGTCAGAGGGAAGTGCAGCAGTCTTGGGGTCCATGTTGCCGGGATTGATCAGCGAGGCTCTGGACTCATTTTGGTTCATGTTGCAGGTGATCCTCGATCTGGTTACACTTTTTTTTTTACTGTTTTGAGCGGTTTGATCGATGAAGGCTGGGGTGCTTCAGCAAAGAGTGGCCCTGGCAGTGGGCTAGCAGCGTGGTGCTGAGCAGAACTAAACTGAACACTCCTCCACTCCTACTTTAAACTTTCATATTCTATGCACTGTTCACATACTCGTTTGCATTTGCAAATTTAGCTTTTTTTTTGAACGCTGGGTGTGTGATGTTTCTGTTCCCATGGTGTTTCTGGGTTTCCTGGCTGACTGTGGGAGGATGAATCTGAGAGTTGTACTCTGTATATATATATGTCGATAAAACATTTTCTTTGAAACTTCCACAGAGATGGTTCCAGCAGTCTGATATTAGTGGGGGGGGGGGGGAGGAAGCTGTCCTTAAATCTCCACATCAGGGCTTTCGAGCCCCTGTATCTTCCCCCAGATAATAGGAAGGGGAATAGCCACAGTGACAGGCACTGGACTGCTAGCGTCCTGAAGCAACTCCCACAGGGCAAAGCTCCGTCCTCACCCAGCCAAGCTGACACTTGCTCCAAAACCCTCCCTGGTGTCTGGTCCCCGACAGCTCCCAGTTTCCCACCCCCAGCAGACAGAGCGCCCCTGCACACTCTCCCCCTCCTCACCACTGCTGGCCCTCCAGCAGCAAGCCAGCTCCCGGGTGGAGGTCCCTCTACCATCGGGGATGGGGTGGGTAGAGTCTCCCCCCTTTATATCAAACCATGAGCCGTAGGCCATTCGGTCCATCAATTCTGCTCCACCATTCCATCATGGCTCTCGACCTCATTCTCCAGCCTTCTCCCCGTCACTTCTGACACCGACTAATTAAGAACCTATCAACCTCTGCTTTAAATACACCCAATGACTTGGCCTCCACAGCCATCTGAGGCAATGAATTTCTCAGAATCACCACCTTCTCAGGAAAGGAATCCCTCCTCATCACCGTTCTATCGGGATGTTCTTCTATTCTGAGGCTGTGTCTTCTGGTCCTGGACTCCCTGACTATAGGGAGCATCCTCTCCACGTCCACTCTGTCATTTCAATACTCGATTCCTGACACACACAGCCGTGCCGTGCAACCGGGTTTGGGAACGCACCCCTCCCCTCCAGACTGCTGACAATTCTGGACCTGGGTTTTGTGTTTGCACAGTGTGGGAGGTCACAGGCCCTGCCTTAGGGTTTTGAGGGGCTGCTCCTCGAATTCTGGTTGCACTTCAACCCCCCCCGACCCCCGATCATCTCTGGGCACCCGGGGCAGAAGTGGAGGGCGAAGGTTCTGGATGGGCAAGGGGCCACCGCTGGTCTGCTCCTGAACCTGACCAAGGTAAACGTTCAGAGGTGCAGGCAGCGGGCCAGGGCGAGAGGCAAGGGTCCACCCTCTGCAGACAGAGCATGAAGGCCTTCTGGGAGCGGAGGGCACTGCAAGGGCGGGAGTTGGAGGCTGGGGTCCACCCTCTCGGGAGACTGACAGGCTGGAGGCATCCTGGAAAGTGAGCAAGTCTTTCAACAGATTTCTTGCTGGGGCACCATGCGGCTCTGGTACGAAAAGGAGAGAGGGAGAGGAAGAGTGCCGTTACCTTGAACTGCTTCCTCAGGTTCACCATCTCATACAGACGCTGCTCCTGAAGTCCTCTCCGCCGGCACCATTTCCGACTGTTGCTGCCCCTCAGTGACTTCACCTGCAATATCAGAGAGAGTACACACAACTGTAGCCCCAGCTCACCACCCCTCCCCTACAGCCCAGCGCTCCCTCCCCACCGACCCCCTACAGCCCAGCACTCCCTCCCCACAGCCCAGCGCTCCCTTCCCACAGCCCAGCGCTCCCTCCCCACCACCCCCCTACAGCCCAGCGCTCCCTCCCCACCGACCCCCTACAGCCCAGCACTCCCTCCCCACCGACCCCCTACAGCCCAGCACTCCCTCCCCACCACCCCCCTACAGCCCAGCGCTCCCTCCCCACCAGCCCCCTACAGCCCAGCGCTCCCTCCCCACCAGCCCCCTACAGCCCAGCGCTCCCTCCCCACCGACCCCCTACAGCCCAGCGCTCCCTCCCCACCGACCCCCTACAGCCCAGCACCCCCTCCCCACAGCCCAGCGCTCCCTCCCCACCACCCCCCTACAGCCCAGCACTCCCTCCCCACCACCCCCCACAGCCCAGCGCTCCCTTCCCACAGCCCAGCGCTCCCTCCCCACCACCCCCCTACAGCCCAGCACTCCCTCCCCACCACCCCCCACAGCCCAGCGCTCCCTCCCCACCGACCCCCTACAGCCCAGCACTCCCTCCCCACAGCCCAGCGCTCCCTCCCCACCGACCCCCCCCACAGCCAAGCGCTCCCTCCCCACCAACCCCCTCCCACAGCCCAGCACTCCCTCCCCACCGACCCTCCTCCCACAGCCCAGCACTCCCTCCCCACCAACCCCCGCCCACAGCCCAGCGCTCCCTCCCCACCAACCCCCTACAGCCCAGCATTCCCTCCCTACCACCCCCCTACAGCCCAGCACTCCCTCCCCACAGCCCAGCGCTCCCTCCCCACAGCCCAGCGCTCCCTCCCCACCACCCCCATACAGCCCAGCACTCCCTCCCCACCGACCCCCCCCCACAGCCCAGCACTCCCTCCCCACCGACCCCCTCCCACAGCCCAGCGCTCCCTCCCCACCAACCCCCTACAGCCCAGTACTCCCTCCCTACCGACCCCCTCCCACAGCTCAGGCCTCCCTCCCCACCGACCCCCTACAGCCCAGCTCTCCCTCCCCACCAACCCCCCTCCCACAGCCCACCACTCCCTCCCCACCAACCCCCTAAAGCCCAGCGCTCCCTCCCCACCGACCCCCCTCCCACAGCCGAGCACTCCCTCCCCACCAACCCCCTACAGCCCAGCACTCCCTCCCCACCAACCCCCTACAGCCCAGCACTCCCTCCCTACCGACCCCCGCCCACAGCCCAGCACTCCTGCCCCACCGGCCCCCTCCCACAGCCCAGCACTCCCTCCCCAACCCCCGCCCACAGCCCAGTACTCCCTCCCCACCAACCCCCTACAGCCCAGCACTCCCTCCCCACCGACCCCCCTCCCACAGCCCAGCACTCCCTCCCCACCGACCCCCGCCCACAGCCCAGCACTCCCTCCCCACCACTCCCCTCCCACAGCCCAGCACTCCCTCCCTACGACCCCCTACAGCCCAGCACTCCCTCCCCACCAACCCCCTCCCACAGCCCAGCACTCCCTCCCCACCGACCTCCGCCCACAGCCCAGCACTCCCTCCCCACCAACCCCCGCCCACAGCCCAGCACTCCCTCCCCACCAACCCCCTACAGCCCAGCACTCCCTCCCCACCGACCCCCCTCCCACAGCCCAGCACTCCCTCCCCACCGACCCCCGCCCACAGCCCAGCACTCCCTCCCCACCACTCCCCTCCCACAGCCCAGCACTCCCTCCCTACCGACCCCCTACAGCCCAGCACTCCCTCCCCACCAACCCCCTACAGCCCAGCGCTCCCTCCCCACCGACCCCCCTCCCACAGCCCAGCACTCCCTCCCCACCAACCCCCTACAGCCCAGCACTCCCTCCCCACCGACACCCTACAGCCCAGCACTCCCTCCCCACCAACCCTCGCCCACAGCCCAGCGCTCTGTCCCCACCAGCCCCCTACAGCCCAGCGCTCCCTCCCCACCACCCACCTCCCACAGCCCAGCACTCCCGCCCCACCGACCCCCCTCCCACAGCCCAGCACTCCCACCCCACCGACCCCCTCCCACAGCCCAGCGCTCCCTCCCCACCGACCCCCTACAGCCCAGCACTCCCTCCCCACCGACCCCCTACAGCCCAGCACTCCCTCCCCACCAACCCCCGCCCACAGCTCAGCGCTCCGTCCCCACCAGCCCCCTACAGCCCAGCGCTCCCTCCCCACCACCCACCTCCCACAGCCCAGCACTCCCGCCCCACCAACCCCCTACAGCCCAGCGCTCCCTCCCCACCGACCCCCCTCCCCACCAACCCCCTACAGCCCAGCACTCCCTCCCTACCGACCCCCGCCCACAGCCCAGCACTCCTGCCCCACCGGCCCCCTCCCAGAGCCCAGCACTCCCTCCCCACCAACCCCCGCCCACAGCCCAGCACTCCCTCCCCACCAACCCCCTACAGCCCAGCACTCCCTCCCCACCGACCCCCCTCCCACAGCCCAGCACTCCTTCCCCACCGACCCCCGCCCACAGCCCAGCACTCCCTCCCCACCACTCCCCTCCCACAGCCCAGCACTCCCTCCCTACCGACCCCCTACAGCCCAGCACTCCCTCCCCACCAACCCCCTCCCACAGCCCAGCACTCCCTCCCCACCGACCCCCCTCCCACAGCCCAGCACTCCCTCCCCACCAACCCCCGCCCACAGCCCAGCACTCCCTCCCCACCAACCCCCTACAGCCCAGCACTCCCTCCCCACCGACCCCCCTCCCACAGCCCAGCACTCCCTCCCCACCAACCCCCTACAGCCCAGCGCTCCCTCCCCACCAACCCCCCTCCCACAGCCCAGCACTCCCTCCCCACCAACCCCCTGCAGCCCAGCGCTCCCTCCCCACCAACCCCCCTCCCACAGCCCAGCACTCCCTCCCCACCAACCCCCTACAGCCCAGCGCTCCCTCCCCACCGACCCCCCTCCCACAGCCCAGCACTCCCTCCCCACCAACCCCCCTCCCACAGACCAGCATTCCCTCCCTACCGACCCCCCCCCACAGCCCAGCACTCCCTCCCCACCAACCCCCTACAGCCCAGCGCTCCCTCCCCACCAACCCCCCTCCCACAGCCCAGCACTCCCTCCCCACCAACCCCCTGCAGCCCAGCGCTCCCTCCCTACCGACCCCCCTCCCACAGCCCAGCACTCCCTCCCCACCAACCCCCTACAGCCCAGCGCTCCCTCCCCACCGACCCCCCTCCCACAGCCCAGCACTCCCTCCCCACCAACCCCCCTCCCACAGACCAGCATTCCCTCCCTACCGACTCCCCCCCACAGCCCAGCACTCCCTCCCCACCGACCCCCCCGCCCACAGACCAGCACTCCCTCCCCACCGACCCCCTCCCAAAGCCCAGCACTCCCTCCCCACCGACCCCCCGCCCACAGACCAGCACTCCCTCCCCACCGACCCCCTACGGCCCAGCACTCCCTCCCCACCAACCCCCTCCCAAAGCCCAGCGCTCCCTCCCCACCAACCCCCCTCCCACAGACCAGCATTCCCTCCCTACCGACCCCCCCCCACAGCCCAGCACTCACTCCCCACCGACCCCCCGCCCACAGACCAGCACTCCCTCCCCACCGACCCCCTCCCAAAGCCCAGCACTCCCTCCCCACTGACCCCCCGCCCACAGACCAGCACTCCCTCCCCACCGACCCCCTACGGCCCAGCACTCCCTCCCCACCAACCCCCTCCCAAAGCCCAGCGTTCCCTCCCCACCGACCCCCAACCCCCCGACAGTACAGTGCTCCCTCACTGACTTCACCTGCACCGTCCCCAGCAGCACTACCAGCTTCACCCCCAGTGGACAGTAAACACACAAATATAACACTGTAGAGGTTTCAGGACTTACCGAAACCGCCCCCCCTCCCCACACACACACACACACACACACACACTCACACTCACACTCACACTCACACTCACACACACTACAGACGCCACACCAAGAGCCGTACCTGCAGCCACTCTTCAAAGACGTTGAGCAGGGTGAAGGGATCTCCCTGGTCACTCTCCAGCGGCTTACGGGCGGTCGCACAATCGGGACTGGCCTGCCTGACGAATGGGGACTGGACGCTCAGGGCCGCGGCCAGGGTCAGGACTGGCTCCAGCAGGTCAAAGGTGCTGCCCAGGATCAGTATCTTCCCTGGGGGTGGGGGAAGAGAGGGAGAGAGGCAGGCCGTGAGAGTACCACCGATCCACCCACCCCCCAACCCCACAGCGCAGCACTCCCTCCTCACCACCCCTCCTGGCGAGTATGAAGGCCCCATCGAGGGGCAGTCCGCGGGAGACGGGCCCAGTCGAGGGGCAGTCCGCGGGATACACGTCCCTTTTAATTTTTTTTAAGTTAATAGATACTCTGCTGGGGAGAACACTCCACCTATTTCCCAGGATTTTATATACCTCTCAGGTCATTCCTCAGCCTCCTCCCCCGCCGGGAAAACAAGACCAGCCTGTGCTCCAGTGAAGACAACACCCTGGTCACAGAGTCACAGAAAAGTACAGCACAGAAGCAGGCCCTTTGGCCCATCTAGTCAATTCTGAACCATTTAAACTGCTACTCCCATCACCCTGCATTCCCCTCCCATCCACGTACCTATCCAAACTTCTCTTAAACGTTAAAATCAAGTTCGCATCCACCACTTGCACTGGAATCTTACTTCACTCTCACGAGACTGAAGAGAATTCCCTCCAATTCCCCTTAAAGCTTTCACCCTTAACCTATAACCTCTAGTTGTAGTCCCACCCAACCTCGGTGGAAAAAGCCTGCCTGCATTTGCCCTATCTATACCCCTCATAACGTTTTATGCCTCTGTCAAATCTCCTCTCAATCTTCTACAGGAAGCAAAGAGTGGGAATAAACGGGACCTTTTCAGAATGGCAGGCGGTGACTAGTGGGGTACCGCAAGGCTCAGTGCTGGGACCCCAGTTGTTTACAATATATATTAATGACTTAGACAAAGGAATTAAATGCAGCATCTCCAATTTTGCGGATGGCACGAAGCTGGGTGGCAGTGTTAGCTGTGAGGAGGATGCTAAGAGGATGCAGGGTGACTTGGATAGGTTGGGTGAGTGGGCAAATTCATGGCAGATGCAATTTAATGTGGATAAATGTGAAGTTATCCACTTTGGTGGCAAAAATAGGAAGACAGATTATTATCTGAATGGTGGCCGATTAGGAAAAGGGGAAGTGCAACGAGACCTGGGTGTCATGATACACCAGTCATTAAAAGTGGGCATGCAGGTACAGCAGGCAGTGAAAAAGGCGAATGGTATGCTGGCATTTATAGCGAGAGGATTCGAGTACAGGAGCAGGGAGGTACTACTGCAGTTGTACAAGGCCTTGGTGAGACCACACCTGGAGTATTGTGTGCAGTTTTGGTCCCCTAATCTGAGGAAAGACATCTTTGCCATAGAGGGAGTACAAAGAAGGTTCACCAGATTGATTCCTGGGATGGCAGGACTTTCATATGAAGAAAGACTGGATGAACTGGGCTTGTACTCGTTGGAATTTAGAAGATTGAGGGGGGATCTGATTGAAACGTATAAGATCCTAAAGGGATTGGACAGGCTAGATGCAGGAAGATTGTTCCCGATGTTGGGGAAGTCCAGAACGAGGGGCCACAGTTTGAGGATAGAGGGGAAGCCTTTTAGGACCGAGATTAGGAAAAACATCTTCACACAGAGAGTGGTGAATCTGTGGAATTCTCTGCCACAGGAAACAGTTGAGGCCAGTTCATTGGCTATGTTTAAGAGGGAGTTAGATATGGCCCTTGTGGCTACAGGGGTCAGGGGGTATGGAGGGAAGGCTGGGGCGGGGTTCTGAGTTGGATGATCAGCCATGATCATAATAAATGGCGGTGCAGGCTCAAAGGGCCGAATGGCCTACTCCTGCACCTATTTTCTATGTTTCTATGTTTCTCCTTATAACTCAGGTCCTCTAGTCTCAGTAACATCTTTGTAAATTTTCTCCGTACTCTTTCAACCTCATTTACTTCTGGAGGTAGGTGACCAAAATGGCACACAATGCGCAAATTCAGGCCTCACCAATGTCTTAAACCACCTCAACATATCATCCCATCTCCTGTACTCAATACTTTGATTTATAAAGGCCAATGTGCCAAAAGAAAATCTGCAGCTGATGGAAATTCAAGCAACACACACAAAAATGCTGGAGGAACTCAGCAGGCCAGGCAGCACCTATGGAAAAGAGTACAGTCGACGTTTCAGGCCGAGACCCTTCATCAGGACTGAAGGAAAAAGGATGAGTCAGATTTAGAAGGTGGGGTGGGGGAGGGAAAGAAGAAACGAGTTGATAGGTGAAACCGAGAGGGTTTCACATCCCAGTAGAGCTGGGAAGTTAATTGGTGAAAGAGATACAGGGCTGGGGAAGGGGGAATCTGACAGGAGAGATCAGGAGGAATTTCTTTAGCCAGAGAGTGGCGAGTCTTGCCACAGGCGGCTGTGGGCACCAAGTCATTAGGTACGTTTAAGGCGGGGTTTTGTTTAGTCAGGGTGTCAAAGATTATCGGGAAAGGGCAGAAGAATAAGGATGAGAGAGATAATAATCAGCCATGATGCAATGATGGAGCCCACTCGATGGGCCAATGGCCTAATTCTGCTCCTGTCTTCTGTTATGAAAAAGGACAGAAGGCCATGGTAGAAAGAAAAGGGGACCTCACCCCTTCCCTGGTTTCACCTATCACCTCGTTTCTTCCTCCCCTTTCCCCATCTTCTAACTCCGACTACTCATCGTTTTCTTCTCCAGTCCTGCTGAATGGTCTCAGCTCAAAACGATGACTGCTTACTCTTTTCCATAGAGGCTGCCTGGCCCGGCCCGGCCAGCATTTTGTGTGTTGTTTCAGTGAATTATGGACCTGTATTGCCAGACGCCTTTGTTCTGCCGCACTCCTCAGTGCCCTACCGTTCACCGTGTACGACCCACCCTGGTTGGTCCTCGTGACGTGCATCCGTTCTGCCGTTGATCCTGCGCCATCACATCCTTCCTATCGTGCAGCGACTCGAAATACACACCCTGTTCCCTAGTGGCCTAACCACTGCTTTGTAAGGCTGTGACGGGACGTCCCAACTTATAAAAACAAGCACACTGCGCGCCTTCTCCGCCACCCTGTCAACGTGCGCGGTCACCTCCAGGGAACTACGGCCACAATTGACCTTTGGAGAGAACGGACTGATGCTTTACCAATGACCACGTCCACCGGTAGGTGCGCCAGGAGTCTCCCGACGGTCGTAAGGCTCTCCGCGCTGTCCAGAGCGCCCTGCTCCTGCAGATAGCTGATGGCCGTCTCCACGCTGGCCAGTGGAGGCGGTTCGATGAAAGGAAAGGTGCGCGGGTCCCCCAGCTCCATGCTCTTCATCTGTCCCAGTGGCAGGGGGAGACAGAATGGACAAATTAATCTACAGAAACAGCCCACCCTCCACCTCTACCCTCTTCCCTATCTGTGAGGGGGGCACCGTGCGCTGCGGGACGGGGGCGACGAGAACGAAACGCTGCATTGACTGAGAATTGGCGCAGAGGGATTTCTGTGCATCGGATGGGAAATTTTCCCCCTAACCTGAACTCACCGGCACTGGCTGTTGGATCCAGTTAAATCTGTTAACGTCAGATATTGAAACCAGAGGGGACCATGGGCGGGAACGAAGGGTAAGAATGCACCCTGCATGAGAAGATCCCACGACGACACAGCTCCACAGTGCCAGGGACGTGGTTGCCCACCCACGGGTGCATACGAGGGGCCTGACGACCTGTGACTGGGTGATCAGCTGTGAAGGGGCAGCAGGCATCCCTCACCTGCAGGACCAGAGCATCGAGAGCTACCCGCTGCATCTCGGGGATGGGGTAGGGGGCGAAGGCCTGGTAGTCGGACTCGGCGTAGAGCCGGTAACACACCCCCGGCCCTGTCCGCCCCGCCCTGCCGGCACGCTGCTCTGCGCTGGCTCTGCTGATCCAGAACTCCTGAAGGCGGTGCATCTTGGCCTTCGGGTCGAAACTCATCTCCTTCACTTTCCCTGGGGCACAGGGGGAATGAATTTACACAGTGATTGGGTTGAATACACACAGTCACGGACTCCGGCGGTGGGGTGGGGGGTGGGTTGTACAAAAAACAAAGAGTTGTAGAGTCACAGAAAAGTACAGCATAGAAAACAGGCCATTCTGCCCAACTAGCCTGTTCCGGGCCGTTTAAACCGCCTACTCCCATCGACCATCACCTGGACCATAGCCCTCAATCTCCCAACCATCCATGTAGCTCTCCAAACTTTGCTTAAACGTTGAAATCGAGCTTGCATGCACCACCCGCACCGGCAGCTCGTCCCACACTCTCACGATGCTGAGTGAAGAAGTTTCCCCTCATGTTCCCCCTAAACTTTTCACCTTCCACCCTTAACCCCATGACCTCCAGTTATAGTCTCACCGAACCTCAGCAGAGAAAGCCTGCTTGCATTTACCCTATCAATACCCCCCGTAATTTTTATATACCTCCATCAAGTCTCCTCTCAATCTTCTGCATCACAAGGAATAAAGTCCCAACCAATCAATCTATCATTAACGCTGAACCTTCTTGACCAACCTCCCATGGTGGGCCTCACTGAAGTCCATGCAGACAACACCCACTGCCTTGCCTTCATCAACATTCCTGGTAACTTCCTGAAAAAAAACTCTACGAGATTGGTTTGACATGACCTCCCATGCAAGAAGCCATGCTGACTATCATTAATCAGACCATGTCCACATCCAGTCCCTTAGAACACCTTCCACTAGCTTTCCAACTACTGATGTCAGGTTCACCAGCCTATCATTTCCGAGTTTATTTTTAGAGCCTTTTTTAAACAGTGGAACAACCTCCCATCCTCTGGTGCCTCTCCCGTCCCTAAGGACGATTTAAATATCTCAGAGGCTTTTTCCCAGGGCTGAAATGGCTAGAACGAGATTTAAGGTGCTTGGAAGTAGGTACATAGGAGATGCCAGTGGTAAGTTGTTTTTTTTAGAAACGTAGAGTGGTGAGTGCGTGGAATGGGCTGCCGGCGACAGGGGTAGAGGCAGATACGATAGGGGCTTTTAAGAGACTCCTGGGCAGGTATATGGAGCTCAGAAAAATAGGGGGCTATGGGTAACCCTAAGGTAATTTCTGTGTGGGCACGTGGCCAAGTGGTTAAGGCATTCGACTAGCGACCTGAAGGTCATGCATTCGAGCCCCAGCCGAGGGAACGTGTTGTGTCCTTGAGCAAGGCACTTAATCACACAGTGCTCTGCGTCGACACTGGTGCCAAGCTGTATGGGTCCTAATGCCCTTCTCTTGGACAACATCGGTGTCGTGGAGAGGGGAGACTTGCAGCATGGGCAACTGCCGGTCTTCCATACAACCTTGCCCAGGCCTGCGCCCTGGAGAGTGAAGACTTTCCAGGTGCAGATCCATGGTCTCGCAAGACTAACGGATGCCTTTAAGGTAATTTCTTAGGTAAGGACATGTTGGCACAGCTTTGTGGGCTGAAGGGCCTGTATTGTGCTGTAGGATTTTTTATGTTTCTATGTCTATCTCTGCTGGGGCTCCAGCAATTTCTACACTTGCGTCCCGCAGGATATAGTGGGGAGAAAATGGAATACTGAGGTGGTGTTCATGGGTTAACGGACCGTTCAGAAATCTGACGGCGGGGAGGGGGGAAGAAGCTGTTTCTGAAAGACCGCGAACTGAATCTCTGTGCCCCGTGATGGAGCAGGCCGAATTTACAACCTTCTGCCACCTCTAGAGATCCTGTGCATTGGAGCCTCCAGACTGAACGGTGAGGCAACCAGTCAGAATGCTCTCCACCGTACATCCACAGAAAATTTGTAAAGTCTTTGGTTACCTACCAAATCTTAAACTCCTAATGACTTTAAAAAAAAGTTGAAACCCTCTGCTCTAAGACATTAATGCCCAGGAACTCGAACCTGCTCACCGTTTCCACCTCTGACCCCTCAGTGAGGACTGGTGTGTGTTCCCTGGACTTGCTCGCCCTGAAGTCCATAATCAGCTCCTTAGTCTCGCTGGTGACCAGCGCAAGGTCGTTGCAGCGACACCACTCAACCGGCCCATCTTCTTCCACTCCTGTGTGCGTCCTCCTTGTCAGCAGATTGACAGTCGGCGTCCGAGCCGGGCCCAGCCACACGGTTGTGGCTGCAGAGTGGGCAGAGCAGTGGGGTAGGGACACGTGCCCGAGGTGCGCCGGTGTCGACGGCCTGTGAGGGAAAGCTGTCGCTGGCGACCGTGACCTCCCGATGAGAAAGTCCGGACCTTCCTCTGTAAGTAGATCCTCGACAGAGTGACCGGTCTGCGGAGTCATGAGCGACGAGTGTTAATCGTAGCACGAAAGCAAATAATGAAGGGGGAATAACCGAGGAGGCAGAGAAATGGCCAAAAGCACCGAGAGTCACCAGATCCACCCTAGTTTACCTGTCGAAGCGTCTGCCGTGGACCTGTTGCTATTGCGTTGGCTCTTCACACAAACCTGGAACATCTGGATATAAAGATGCAAACATCAGGATGCCCTTTATCAATCACAACTCGGCATTTTTAACACCATCATCCCCTCAAAACTAATCAGTAAACTCCATGACCAGGGCCCCAATACCCCCTTGTGCAACTGGATGCTGGATTTCCTCACTTGTAGATCCCAGTCAGTTCAGATCGGCAAAAGCATCTCCTCCACGATCTCCATCAGTTCAGGAGCACCACAGCGATGTGTGCTCTACTCGCTGTACACCGATGACTAGGAGGCTCAGTACAGCTCTATCACCAGATACAAGTTTGCTGATGACACCACTGCGGTGGGCTGTATCAAAGATGGTATAGAAGGGAGATTGAAAACTTGTCTAGGTGGTGTAATAGCAACAACCTCTCACTCAATGTCAATAAGACCAAGGAACTGATTGTAGACTTCAGGAGAGGGCAATCAGAGGTCCATGAGCCAGTTCTCATCAGAGGATCAGAGGTGGAGGGGGTCAGTAATTTTAAATTCCTGGGTGACACAATGTCCTGGACCCATCATATGAATATAATTGTGAAGAAAGCACGACAGGGCCTCTACTTCCTGAGGAGTCCAGCATCTCCTCCAAAACCTTGCGGAGGTTTGGCATGTCATCAGAAACTTTGGCAAATGTCTATAGATGTGTGGTGGAGAGTGTGCTGATTGGTTGCCTTACAACCTAGTTCGGGAACACCAATGCCTTTGAATAGAAAATCCTACAAAAGGTAGTGGTTTTGGCCCAGTCCGTCACGGGTAAAACCCTCCCAACCATTCAGCACGTCTCCATGAAACACTGCCGTAGAAAAGCGGCATCCATCGTCAGAGATCCCCACCACCCAGGCCAGGCTCTCTTCTCACTGCTGCCGTCAGGTAGAAGGTACAGGAGCCTCAGGACTCGCACCACCAGTTTCAAAAACAGTTACCACCCTCAACTATCAGGCTCTTGAACAAAAGGGGGTAAATACACTCACTTAAGGATTCTTCCACCTTGTTATTGCATGCCCATTAAATAATTTATTTATATCTTTTGCTATTTATATCTAATTGCTATTTATTTATATCGGCATTTGCACAGTTTGTTGTTCATTGTTTATAGACACTGTTCTATAGATTTGCAAAGTATGCCCACAAAAACAGAACCTCAGGGCTGTACGTGGGGACATGCATAATGAAATTTACTTTGTCAGCCTGTGCTGTTGACTCTGGGACACAGGGGGAAGGAGTGAGGAATGGGGCTGAGGGGGGTGCGGAGAGGAACGGGAGGTGTGAGGTGTGGGCGGGCGAGGAGCGGCTGAGTGACTAACTGTGGCTTCTGGACAGCCTCACACTCACCGGAGTCGATGACAAACCGCACGCCGTCGATGGTAACAGACGTCTCGGCGATGTTGGTCGCCACGATGCACTTCCGGACACCCGTTGGTGCGACGTCGAAGACCTACCGGGAAACGGGCAGCACGTTTGCACCACGTGGACATCGCGGGAGGCTGGGGGAGGTTCCAGAAGGCGAGGGGTTGCCATGACAACTCCAGGCTTTCTGACCTCTCAGCATACACACAGCTCTGCCGGCAACACCCCTGTCGGCCACCCACCCTTCCCCCCGGTTCCAATCCTCGAGCCCGATCACCCGAGCACTCCCTGGGCACCAGTACAGACAGCAGAGATAAGGAAATGCTTCACCACGAGGGCACCAGTGCACAGCGTACAGAGCTCTCCCAGAGACTGGTCTCCCAAGGTCAGAGGCCCCTCTGGAAATGGCTTACCCCAGGGACCGGGTCCCGTCAGGGAGGGAATTCCCGCAGGGATCGAGATCCCCCGGGGGACTGGCTGCTCGCAGGGAGCGAGATTCCTCCCCTGGAGACCAGGCACCTGCAGGGAGAGAGATATCCCCACCCCCGGGGACAGGGCACCCACAGGGAGTGAGGTCCTTCAGGAGTGTGCTCCTCAGGATGAAGGACCCTCCGGGCGTGGTTTCTTAGTGTGAGGGACCTGTCAGGGAGTGTATTCCCCAGGGTGATGGACCCCTCGGAGGTGGCGGGACCCCGAGGCCTCACCTTGTCCTGCTCGGGCGCGGAGAGCCCGCTGTGCAGTGGCAGCACGATCCAGCGCTTGGTGAGGGCCGCCAGCGTGCGGGCCGCCTCGGCCACGATGCCGATCTCCGCCACGCCGCTCAGGAAGACCAGCAGGTCCCCGCGCTCCTCCGCCGGGTAACGCTCCTCTATGCTCTGCATCACCCTCAGGTACGGCCTGGGGTCCAGGCGCTCCGAACCCGAGCCGCCCTCCTCACTCTGCACGGGCTGGTAGATCACCTGGGGGAGGCGAGGGTGAGGGGAGTGGGGGGAGGGAGGGAAGGTTGGTTGGGAGAAGAGGAAAGAAACATTATACTGACCTGACTATACCGACCCCTACTCCCCATAACCCAGGGCATGCCCACTTCTCATTGTTACCATCAGGGAGGAGATACCGGAGCCTGAAGGAACACACTCAACGATTCAGGAACAACTTCTGTCCCTCTGCCATTTGATTTCTGAATGGACAATGAATCCCTGAACACTATCTCACTACCTTTGTATTTCTATTTTTTGCGCTAGCTATTTAATTTAACTATTTTATGCGGGCGCAGACCTCCGGTGAAACTGATATCGTATCCGTTAAATAGGGGCCGTGGACAATTCTGATTTGATGGAGACAGACGTGAAAACACAGAGGAACATCTGGAGAAATTTCTGAAACACAAGTTCGCTGCCTCTGTTACTGGGCGATCGAGAATCTTCCGAGGGAAGGCCCCAAAATCCCCGGCTTTGCCTGCTGCTAGCGACCGAGACTGAGGTCGAATTGTTCAGATAGAGATGGGGCTCGGAACGCGGTGTCGGAGAGCTGATCGGAGGCTCGAAGTTTTCAGACGACTCAGAGTCGGACTGTGGTCAGCATGGCAGGGAGAGTTTTCTTCATTCTCCCGTCTGCGTGAGATGTGGGACATTTGAGAGACTTTGAACTTTTTACTGTGCTCATGGTCTGTTCTTCATCAAGTTATGGTATTGTTGCACTGTTGTAACTATATGTTATAATTATGTGGTTTTGTTAGTTTTTTCAGTCTTGGTCTGTCCTGTGTTTTGCAATATTACACCGGAGGAAATATTGTATCATTTCTTAATGCATGTATTACTAAATAACAATAAAACAGGACTGCGTGTCCTCATAATCTAAAAAATTAAAATCATTAGATGAGATTATGAGGACACTCAGTCCCCATTTATTGTCATTTAGAAATGCATGCATTAAAAAATGATACAATATTTCCTCCAGAATGATATCACAAGAAAACACAGGACAGACCAAGACTAAAACTGACAAAAACCACATAATTATAACATATAGTTACAACAGTGCAAAGCAATACCATAATTTGATAAAGAGCAGACCATGAGCACGGTAAAAAAAGTCTCAAAGTCCCGACAGATGCGTCATCTCACACAGGCAGCAGAAGGGAGAAACTCTCCCCGCCATGAACCTCCAAGCGTCGACAACTTGCCGATGCGGCACCATTGGAAGCACCCGACCACAGCGGGCTCCGAGTCCGTCCGAAAACTGTGATTCACATTTTTCTATGATGTATTGTAAACAAGAAATTTCAGGGCATAGGCCAATTTTAAACCAGATTATGATAGGGTTTGTGGCTCAGATCCTCGATGCACATCCCCTCCCTCTCCTTCCCTTCCACACCCTCCTCCCACCCTCCCCCCTTCCCCTGCTCCCTCTCACCTTGATGGGGTGCAGCCTGCCAGGGACCTGAAGCACCGGGGCGCCACCGAAATACCGAGAGAAGAGGCTGATATTGATGGTGGCTGACATGAGCAGGAGGCGGAAGGAGCCGGGGGCCTGGGGGGAGTCCAGCAGCTGCCTCAGGACCCCCAGCAGGAAGTCAGTGTGCAGGTGTCTCTCATGTACCTCGTCCATGATGACAGTGCGGTAGCGGCTCAGCGCAGAGGGGCCGGACTGCAGCTGGCGCAGCAGCAGCCCCTCGGTCAGGAAGCAGAGGCGGGCCCCGGGGGTGGGCGATGAGTCGAAGCGGACCTGGTATCCCACCGTGCCGGGCTCCAGGCTCTCCAGCCCCACCCGGCGGGCCAGTGAGACGCACGCGATGCGGCGAGGCTGCGTGCAGGCCACCCGGCCGGCCCCGGCGCGGCCCCAGGCCTCCAGCAGGAACTGCGGCACCTGGGTGGACTTGCCGCAGCCGGTGTCGCCGGCCACCACCAGCACCGGGCACTCCCGGCACAGCTGCAGCAGCCTGGGCCGGTAGGCGGTCACAGGCAGGGCACGCCGGCCCTCCTGCAGCCGCCGCAGTCGCCCGAACGCCTGCTTCTGCCCGAAGTCCGCAAAGTGCACCAGGGCCAGGCGGAAGGCAGCTCGCTGCTCCTCGGGGAGGGGCCAGTCCTCCCCCACCGACCCCCGACTGCTCCCCAGCACCGACAGGTTGATGCGGTAGCGCATATTATACTGGGCCGGAAATTCCAGTCGTACCTGTTCCTCCTTCCCCCTATCCTTGCCCCTTCTCTCACTCCCTCCATCTCCCTCTCTCCTTGTATCCTCTCCTCTTCCCCTTCTCTCGCTCCTTCTGTCTCTTTCCCTCTTATCTTCTCCTCTTCCCCTTCTCTCGCTCCCTCCATCTTTTTTCTCCCTCTCCCTATCTTCTCCCTTTCTGCTCTCCCTCTGTCTACTCTCCCCCTTTCCCCTTCTCTCACTCTCTCCATCTTCCCTCTCTGTTCTCTCATTCCACCCTTCCCCACCCTCACTCCCTTTCTCCCTCTCCTGCTGCTCTGCCCTCCTCTCCCTCGCTCGCTCCTGAAATTTTTGATAGCGCCCCAGGAAGAGCCAGAATTCCTCGCATTCTTTACTGCCAGCTCGGATGAAGCCGTTTTCCCCAAAGAAGATCTCTTCCAAGCGACGTCGAGTCTGGGGCTGGGTCCAGTCATACGTCCGCACGCTGTCCGCTGATCGACGGGACATGGTTAGAGCTGCCCTGAGCAGGCATCAGGTTAAGGGGTATTTCAGTCTCAAAGGCTAGGTTCTCCCACCGTTATATTCAGTGCCCGAGCCTCCTCCGTGTTCCTGGTGCACTGTTCAACCTCTCCAGTTGATAGTTCACATCCTGAGCAGGTCTATCTTGACTCACACAGCTGCCCTGTCAGGGGTCGATACCTCCCGCGCTCCCCTATGGGTCAGGGATCGGCCCCACCTGCTCTCTGACCGGGGTCAGGGGTCAGGAACCAGCCCCTCTCCACCTCACGGTGTCCCTGGCTTTTATTCCGGCTTCTGCCGCTTCCTCTCCGTTCCTGAGGAAGGCTCTCCACCAGAAACGTCGATTACTGATTCATCTCTCGCCAGAGATGCTGCCCGACCGGCTGCGTGTTGTCCGTACGCTAACCTGGCTTTAATCTCCCTCCGGCAGTCCTTCCCGTCGCGCAGTGATGACGTCATCGGAAGGCTGCGAACCCAGCGAAGAACCGACCAGGCATGTTCCGCGCAGGCGCAGTGGCGCCCCCGGAGGAGAACCACGTGACCGTGTCCCCTAGCCCACCACGCCGCTCCCTCGCCGAAGTGTGGAGCACTTTCACCGCCCGTACTCCCTCGCCATCCCACCCCCAGAGTGAGCTCCCTCAGCGCAGATCCTTCGCACCATCCCTCCCGCAGTGTAAAGCTCCCTCACTGCTCCCACCATGGTAGACACCCACTGTGTGATATCGTGATATTCTTTCTGTGTGATATTGCCGGTCGGTGCGCCGCAGCAGTGATTAACAGACAACACACGGATTCCGGTCACGCCATTTATTCATAAATTAACAAACATCAACTTCCCATCGCAGAGTCGCGTCCACCTGAAGACGTCCCGGCTTTCCCCGGCTGCCTGTGACTGCCGCTCCTGGGGTGCCTGTCCCTTTAAGAGTGCCAGGGTGGGGCTGGGATCTGGATGCCAACGCACTTGGCGAGGGGTCTCTGGGCATGAGTGCACGGTACACGGCGCATCCTGAGACACAGAGGGGTCTCAGAGAGCGTGCAGGTGTGATGGGATCTTAAGTTTCATTCGTTATGGACCGTGCCTTCAAGGAGAAAGAGAGAGAGAGACAGGGTTGCGTGTATGTAACAGCACGGCAGCTGCAGAAGGTGCCCTGCACGCACTCTGTGGTTAAAGATCAGACGGATGTGGAACTGTGTAGAGCGGCAGAGACCCAGATCAGACCCTATGGGGGGAGGGTCGGGAGTCTGTCGGGACAGATGAGGAGCTGCGATGGCAGCGGATTAAGCAGACACAGGTGAGGAATACCAATTTAAACTCGCCTCCCTCCCAATCTGACATTAAATAAACAACATTACGATACATGAACAAAGCTTTTAAATATTAAATATCTTACGCTCCCATAATTAAATAAATAAGCTTGCTGTCACAGAGTAGCAAGGCAAAATTATCCAATAAGTTACTTAAATACTAAAACTTAATAAATACTCTCAAATAAATAAACAGGGCAGGTCAGGTTTAGTGAAGAGAGGAACGTGACGCTGAAGATCATGAAGACCAGCGGATGACAAGGGTTCCGGTGAGGACCAGGCCGCGGGAGAACGGGAACGGGAGCCTCGGTGACAGCGTCACTAACACGAAGTGCCCTTGGCCACACACGGCAGGTGTTCATTCACCAGTTGCAGGAGGTGAGCGTAGACTTTGCCGGCGTGAGTCCCGGAGTGTCCCTGCACGGAGAGAGGGGGAAATGTGTTGGTGATGGCGCCTCATGACATCGCCCCCACTTTCCCTCCCGAAAACCACTTCCCACCCTCACCGCTGGGAGCACAGGGGGCTTCATCACAGTGTGGGGGCAGCTTCGGTACACCCTGCCGGGCTGTGTTACATCCCCTCACCCTGCCGGGCTGTGTCACTGCCCCTCGCACTGCCGGGCTCTGTCACTGCTCTTCACTCTCCGGGGATGGGTCATCCTGCCGTTGATCTGGGCTCGAAGTTTCCCAGCTCCCCGTCCCGCCAGAGCTTTGCTGATTTGCTGACGGGGGGATCCTTCCCCCTTCCCCGCACACTCACCAGTCACCTGCATCAGCATCCCCAGGGGGAGGGGGTGAGAGGACAAAATTACCGTTTGTAAATCATCCTTCAGTCTCTGTAGCAAGAAGGAGAGAAGCGGGGAGAATCGATCGTCGCGGACATCTTCCTCTGTAACCTGGAGAGGCAGACGGGAGGGAGAGTGAGTGGGAGTGGAGAGAGGGGGGAAGGAGGATGGAGAGTGAGGGGAAGAGCGAATGAGGAGGGAGAGTTGAATGGGAGGGAGGGGAAAGGCAGGGAGAGCAAGGGAACGGGGAGTGATGGGGAGAGAGTAAATAAAGGAGATTGAGGGAGGTCGGAGGGAAGCAGGAGGGACAGGAGGAGGGAGGTCGGAGGAAAGCCGGAGGGACGGTCTCTGAGTGGTGACTGTGACGTGTCGGCTACCCAGGCTCCCGGTACACGGGGAACACGGGGTCAGCAGCTACAGATGGGACCTGGGAAAGGTCCATCGAGGGGGTTTGGATTCAACACCAGGAGACCCTGCTCCACTTCAACAGAGAGTCGGCGAGAACCCATCAGGGTGTGTGTGGGGTGGGGTGGGGTGGGGTGGGGGGTCATCTCTGGGATGTGGAGCAATTGACCAGAGTGGGGATGGGGAGGGAGGACGGGACCGTATCTCTCCCCAAGCACCGGTAGCCGTTCGGTGAAGGTTCACTGGATTAACGCCTGGAGATGATCGTGTGGAGACAAGGAATGTTTGGCTGGGACGAGCGAGAGGGAACCTCACAGAAATATAAAACCCCAGACAGGGGTGAGTGGGTCACGGGGAAGGATTGCGGGAAGGGAGGGGAGAGACAGAATAGGAGGGAAGAGAGGGAATTAAAGAAGGGGGAGGGGAGGGAGTAATGAGAAAGGGGGCAATGAGGGAGGGGAGGGAGAATGAGAAAGTAAAGGCAATGCAGGAGGGGAGAAGGAATGAGAGATGAGAGGGAGGAAATGAGAGAGGGGAGGGAGGAATGAGAAGGGGAGGGAATGAGGGAGGGGAGGGAGGAATGAGAGATGGGAGGGAGGGAATGAAAGGGGTGGGAGGAATGAGAGATGGGAGGGAGGGTATGAGAGATGGGAGGGAGGGAATGAAAGAGGGGAGGGAGGAATGAGTAAGGGGATGGAATGAGGGAGGAGGGGAAATGAAGGACAGGAGGAGGGAATGTGGGATGGCGGAGAACAGGGAGTGAAGGAAGGAAGGAGTGAATCGACGAGAGAGGGAGGAGGTGAAGGTGAAGGACTGTACAGACGGAAGAGGGGGGCTCGGACACACGGAAACAGCAACAAATATGTAAGCACGCCACACAGTCACAGGTAGCAGACACGGACACTCGAACACGTCCATCGGAACAGAAATGCCTGAATCACCACACCACGAACACGGCCACACTCTCTCTCAAAACGCACACGTGTCCACATACAGCGTGTTGTATGGATGAACATGCCCCTCGCATGTATGTGAAAACTCACACACTGTCTGTACCCATATTCACACAAAACTACAGTCACCCCTCGTCTGTACTCTCACATACGAGTCTGCCCTCACCTGTACGCACATACACTACAGTTGGCCTTTGGCTGTACCCACTCAAATGACAGTTGCCCCTCTATGTATCCATACGCATTACATTCTCCCGTCCTGTGTATATATGCACACTCTACAGCCAACCCACTTGTACTCTCACACTACAGTCACTGCTCGCTTGTAGTCACACACACTACAGTTGCCCGTTGCCTGTACTCACACACTGCGTCAGTCTTCCTGCAATGAAGTGCAGTGTCTCGCAGACCTTCCTGCCGGCTGATCCGAGGATTCCCTCCGTCCTGCTGCTCAGAACCGCGGAGAAGAGCTCACACTCCGCCCGGACCAGGATCCTCCTCTCCGGCACCTGGAGTTACAGATGGAGAGGTGAGGCCCGGGACAGTGGAGGGAGCACGTCCCTCAGTAAACGGCCCTCATGAGGGAGCTGGTGGGACGGAGGATCCGAGGTGGACACTCCTTCAGGGAGCGGGTGAGAGGGTGGGTGTGTGGGTGGAGGGAGTGAGTGAGGGGTGGGGGTGGGGAGGGTAGGTAGGGATGGAGTAGAAATGAGTGGGTGGGAGTGAAAGGATGGGAGACAGGGAGGTGAAGGACACGATATGAGGCTGACGGACTGGGAGGCAAGAGTGAGGGAGATGAGGTAGGAGTGCTGAGGGGTGCGGTAGAAAGTGAGCATCAGTGAGGGGCTGCCACTGGGGATGGGAGGTGAGGACGGAGGGAAGAGGTTAGAATGTCAAGAGGCAGTGTTGATGGTTCAGGAAGGAGGTGAGGATGAAGGGGAACGAGGAGATTAGGAGGGCAGTGTGGAGAAAGAGGATGAGGAGATTTGAGGGTAAGGGGATTGAGTGAACTCAAGGAGAGATGAGTGATGAAAAGAGGGAGAGGGAGTTGAATGAGGGACAGAGGAGGTGATTGAGCAAGGTGGTGATTGAGGGGAGAGAACGTTATTCAGGGATGGAGGTGTGTGAGGAGGGAGGAGACTGAGGGTCGGAAGAGGTGAATGAGGGAGGGATACAAGGGGCTGAGGAGGGAGGAGGTGATTGCGGGGGGAGGAAGACAAAGGGCTGAGGAGTGATGAAGTAATGCAGGAGGTGATTGAAGGGGGAGGTAGACAAAGGGCTGAGGAGGGATGGGGCGATGAGGAGGTGATTAAATGGGGAGGGAGACAAGGGGATGAGGAGAATAGACATACAGACATCACTCACACTCAGGGTCCGCAGCTCGTCCATCGAGGCCAGGAGTGGACTGGAACTGGAGCGGGATCCGGATTGGGAGTGGATGTGGTCCTGCGGAAGGAAGAAAAGGCAGATTAGTGCTGGTCTCGGTAGCAGCCGTTCCTCGGGAGCAGGGAGGTCGGCGTCCCCTCGGGAAGGACCTGCTGACGTGGGTGGAGGGTGGGGTGGGGTGATTCAGGTCAGGGACAGTGTTGTACAGAGGTATACAACAGGGAAACAGGCACTTCAGCCCATCTCCACCATGCTGACCCACCTGCCTGTCACAAGTTCAAGTTTGTTTATTGTCACTCAACCGTACTGGTATACAACTGAACGAAATTCCTCCCTCTGGGACCAGGGTGCAAACCAGTCCCATCTGCCCAAACTTGTCCCAAATCCCTGTAAACATTTCTGGTCCTCGTACCTGTCCAAGAAACCTTTAAATGTTCTGTAAGTTCCTGTCTCAACCACATCCTCTGGCACCTCCTTCCGCACCCACCCCCACCCTCTGCTCACCCTCCTGGTGAAAGATCTGCACTCGAGCCTCGTTTGTATCTCTCCCCTCTTACCTTCAACCTGCATCCTTACCCTGGGGAGATGCCTGTGACCATCCCTGTAATCTACACCTCCCCGGATTTTACAGCCCTCCACAAGGGCGCCCCCTCAGTCCACTTTGTTTCAGGGAAACGATTCACTGGGTCTGCCCAGCCTCAGTGAATCGTTCCCACACCCTCGCCAGCTCAACGACACCCTTCCGAGAGCTGGGCGGCCAAGGGACAGGGTGCTCCAAGGGCAGTGACAGCAGCTTCCCGCACAGAGTCAGTCGAGGAGGGAGGCCGGCTCAGGCTGAACGAGATGGAGGATCAGACGTGGGGCACTGGAGAGTCAGCTGGTTGGGGGAGAGAGTCAGTGGGATGAAGGAACGCTGGGAGACAGTCAGTCGGAGGAAGGAGAGTCAGTCCCCAGGGACAGAGTCAGTCGGAGGAGAGAGGGAGGGTCAGACTGCAGGGGACGGTGATCGGGCTGCTCGTTCACCCTTACTTACGTAGCGCCGCTGTGCGTTCCAGATGATGTTGATGATGTCTGAGGGAATGCTCCGGAAGAGGGATAAGTCACAGCTCGAGCGGTCCAGGTTTCCCGGCATCGTGGCTGTGACTGGAGCACAGTCCAGCAGAGCGACCACAGCGGTCAGCAGGGCGACAGTCACACTGGCCTTCATCACGGACGGGCAGGAGGCTGAGAGGACACAGAGGAGGGCCGAGTGGCGGGCAGCGGGCAGTGACGGCAGGGCTCAGGCTGCGAGGGAGCTCGGTGTCGGGTGCTGAGAGGTGAGTGCACAAAGTCGGTCCGGTGTTGTCCTCTGTCAACACTCTCCTCGCTCTGAGCCTCTCCATCTCCCCACAGGGCTTTTATCTGAGAGTTGCGGGGGCGAGGCTGGAAAACCCCTGGTGGGGCTTGAGTTAGAAGCAAAACTGAGGGGAATGGGTTCCCATTGCTGATGTCAGGGGTGTCAGCGCTGGGGAAGAAAACTGGAAAGTGAAAGCAGAGAGGAAAGAGTGTGGTCAAGAGGGAGTGTCACAGTGACGAGGGACACTCCCCAGGATTTGATGGACCTCCCCCCAGAGTTGAGAGAACTCGGCCAGGAGGTATCTTGGCTAGCGTGTGAGGGATCTCAGCAAAAGGGTGAGATATGTCAGGCTGTGGTCCAGACTCTCAGCTGGGAGGACATCTTCAACAGGCAATCCTTCAAGAATGTGACATCCATCATTAAGGACCCCCACGAACCGAGACATGGGCTCTTCTCATTACCACCATCCAGGAGCAGGGATAGGGGTGTGGAGACCCACACTCACTGATTCAGAAACAGCTTCTCTCCTCAACCAGCTGAATCCTGAGCTCATGAACACTACCTCGCTATTTTTGAGATATGTTATAATTTATAATGTATTTTATGTCCTGCACTGTGCTGCAGCTGCAAAAGAACAAATTTCATGACGTCAGTGATAATAAACCTGAATCTGAACGCATTGGCTGGGACCCCGCTGTCTGTGGGGCTTATGTTGTCTTTCGTTTTGAATTCTGTCACCAACACCTGGCCCACGCAACTGCAGAAATTTCCAGATATCTGTAGTTTCCTTCCTCCCTGGGTCCTGCTTTCAGTTTACATTAAATCGCAGAAGTGCTCTGCGGCAAACCGAAAGTTGCAGCCGCAAAGACAGGAGGTCTTCCCTCACGCGCTCACAAGGCACAGAGTGAAGCTCCCTCTACACCGTCCCATCACACATCTCCAGGATCTACACAGAGTGAAGCTCCCTCCACACCATCCCATCACACACTACCGGGGTCAGACACAGAGTTACGCTACCTCCACACCGTCCCATCACACACTCCTCGGGTCAGATACAGAGTGAAGCTCCCTCCACACCGTCCCATCACACACTCCCGGGGTCAGACACAGAGTGAGGCTCTCTCCACACTATCCCATCACACACTCCTGGGGTCAGAGACAGAGTGAAGCTCCCTCCACACTGTCCCATCACACACTACCGGGGTCAGACACAGAGTGACGCTCTCTCTACACCATCATATCATTCACTCCAAGGTCAGACACAGAGTGAAGCTCCCTCCACACTGTCCCATTACAAACTCCCTCAGAGTATAGGGGAAATGTAACTGATGCAAAATATGGCCAGGTTTGTGGATGATCTAAAGATAGGTGGACGGTTAGGCTGCGTTGAGGAAGCAGGGAATTTGCTGATGGACTTACACGGATGAGGAGAATGGGCAAGGAAGTGGCAGCTGGAATACAGTGCAGGGAAACATTGATCATGCACTTTTGTGGAAGGAACAAAGCTACAGACTATTTTCCAAAAGAGGAGAAAATTCAAAAACTTGAGTCACAACGGGACTTGGGAGCCATCGTGCAGGATTCCTTAAAGGACAATTTATAGGTTGAGTCAGTGGTGAGGAAGGCAAATGCAATGTTAGCATTCATTTCGAGGGGACTGGAATATAAAAGCACGGATGTAACACTGATGCTCATTCTCTGATCAGACTGCACTTGGAGTATTGTGAGTAGTTTTGAGACCTTATCTGAGAGAAGATGTGGTTCACAAGAATGATTCCAGGAGGAGGGTTTGACAAACTCTGGGCTGGTACTCGCTGGAGTTTAGAAGAATAGAGGGAATATCTCACTGAAACCTATCAAGTACTGAAAGACCTAGATAGAGTGGACATGGAGAGGATATTTCCATTAGTGGGGGAGTCTAGGAATAGAGGGACGTCCATTTAGAACAGAGATAAGGAGGAATTTCTTTAGCCAGAGGGTGATGTTTCTGTGGAAGTCATCAGCATGTAGATAAGTGTGAGGTTCTCCACCTTGGTGGTGAGAACGGGAAGGCAGATTATTATCTAAATGGAGTCAAGTTAGGAAAAGGGGAAGCACAACGAGATCTAGGTGTTCTTGTACATCAGTCACTGAAAGCAAGCATGCAAGTACAGCAGGCAGTGAAGAAAGCTAATGACATACTGGCCTTCATAACAAGGGGAATTGAGTATAGGAACAAAGAGGTCCTTCTGCAGCTGTACAAGGCCCTGGTGAGACCACACCTGGAGTATTGTGTACAGTTTTGGTCTCCAAATTTGAGGAAGGACATTCTTGCTATTGAGGGAGTGCAGCGTAGGTTCACATGGTTAATTCCCGGGATGGCGGGACTGTCATATGTCGAAAGATTGGAGCGACTAGGCTTGTATACTCTGGAATTTAGAAGGCTGAGAGGGGATCTTATTGAAACATATAAGATTATTAAGGGTTTGGACATGCTGGAGGCAGGAAGCATGTTCCCACTGATGGGTGAGTCCAGAGCCAGAGGCCACAGTTTAAGAATAAGGAGTAGGCCATTTAGAACGGAGTTGAGGAAAAACTTTTTCATCCAGAGAGTGGTGGATATATGGAATGCTCTGCCCCAGAAGGCTGTGGAGGCCAAGTCTCTGGATGCTTTCAAGAAAGAGATGGATAGCGCTCTTAAAGATAGCGGAATCAAAGGTAATGGGGATAAGGCAGGAACTGGATACTGATTGTGGATCAACACACATCAAAGTTGCTGGTGAACGCAGCAGGCCAAGCAGCATCTATAGGAAGAGGCGCAGTCGACGTTTCAGGCCGAGACCCTTCGTCAGGACTGATTGTGGATGATCAGCCATGATCAAAGTGAATGGTGGTGCTGGCTCGAAGGGCCGAATGGCCTACTCTTGCACCTATTGTCTATTGTCTATTACCACAAATGGCTATGGAGGCCAAGTAATTGGGTGTAGTCTGTGGTTAGTCAGAGTGCGAAAGGTTACGGGGAGAACTCAGAAGAATGGGGTTGAGAAGGGGTTATAAATCAGCCATGATGGTGCGGACTCGATAGGACAAATAGTTTAAATCTGCTATATATTAAACACCAAACGCAGAAGGACTTAGCAGATGAACTACAGTCAGCTTGAGCAGAAGATTAAAAATCTTTGTTTACGTCTGGTGTACATTGGAACGTAGAGTGAGCTCCTCCGTTCCATCCACCAGAGGCGGAACTTCCCAGTGGTCAACCATTTTAATTCCCAACCTCATTCCCGTTCCAACATGTTGGTTCATGGCCTGTATTCTGCCCACGTTGAGGCCACTCCCAGGCTGGAGGAGCAACACCTCATATTCCTGTAACTCTCCGTTCGGCTAGCGGCTTAATATAGGGGGTGATAGCCGCCGGCCCGACCAAACTTAGAAATCTCCCTTGGGGGGATGCTGCGCAACGCGTCCCCTGTTACAAATCAGTACCACGAAGTAACAAACAGTACACAATATGTGATTAAACGATTGAGCTTTATAACTCTTAATTTGACTATATGGTTAGTCAAGAAAAGGAAAAGGGCCCATTCTCATGAACCAGTCTATTGCGCAAGGTTGGAGCTCACTCTTTAAGCCACTCGTCCACCACCGACCTCCTTCCGAACATCGCTGACCTTCGGACCCTCGCTCCAAGTCCACCCTGTCCGGCCGTCTACCAACTCTCTCCATCCACATCTTCTCTCCTCATCTCTCCCCGGCAAAAGAACCGTGAACTCCCGGCTCCCAGACACGCGAGAAAGAACAACATCCTGCTCATTGGCTAGTATGCTCCATTATCTCTGGTCATAACCCAAACATTGCTGCTACAGAGACACCGTTACCTCAGCAGTGGAACTTTATACTTTATTGTCGCCAAACAATTGGTACTAAAACGTACAATCATCACAGCGATATTTGATTCTGTGCTTCACACTCCCTGGATTACAAATATTAAATATTAAAATATTTAAAATAGTTAAAATCAGTAAATATTAACATTTTAAATTATAAATCATAAGTAGAAAAAAGAAAAATGGAAAGTAAGGTAGTGCAAAAAATCCGAGAGGCAGGTCCGGATATTTGGACAGTACGGCCCAGATCCGGGTCAGGATCCGTTCAGCAGTCTTATCACAGTTGGAAAGAAGCTGTTCCCAAATCTGGCCGTACGAGTCTTCAAGCCCCTGAGCCTTCTCCCGGAGGGAAGAGGGAGGAAAAGTGTGTTGGCTGGGTGGGTCGTGTCCTTGATTATCCCGGCAGCACTGCTCCAACAGCATGTGGTGTAAATTGAGTCCACGGACGGAAGATTGGTTTGTGTGATGTGCTGCGCCATGTTCACGATCTTCTGCAGCTTCTTTCGGTCTTGGACAGGACAACTTCCACACCAGGTTGTGATGCACCCTAGAAGAATGCTTTCTACGGTGCATCTATAAAAATTAGTGAGGGTTTTAGGGGACAGGCCAAATTTCTTTAGTTTTCTCAGGAAGTAAAGGTGCTGGTGGGCCTTCTTGGCAGTGAACTCTGCTTGGTTGGACCAAGTCAGGTCATTTGTGATATTGACCCCGAGGAACTTAAAGCTTTTGACCTGTTCCACTTGCACATCACAGGTAAGCCATGACATTAGCAGTGAAAACTTACAGTGTGTTATATTCCATGTATGTAGCCTCCAACCTGATGGTATTGTGGTAAACCACATATATGTTGTAACTGGGTTACCTGTCTGGACACGCCCCTCTGCTGACTGCCCCTGTGGCTCCTCCCACAGACCCCTGAATAAAGGTGATTTCACCTTGCCCCCCACCTCAGTCCAGGGGCAGACACTCAGCATGGAAGTCATATTGTACAGCGAATAAAAGCCTTTCAGTATTTATCCTACTTCAGTCGTTTGGAGTTATTGAAGGTGCTTCAGGTATGAATATTGATTTCTCCCTCTGGTAGTAGGTTTTTCTTTCCCTCCCCTTTCCCTTGTCTTCTATTTCCCCACTCTGGTCTCTTAGCTCCTCTCACCTGCCTCCTCCTTCCCTTTCTCCCATGGTCCACTCTCCTCTCCTATCAGATTCATTCCTCTCCAGCCCCAACCTTTCCCACCCACCTGGCTTCACCTATCATCTTCTAGCTATCCTCCTTCCCCTCCCCCCACTTCCTCCTCAGTCCCGATGAAGGGTCTCAGCCCGAGTTGTCAACTGTTTGTTCATTTCCAGAGACGCTGCCTGGCCTGCTGAGTTCCTCCAGCATTTTGTGTGTGTTGCTCGGGTTTCCAGCATCTACAGGTTCTTTTTGTCATGTCTATGGATATGCAGCTCAGAGATTTGTTTTCCTGTGGGCATACTCAGCAGTTTTATAGAAGAGTAAATATAACAGGATCAATGAAAGATCAACCAGAGCGCAGAACATCAGACGTGCAAACAGAAATATAGGTAATTAGAGGGGTTCCGAATGATATCGTATGTGTTAACTAGGGGCCGTGCACAATCCTGATTTGATGGAGACAGCCGTGAGAATCACAGAGGAGCACCTGGAGAAACTTCTGAAATGCCTGCTTCACTGCCACTGCTACTGTGCGATCAAGAATCTCCGGAGGGGAAGGCCCCCAAATCCTCAGCTTTGCCTATTGCCTGTTGCCAGGGCCGGGGTCGAAGCGCTCGGCAGAGATGGTGCTCGGTGCTCGGTGTCGGAGAGCTGGTCGGAGGCTCGGAGTTTACGGACAGACTCGGGTCGGACTGTGGTCGGATGCTTCCGGGATGCTGCATCGGCAAGTTGGCGGTGCTGGAGGTTCACCGTCTGCATGAGATGATGGGACTTACGAGAGACTTTGAGACTTTTACCGTGCCCATGGTCTGTTCTTATCAAATTACAGTATTGCTTTGCACTGTTGTAACTATATATTATAATTATGTGGTTTTTGTTAGTTTTTAAGTCAGTTTGTCATGTCTTTCTGTGATATCATTCTGGAAAAACATTGTATCATTTCTTCATTACTAAATGACAATAAAAGAGGACTGTGTGTCCTCATAATCAATATCTAGAAATCTAAATAATGAGAGCATGAAATAACAAAATGAAGATTCTTTAAAGTGAGATCATTGGTTGTGGGAACATTTCAATGATGGGGTAGCTGAACCTGATGGTTGAGGGTTAGTAACTGTTCTTGAATCTGGTGGTGCAAGTCCGGAGGCTCTTGTTCACTGGTTGGGAGGCCCTCGAACAGAAAATCCTACAATAAGTCGTGGATGTGGCCGAGTCCATCAGTCAGGAGAGCCCCATCAGAGACACCCATCACCCAGGCCAGGCTCTCTTTTCGCTGCTATCATCAGGAAGGTGGTACAGGAGCCTCAGGGCTCACACCACCAGATTCAAGAATCGTTATTCCCCATCCATCAGGCTCCTGGACCAGAAGGTAACAGTTATTACCCCTCAGTCAAATGGCTCCTGAACCAGAGGGGATAACTTGACTCAACTTCACCTGCCCCATTATTCAAATGTTCCCACAACCTATGGGCTGATTATCAAGGACTCTTCACCTCATGTTCTCAATATTTATTGCTTATTTATTTATTACTATTATTTTTTTCCTTTAGTATTTGCACAATTTGTTGACCACCCTTTTAGCTGCAGTCTTTCATTGATTCTATTATTGATCTCAGCCTCAGTGGCAAATGAAGTACAATGTTGGAAAGTGTATGGTTATGCACTTTGGCAGAAAAAAATAAATGGGCAGACTATTATTTAAATGGGGAAAGAATTCAAAGTTCTGAGATGCAACGGGACTTGGGAGTCCTCGTACAGGATACCCTTAAAGTTAACCTCCAGGTTGAGTCAGTAGTGAAGAAGGCAAATGCAATGTTGGCATTCATTTCTAGAGGAATAGAGTATAGGAGCAGGGATCCAGTTCTTCTTTCTGTGTATATGGGTGTATTATCATTGCTAACCTGTTACATTTATATCTTTGTGATTAGTGTACTGTATTACTTATTTCTTTAATAAAACTTTATTAGTTCCTAGTAATCACAGACTCCAACACGTGTTCCATTTCTGCTGGTTTGGCAACCCAGTTAAGGGGTACGTAACAATATATACACACTTCTGACTGTTGTGGTCCAGTTCTTCTTCCTTTCCATAGATAATTTCAGGTCAGCAGAACTATGGTGACTGGTTCCAAAGTGCCCCCCAACCCCCACTGGTACCTTGGTCATTTGTCCTGCCACTTTGCCCAGAGTGAGGAAAGACTGTACTTAAATAAAAGCAATTCAGTCCAATAGTCTTTCCTCACTCTCTGTCATGCCTGTACAACTTACAGGACTAGTACAGTTTCGTATACTACATGGCCATTAAACATAGAGTATACAGATCGGAGAACATACACCATGTGTCATACCGACATTTACTATAGACTCCTATTGTTCTCCAATTAAGATGAGAGAGATTGAAGCATCACAGTGAGTGCAGAGGGTGAGCATCACTTGCCTTTGGATTGGTCACTTTCCTCCAGAGAGGGGAGAGCCTGCTGCTGCACCCGGGCCTGGAGATCATTGCCCAGGTTTTTTCTGCATTTTGGATGTGGACTTTGGACCGTAGACTCTTTTTATTCAGATTTATAGTTTATATATTTTGTGTTTTCTCGCCCAGTCTTCTTGGTTCTTTTTCCCAGGGCTGAAATGGCTAGCAAGAGAGGGCACAGTTTTAAGGTGCTTGGAATTAGGTATAAAGGAGATCTCAGGGATAAGTTTTTTTTTATACGCAGAGTGTGGTGAGTGCGTGGAATGGGCTGCTCGCAGTGGTGGTGGAGGCAGAAATAATAGGATCTTTTAAGAGACTCCTGGATGGGTACATGGAGCTTAGATAAATAGAGGACTATGGGTAAAGCCTAGGTAGTTCTAAGGCAGGGACATGTTTGATACAGCTTTGTGGGCCGAAGGGCCTGTATTGTGCTGTATGTTTTCTATGTTTCTACAGGAAGGGGTTTTAGGGTCAATGGGGGCAACAGTACATTGCAATTCATAATAATAAATATCTGTAAATTACAGTCAGAAGTGTGTATATATTGTTACGTACCCCTTAACTGGGTTGCCAAACCAGCAGAAATGGAACACGTGTTGGAGTCTGTGATTACTAGGAACTAATAAAGTTTTATTAAAGAAATAAGTAATACAGTACACTAATCACAAAGATATAAATGTAACAGGTTAGCAATGATAATACACCCATATACACAGAAATAGGGTAATAGGAATCATCCAAGCTCTATTGCAGCCAAGGAGTAAAATGATGAGTCTCAAGTGAAGCAGAGTTCAGTTCAGTTTAGTGCAGTTCGAAGTAATCGCTGTTGTTGTACCATTGGGGGAGGGGGTATAGAGAGAGAGAGAGAGAGAGAGATGCAGTTGGTTTCGGGCAGACCTTTTGATGTCTTCTGATCCTGCTGTGGTCACCGACTGTGACCCCTCCATTCTGGATACGATCGTTCTTCCATGGTGAACCCGGCACCCAGGCAAGGGCAAACACACACCTCAGGTTCCCACCGATCGTACCTTTACACCCTGTGAGCCTCTTGACCGATTCCCGTGAACCGGTCCTCCAAACTCTCACCAACTTGTGGGGGCACACTGCTCTTTCCAGGGTCTCGTGGCGTGTCTCGTGCCTTAGCAAACCTGCTCTTTTTATCCCCCTGCTGGGGTATCACCTGTCCATCAAACTTCAAACAGTTCAGGTTCAAAGCAAGGTTCAGGTTCAGATATCTGTCAATATCTGAATTGTGTTTCTTTCTTGTTAATCTCTCTCTTCTCTCTTATTAGCATTTTGACTGTTTCTCCATTGCCTTCCATTATCTCTCTCATTAGCATCATCTGTCCGGTAGCTCTGCATGCTGTCACACATGACTATATATATATATCCCTTAATGATGGACGCTGCTTTTTGAGACATCGCTCCTTGAAGATGCCCTGGATTCTGGGGAGGCCGGTGCCCATGATGGAGCTGACTGAGGTTACAACTCTCTGCAGCTTATCTTGATCCTGTGCAGTAGGCCCCTCCATACCAGACAGTGGTGCAGCCAGTCAGAATGCTTCTGCCCTTCATCTGTGGGAATCTGCAAGAGTCTTTGGTGACATATCAAATCTACTCAAGTTCTTAATGAAATATACTTGCTGTCACGCCTTCTTTGTAATCGCATCAATATGTGTGGGGCCTGAGACAGATCCTCAGAGATGTTGACATTCAGGAACGTGAAGCTGCTCACCCTAATCCCTCCAGGAGGACTGGTGTCTGTTCCCTTGACTTCCCCTTCCTGAAGTCCATTATCAATTCCTTGGTCTTACTTCCCATGATATTAGGGAAAACCATAAGACATAGAAGCAGAATTAGGCCATTCAGCCCATCAGTCTTTGTCATTCCATCATAAAGAAACATAGAAAACCTACAGCACAATACAAGCCCTTCAGCCAAACAATTTGAAATTACCTAGGGTTACCCATAGCCCTCTATTTTTCTAAGCTCCATGTACCTATGCAGGAGTCTCTTAAAAGACCCTATTGTATCGGCCTCTACCACCGTCACACCCACCACTCTCTGCGTAAAAAACTTACCTCTGATATCTCCTCTGTACCTACTTCCAAGCACCTTAAAACTGTGTCCTTTCATGCTAGCCATTTTAGCCCTGGGAGAAAGCCTCTGACTATCCACATGATCAAAGACCCTCATTACCTTGTACATCTCCATCAGGTCAACTCTCATCCTCTGTCGCTCTAAGGAGAAGAGGCCGAGTTCACTCAACCTATTCTCATAAGGCATGCTCCCCAATCCAGCCAACGTCCTTGTAAATCTCCTCTGCACCCCTTCTATAGTTTCCATGTCCTTCCTGTAGTGAGGTGACCAGAACTGAGCACAGTACTCCAAGTGGGATGTGACCAGGGTCCTATATAACTGCAACATTACCTCTCGGCTAATTTATTATCCTTCTCAATCACATTCTCCTACCTTCTCCCTGTAAACTTGTTGCCATTAGATTATGAGAACACTCAGTCCTCTTCTACTGTCATTTAGAAATGCATACATGCATTAAGAAATGATACAATTACTAATCAAGAATCTATCAACCTCTGCTTTAACTATACCCAATGACTTGGCCTCCACAGCCATCTATGGCAATGAATTCCACAGATTCACTACACTTGGCTAAAGGAATTCCTCCACAACTCTCTTCTAAATGCACGTTGCTCCATCCTGAGGTCCTAGACTCCCTCACTACAGGAAACATCCTCTCCCAATCCACCCCATCTGGGCCCTTCAACATTCAAAAGGTTTCACTGAGATCCCCCTCGTTCTAAATTCCAGTGAGTACAGACCCAGAGCTATCAAATGCTTCTCATACATTTAACCTTTTCAGTCCCAGGATAATTTTCGTAAACATCCTCTGGATCCTCTAATGCCATAGTGTCTTTTCTGAGATAAGGGGCTCTGCTCAGAACACCGTGTGGCAAAACCAGTGCCTTATAGAGCCTCAGCACCACAGCATCAATGTCCTAGTCCTCCAAGATTAATGCGAACATCGCAGTTGCCTTCCTCACCACTGACTCAACCTGCAAATTAACCGTTACTTTTATACTTCATTGTCGCCAAACAATTGGTACTAGAACATACAATCATCACGGCGATATTCGATTCTGCGCTTCCCACTCCCTGGATTACAAATATTAAATATTAAAAATAGTTGAAATCAGTAAATATTAAAAATTTTAATTATAAATCACAAATAGAAAGTAGAAAAATGGGAAGTAAGGTAGTGCAAAAAAACCGAGAGGCAGGTCCGGATTTGGAGGGTACGGCCCAGATCCAGGTCAGGATCCGTTCAGCAGTCTTATCGCAGTTGGACAGAAGCTGTTCCCAAACCTGGCCGTATGAGTCTTCAAGCTCCCGAATCTTCTCCCGGAGGGAAGAGGGACGAAAAGTGTGTTGGCTGGGTGGGTCGTGTCCTTGATTATCCTGGCAGCACTGCTCCGACAGCGTGCGGTGTAAAGTGAGTCCACAGACGGAAGATTGGTTTGTGTGATGTGCTGCGCAGTGTTCACCATCTTCTGCAGCTTCTTTCAGTCTTGGACACTTCCATACCAGGTTGTGATGCACCCTAGACGAAAGCTTTCTCCGGTGCATCTATAAAAATTAGTGAAGGTTTTAGGGGACAGGCCAAATTTCTTTAGTTTTCTCAGGAAGTAAAGGTGCTGGTGGGCCTTCTTTGCAGTGAACTCTGCTTGGTTGGACCAAGTCAGGTCATTTGTGATATTAACCCCGAGGAACTTAAAGTTTTTGACCTGATTCATTTGTGCACCACCGATGTAAATGGGGTCGTGCGGTCCGCTACTCCTTCTGAAGTCAACAACCAATTCCTTCGTCTTGCTGACGTTGAGGGATAGGTTATTGTCTTCGCACCATGCCACCAGGTTCTTAATTTCCTCTCTGTACTCAAACGCATCATTACCCGAGATATGGCCTACAATTGTGGTGTCATCAGCAAACTTATATATTGAGTTTGTTGGAAACTTGGCTACACAATCATGGGTGTACAGAGAGTACAGCAGGGGGCTGAGTACACAGCCTTGTGGTGTACCGGTGTTCAGAGTGGTTGTAGAGGAGAGCTTGTCTCCAATTTTTACAGCCTGGGTCCTGTCTGTGAGGAAGTTGAAGATCCAGCTGCAGATCTGAGTGCTAAGGCCCAGGTTCCGGAGCTTAGATATCAGTTTAGTTGGAATGATGATATTAAAGGCAGAGCGGTAGTCAATGAAAAGGAGCCTTATGTATTTGTCTTTATTCTCCAGGTGTTCTAAGGAGGAATGTAGGGCCAGAGAGATGGCATCTGCCGTTGACCTGTTGCTCCAGTAGGCGAATTGCAAGGCGTCGAGGTTGACCGGTAGGCTGTGGTTGATGTGCGCCATAACCAATCTCTCGAAGCACTTCACAGCAATTGATGTCAGAGCCACAGATCGATAGTCATTCAGGCAAGCCACCTTGTTCTTCTTCGGCACTGGGATTATCGTTGCCTTCTTAAAACACGAGGGGATCTTAGCCTGAAGCAAGGAGCAGTTGAAGATGTCAGCAAACACTCCAGCCAGCTCCCTTGCTTCTCCGTTAGAGAACCATATATGAGGACGCCCAAGTCCCTTTGCACTTCTGCTTTCTGAATTTTCTCCCCATTTAAAAAATAGTCTATTCCTTCTCCCAAAATACATGTCCACACACTCCCTACACTACATTCCATCAGCCAGTTCTTTGCCCATTCTCCTAATATGCGTAAGTCCTTCTGCTGCCTCTCTGGCCTTCAACTAACTTCATGTTGTCCGCAAACTTGTCACAACACCCATGCTTTGCATAGGTAACAGTTCCCCTGTAACCTAGCAGAGTGTGTGATGGGAGGGTGTGGAGGGAGCTTCACTCTGTGTCTGACACCGGCAGTGTGTGATGGGACAGTGTGAAGGGAGATTCACTGTGTCTGACTCCAGGTGTGTGTGTCATAGGATGGTATGGAGGGAGCTTCACTCTCTCTGACTCTTGGAGTATGTGATGGGACAGTGTAGAGGGAGCTTCACTCTGTGTCGGACCCAGGGAGTGTGTGATGGGATGGTGTGGAGGGAGATTCACTCTGTCTGACTCCAGGTGTGTATGTGATGGGACGGTGTGGAGGGAACTTCACTCTGTGTAGATCCTGGAGATGTGTGATGGGACGGTGTGGAGGGAGCTTCACTCTGTCTGACTCTGGGAGTGTGTGATGGGACAGTGTAGAGGGAGCTTCACTCTGTGTCTGACCCCGGGAGTGAACGATGGGACAATGTGGAGGAAGATTCACTCTGTCTGACTCCAGGTGTGTGTGTGATGGGACGGTGTGGAGGGAGCTTCACTCTGTGTAGATCCTGGAGATGTGTGATGGGACGGTGTGGAGGGAGCTTCACTCTCTCTGACTCTTGGAGTATGTGATGGGACAGTGTAGAGGGAGCTTCACTCTGTGTCGGACCCAGGGAGTGTGTGATGGGATGGTGTGGAGGGAGATTCACTCTGTCTGACTCCAGGTGTGTATGTGATGGGACGGTGTGGAGGGAACTTCACTCTGTGTAGATCCTGGAGATGTGTGATGGGACGGTGTGGAGGGAGCTTCACTCTGTCTGACTCTGGGAGTGTGTGATGGGACAGTGTAGAGGGAGCTTCACTCTGTGTCTGACCTCGGGAGTGAACGATGGGACAATGTGGAGGAAGATTCACTCTGTCTGACTCCAGGTGTGTGTGTGATGGGACGGTGTGGAGGGAGCTTCACTCTGTGTAGATCCTGGAGATGTGTGATGGGACGGTGTGGAGGGAGCTTCACTCTGTCTGACTCTGGGAGTGTGTGATGGGACAGTGTAGAGGGAGCTTCACTCTGTGTCTGACCCCGGGAGTGAACGATGGGACAATGTGGAGGAAGATTCACTCTGTCTGACTCCAGGTGTGTGTGTGATGGGACGGTGTGGAGGGAGCTTCACTCTGTGTAGATCCTGGAGGGTTGGGGATAGGTTATTGTCTTCGCACCATGCCACCAGGTTCTTAATTTCCTCTCTGTACTCAAACTCATCATTACCCGAGATATGGCCTACAATTGTGGTGTCATCAGCAAACTTATATATGCAGTTTGTTGGAAACTTGGCTACACAATCATGGGTGTACAGAGAGTACAGCAGGGGGCTGAGTACTCAGCTTTGTGGGGCTCCGGTGTTCAGAGTGATTGTAGAGGAGAGCTTGTCCCCTATTTTTACAGCCTGGGTCCTGTCTGTGAGGAAGTTGAAGATCCAGCTGCAGATCTGAGTGCTAAGGCCCAGGTTCTGGAGCTTAGGTATCAGTTTATTTGGAATGATGATATTAAAGGCAGAGCTGTAGTCAATGAAAAGGAGCCTTATGTATGTGTCTTTATTCTCCAGGTGTTCTAAGGAGGAATGTAGGGCCAGAGAGATTGCATCTGCCGTTGACCTGTTGCTCCAGTAGGCGAATTGCAAGGCGTCGAGGTTGACCGGTAGGCTGTGGTTGATGTGCGCCATAACCAATCGCTCGAAGCACTTCATAGCAATTGATGTCAGAGCCACAGGTCGATATTCATTCAGGCATGCTACCTTGCTCTTCTTCGGCACTGGGATTATCGTTGCCTTCTTAAAACACGAGGGGATCTTAGACTGAAGCAAGGAGCAGCTGAAGATGTCAGCAAACACTCCAGCCAGCTCACTTGCTTCTCCGTTAGAGAACCATATATGAGGACGCCCAAGTCCCTTTGCACTTCTGCTTTCTGAATTTTCTCCCCATTTAAAAAATAGTCTATTCCTTCTCCCAAAGTGCATGTCCACACACTCCCTACACTACATTCCATCTGCCAGTTCTTTGCCCATTCTGCTAATATGCGTAAGTCCTTCTGCTGCCTCCCTGGCCTTCAACTAACTTCATATTGTCCGCATACTTCTCACAACACCCATGCTTTGCATAGGTAACTGTTCCCCTGTAACCTAGCAGAGTGTGTGATGGGACGGTGTGGAGGGAGATTCACAGTGTCTGACTCCAGGTGTGTGTATCATAGGATGGTGTGGAGGGAGCTTCACTCCCTCTGACTCTTGGAGTATGTGATGGTACAGTGTAGAGGGAGCTTCACTCTGTGTCGGACACAGGGAGTGTGTGATGGGATGGTGTGGAGGGAGATTCACTCTGTCTGACTCCAGGTGTGTATGTGATGGGACGGTGTGGAGGGAACTTCACTCTGTGTAGATCCTGGAGATGTGTGATGGGACGGTGTGGAGGGAGCTTCACTCCGTGCCTTGTGAGCGCGTGAGGGAAGACCTCCTGTCTTTGCGGCTGCAACTTTCGCTTTGCCCAAAAGCACTTCTGTGATTTAATGTAAACCGAAACAGGCTCCAGGGAGGAAGGAAACTACAGACATCCGGAAACCTCGGGCTGACAGACAAACCGGACATTCCTGCAGTTACGTGGGTCAGGTGTTGGTGACAGAATTCAAAACGAAAGACAACATAAGCCCCACAGACAGGGGGGTCCCAGCCAATACGTTCAGATTCAGGTTTATTATCACTGACGTCGTGAAATTTGTCCTTTTGCAGCTGCAGCACAGTGCAGGACATAAAATATATTATAAATTATAACATATCTCAAAAATAGCAAGGTCGTGTTCACGAGCTCAGGATTCAGCTGGTTGAGCAGAGAAGCTGTTTCTGAATCAGTGAGTGTGGGTCTCCACACCCCTATCCCTGCTCCTGGATGGTGGTAATGAGAAGAGCCCATGTCTCGGTTCGTGGGGGTCCTTAATGATAGATGTCACATTCTTGAAGCATTATCTATTGAAGATGTCCTCCCAGCTGAGAGTCTGGACCACAGCCTGAGATATCTCATCCTTTTGCTGAGATCCCTCACACGCGAGCCAAGATACCTCCTGGCCGAGTTCTCTCAACTCTGGGGGGAGGTCCATCAAATCCTGGGGAGTGTCACTCGTCACTGTGACACTCCCGACCTGCGACACTCCCTCTTGACCACACTCTTTCCTCTCTGCTTTCACTTTCCAGTTTTCATCCCCAGCGCTGACACCCCCTGACATCAGCAATGGGAACCCATTCCCCTCAGTTTTGCTTCTAACTCAAGCCCCACCAGGGGTTTTCCAGCCTCGCCCCCCCAACTCTCAGATAAAAGCCCTGTGGGGAGATGGAGAGGCTCAGAGTGAGGAGAGTGTTGACAGAGGACAACACCGGCCCGACTTTGAGCACTCACCTCTCAGCACCCGACACCGAGCTCCCTCGCAGCCTGAACCCACCGTCACTGCCCGCTGCCCGCCACTCGGCCCTCCTCTGCGTCCTCTCAACCTCCTGCCCGTCCGTGATGAAGGCCAGTGTGACTGCCGCCCTGCTGACCGCTGTGGTCGCTCTGCTGGACTGTGCTCCAGTCACAGCCACGATGCCGGGAAACCCGGACCGCTCGAGCTGTGACTTATCCCTCTTCCGGAGCATTCCCTCAGACATCATCAACATCATCTGGAACGCACAGTGGCGCTACGTAAGTAAGGGTGAACGAGCAGCCCGATCGCCGTCCCCTGCAGTCTGACCCTCCCTCTCTCCTCCGACTGACTCAGTCCCTGGGGACTGACTCTCCTTCCTCCGACTGACTGTCTCCCGGCGTTCCTTCATCCCACTGACTCTCTCCCCCAACCAGCTGACTCTCCAGTGCCCCACGTCTGATCCTCCATCTCGTTCAGCCTGAGCCAGCCTCCCTCCTCGACTGACTCTGTGCGGGAAGCTGCTGTCACTGCCCTTGGAGCACCCTGTCCCTTGGCCGCCCAGCTCTCGGAAGGGTATCGTTGAGCTGGCGAAGGCGTGGGAACGATTCACTGAGGCTGGGCAGACCCAGTGAATCGTTTCCCTGAAACAAAGTGGACTGAGGGGGCACCCTTGAGGAGGGCTGTAAAATTAGGGGAGGTGTAGATTACAGGGATGGTCACAGGCATCTCCCCAGGGTAAGGATGTAGGTTGAAGGTAAGAGGGGAGAGATACAAACGAGGCTCGAGTGCAGATCTTTCACCAGGAGGGTGAGCAGAGGGTGGGGGTGGGTGCGGAAGGAGGTGCCAGAGGATGTGGTTGAGACAGGAACTTACAGAACATTTAAAGGTTTCTTGGACAGGTACGAGGACCAGAAATGTTTACAGGAATTTGGGCCAAGTTTGGGCAGATGGGACTGGTTTGCACCCTGGTCCCAGAGGGAGGAATTTCGTTCAGTTGTATACGAGTACGGTTGAGTGACAATAAACAAACTTGAACTTGTGATTGGCAGCTGGGTCAGCATGGCGGAGATGGGCCAAAGTGCCTGTTTCCCTGCTGTATACCTCTGTACAACACTGTCCCTGACCTGAATCACCCCACCCGACCCTCCACCCACGTCAGCAGGTCCTTCCAGAGGGGACGCCAACCTCCCTGCTCTCGAGGAATGGCTGCTACCGAGACCAGCACTGACCCGCCTTTTCTTCCTTCCACAGGACCACATCCACTCCCGATCCGGCTCCAGTTCCCACTCCCGATCCGGATCCCGCTCCAGTTCCAGTCCACTCCTGGCCTCGATGGACGAGTTGCGGACCCTGAGTGTGAGTGATGTCTCTATGTCTATTCTCCTCAGCCCCTTGTCTCCCTACCCCCTCAATCACCTCGTCTGTCCTCAGCCCCTTGTGTCCCTGCCCCCTCCACCATCCCATCCCTCCTCAGCCCCTTATCTCCCCACCCACTCAATCATCTCCTCCATCACCTCATCTGTCCTCAGCCCCTTGTCTCCCTCTCCTTCAATCACCTCCTCCATTACCTCATCGCTCCTCAGCCCTTTGTCTTCTTCCCCTGCAATCATCTCCTCCCTCCTCAGCCTCTTGTATCCCTCCCTCATTCACCTCTTCCGACCCTCAGTCTCCTCCTCCCTCCTCACACACCACCATCCCTCAATAACGTTCTCTCCCCTCAATCACCACCTTGCTCAATCACCTCCTCTGTCCCTCATTCAACTCCCTCTCCCTCTTTTCATCTCTCATCTCTCCTCGAGTACACTCAATCCTCTTACCCTCAAACCTCCTCATCCTCTTTCTCCACACTGACCTCCTAATCTCCTCGTTCCCCTTCATCCTCACCTCCTTCCTCAACCCTCCACACTGCCTCTTGACATTCTAACCTCTTCCCTCCGTCCTTACCCCTCATCCCCAGTGGCAGCCCCTCACTGACCCTCACTTTCTACCGCACCCCTCAGCACTCCTACCTTATCTCCCTCACTCTTGCCTCCGTCTGTCAGCCTCATATCGTGTCCTTCACCTCCCTGTCTCCCATCCTTACACTCCCACCCACTCACTTCTACTCCATCCCTACCAACCCTCCCCACCCCCAGCTCTCACTTCCTCCGCACACCCACCCACCCTCTCACCCGCTCCCTAAAGGAGTGTCCACCTTGGATCCCCCGTCCCACCAGCTCCCTCATGAGGGCCGTTTACTGAGGGACGTGCTCCCTCCACTGGCCCGGGCCTCACCTCTCCATCTGTACCTCCAGGTGCCGGAGAGGAGGGTCCTGGTCCGGGCGGAGTGTGAGCTCTTCTCCGCGGTTCTGAGCAGCAGGACGGAGGGAATCCTCGGATCAGCCGGCAGGAAGGTCTGCGAGACGCTGCACTTCGTTGCAGGAAGACTGACGCAGTGTGTGAGTACAGGCAACGGGCAACTGTAGTGTGTGTGACTACAAGCGAGCGGTGACTGTAGTGTGAGAGTACAGGCGACGAGTGATTGTAGTGTCGGAGTACAATGTGTGAGTTAACACATACATGCGAGGGGCATCTTCATCCATACAACACGCTGTATGTGGACACGTGAGTGGTTTGAGAGAGAGTGTGGCCGTGTTCGTGGTGTGGTGATTCAGGCATTTCCGTTCCCCTGAACGTGTTCGAGTGTCCGTGTTTGCCACTCGTGACTGTGTGGCGTGCTTACATATTTGTGCTGATTCCGTGTGTACGAGCCCCCGTCTTCCGTCTGTACAGTCCTTCACCTTCACCTCCTCCCTCTCTCGTCGATTCACTCCTTCCTTCCTTCACTCCCTGTTCTCCGCCGGCCCACATTCCCTCCTCCTGTCCTTCATACCCCCTCCTCCCTCATTCCATCCCCTTTCTCATTCCTCCCACCCCTCTTTCATTCCCTCCCTCCCATCTCTCATTCCTCCCTCCCCTCCCTCATTCCCTCCCCTTTCTCATTCCTCCCTCCCCTCTCTCATTCCCTCCCTCTCATCTCTCATTCCTTCTCCCCTCCCGCATTGCCTTTACTTTCTCATTCTCCCTCCCTTCCCTCATTCTCTCCCCGTCACCCAGCCACCCCTGTCTGGGGTTTTATATTTCTGTGCGGTTCCCTCTCGCTCGTCCCACCAAACATTCCTTGTATCCACACCGGTCATCTACAGCCGTTAATCCAGTGAACCTTCACTGAACGGCTTCCGGTGCTTGGGGAGAGATACGGTCCCGTCCTCCTCCCCGCCACTGTGGTCGATTGCTCCACATCCCAGAGATGACCCCCCCACCCCACACACACCCTGATGGGTTCTCGCCGACTCTCTGTTGAAGTGAAGCAGGGTCTCCTGGTGTCGAACCCAAACTCCCCTCGACGGACCTTTCCCAGGTCCCATCTGTTGCTGCTGACCCCGTGTTTCCCGTGTACCGGGAGCCTGGGTAGCCGACACGTCACAGTCACCACTCAGAGACCGTCCCTCCGGCTTTCCTCCGACCTCCCTCCTCCTGTCCCTCCTGCTTCCCTCCGACCTCCCTCAATCTCCTTTATTTACTCTCTCCCCATCACGCCCCGTTCCCTTGCTCTCCCTGCCTTTCCCCTCCCTCCCACTCAACTCTCCCTCCCCATTCGCTCTCCCCCTCACTCTCCATCCTCCTTCCCCCCTCTCTCCACTCCCACTCACTCTCCCTCCCGTCTGCCTGTCCAGGTTACAGAGGAAGATGTCCGCGACGATCGATTCTCCCCGCTTCTCTCCTTCTTGCTACAGAGACTGAAGGATGATTTACAAACGGTAATTTTGCCCTCTCACCCCCTCCCCCTGGGGATGCTGATGCAGGTGACTGGTGAGTGTGCGGAGAAGGGGGAAGGATCCCCCCTTCCACTAGGTGATGTGTAATTGTGGAGTGTGACCGATCCCGGAGCAGGATGGGTCACTGACTGGAGACGGACTGTGTGACATCTTCCTGCACTACAGACCAGCAGATCCCACAGAGACCAGGCACACCAGCAGATTCCCACAGAGACCAGACCAACAAATCCCAGAGACCAGACCAGCAGGTCCCACAGAGTCTCGGCACACCAGCTGATAATACACAGACCAGACCAGACTAACAGTACCCACAGAGACCAGGACAGCCAACAGATCCCGCCGTGACCATACCACACCTGAGCAGAGTACCCAGGGCGAAGCGGCAGAGACTACTTCCACTCACAACTCTTCTCTCATCTGGGGCTGTGGGACCTGTTACCCCCACCCAGACAGTAGACGGTGGGTGATGGGCTGGGCTTCATTTCGACCCTTTGGAGGGTGGGAACTCCCTCAGCCCGGATTCTGAGAAATGACCTCTGGCCTCGGCGCAGGGAGTTCAAATCAGCAAAGCTCTGGCGGGACGGGGAGCTGGGAAACTTCGAGCCCAGATCAACAGCAGAATGACCCATCCCAAGAGAGTGAAGAGCAGTGACAGAGCCCGGCAGGGTGAGGGGATGTAACACAGCCCGGCAGGGTGAGGGGCAGTGACAGAGCCCGGCAAGGCGAGGGGTGGTGACACAGCCCGGCAGGGTGAGGGGCAGTGACAGAGCCCGGCAGGGTGAGGGGAGGTGACACAGCCCAGCAGGGAGAGGGGCGAGGACACAGCCCGGTAGGGCGAGGGGTAGTGACAGAGTCTGGCAGGGTGAGGGGCAGTGACAGAGCCCGGCAGGGCGAGGGGCAGTGACAGAGTCCGGCAGTGCGAGGGGATGTGACCGAGCCCGGCAGGGCGAGGGGCAGTGACAGAGTCCGGCAGTGCGAGGGGATGTGACAGAGCCCGGCAGGGCGAGGGGCAGTGACAGAGTCCGGCAGTGCGAGGGGATGTGACAGAGCCCGGCAGGGCGAGGGGCGGTGACACAGCCCGGCAGGGCGAAGGGATGTGACACAGCCCGGCAGGGCGAGGGGCAGTGACAGAGTCCGGCAGTGCGAGGGGCAGTGACAGAGCCCGGCAGGGTGTACCGAAGCTGCCCCCACACTGTGATGAAGCCCCCTGTGCTCCCAGCGTTGAGGGTGGGAAGTGGTTTTCGGGAGGGAAACGGGGGGCGATGTCATGAGGCGCAATCACCAACACATTTCCCCCTCTCTCCGTGCAGGGACACTCCGGGACTCACGCCGGCAAAGTCTACGCTCACCTCCTGCAACTGGTGAATGAACACCTGCCGTGTGTGGCCAAGGGCACTTCGTGTTAGTGACGCTGTCACCGAGGCTCCCGTTCCCGTTCTCCCGCGGCCTGGTCTTCACAGGAACCCTTGTCATCCGCTGGTCTTCATGATCTTCAGCGTCACGTTCCTCTCTTCACTAAACCTTGACCTGCCTTGTTTATTTATTTGAGAGTATTTATTAAGTTTTAGTATTTAAGTAATTTATTTGATAATTTTGCCTTGCTACTCTGTGACAGCAAGCTTATTTATTTAATTATGGGAGCGTAATACATTTAATATTTAAAAGCTTTGTTCATGTATCGTAATGTTGTTAATTTAATGTCAGATTGGGAAGGAGGGAGGGAAGTTAAAGTGGGTAGTCCGCGCCTGTGTCTGCTTAATCCGGTACCATCGCAGTTCCTCACCTGCCCCGACAGACTCTCGGCCCTCCCCCCTCAGGGTCTGATCTGGGTCTCTGCTGGAGACGGAGAGGAGACGCGCTCCACGCCTGCCGCTGAGAACTTTCAACTCACTCTCTGGACTTTTCTTCAGGACTCAGTCCTCCTCACATCGGCTGTGGCGAGTCCACCCAGGCGCCGCAGTTCCCGCTGGTCGCCAGCAAGAGCCCCTTCCGCGCACCGCCCACCCGAGTCGTGCGTGCAAGCGTGGAGAGTGAGTCTGCCCCCTCCCCACCCACTCCTGCTGACCTCCAGCTCTTCTCCCGCACCATCCTCCCCTCCCCATCACCACGTCCTCTGTTCTCAGAACAACCCCCGGTTCTCCACAACAACACCAAAAGTGGAGGAACTCAGCGGGCCGGGCGGAAACGAATGAGCAGTCGACGTTTCGGGCCGAGTTCTTTCCTCAGGACCCCGCTGCCCAGCCTGGTTCCCCAGTCTCCCGGGCCCAGACTCGTTCCAGCAAATCTCTCCGCCATCCCCCCAGCAGCCGCAGTTTCCCCGGAGTGCAGCGTCCAGAACCGGACTCGACCCCCTACCCCCACCCCCATCTGTGACCCAACCACCGCATCCGGAAGATTTTCAGTTGCTTCTCGGCTCCCGTTCCTCGGTCTGCACAGTCCCACATCCGTCTGCTCTTTCACCTTCTCCGGCTGTCCTGCACTCAACTCAGAGACCCCTCGCCAAGTGCGTTGGCATCCAGATCCCCGCCCCACCCTGGCACTCTTAAAGGGACAGGCACCCCAGGAGCGGCACTCACAGGCAGCCGGGGAAAGCCGGGACGTCTTTAGGTGGACGCGACTCTGCGATGGGAAGTTGATGTTTGTTAATTTATGAATAAATGGCGTGACCGGAATCTGTGTGTTGTCTGTTAATCACTGCAGCAGCGCACCGACCGGCAATATCACACAGAAAACAGGGACACAGTGAGAGTCTCACCATGGGGGACGGGCGCTTCACACCACGGGAGGGGCGGTCACGGAACTCCACACTACGGGAGGGATAATCCACACTCCAGGAAGGGTATAACTAATATAACTGATGAACAGGCCTCAACTGTTTCTGAGGGAGCTACACACTCCGGGAGGGGCTGTGAGGGAGCTCCAAAATGTGGAAGGAGCACTGAGGTAGTTAAACACAGAGGGGCAGTCAGGGAGGGAGCAGTATTATACAGCAAAGACCCATCACACCGGTATTACACAGTGACAGACCCGTCCCCACCGGTACCGTACCCCAGTGTTACACAGTGACAGACCCGTCCCCACCGGTACCGTACCCCGGTGTTGTAGAAACACAGAAACGTAGAAAATAGGTGCAAGAGTAGGCCATTCGGCCCTTCGAGCCTGCACCGCCATTCAGTATGATCATGGCTAATCATCCAACTCAGAACTCTGTCGCTGCCTTCTCTCCATACCCGCTGATCTCTTTAGTCACAAGGGTGATCTCCAACTCCCTCTTAAATATAACTAATGAACAGGCCTCAACTGTTTCCTGTGGCAGAGAATTCTGCAGATTTATCACTCTCTGTGTGAAGTTTTTCCTCATCTCAGTCCTAAAAGGCTTCCCCTTTATCCTTAAACTGTGACCCCTCGTTCTGGACTTCCCCAACATCGGGAACAATCTTCCTGCATCTAGCCTGTCCAATCCCTTTAGAATTTTATATGTTTCAATAAGATTCCCTCTCAATCTTCTAAATTCCAGCGAGTATCAGCCTAGTCAATCCAGTCTTTCTTCATATGAAAGTCCTGCCATCCCAGGAATCAATCTGGTGAACCTTCTTTGTACTCCCTCTATGGTCAGAATGTATTTCCTCAGATTAGGGGACCAAAACTGCACACAATACTCCGGGTGTGGTCTCACCAAGGCCTTGTACAACTGCAGTAGTACCTCCCTGCTCCTGTACTCGAATCCTCTTGCTATAAATGCCAGCATACCATTCGCCTTTTTCACCGCCTGCTGTACCTGCATGCCCACTTTCAATGACTGGTGTACAATGACAATCTCATTGCACTTCCCCTTTTCCTAATCAGCCACCATGCAGATAATAATCTGTTTTCCTGTTTTTACCAGCAAACTGGATAACCTCACATTTATCCACATTAAATTGCATCTGCCATGAATCTGCCCACTCACCTAACCTACCCAAGTCACCCCGCATCCTCCTCACAGCTAACACTGCCGCCCAGCTTCGTGTCATCCACAAACTTGGAGATGCTGCATTTAACTCCCTCGTCTAAATCATTAATATATATTGTAAACAACTGGAGTCCCAGTACTGAGCCTTGCGGTACCCCACTAGTCACTGCCTGACATTCTGAAAAGGTCCCGTTTATTCCCACTCTTTGCTTCCTGTCTGCCAACCAATTCTCTATCCACATCAATACCATACCCCCAATACCATGTGTTTTAAGTTTGCACACTGATCTCCTGAGTGGGACCTTGTCAAAAGCCTTTTGAAAATCCAAATATACCACATCCACTGGTTCTCCCCTATCCACTCTACTAGTTACATCCTCAAAAAATTCTATAAGATTCGTCAGAAATGATTTTCATTTCACAAATCCATGCTGACTTTGTCCGATGATTTCACCGCTTTCCAAATGTGCTGTTATCACATCTTTGATAACTGACTCCAACATTTTCCCCACCACTGATGTCAGGCTAACCAGTCTATAATTCCCCAGTTTCTCTCTCCCTCCTTTTTTAAAAAGCGGGGTTACATTAGCCACCCTCCAATCCTCAGGACCTAATCCAGAATCTAAAGAGTTTTGAAAAATTATCACTAATGCATCCATTATTTCTTGGGCTACTTCCTCAAGCACTCTGGGATACAGACCATCTGGCCCAAGGGATTTATCTGCCTTTAATCCCTTCAATTTACCTAACATCACTTCCCTACTAACATGTATTTCCCTCAGTTCCTCCATCTCACTAGACCCTCAGTCCCCTACTATTTCCGGAAGATTATTTATGTCCTCCTTAGTGAAGACAGAACCAAAGTAGTTATTCAATTGGTCTGCCATGTCCTTGCTCCCCATGATCAATTCACCCTTTCTGACTGTAAGGGACCAATATTTGTCTTAACCAATATTTTTCTTTTCACATATTTATAAAAGCTCTTACAGTCAGTTTTTATGTTTCCTACCAGATTTCTCTCATAATCTTTATTTCCTTTGCTTTTTCTGGCTAATTTGTATGTTTCTTCTTTGGAATTTGGAATCCCTAATTTCCCTCGTCAGCCACGGGTGCACTACCTTCCCTGGTTTATTCTTTTGCCAAACTGGGATGAACAATTGTTGTAGTTCATCCATGCGATCTTTAAATGCTTGCCATTTCATATCCACCGTCAACCCTTTAAGTATCATTTGCCAGTCTATCTTAGCTAATTCACGTCTCATACCTTCAAAGTTACCCTTCTTTAAGTTCAGAAGCTTTGTTTCTGAATTAAATATGTCACTCTGCATCTTAATGAAGAATTCCACCATATTATGGTCACTCTTACCCAAGGGGCCTCTCACGCCAAGATTGCTAATTAACCCTTCCTCATTGCTCAATACCCACTCTAGAATGGCCTGCTCTCTAGTTGGTTCCTCGACATGTTGGTTCAGAAAACCATCCCGCATACATTCCAAGAAATCCTCTTCCTCAACACCCTTACCAATTTGGTTCACCCAATCTATATGTAGATTGAAGTCACCCATTATCACTGCTGTTCCTTTATTGCACACATTTCTAATTTCCTGTTTAACGCCATCCCCAACCTCACTACGACTGTAAGGTGGCCTGTACACAACTCCCACCAGCATTTCTGCCCCTCTGTGTTATGCAGCTCTACCCATATCGATTCCACATCCTCCCGGCTAATGTCCTTCCTTTCTATTGTGTTAATCTCCTCTCTAACCAGCAACGCCACCCCACCTCCTTTTCTTTCCTGTCTATCCCTCCTGAATATTGAATATTCCTGGATGTTGAGCTCCCATCCTTGGTCACCCTGGAGCCGTGTCTCTGTGATCCCAACTATATCATATTCATTAATAACTATCTGCACATTTAATTCATCCACCTTGTTACGAATGCTCCTTGCATTGACACACAAAGCCTTCAGGCTTGTTTTTACAACACTCTTAGCCCTTATACAATTATGTTGAAAAGTGGCCTTTTGATTTTTGCCCTGGATTTGCTGGCCTGCCTCTTTTACTTTTCACCTTACTACATTTTGCCTCTACCCTCATTTTACACCCCTCTGTCTCTCTGCACTTGTTCCCATCCCCCTGCCACATTAGTTTAAATCCTCCTGAACAACAGTAACAAACGTTCCCCCTCAGACATTGGTTCCAGTCCAGCCCAGGTGCAGACCGTCCTGTATGTACTGATCCCAGCTCCTCCAGAACTGGTTCCAATGCCCCAGAAATTTGAATCCCTCCCCTTGCACCATTTTTCAAGCCACGTAATCATCTGAAATATCCTCCTATTTCTACTCTGACTCGCACGTGGCACTGGAAGTAATCCAGAGATTATTACCTTTGTGTCCCTACTTTTTAGTTTATCACCTAACTCCCTAAATTCACCTTGTAGGACCTCATCCCATATTTTACCCATATCATTGGTACCTATGTGCACCACGACCACTGGCTGTTCACCCTCCCAGTCCAGAATGTTCTGCAGCCGCTCAGAGACATCCTTGACCCTTGCACCAGGGAGGCAACATACCCTCCTGGAGTCTCGTTTGCGGCCGCAGAAACGCCTATCTGTTCCCCTTACAATCGAATCCCCTATCACTATAACTCTCCCACTCCTTTTCCTTCCCTCCTGTGCCGCAGAGCCACCCATGGTGCCATGAACTCGGCTGCTGCTGCCTCCCCTGATGAGAAATCTCCCCCTACAGTATCCAAAACAGTCTATCTGTTTAGGAGGGAGACGACCTCAGGGGACTCCTGCACTACCTGCCTACTGCTACGCTGTCTAGCGGCCACCCATTCCCTTTCTGCCTGTGTAGCCTTCACCTGCGGTGTGGCCAACTCACTGAACGTGCTAGTCATGACTTTCTCAGCATCGCGGATACTCCAGTATGAATCCAATCGCAGCTCCAGCCGCTCAATGCGGTCTGCCAGAAGCTGCAGCTGGACACATAGTCGTCAGGGACACTGGAAGTATCCCTGATTTCCCACATGCTGCATGATGAACAAACCACGGGGCCGATCTCAGCTGTCATGACCGACCCAATACGTTGCCTCAACTTTTTCAACGCTCGGTGCTCACCCGGCTGACGTCACGCGTCTGCGCACTGGTGCCTCGGAGTTGTTAAAACAATTATTGCTGCTGCCCAGCTCACTTAATAATCTACAGCCTCGCCACCTTCCTTGCTTCAAATAAAATACCGTTGCAGACCGTTCTCCTATTAAAGGAACTTACCGGCCTTACCTCACTTGGAGTGAAGCTCGTCCTCAGCCTCTCAAGACAAAGCCTTCCTACTCTGTCTCCCTCCACTCCGTCGCCCGCTGCGACAAACTGCTCTCTTTTAAAAAAAGAGTGCACAGTGACAGACCCGTCCCCAACGGTACCGTACCCCGGTGTTACACAGTGACAGACCCATCCCCACCAGTACCGTATCCCGGTGTTACACAGTGACAGACCCGTCCCCACCGGTACCGTACCCCGGTGTTACACAGTGACAGACCCATCCCCACCAGTACCGTATCCCGGTGTTACACAGTGACAGACCCATCCCCACCGGTACCGTACCCCGGTGTTACACAGTGACAGACCCATCCCCACCGGTACCCTACCCCCGTGTTACACAGTGACAGACCCGTCCCCACCGGTACCGTATCCCGGTGTTACACAGTGACAGACCCATCCCCACCGGTACCGTACCCCGGTGTTACACAGTGACAGACCCATCCCCACCGGTACCCTACCCCCGTGTTACACAGTGACAGACCCATCCCCACCGGTACCCTACCCCCGTGTTACACAGTGACAGACCCGTCCCCACCGGTACCATACCCCGGTGTTACACAGTGACAGACCCGTCCCCACCGGTACTGTACCCCGGTGCCACACAGTGACAGACATGTCCCCACCGGTACCATACCCCGGTGTTACACAGTGACAGACCCGTACCCACCGATACCATACCCCGGTGTCACGCAGTGACAGACCCGTCCCCACCGGTACCATAACCCGGTGTCACACAGTGACAGACCCGTCCCCACCGGTACCGTACCCCGGTGTCACACAGTGACAGACCCATCCCCACCGGTACCATACCCCGGTGTTACACAGTGACAGACCCCTCCCCACCGGTACCATACTCCAGTGTTGTACAGCGACAGACACCTCCCCACCGGTACCGTACCCCGATGTTACACAGTGACAGACCCGTCCCCACCGGTACCGTACCCCGGTGTTGTACAGCGACAGACACCTCCCCACTGGTACCAAACCCCGGTGTCACACAGTGACAGACCTGTCCCCACCGGTACCGTACCCCGGTGTTATACAATACCATACACTGTTACTCATTCCTATGGATGAGCTGTGTTGCAGTGTAGACGGACTGACGAATTCTCTGTGACAAATTCTGTCCACCAGATCTGTCCATCAAATCTACTCAAATTCTTAATGAAGTATACTTGCTGTCACGCCTTCTTTGTAATCGCATCAATATGTGTGGGGCCTGAGACAGATCCTCAGAGATGTTGACATTCAGGAACGTGAAGCTGCACACCCTAATCCCTCCATGAGGACTGGTGTCTGTTCCCTTGACTTCCCCTTCCTGAAGTCCATTATCAATTCCTTGGTCTTACTTCCCATGATATTAGGGAAAACCAGAAGACATAGAAGAAGAATTAGGCAATTCAGCCCATCAGTCTTTGTCATTCCATCATAAAGAAACATAAAAATTCTACAGCACAATACAAGCCCTTCGGCCAACTATTAGAAATTATCTAGGGTTACCCATAGCCCTCTATTTTTCTAAGCTCTATGTACCTATGCAGGAGTCTCTTAAAAGACCCTATCGTATCGGCCTCCACCACCGTCACACCCACCACTCTCTGCGTAAAAAACCTACCTCTGATATCTCCTCTGTACCTACTTCCAAGCACCTTAAAACTGTGTCCTTTCATGCTAGCTATTTCAGCCCTGGGAGAAAGCCTCTGACTAGCCACATGATCAATGCCTGTCATTACCTTGTACATCTCCATCAGGTCAACTCTCTTCCTCCTTCGCTTTAAGGAGAAAAGGCCGACTTCACTCAACCTACTCTCGTAAGGCATGCTCCCCAATCCAGCCAACGTCCTTGTAAATCTCCTCTGCACCCTTCCTATAGTTTCCACATCCTTCCTGTTGTGAGGTGACCAGAACTGAGCACAGTCCTCCAAGTGGGATCTGACCAGGGTCCTATGTAGCTGTAACATTACCTCTCAGCTGATTTATTATCCTTCTCAATCACATTGTCCTACCTTCTCCCTATAAACTTGTTGCCATTAGATTATGAGAACACTCAGTCCTCTTTTACTGTCATTTAGAAAGGCATACATGCATTGAGAAATAATACAATTACTAATCAAGAATCTATCAACCTCTGCTTTAAATACACCCAATGACATGGCCTCCACAGCCATCTATGGCAATCAATTCCACAGATTCACTACACTTGGCTAAAGGAATTCCTCCACAACTCTCTTCTAAATGCACGTTGCTCCATCCTGAGGTCCTAGACTCCCTCACTACAGGAAACATCCTCTCCCGATCCAACCCATCTGGGCCCTTCAACATTCAAAACGTTTCACTGAGATCCCCGTCGTTCTAATTTCCAGTGAGTACAGACCCAGAGCCATCAAATGCTTCTCGTACATTTAACCTTTTCATTTCCAGGATAATTTTCATGAACATCCTCTGGATCCTCTAATGCCATAGTGTCTTTTCTGAGATAAGGGGCTCTGCTCAGAACACCGTGTGTCAAAACCAGTACCTTATAGAGCCTCAGCACCACAGCATCAATGTCCTAGTCCTCCAAGATTAATGCTAACATCGCACTTGCCTTCCTCACCACTGACTCAACCTGCAAATTAACCGTTACTTTTATACTTCATTGTCGCCAAACAATTGGTACTAGAACGTACAATCATCACAGCGATATTCGATTCTGCGCTTCCCACTCCCTGGATTACAAATATTAAATATTAAAAATAGTTGAAATCAGTAAATATTAAAAATTTAAATTATAAAACACAAATAGAAAATAGAAAAATCGGAAGTAAGGTAGTGCAAAAAAACCGAGAGGCAGGTCCAGATATTTGGAGGGTACGGCCCAGATCCGGGTCAGGATCCGTTCAGCAGTCTTATCACAGTTGGACAGAAGCTGTTCCCAAATCTGGCCGTATGAGTCTTCAAGCTCCCGAATCTTCTCCCGGAGGGAAGAGGGACAAAAAGTGTGTTGGCTGGGTGGGTCGTGTATTTGATTATCCTGGCAGCACTGCTCCGACAGCGTGCGGTGTAAAGTGAGTCCACAGACGGAAGATTGGTTTGTGTGATGTGCTGCACCGTGTTCACCATCTTCTGCAGCTTCTTTCAGTCTTGGACAGGACAACTTCCATACCAGGTTGTGATGCACCCTAGAAGAATGCTTTCTATGGTGCATCTATAAAAATTAGTGAAGGTTTTAGGGGACAGGCCAAATTTCTTTAGTTTTCTCAAGAAGTAAAGGCGCTGGTGGGCCTTCTTGGCAGTGAACTCTGCTTGGTTGGACCAAGTCAGGTCATTTGTGATATTAACCCCGAGGAACTTAAAGTTTTTGACCTGATCCACCTGTGCACCACCGATGTAAATGGGGTCGTGCGGTCTGCTACTCCTTCTGAAGTCAACAACCAATCCCGTCGTCTTGCTGACGTTGAGGGATAGGTTATTCTCTTCGCACCATGCCACCAGGTTCTTAATTTCCTCTCTGTACTCAAACTCATCATTACCCGAGATATGGCCTACAATTGTGGTGTCATCAGCAAACTTATATATGCAGTTTGTTGGAATCTTGGCTGCACAATCATGGGTGTACAGTGAGTACAGCAGGGGGCTGAGTACTCAGCCTTGTGGGGCTCCGGTGCTCAGAGTGATTGTAGAGGAGATCTTGTCCCCTATTTTTACAGCCTGGGTCCTGTCTGTGAGGAAGTTGAAGATCCAGCTGCAGATCTGAGTGCGAAGGCCCAGGTTCCGGAGCTTAGGAATCAGTTTATTTGGAATGATGATATTAAAGGCAGAGCTGTAGTCAATGAAAAGGAGCCTTATGTATGTGTCTTTATTCGCCAGGTGTTCTAAGGAGGAATGTAGGGCCAGAGAGATCACATCTGCCGTTGACCTGTTGCTCCGGTTGGTGAATTGCAAGGCGTCGAGGTTGACCGGTAGGCTGTGGTTGATGTGCGCCATAACCAATCTCTCGAAGCACTTCATAGCAATTGATGTCAGAGCCACAGGTCGATAGTCGTTCAGGCAAGCCACCTTGTTCTTCTTCGGCACTGGGATTATCGTTGCATTCGTAAAACACGAGGGGATCTTAGCCTGAAGCAAGGAGCAGTAGAAGATGTCAGCAAACACTCCAGCCAGCTCACTTGCTTCTCCGTTAGAGAACCATATATCAGGACGCCCAAGTCCCTTTGCACTTCTGCTTTCTGAATTTTCTCCCCATTTAAAAACTAGTTTATTCCTTCTTCCAAAATGCATGTCCACACACTCCCTACACTACATTCCATCTGCCAGTTCTCCTAATATACCTAAGTCCTTCTGCTGCCTCCCCGGCCTCCAACTCTCTTCATATTGTCCGCAAACTAGTCACAACACCCATGCTTTGCATCGGTAACAGTTCCCCTGTAACCTAGCCGAGTGTGTGATGAAACAGTGTGGAGGGAGCTTCACTCTGTGTCTGACACCGGGAGTGTGTGATGGGACAGTGTGGAGGGAGATTCACTGTGTCTGACTCCAGGTGTGTGTGTGATGGGACGGTGTGGAGGGAGCTTCACTCTGTGTCTGACACCGGGAGTGTGTGATGGGACAGTGTGGAGGGAGATTCACTGTGTGTGACTCCAGATGTGTGTGTCATAGGACTGTGTGGAGGGAGCTTCACTCTGTCTGACCCTGGGAGTCTGTGATGGGATGGTGTGGAGGGAGCTTCACTCTGTGTCTGACCCCGGGAGTGTGTGATGGGACAGTGTGGAGGGAGATTCACTCTGTCTGACTCCAGGTGTGTATGTGATCGACGGTGTGGAGGGAACTTCACTCTGTGTAGATCCTGGAGATGTGTGATGGGACGGTGTGGAGGGAGCTTCACTCTGTGCCCTGTGAGCGCGTGAGGGAAGACCTCCTGTCTTTGCGGCTGCAACTTTCGCTTTGCCCAAAAGCACTTCTGTGATATAATGTAAACCGAAAGAGGCTCCAGGGAGGAAGGAAACTACAGACATCCGGAAACCTCGGGCTGACAGACAAACCGGACATTCCTGCAGTTGCGTGGGTCAGGTGTTGGTGACAGAATTCAAAATGAAAGACAACATGAGCCCCACAGACAGGGGGGTCCCAGCCAATGCGTTCAGATTCAGGTTTATTATCACTGACGTCGTGAAATTTGTCCTTTTGCAGCTGCAGCACAGTGCAGGACATAAAATACATTATAAATTATAACATATCTCAAAAATAGCGAGGTAGTGTTCACGAGCTCAGGATTCAGCTGGTTGAGGAGAGAAGCTGTTTCTGAATCAGTGAGTGTGGCTCTCCACACCCCTATCCCTGCTCCTGGATGGTGGTAATGAGAAGAGCCCATGTCTCGGTTTGTGGGGGTCCTTAATGATGGATGTCACATTCTTGAAGCATTGCCTGTTGAAGATGTCCTCCCAGCTGAGAGTCTGGACCACAGCCTGAGATATCTCACCATTTTGCTGAGATCCCTCACACGCTAGCCAAGATACCTCCTGGCCGAGTTCTCTCAACTCTGCGGGGAGGTCCATCAAATCCTGGGGAGTGTCCCTCATCACTGTGACACTCCCGAACTGCGACACTCCCTCTTGACCACACTCTTTCCTCTCTGCTTTCACTTTCCAGTTTTCTTCCACAGCGCTGACACCCGTGACATCAGCAATGGGAACCCATTCCCCTCAGTTTTGCTTCTAACTCAAGCCCCACCAGGGGTTTTCCAGCCTCGCCCCCCCCCCAACTCTCAGATAAAAGCCCTGTGGGGAGATGGAGAGGCTCAGAGCGAGGAGAGTGTTGACAGAGGACAACACCGGACCGACTTTGTGCACTCACCTCTCAGCACCCGACACCGAGCTCCATCGCAGCCTGAGCCCTGCCGTCACTGCCCGCTGCCCGCCACTCGGCCCTCCTCTGTGTCCTCTCAGCCTCCTGCCCGTCCGTGATGAAGGCCAGCGTGACTGTCGCCCTGCTGACCGCTGTGGTCGCTCTGCTGGACTGTGCTCCAGTCACAGCCACGATGCCGGGAAACCCGGACCGCTCGAGCTGTGACTTATCCCTCTTCCGGAGCATTCCCTCAGACATCATCAACATCATCTGGAACGCACAGCGGCGCTACGTAAGTAAGGGTGAACGAGCAGCCCGATCGCCGTCCCCTGCAGTCTGACCCTCCCTCTCTCCTCCGACTGACTCTGTCCCTGGGGACTGACTCTCCTTCCTCCGACTGACTGTCTCCCGGCGTTCCTTCATCCCACTGACTCTCTCCCCCAACCAGCTGACTCTCCAGTGCCCCACGTCTGATCCTCCATCTCGTTCAGCCTGAGCCGGCCTCCCTCCTCGACTGACTCTGTGCGGGAAGCTGCTGTCACTGCCCTTGGAGCACCCTGTCCCTTGGCCGCCCAGCTCTCGGAAGGGTATCGTTCAGCTGGCGAAGGTGTGGGAACGATTCACTGAGGCTGGGCAGACCAAGTGAATCGTTTCCCTGAAACAAAGTGGACTGAGGGGGCGCCCTTGAGGAGGGCTGTAAAATTAGGGGAGGTGTAGATTACAGGGATGGTCACAGGCATCTCCCCAGGGTAAGGATGTAGGTTGAAGGTAAGAGGGGAGAGATACAAACGAGGCTCGAGTGCAGATCTTTCACCCGGAGGGTGAGCAGAGCGGTGGGGTGGGTACGGAAGGAGGTGCCAGAGGATATGGTTGAGACAGGAACTTACAGAACATTTCAAGGTTTCTTGGACAGGTACAAGGACCAGAAATGTTTACAGGGATTTGGGCAAAATTTGGGCAGATGGGACTGGTTTGCACCCTGGTCCCAGAGGGAGGAATTTCATTCAGTTGTATACGAGTACGGTTGAGTGACAATAAACAAACTTGAACTTGTGATTTGCAGCTGGGTCAGCATGGTAGAGATGGGCCAAAGTCCCTGTTTCCCTGCTGTATATCTCTGTACGACACTGTCCCTGACCTGAATCACCCCCACCCCACCCTCCACCCACGTCAGTAGGTCCTTCCCGAGGGGACGCCGACCTCCCTGCTCTCGAGGAACAACTACTACTGAGACCAGCACTGACCCGCCTTTTCTTCCTTCCACAGGACCACATCCACTCCCAATCCGGCTCCGGTTCCCACTCCCGATCTGGATCCCGCTCCAGTTCCAGTCCACTCCTGGCCTCGATGGACGAGTTGCGGACCCTGAGTGTGAGTGATGTCTCTGTGTCTATTCTCCTCAGCCCCTTGTCTCCCCGCCCACTCAATCATCTCCTCCATCACCTCATCTGTCCTCAGCCCCTTGTCTCCCTTCCCTTCAATCACCTCCTCCATTACCTCATCACTCCTCAGCCCTTTGTCTTCCTCCCCTGCAATCATCTCCTCCCTCCTCAGCCCCTTGTATCTCTCCCTTATTCACCTCTTCCGACCCTCAGTCTCCTCCTCCCTCCTTACACACCTCCATCTCTCAATAACGTTCTCTCCCCTCAATCACCACCTTGCTCAATCACCTCCTCTGTCCCTCACTCAACTCCCTCTCCCTCTTTCAATCACTCATCTCTCCTCGAGTTCACTCAGTCCTCTTACCCTCAAACCTCCTTATCCTCTTTCTCCACACTGACCTCCTAATCTCCTCGTTCCCCTTCATCCTCACCTCCTTCCTCAACCCTCAACACTGCCTCTTGACATTCTAGCCTCCTCCCTCCGTCCTCATCCCTCATCCCCAGTGGCAGCTCCTCACTGACCCTCACTTTCTACCGCACCCCTCAGCACTCCTACCTCATCTCCCTCACTCTTGCCTCCCAGTCTGTCAGCCTCACATCGTGTCCTTCACCTCCCTGTCTCCCATCCTTACACTCGCACCCACTCACTTCTACTCCATCCCTACCTACCCTCCCCACCCCCGCACCTCACCCCCTCCACACACCCACCCACCCTCTCACCCGCTCCCTGAAGGAGTGTCCACCTCGGATCCCCCGTCCCACCAGCTCCCTCATGAGGGCCGTTTACTGAGGGACGTGCTCCCTCCACTGGCCCGGGCCTCACCTCTCCATCTGTAACTCCAGGTGCCGGAGAGGAGGATCCTGGTCCGGGCGGAGTGTGAGGTCTTCTCGGCGGTTCTGAGCAGCAGGACGGAGGGAATCCTCGGATCAGCCGGCAGGAAGGTCTGCGAGACGCTGCACATCGTTGCAGGAAGACTGACGCAGTGTGTGAGTACAGGCAACGGGCAACTGTAGTGTGTGTGACTACAAGCGAGCGGTGACTGTAGTGTGAGAGTACAGGCGACGAGTGATTGTAGTGTCGGAGTACAGTGTGTGAGTTAACACATACATGCGAGGGGCATGTTCATCCATACAACACGCTGTATGTGGACACGTGAGTGGTTTGAGAGAGAGTGTGGCCGTGTTCGTGGTGTGGTGATTCAGGCATTTCCATTCCCCTGAACGTGTTCGAGTGTCCGTGTTTGCTACCCGTGACTGTGTGGCGTGCTTACATATTTGTGCTGATTCCGTGTGTCCGAGCCCCCGTCTTCCGTCTGTACAGTCCTTCACCTTCACCTCCTCCCTCTCTCGTCGATTCACTCCTTCCTTCCTTCACTCCCTGTTCTCCGCCGTCCCACATTCCCTCCTCCTGTCCTTCATACCCCCTCCTCCCTCATTCCATCCCCTTTCTCATTCCTCCCACCCCTCTTTCATTCCCTCCCTCCCATCTCTCATTCCTCCCTCCCCTCCCTCATTCCCTCCCCTTTCTCATTCCTCCCTCCCCTCTCTCATTCCCTCCCTCTCATCTCTCGTTCCTTCTCCCCTCCCGCATTGCCTTTACTTTCTCATTCTCGCTCCCTTCCCTCATTCTTTCCCCATCACCCACCCACCCCTGTCTGGGGTTTTAAATTTCTGTGCGGTTGCTCCTCACTCGTCCCAGCCAAACATTCCTTGTATCGACACCGGTCATCTCCAGGCGTTAATCCAGTGAACCTTCACCGAACGGATTCCGGTGCTTGGGGAGAGATACGGTCCCGTCCTCCCCACACAGCCCCCCCGCCACTCTGGTCGATTGCTCCACATCCCAGAGATGACCCCCCACCCCACACACACCCTGATGGGTTCACGCCGACTCTCTGTTGAAGTGAAGCAGGGTCTCCTGCTGTTGAACCCAAACTCCCCTCGATGGACCTTTCCCAGGTCCCACCTGTAGCTGCTGACCCCGTGTTCCCCGTGTACCGGGAGCCTGGGTAGCCGACACGTCACTGTCACCACTCAGAGACTGTCCCTCCGGCTTTCCTCCGACCTCCCTCCTCCTGTCCCTCCTGCTTCCCTCCGACCTCCCTCACTCTCCTTTATTTACTCTCTCCCCATCACGCCCCGTTCCCTTGCTCTCCCTGCCTTTCCCCTCCCTCCCACTCAACTCTCCCTCCCCATTCGCTCTCCCCCTCATTCTCCATCCTCCTTCCACCCTCTCTCCACTCCCACTCACTCTCCCTCCCGTCTGCCTCTCCAGGTTACAGAGGAAGATGTCCGCGACGATCGATTCTCCCCGCTTCTCTCCTTCTTGCTACAGAGACTGAAGGATGATTTACAAACGGTAATTTTGCCCTCTCACCCCCTCCCCCTGGGGATGCTGATGCAGGTGACTGGTGAGTGTGCGGGGAAGGGGGAAGAATCCCCCCGTCAGCAAATCAGCAAAGTTCTGGCAGGACGGGGAGCTGGGAAACTTCGAGCCCAGATCAACAGCAGAATGTCCCATCCCCAGAGAGTGAAGAGCAGTGTCACAGCCCGGCTGGGCGAGGGGCGGTGACACAGCCCGGAAGGGTGAGGGGATGTGACACAGCCCGGCACGGCGAGGGGCAGTGACAGAGCCCGGCAGGGTGTACCGAAGCTGCCCCCACACTGTGCTGAAGCCCCCTGTGCTCCCAGCGTTGAGGGTGGGAAGTGGTTTTCGGGAGGGAAACGGGGGGCGATGTCATGAGGCGCAATCACCAACACATTACCCCCTCTCTCCGTGCAGGGACACTCCGGGACTCACGCCGGCAAAGTCTACGCTCACCTCCTGCAACTGGTGAATGAACACCTGCCGTGTGTGGCCAAGGGCACTTCGTGTTAGTGACGCTGTCACCGAGGCTCCCGTTCCCGTTCTCCCGCGGCCTGGTCTTCACAGGAACCCTTGTCATCCGCTGGTCTTCATGATCTTCAGCGTCACGTTCCTCTCTTCACTAAACCTGACCTGCCCTCTTTATTTATTTGAGAGTATTTATTAAGTTTTAGTATTTAAGTAACTTATTTGATAATTTTGCCTTGCTACTCTGTGACAGCAAGCTTATTTATTTAATTATGGGAGCGTAAGGTATTTAATATTTAAAAGCTGTGTTCATGTATCGTAATGTTGTTTATTTAATGTCAGATTGGGAGGGAGGGAGGGAAGTTAAAGTGGGTAGTCCGCGCCTGTGTCTGCTTAATCCGGTACCATCGCAGTTCCTCACCTGCCCCGACAGACTCTCGGCCCTCCCCCCTCAGGGTCTGATCTGGGTCTCTGCTGGAGACGGAGAGGAGACGCGCTCCACGCCTGCCGCTGAGAACTTTCAACTCACTCTCTGGACTTTTCTTCAGGACTCAGTCCCTCCTCACATCGGCTGTGGCGAGTCCACCCAGGCGCCGCAGTTCCCGCTGGTCGCCAGCAAGAGCCCCTTCCGCGCACCGCCCACCCGAGTCGTGCGTGCAAGCGTGGAGAGTGAGTCTGCCCCCTCCCCACCCACTCCTGCTGACCTCCAGCTCTTCTCCCGCACCATCCTCCCCTCCCCATCACCACGTCCTCTGTTCTCAGAACAACCCCCGGTTCTCCACAACAACACCAAAAGTGGAGGAACTCAGCGGGCCGGGCGGAAACGAATGAGCAGTCGACGTTTCGGGCCGAGTTCTTTCCTCAGGACCCCGCTGCCCAGCCTGGTTCCCCAGTCTCCCGGGCCCAGACTCGTTCCAGCAAATCTCTCCGCCATCCCCCCAGCAGCCGCAGTTTCCCCGGAGTGCAGCGTCCAGAACCGGACTCGACCCCCTACCCCCACCCCCATCTGTGACCCAACCACCGCATCCGGAAGATATTCAGTTGCTTCTCGGCTCCTGTTCCTCGGTCTGCAGAGTCCCACATCCGTCTGCTCTTCAACCTTCTCCGGCTGTCCTGCACTCAACTCAGAGACCCCTCGCCAAGTGCGTTGGCATCCAGATCTCCGCCCCACCCTGGCACTCTTAAAGGGACAGGCACCCCAGGAGCGGCACTCACAGGCAGCCGGGGAAAGCCGGGACGTCTTCAGGTGGACGCGACTCTGCGATGGGAAGTTGATGTTTGAATAAATGGCCGTGACCGGAATCCGTCTGTTGTCTGTTAATCACTGCTGCAGCGCACCGACCGGCAATATCACACAGAAAACAGGGACACAGTGAGAGTCTCACCATGGGGGACGGGCGCTTCACACCACGGGAGGGGCGGTGACGGAACTCCACACTACGGGAGGGATACTCCACACTCCAGGAAGGGTATAACTAATATAACTGATGAACAGGCCTCAACTGTTTCTGAGGGAGCTACACACTCCGGGAGGGGCTGTGAGGGAGCTCCAAAATGTGGAAGGAGCACTGAGGTAGTTAAACACAGAGGGGCAGTCAGGGAGGGAGCAGTATTATACAGCAAAGACCCATCACACCGGGACTACACAGTGACAGACCCGTCCCCACCGGTACCGTACCCCGGTGTTACACAGTGACAGACCCGTCCAAACCGGTACCGTACCCCGGTGTTACACACTGACAGACTCGTCCCCACCGGTACCGTACCCCGGTGTTACACACTGACAGACTCGTCCCCACCGGTACCGTACCCTGGTGTTACAGAGCGACAGACCCATCCCCACCGGTACCGTACCCCAGTGTTACACAGTGACAGACCCGTCCCCACCGGTACCGTACCCCGCTGTTACAGACTGACAGACCCGTCCCTACCGGTACCGTACCCCGGTGTTACATTCAGTGACAGACCTGTCCCCACCGGTACCGTACCCCACTGTTACACACTGACAGACCCATCCCCACCGGTACCGTACCCCGGTATTACACAGCGACAGACCCGTCCCCACCGGTATCGTACCCCGGTGTAACACAGCGACAGACCCGTCCCCACCGGTACCGTACCCCGGTGTTACACACTGACAGACCCGTCCCCACCGGTACCGTACCCCGGTCTTACACAGTAACAGACCCGTCCTCACCGGTACCGTACCCCGGTGTTGTACAGTGACAGACCCGTCCCCACCGGTACCGTACCCCGGTGTTACACACTGACAGACCCGTCCCCACCGGTACCGTACCCCGGTGTTACACAGCGACAGACCCGTCCCCACCGGTACCGTTCCCCGGTAACACACAGTGACAGACCCGTCCCCACCGGTACCATACCCCGGTGTCACACAGTGACAGACCCATCCCCACCGGTACCGTTCCCCGGTAACACACAGTGACAGACCCGTCCCCACCGGTACCGTACCCCGGTGTTGTACAGCGACAGACCCGTCCCCACCGGTACCAAACCCCGGTGTCACACAGTGACAGACCCGTCCCCACCGGTACCGTACCCCGGTGTTACACAGTGACAGACCCGTCCCCACCAGTACCGTACCCCGATGTTACACAGTGACAGACCCGTCCCCACCGGTACCGTACCCCGGTGTTACAGAGCGACAGACTGGTCCCCACCGATACCGGACCCCAGTGTTACAGAGAGACAGACCCGTCCCCACCGGTACCGTACCCCTGTGTTACAGAGCGACAGACCCATCCCCACCGGTACCGTACCCCGGTGTTACACAGTGACAGACCCATCCCCACCCGTACCGTACCCCGGTGTTACACAGCACAGACCCATCCCCAACGGTACCGTACCCCCGTGTTACACAGTGACAGACCAGTCCTCACCGGTACCGTACCCCGGTGTTACACACAGACAGATTCGTCCCCACCGGTACCGTACCTCGGTGTTACACAGTGACAGACCCGTCCCCACCGGTACCGTACCCCGGTGTTACAGAGCGACAGACCCGTCCCCACCGGTACCGTACCCCGGTGTTACACAGTGACAGACCCGTCCCCACCGGTACAGTACCCCGCTGTTACACACTGACAGGCCCGTCCCCACCGGTACCGTACCCCGGTGTTACACACAGTGACAGACCCGTCCCCACCGTTACCATACCCCGCTGTTACACACTGGCAGACCCGTCCCCACTGGTACCGTAGCCCGGTGTTACACAGCGACACACCCGTCCCCACCGGTACCGTACCCCGGTGTTACACAGCGACAGACCCATCCCCTCCGGTACCGTACCCCGGTGTTACACATTGACAGACCCGTCCCCACCTGTACCGTACCCCGGTGATACACGGTGACAGACCCGTCCCCACCGGTACCGTACCCCGGTGTTACACGGTGACAGATCCGTCCCCACTGGTACCGTACCATGGTGTTACACGGTGACAGACCCGTCCCCACTGGTTCCGTACCCCAGTGTTACACAGTGACAGACCCGTCCCCACTGGTTCCGTACCCCAGTGTTACACAGTGACAGACCCGTCCCCACCGGTACCGTACCCCGGTGTTACATAGTGACGGTACCGTACCCCGGTGTTACACAGTGACAGACCCATCCCCACCCGTACCGTACCCCGGTATTACACAGTGACAGACTCGTCCCCTCCGGTACCGTACCCCGGTGTTACACACTGACAGACCCGTCCCCACCGGTACCGTACCCCGGTTTTACACGGTGACAGACCCGTCCCCACCGGTACCGTACCCCGGTGTTACACGGTGACAGACCCGTCCCCACCGTTACCATACCCCGCTGTTACACACTGGCAGACCCGTCCCCACTGGTACTGTACCCCGGTGTTACACAGCGACACACCCGTCCCCACCGGTACCGTACCCCGGTGTTACACAGCGACAGACCCATCCCCTCCGGTACCGTTCCCCGGTGTTACACATTGACAGACCCGTCCCCACCGGTACCGTACCCCGGTGATACACGGTGACAGACCCGTCCCCACCGGTACCGTACCCCGGTGTTACACAGTGACAGACCCGTCCCCTCCCAACCGTTACCATACCCCTCTGTTACACACTGGCAGACCCGTCCCCACTGGTACCGTACCCCGGTGTTACACAGCGACACACCCGTCCCCACCGGTACCGTACCCCGGTGTTACACAGCGACAGACCCATCCCCTCCGGTACCGTACCCCGGTGTTACACATTGACAGACCCGTCCCCACCGGTACCGTACCCCGGTGATACAGGGTGACAGACCCGTCCCCACCGGTACTGTACCCCGGTGTTACACGGTGACAGATCCGTCCCCACTGGTACCGTACCATGGTGTTACACGGTGACAGACCCGTCCCCACTGGTTCCGTACCCCAGTGTTACACAGTGACAGACCCGTCCCCACCGGTACCGTACCCCGGTGTTACACAGTGACAGACCCGTCCCCACCGGTACCGTACCCCGGTGTTACATAGTGACGGTACCGTACCCCGGTGTTATACAGTGACAGACCCATCCCCACCCGTACCGTACCCCGGTGTTACACACTGACAGACTCGTCCCCACCGGTACCGTACCCCGGTGTTACACAGCGACAGACCCGTCCCCTCCGGTACCGTACCCCGGTGTTACACACTGACAGACCCGTCCCCACTGGTACCGTACCCCGGTTTTACACGGTGACAGACCCGTCCCCACCGGTACCGTACCCCGGTGTTACACGGTGACAGACCCGTCCCCACCGGTTCCGTACCCCAGTGTTACACAGTGACAGACACGTCCCACTGGTACCGTACCCCGGTGTTACACAGTGACTGACCCGTCCCCACCGGTACTCTACCCCGGTGTTACACAGTGACAGACCCGTCCCCACCGGTACTGTACCCCGGTGTTACAGAGCGACAGACCCATCCTCACCGGTACCGTACCCCGGTGTTACACACTGACAGACTAGTCCCCACCAGTACCGTACCCCGGTGTTGCACAGTGACAGACCCGTCCCCTCGGGTACTGTACCCCGGTGTTACACACTGATAGACTCGTCCCCACCGGTACCGTGCCCCGGTGTTACACAGCACAGACCCGTCCCCACCGGTACCGTACCCCAGTGTTACAGAGAGACAGACCCGTCCCCACCGGTACCGTACCCCGGTGTTACACAGTGACAGACCTGTCCCCACCGGTACCGTACCCTGCTGTTACACACTGACAGACCCGTCCCCACCGGTACAGTACCCGGTGTTACACACAGTGACAGACCCGTCCCCACCGGTACCGTACCCCGCTGTTACACACTGACAGACCCGTCCCCACTGATACCGTACCCCGGTGTTACACAGCGACAGACCCGTCCCCTCCGGTACCATACCCCGGTGTTACACACTGACAGACCCGTCCCCACCGGTACCGTACCCCGGTGTTACACGGTGACAGACCCGTCCCCACCGGTACCGTACCCCGTTGTTACACAGTGACAGATCCGTCCCCACCGGTACCTTACCCCGGGGTTACAGAGTGACAGACCCGTCCCCACCAGTACCGTACCCCGGTGTTACACGGTGACAGACATGTTCCCACCGGTACTGTACACCGGTGTTACATAGTGACAGACCCATCCCCACCGGTACCGTGCCCCGGTGTTCCACACTGACAGACCCGTCCCCACCGCTACCGTACCCCGGTGTTACACAGTGACAGACCCGTCCCCACCGGTACCGTACCCCGGTGTTGTACAGTGACAGACCCGTCCACACCAGTACTGTACCCCAGTGTTACACACTGACAGACCCGTCCCCACCGGTACCGTACCCCGGTGTTGTACAGCGACAGACCCGTCCACACCGGTACCATACCCCGGTGTCACACAGTGACAGACCCGTCCCAACCGTTACCATACCCCTCTGTTACACACTGGCAGACCCGTCCCCACTGGTACCGTACCCCGGTGTTACACAGCGACACACCCGTCCCCACCGGTACCGTACCCCGGTGTTACACAGCGACAGACCCATCCCCTCCGGTACCGTACCCCGGTGTTACACATTGACAGACCCGTCCCCACCGGTACCGTACCCCGGTGATACAGGGTGACAGACCCGTCCCCACCGGTACCGTACCCCGGTGTTACACGGTGACAGATCCATCCCCACTGGTACCGTACCATGGTGTTACACGGTGACAGACCCGTCCCCACTGGTTCCGTACCCCAGTGTTACACAGTGACAGACCCGTCCCCACCGGTACCGTACCCCGGTGTTACACAGTGACGGTACCGTACCCCGGTGTTACACAGTGACAGACCCGTCCCCACCGGTACCGTACCCCGGTGTTACATAGTGACGGTACCGTACCCCGGTGTTATACAGTGACAGACCCATCCCCACCCGTACCGTACCCCGGTGTTACACACTGACAGACTCGTCCCCACCGGTACCGTACCCCGGTGTTACACAGCGACAGACCCGTCCCCTCCGGTACTGTACCCCGGTGTTACACACTGACAGACCCGTCCCCACCGGTACCGTACCCCGGTGTTACACGGTGACAGACCCGTCCCCACCGGTACCGTACCCCGGTGTTACACGGTGACAGACCCGTCCCCACCGGTTCCGTACCCCAGTGTTACACAGTGACTGCCACGTCCCACTGGTACCGTACCCCGGTGTTACACAGTGACAGACCCGTCCCCACCGGTACTGTACCCCAGTGTTACACAGTGACAGACCCGTCCCCACCGGTACTGTACCCCGGTGTTACAGAGCGACAGACCCATCCTCACCGGTACCGTACCCCGGTGTTGCACAGTGACAGACCCGTCCCCTCGGGTACCGTACCCCGGTGTTACACACTGACAGACTTGTCCCCACCGGTACCGTGCCCCGGTGTTACACAGTGACAGATCCGTCCCCACCGGTACCGTACCCCGGGGTTACAGAGTGACAGACCCGTCCCCACCGGTACCGTACCCCGGTGTTGCACAGTGACAGACCCGTCCCCTCGGGTACCGTACCCCGGTGTTACACACTGACAGACTTGTCCCCACCGGTACCGTACCCCGTTGTTACACAGTGACAGATCCGTCCCCACCGGTACCGTACCCCGGGGTTACAGAGTGACAGACCCGTCCCCACCGGTACCGTACCCCAGTGTTACATAGTGACAGACCCGTCCCCACCAGTACCGTACCCCGGTGTTACACGGTGACAGACATGTCCCCACCGGTACTGTACACCGGTGTTACATAGTGACAGACCCGTCCCCACCGGTACCGTACCCCGGTGTTACACAGTGACAGACCCGTCCCCACCGGTACCGTACCCCGGTGTTACACACTGACAGACCCGTCCCCACCGCTACCGTACCCCGGTGTTACACACTGACAGACCCGTCCCCACCGGTACCGTACCCCGGTGTTATACAGTAACAGACCCGTCCCCACTGGTACCGTACCCCGGTGTTGTACAGCGACAGACACCTCCCCACCGGTACCGTACCCCGGTGTCACACAGTGACAGACCTGTCCCCACAGGTACCGTACCCCGGTGTTGTACAGCGACAGACACCTCCCCACCGGTACCAAACCCCGGTGTCACACAGTGACAGACCTGTCCCCACTGGTACCGTACCCCGGTGTTATACAATACTGTACACTGTTACTCATTCCTATGGAGAGCTGTGTTGCAGTGTAGTCGGACTGACGAATTCTCTATGACAAATTCTGTCCACCAGATCTGTCCATCAAATCTACTCAAATTCTTAATGAAGTATACTTGCTGTCACACCTTCTTTGTAATCGCATCAATATGTGTTGGGCCTGAGACAGATCCTCAGAGATGTTGACATTCAGGAACGTGAAGCTGCACACCCTAATCCCTCCATGAGGACTGGTGTCTGTTCCCTTGTCTCCCCCTTCCTGAATACCATTATCAATTCCTTGGTCTTACTTCCCATGATATTAGGGAAAACTATAAGACATAGAAGAAGAATTAGGCCATTCAGCCCATCAGTCTTTGTCATTCCATCATAAAGAAACATAAAAATTCTACAACACAATACAAGCCCTTCGGCCAACAATTAGAAATTACCTGGGGTTACCCATAGCCCTCTATTTTTCTAAGCTCCATGTACCTATGCAGGAGTCTCTTAGAAGACCCTATCGTATCGGCCTTCACCACCGTCACACCCACCACTCTCTGCGTAAAAAACCTACCTCTGATATCTCCTCTGTACCTACTTCCAAGCACCTTAAAACTGTGTCCTTTCATGCTATCTATTTCAGCCCTGGGAGAAACCCTCTGACTATCCACATGATCAATGCCTCTCATTACCTTGTACATTTCCATCAGGTCAACTCTCATCCTCCTTCGCTTCAAGGAGAAAAGGCCGAGTTCACTCAACCTATTCTCGTAAGGCATGCTCCCCAATCCAGCCAACGTCCTTGTAAATCTCCTCTGCACCCTTCCTATAGTTTCCACATCCTTCCTGCAGTGAGGTGACCAGAACTGAGCACAGTCCTCCAAGTGGGATCTGACCAGGGTCCTATGTAGCTGTAACATTACCTCTCGGCTGATTTATTATCCTTCTAAATCAGTTTGTCCTACCTTCTCCCTATAAACTTGTTGCCATTAGATTATGAGAACACTCAGTCCTGTTTTACTCTCATTTAGAAAGGCATACATGCATTGAGAAATCATACAATTACTAATCAAGAATCTATCAACCTCTGCTTTAAATATACCCAATGACTTGGCCTCCACAGCCATCTATGGCAATGAATTCCACAGATTCACTACACTTGGCTAAAGGAATTCCTCCACAACTCTCTTCTAAATGCACGTTGCTCCATCCTGAGGTCCTAGACTCCCTCACTACAGGAAACATCCTCTCCCGATCCACCCCATCTGGGCCCTTCAACATTCAAAATGTTTCACTGAGATCCCCGTCATTCTAATTTCCAGTGAGTACAGACCCAGAGCCATCAAATGCTTCTCGTACATTTAACCCTTTCATTTCCAGGATAATTTTCATGAACATCCTCTGGATCCTCTAATGCCATAGTGTCTTTTCTGAGATAAGGGGCTCTGCTCAGAACACCGTGTGTCAAAACCAGTACCTTATAGAGCCTCAGCACCACAGCATCAGTGTCCTAGTCCTCCAAGATTAATGCTAACATCGCAGTTGCCTTCCTCACCACTGACTCAACCTGCAAATTAACCGTTACTTTTATACTTCATTGTCGCCAAACAATTGGTACTAGAACGTACAATCATCACAGCGATATTCGATTCTGCGCTTCCCACTCCCTGGATTACAAATATTAAATATTAAAAATAGTTGAAATCAGTAAATATTAAAAATATAAATTATAAATCACAAATAGAAAATAGAAAAATGGGAAGTAAGGTAGTGCAAAAAAACCGAGAGGCAGGTCCGGATATTTGGAGGGTACGGCCCAGATCCGAGTCAGGATCCGTTCAGCAGTCTTATCACAGTTGGACAGAAGCTATTCCCAAATCTGGCCGTATGAGTCTTCAAGCTCCCGAATTTTCTCCCGGAGGGAAGAGGGACGAAAAGTGTGTTGGCTGGGTGGGTCGTGTCTTTGATTATCCTGGCAGCACTGCTCCGACAGCGTGCGGTGTAAAGTGAGTCCACAGACGGAAGATTGGTTTGTGTGATGTGCTGCAGCGTATTCACCATCTTCTGCAGCTTCTTTCAGTCTTAGACAGGACAACTTCCATACCAGGTTGTGATGCACCCTAGAAGAATGCTTTCTATGGTGCATCTATAAAAATTAGTGAGGGTTTTAGGGGACAGGCCAAATTTCTTTAGTTTTCTCAGGAAGTAAAGGCGCTGGTGGGCCTTCTTGGCAATGAACTCTGATTGGTTGGACCAAGTCAGGTCATTTGTGATATTAACCTCGAGGAACTTAAAGTTTTTGACCTGATCCACCATTGCACCACCGATGTAAATGGGGTCGTGTGGTCCGCTACTCCTTCTGAAGTCAACAACCAATTCCGTCGTCTTGCTGACGTTGAGGGATAGGTTATTGTCTTCGCACCATGCCACCAGGTTCTTAATTTCCTCTCTGTACTCAAACTCATCATTACCCGAGATATGGCCTACAATTGTGGTGTCATCAGCAAACTTATATATGCAGTTTGTTGGAAACTTGGCTACACAATCATGGGTGTACAGAGAGTACAGCAGGGGGCTGAGTACTCAGCCTTGTGGGGCTCCGGTGTTCAGAGTGATGGTAGAGGAGAGCTTGTCCCCTATTTTTACAGCCTGGGTCCTGTCTGTGAGGAAGTTGAAGATCCAGCTGCAGATCTGAGTGCTAAGGCCCAGGTTCTGGAGCTTAGGTATCAGTTTATTTGGAATGATGATATTAAAGGCAGAGCTGTAGTCAATGAAAAGGAGCCTTATGTATGTGTCTTTATTCGCCAGGTGTTCTAAGGAGGAATGTAGGGCCAGAGAGATCGCATCTGCCGTTGACCTGTTGCTCCAGTAGGCGAATTGCAAGGCGTCGAGGTTGACCGGTAGGCTGTGGTTGATGTGCGCCATAACCAATCGCTCGAAGCACTTCATAGCAATTGATGTCAGAGCCACAGGTCGATAGTCATTCAGACAAGCCACCTTGCTCTTCTTCAGCACCGGGATTATCGTTGCCTTCTTAAAACATGAGGGCACCTTAGACTGAAGCAAGGAGCAGCTGAAGATGTCAGCAAACACTCCAGCCAGCTCACTTGCTTCTCCGTTAGAGAACCATATATGAGGACGCCCAAGTCCCTTTGCACTTCTGCTTTCTGAATTTTCTCCCCATTTAAAAACTAGTCTATTCCTTCTCCCAAAGTGCATGTCCACACACTCCCTACACTACATTCCATCTGCCAGTTCTTTGCCCATTCTCCTAATATGCGTAAGTCCTTCTGCTGCCTCCCTGGCCTTCAACTAACTTCATATTGTCCGCAAACTTGTCACAACACCCATGCTTTGCATAGTTAACAGTTCCCCTGTAACCTTGAAGAGTGTGTGATGGGACGGTGTGGAGGGAGATTCACTGTGTCTGACTCCAGGTGTGTGTGTCATAGGATGGTGTGGAGGGAGCTTCACTCCCTCTGACTCTTGGAGTATGTGATGGGACAGTGTGGAGGGAGCTTCACTCTGTGTCGGACCCAGGGAGTGTGTGATGGGATGGTGTGGAGGGAGATTCACTCTGTCTGACTCCAGGTGTGTATGTGATGGGACGGTGTGGAGGGAACTTCACTCTGTGTAGATCCTGGAGATGTGTGATGGGACGGTGTGGAGGGAGCTTCACTCTGTGCCTTGTGAGCGCGTGAGGGAAGACCTCCTGTCTTTGCGGCTGCAACTTTCGCTTTGCCCAAAAGCACTTCTGTGATTTAATGTAAACCGAAACAGGCTCCAGGGAGGAAGGAAACTACAGACATCCGGAAACCTCGGGCTGACAGACAAACCGGACATTCCTGCAGTTACGTGGGTCAGGTGTTCGTGACAGAATTCAAAAGGAAAGACAACATAAGCCCCACAGACAGGGGGGTCCCAGCCAATACGTTCAGATTCAGGTTTATTATCACTGACGTCGTGAAATTTGTCCTTTTGCAGCTGCAGCACAGTGCAGGACATAAAATATATTATAAATTATAACATATCTCAAAAATAGCAAGGTAGTGTTCACGAGCTCAGGATTCAGCTGGTTGAGCAGAGAAGCTGTTTCTGAATCAGTGAGTGTGGGTCTCCACACCCCTATCCCTGCTCCTGGATGGTGGTAATGAGAAGAGCCCATGTCTCGGTTCGTGGGGGTCCTTAATGATGGATGTCACATTCTTGAAGCATTGCCTGTTGAAGATGTCCTCCCAGCTGAGAGTCTGGACCACAGCCTGAGATATCTCACCATTTTGCTGAGATCCCTCACACGCTAGCCAAGATACCTCCTGGCCGAGTTCTCTCAACTCTGGGGGGAGGTCCATCAAATCCTGGGGAGTGTCCCTCATCACTGTGACACTCCCGAACTGCGACACTCCCTCTTGACCACACTCTTTCCTCTCTGCTTTCACTTTCCAGTTTTCTTCCCCAGCGCTGACACCCGTGACATCAGCAATGGGAACCCATTCCCCTCAGTTTTGCTTCTAACTCAAGCCCCACCAGGGGTTTTCCAGCCTCGCCCCCCCAACTCTCAGATAAAAGCCCTGTGGGGAGATGGAGAGGCTCAGAGTGAGGAGAGTGTTGACAGAGGACAACACCGGCCCAACTTTGAGCACTCACCTCTCAGCACCCGACACCGAGCTCCATCGCAGCCTGAGCCCTGCCGTCACTGCCCGCTGCCCGCCACTCGGCCCTCCTCTGTGTCCTCTCAGCCTCCTGCCCGTCCGTGATGAAGGCCAGCGTGACTGTCACCCTGCTGACCGCTGTGGTCGCTCTGCTGGACTGTGCTCCAGTAACAACCACAATACCGGGAAACCCGGACCGCTCGAGCTGTGACTTATCCCTCTTCCGGAGCATTCCCTCAGACATCATCAACATCATCTGGAACGCACAGCGGCGCTACGTAAGTAAGGGTGAACGAGCAGCCCGATCGCCGTCCCCTGCAGTCTGACCCTCCCTCTCTCCTCTGACTGACTCTGTCCCTGGGGACTGACTCTCCTTCCTCCGACTGACTGTCTCCCGGCGTTCCTTCATCCCACTGACTCTCTCCCCCAACCAGCTGACTCTCCAGTGCCCCACGTCTGACCCTCCATCTCGTTCAGCCTGAGCCGGCCTCCCTCCTCGACTGACTCTGTGCGGGAAGCTGCTGTCACTGCCCTTGGAGCACCCTGTCCCTTGGCCGCCCAGCTCTCGGAAGGGTATCGTTGAGCTGGCGAGGGTGTGGGAACGATTCACTGAGGCTGGGCAGACCCAGTGAATCGTTTCCCTGAAACAAAGTGGACTGAGGGGGCGCCCTTGAGGAGGGCTGTAAAATCCGGGGAGGTGTAGATTACAGGGATGGTCACAGGCATCTCCCCAGGATAAGGATGTAGGTTGAAGGTAAGAGGGGAGAGATACAAACGAGGCTCGAGTGCAGATCATTCACCTGGAGGGTGAGCAGAGGGTGGGGGTGGGTGCGGAAGGAGGTGCCAGAGGATGTGGTTGAGACAGGAACTTACAGAACATTTAAAGGTTTCTTGGACAGGTACGAGGACCAGAAATGTTTACAGGGATTTGGGCCAAATTTGGGCAGATGGGACTGGTTTGCACCCTGGTCCCAGAGGGAGGAATTTCATTCAGTTGTATACGAGTACGGTTGAGTGACAATAAACAAACTTGAACTTGTGATTTGCAGCTGGGTCAGCATGGTGGAGATGGGCCAAAGTCCCTGTTTCCCTGCTGTATACCTCTGTACGACACTGTCCCTGACCTGAATCACCCCACCCCACCCTCCACCCACGTCAGCAGGTCCTTCCCGAAGGGACGCCGACCTCCCTGCTCTCGAGGAACGGCTACTACTGAGACCAGCACTGACCCGCCTTTTCTTCCTTCCACAGGACCACATCCACTCCCAATCCGGCTCCGGTTCCCACTCCCGATCCGGATCCCGCTCCAGTTCCAGTCCACTCCTGGCCTCGATGGATGAGTTGCGGACCCTGAGTGTGAGTGATGTCTCTGTGTCTATTCTCCTCAGCCCCTTGTCTCCCCGCCCACTCAATCATCTCCTCCATCACCTCATCTGTCCTCAGCCCCTTGTCTCCCTTCCCTTCAATCACCTCCTCCATTACCTCATCACTCCTCAGCCCTTTGTCTTCCTCCCCTGCAATCATCTCCTCCCTCCTCAGCCCCTTGTATCCCTCCCTTATTCACCTCTTCCGACCCTCAGTCTCCTCCTCCCTCCTTACACACCATCTCTCAATAACGTTCTCTCCCCTCAATCACCACCTTGCTCAATCACCTCCTCTGTCCCTCACTCAACTCCCTCTCCCTCTTTCCATCACTCATCTCTCCTCGAGTTCACTCAGTCCTCTTACCCTCAAACCTCCTTATCCTCTTTCTCCACACTGACCTCCTAATCTCCTTGTTCCCCTTCATCCTCACCTCCTTCCTCAACCCTCAACACTGCCTCTTGACATTCTAACTTCTTCCCTCCATCCTCACCCCTCATCCCCAGTGGCAGCCCCTCACTGACCCTCACTTTCTACCGCACCCCTCAGCACTCCTACCTTATCTCCCTCACTCTTGCCTCCCAGTCTGTCAGCCTCATATCGTGTCCTTCACCTCCCTGTCTCCCATCCTTACACTCCCACCCAATCCTTTCTTCTCCATCCCTACCTACCCTCCTCACCCCAACACCTCACTCCCTCCACCCACCCACCCACCCTCTCACCCGCTCCCTAAAGGAGTGTCCACCTCGGATCCCCCGTCCCACCAGCTCCCTCATGAGGGCCGTTTACTGAGGGACGTGCTCCCTCCACTGGCCCGGGCCTCACCTCTCCATCTGTAACTCCAGGTGCCGGAGAGGAGGATCCTGGTCCGGGCGGAGTGTGAGCTCTTCTCCGCGGTTCTGAGCAGCAGGATGGAGGGAATCCTCGGATCAGCCGGCAGGAAGGTCTGCGAGACGCTGCACTTCGTTGCAGGAAGACTGACGCAGTGTGTGAGTACAGGCAACGGGCAACTGTAGTGAGTGTGACTACAAGCGAGCGGTGACTGTAGTGTGTGAGTACAGGCGACGAGTGATTGTAGTATCGGAGTACAATGTGTGAGTTAACACATACATGCGAGGGGCATCTTCATCCATACAACACGCTGTATGCGGACACGTGAGTGGTTTGAGAGAGAGTGTGGCCGTGTTCGTGGTGTGGTGATTCAGGCATTTCCGTTCCCATGAACGTGTTCGAGTGTCCGTGTTTGCTACCCGTGACTGTGTGGCGTGCTTACATATTTGTGCTGATTCCGTGTGTCCGAGCCCCCGTCTTCCGTCTGTACAGTCCTTCACCTTCACCTCCTCCCTCTCTCGATTCACTCCTTCCTTCCTTCACTCCCTGTTCTCCGCCGTCCCACATTCCCTCCTCCTGTCCTTCATACCCCCTCCTCCCTCATTCCATCCCCTTTCTCATTCCTCCCACCTCTTTCATTCCCTCCCTCCCATCTCTCATTCCTCCCTCCCCTCCCTCATTCCCTCCCCTTTCTCATTCCTCCCTCCCCTCTCTCATTCCCTCCCTCTCATCTCTCATTCCTTCTCCCCTCCCGCATTGCCTTTACTTTCTCATTCTCCCTCCCTTCCCTCATTCTCTCCCCGTCACCCAGCCACCCCTGTCTGGGGTTTTGTGTTTCTGTGCGGTTCCCTCTCGCTCGTCGCAGCCAAACATTCCTTGTATCCACACCGGTCATCTACAGCCGTTAATCTAGTGAACCTTCACCGAACGGCTTCCGGTGCTTGGGGAGAGATACGGTCCCGTCCTTCCCCCCGCCCCACCCCCCCCCCCGCCACTCTGGTCGATTGCTCCACATCCCAGAGATGACCCCCCACCCCACACACACCCTCATGGGTTCTCGCCGACTCTCTGTTGAAGTGAAGCAGGGTCTCCTGGTGTTGAACCCAAACTCCCCTCGATGGACCTTTCCCAGGTCCCATCTGTAGCTGCTGACCCCGTGTTCCCCGTGTACCGGGAGCCTGGGTAGCCGACACGTCACTGTCACCACTCAGAGACCGTCCCTCCGGCTTTCCTCCGACCTCCCTCCTCCTGTCCCTCCTGCTTCCCTCCGACCTCCCTCAATCTCCTTTATTTACTCTCTCCCCATCACGCCCCGTTCCCTTGCTCTCCCTGCCTTTCCCCTCCCTCCCACTCAACTCTCCCTCCCCATTCGCTCTCCCCCTCATTCTCCATCCTCCTTCCCCCCTCTCTCCACTCCCACTCACTCTCCCTCCCGTCTGCCTCTCCAGGTTACAGAGGAAGAAGTCCGCGACGATCGATTCTCCCCCCTTCTCTCCTTCTTGCTACAGAGACTGAAGGATGATTTACAAACGGTAATTTTGCCCTCTCACCCCTCCCCCTGGGGATGCCGATGCAGGTGACTGGTGAGTGTGCGGGGAAGGGGGAAGGATCCCCCCGTCCACCGGGTGATGGGTAATTGTGGAGTGTGACAGATCCCGGAGCAGGATGGGTCACTGACTGCAGACGGACTGTGTGACATCTTCCTGCACTACAGACCAGCAGATCCCACAGAGACCAGGCACACCAGCAGATTCCCACAGAGACCAGACCAACAGATCCCAGAGACCAGACCAGCAGGTCCCACAGAGTCTCGGCACACCAGCTGATAATACACAGACCAGACCAGACTAACAGTTCCCACAGAGACCAGGACAGCCAACAGATCCCGCCGTGACCATACCACACCTGAGCAGAGTACCCAGGGCGAAGCGGCAGAGACTACTTCCACTCACAACTCTTCTCTCATCTGGGGCTGTGGGACCTGTTACCCCCACCCAGACAGTAGACGGTGGGTGATGGGGTGGGCTTCATTTCTACCCTTTGGAGGGTGGGAACTCCCTCAGCCCGGATTCTGAGAAATGACCTCTGGCCTCGGCGCAGGGAGTTCAAATCAGCAAAGCTCTGGCGGGACGGGGAGCTGGGAAACTTCGAGCCCAGATCAACAGCAGAATGACCCATCCCAAGAGAGTGAAGAGCAGTGACAGAGCCCGGCAGGGTGAGGGGATGTAACACAGCCCGGCAGGGTGTACCGAAGCTGCCCCCACACTGTGATGAAGCCCCCTGTGCTCCCAGCGGTGAGAGTGGGACGTGGTTTTCGGGAGGGAAAGCGGGGGCGATGTCATCAGGCGCCATCACCATCACATTTCCCCCTCTCTCCGTGCAGGGATACTCCGGGACTCACGCCGGCAAAGTCTACGCTCACCTCCTGCAACTGGTGAATGAACACCTGCCGTGTGTGGCCAAGGGCACTTCGTGTTAGTGACGCTGTCACCGAGGCTCCCGTTCCCGTTCTCCCGCGGCCTGGTCTTCACAGGAACCCTTGTCATCCGCTGGTCTTCATGATCTTCAGCGTCACGTTCCTCTCTTCACTAAACCTGACCTGCCCTCTTTATTTATTTGAGAGTATTTATTAAGTTTTAGTATTTAGGTAACTTATTTGATAATTTTGCCTTGCTACTCTGTGACAGCAAGCTTATTTATTTAATTATGGGAGCGTAAGGTATTTAATATTTAAAAGCTTTGTTCATGTATCGTAATGTTGTTTATTTAATGTCAGATTGGGAGGGTGGGAGGGAAGTTAAAGTGGGTAGTCCGCGCCTGTGTCTGCTTAATCCGGTACCATCGCAGTTCCTCACCTGCCCCGACAGACTCTCGGCCCTCCCCCCTCAGGGTCTGATCTGGGTCTCTGCTGGAGACGGAGAGGAGACGCGCTCCACGCCTGCCGCTGAGAACTTTCAACTCACTCTCTGGACTTTTCTTCAGGACTCAGTCCTCCTCACATCGGCTGTGGCGAGTCCACCCAGGCGCCGCAGTTCCCGCTGGTCGCCAGCAAGAGCCCCTTCCGCGCACCGCCCACCCGAGTCGTGCGTGCAAGCGTGGAGAGTGAGTCTGCCCCCTCCCCACCCACTCCTGCTGACCTCCAGCTCTTCTCCCGCACCATCCTCCCCTCCCCATCACCACGTCCTCTGTTCTCAGAACAACCCCCGGTTCTCCACAACAACACCAAAAGTGGAGGAACTCAGCGGGCCGGGCGGAAACGAATGAGCAGTCGACGTTTCGGGCCGAGTTCTTTCCTCAGGACCCCGCTGCCCAGCCTGGTTCCCCAGTCTCCCGGGCCCAGACTCGTTCCAGCAAATCTCTCCGCCATCCCCCCAGCAGCCGCAGTTTCCCCGGAGTGCAGCGTCCAGAACCGGACTCGACCCCCTACCCCCACCCCCATCTGTGACCCAACCACCGAATCCGGAAGATATTCAGTTGCTTCTCGGCTCCTGTTCCTCGGTCTGCAGAGTCCCACATCCGTCTGCTCTTCAACCTTCTCCGGCTGTCCTGCACTCAACTCAGAGACCCCTCGCCAAGTGCGTTGGCATCCAGATCTCCGCCCCACCCTGGCACTCTTAAAGGGACAGGCACCCCAGGAGCGGCACTCACAGGCAGCCGGGGAAAGCCGGGACGTCTTCAGGTGGACGCGACTCTGCGATGGGAAGTTGATGTTTGAATAAATGGCCGTGACCGGAATCCGTCTGTTGTCTGTTAATCACTGCTGCAGCGCACCGACCGGCAATATCACACAGAAAACAGGGACACAGTGAGAGTCTCACCATGGGGGACGGGCGCTTCACACCACGGGAGGGGCGGTGACGGAACTCCACACAACGGGAGGGATACTCCCCACTCCAGGAAGGGTAGTGAGGGAGCTCCAAAATGTGGAAGGAGCACTGAGGTAGTTAAACACAGAGGTGCAGTCAGGGAGGGAGCAGTATTATACAGCAAAGACCCATCACACCGGGACTACACAGTGACAGACCCGTCCCCACCGGTACCGTACCCCGGTGTTACACAGCACAGACCCATCCCCACCGGTACCGTACCCCAGTGTTACACAGTGACAGACCCGTCCCCACCGGTACTGTACCCCGCTGTTACAGACTGACAGACCCGTCCCCACCGGTACCGTACCCCGGTGTTACACAGAGACAGACCCGTCCCCACCGGTACCGTACCCCGGTGTTACACACTGACAGACCGGTCCCCAGCGGTACCGTACCCCGGTGTTACACAGTGACAGACCTGTCACCACCGGTACCGTACCCCGGTGTTACATAGTGACAGACCCATCCCCACCTGTACCATACCTCGGTGTTACACAGTGACAGTCCCGTCCCCACCGGTACCGTTACCCGGTGATACACAGTGACAGACCCGTCCCCACCGGTACCGTACCCCGGTGTTATACAGCGACAGACCCATCCCCACCGGTAACATACCCCAGTGCCACACAGTGACAGACCCGTCCCCACCGGTAACGTACCCCAGTGCCACACAGTGACAGACCCGTCCCCAACGGTACTGTACCCCGGTGTTACACAGTGACAGACCCGTCCCCACCGGTACCGTACCCTGCTGTTACACACTGACAGGCCCGTCCCCACCGGTACCGTACCCCGGTGTTACACACAGTGACAGACCCGTCCCCACCGGTACCATACCCCGCTGTTACACACTGACAGACCCATCCCCACCAGTACCGTACCCCGGTGTTACACAGCGACAGACCCGTCCCCACCGGTACCGTACCCCGGTGTTACACAGCGACAGACCCGTCCCCTCCGGTACCGTACCCCGGTGTTACACACTGACAGACCCGTCCCCACTGGTACTGTACCCTGGTGTTACACGGTGACAGACCCGTCCCCACCGGTACCGTACCCCGGTGTTACACGGTGACAGACACGTCCCACCGGTACTGTACCCCGGTGTTACACAGTGACAGACCCGTCCCCACCGGTGCTGTACCCCGGTGTTACAGAGCGACAGACCCGTCCCCACCGGTACCGTACCCCGGTGTTACACAGTGACGGTACCGTACCACGGTGTTACACAATGACAGACCCGTCCCCAGCGGTACCGTACCCCCGTATTACACAGTGACAGACCCGTCCTCACCGGTACCGTACCCCGGTGTTACACACTGACAGACTCGTCCCCACCGGTACCGTACCCCGGTGTTACACAGTGACAGACCCGTCCCCTCCGGTACCGTACCCCGGTGTTACACACTGACAGACCCGTCCCCACCGGTACCGTACGCCGGTGTTACACACTGACAGACTCGTCCCCACCAGTACCGTACCCTGGCGTTACACACTAACAGACTCGTCCCCACCGGTACCGTACCCCAGTGTTACACACTGACAGACCCGTACCCACCGATACCATACCCCGGTGTTACACAGTGAATGACCCGTCCCCACCGGTACCATACCCCGGTATCACACAGCGAATGACCCGTCCCCACCGGTACCATAACTCGGTGTCACACAGTGACAGACCCGTCCCCACCGGTACCATACCCCGGTGTCACACAGTGACAGACCCGTCCCCACCGGTACCGTACCCCGGTGTTGTACAGCGACAGACACCTCCCCACCGGTACCAAACCCCGGTGTCACACAGTGACAGACCTGTCACCACCGGTACCTTACCCCGGTGTTATACAATACTGTACACTGTTACTCATTCCTATGGATGAGCTGTGTTGCAGTGTAGACGGACTGACGAATTCTCTGTGACAAATTCTGTCCACCAGATCTGTCCATCAAATCTACTCAAATTCTTAATGAAGTATACTTGCTGTCACGCCTTCTTTGTAATCGCATCAATATGTGTGGGGCCTGAGACAGATCCTCAGAGATGTTGACATTCAGGAACGTGAAGCTGCTCACCCTAATCCCTCCATGAGGACTGGTGTCTGTTCCCTTGACTTCCCCTTCCTGAAGACTATTATCAATTCCTTGGTCTTACTTCCCATGATATTAGGGAAAACCATAAGACATAGAAGAAGAATTAGGCAATTCAGCCCATCAGTCTTTGTCATTCTATCATAAAGAAACATAAAAATTCTACAACACAATACAAGCCCTTTGGCCAACAATTAGAAATTACCTGGGGTTACCCATAGCCCTCTATTTTTCTTAGCTCCATGTACCTATGCAGGAGTCTCTTAAAAGACCCTATCGTATTGGCCTCCACCACCGTCACACCCACCACTCTCTGCGTAAAAAACCTACCTCTGATATCTGCTCTGTACCTACTTCCAAGCACCTTAAAACTGTGTCCTTTCATGCTAGCTATTTCAGCCCTGGGAGAAAGCCTCTGACTATCCACATGATCAACGCCTCTCCTTACCTTGTACATCTCCATCAGGTCAACTCTCATCCTCCGTCGCTCCAAGGAGAAAAGGCCGAGTTCACTCAACCTATTCTCGTAAGGCATGCTCCCCAATCCAGCCAACGTCCTTGTAAATCTCCTCTGCACCCTTCCTATAGTTTCCACATCCTTCCTGCAGTGAGGTGACCAGAACTGAGCACAGTCCTCCAAGTGGGATCTGACCAGGGTCCTATGTAGCTGTAACATTACCTCTCGGCTGATTTATTATCCTTCTAAATCAGTTTGTCCTACCTTCTCCCTATAAACTTGTTGCCATTAGATTATGAGAACACTCAGTCCTGTTTTACTCTCATTTAGAAAGGCATACATGCATTGAGAAATAATACAATTACTAATCAAGAATCTATCAACCTCTGCTTTAAATATACCCAATGACTTGGCCTCCACGGCCATCTATGGCAATGAATTCCACAGATTCACTACACTTGGCTAAAGGAATTCCTCCACAACTCTCTTCTAAATGCACGTTGCTCCATCCTGAGGTCCTAGACTCCCTCACTACAGGAAACATCCTCTCCCGATCCACCCCATCTGGGCCCTTCAACATTCAAAATGTTTCACTGAGATCCCCGTCTTTCTAAATTCCAGTGAGTACAGACCCAGAGCCATCAAATGCTTCTCGTACATTTAACCCTTTCATTTCCAGGATAATTTTCATGAACATCCTCTGGATCCTCTAATGCCATAGTGTCTTTTCTGAGATAAGGGGCTCTGCTCAGAACACCGTGTGGCAAAACCAGTACCTTATAGAGCCTCAGCACCACAGCATCAATGTCCTAGTCCTCCAAAATTAATGCTAACATCGCAGTTGCCTTCCTCACCACTGACTCAACCTGCAAATTAACCGTTACTTTTATACTTCATTGTCGCCAAACAATTGGTACTGGAACATACAATCATCACAGCGATATTCGATTCTGCGCTTCCCACTCCCTGGATTACAAATATTAAATATTAAAAATAGTTGAAATCAGTAAATATTAAAAATGTAAATTATACATCACAAATAGAAAATAGAAAAATAGGAAGTAAGGTAGTGCAAAAAAACCGAGAGGCAGGTCCGGATATTTGGAGGGTACGGCCCAGATCCGGGTCAGGATCCGTTCAGCAGTCTTATCACAGTTGGACAGAAGCTATTCCCAAATCTGGCCGTATGAGTCTTCAAGCTCCCGAATCTTCTCCTGGAGGGAAGAGGGACGAAAAGTGTGTTGGCTGGGTGGGTCGTGTCTTTGATTATCCTGGCAGCACTGCTCCGACAGCGTGCGGTGTAAAGTGAGTCCACAGACGGAAGATTGGTTTGTGTGATGTGCTGCAGCGTATTCACCATCTTCTGCAGCTTCTTTCAGTCTTGGACAGGACAACTTCCATACCAGGTTGTGATGCACCCTAGAAGAATGCTTTCTATGGTGCATCTATAAAAATTAGTGAGGGTTTTAGGGGACAGGCCAAATTTCTTTAGTTTTCTCAGGAAGTAAAGGCGCTGGTGGGCCTTCTTGGCAATGAACTCTGCTTGGTTGGACCAAGTCAGGTCATTTGTGATATTAACCCCGAGGAACTTAAAGTTTTTGACCTGATCCACCTTTGCACCACCGATATAAATGGGGTCGTGTGGTCCGCTACTCCTTCTGAAGTCAACAACCAATTCCGTCGTCTTGCTGACGTTGAGGGATAGGTTATTGTCTTCACACCATGCCACCAGGTTCTTAATTTCCTCTCTGTACTCAAACTCATCATTACCCGAGATATGGCCTACAATTGTGGTGTCATCAGCAAACTTATATATGCAGTTTGTTGGAAACTTGGCTACACAATCATGGGTGTACAGTGAGTACAGCAGGGGGCTGAGTACTCAGCCTTGTGGGGCTCCGGTGTTCAGAGTGATTGTAGAGGAGAGCTTGTCCCCTATTTTTACAGCCTGGGTCCTGTCTGTGAGGAAGTTGAAGATCCAGCTGCAGATCTGAGTGCTAAGGCCCAGGTTCTGGAGCTTAGGTATCAGTTTATTTGGAATGATGATATTAAAGGCAGAGCTGTAGTCAATGAAAAGGAGCATTATGTATGTGTCTTTATTCTCCAGGTGTTCTAAGGAGGAATGTAGGGCCAGAGAGATCGCATCTGCCGTTGACCTGTTGCTCCAGTAGGCGAATTGCAAGGCGTCGAGGTTGACCGGTAGGCTGTGGTTGATGTGCGCCATAACCAATCGCTCGAAGCACTTCATAGCAATTGATGTCAGAGCCACAGGTCGATATTCATTCAGGCAAGCCACCTTGCTCTTCTTCAGCACCGGGATTATCGTTGCCTTCTTAAAACATGAGGGCATCTTAGACTGAAGCAAGGAGCAGCTGAAGATGTCAGCAAACACTCCAGCCAGCTCACTTGCTTCTCCGTTAGAGAACCATATATGAGGACGCCCAAGTCCCTTTGCACTTCTGCTTTCTGAATTTTCTCCCCATTTAAAAAATAGTCTATTCCTTCTCCCAAAGTGCATGTCCACACACTCCCTACACTACATTCCATCTGCCAGTTCTTTGCCCATTCTCCTAATATGCGTAAGTCCTTCTGTTGCCCCCCTGGCCTTCAACTAACTTCATATTGTCCGCAAACTTGTCACAACACCCATGCTTTGCATAGGTAACAGTTCCCCTGTAACCTTCCAGAGTGTGTGATGGGACGGTGTGGAGGGAGATTCACTGTGTCTGACTCCAGGTGTGTGTGTCATAGGATGGTGTGGAGGGAGCTTCACTCCCTCTGACTCTTGGAGTATGTGATGGGACAGTGTAGAGGGAGCTTCACTCTGTGTCGGACCCAGGGAGTGTGTGATGGGATGGTGTGGAGGGAGATTCACTCTGTGTCTGACCCCGGGAGTGTGTGATGGGACAGTGTGGAGGGAGATTCACTCTGTCTGACTCCAGGTGTGTATGTGATGGGACGGTGTGGAGGGAACTTCACTCTGTGTAGATCCTGGAGATGTGTGATGGGACGGTGTGGAGGGAGCTTCACTCTGTGCCTTGTGAGCGCGTGAGGGAAGACCTCCTGTCTTTGCGGCTGCAACTTTCGCTTTGCCCAAAAGCACTTCTGTGATATAATGTAAACCGAAACAGGCTCCAGGGAGGAAGGAAACTACAGACATCCGGAAACCTCGGGCTAACAGACAAACCGGACATTCCTGCAGTTGCGTGGGTCAGGTGTTGGTGACAGAATTCAAAACGAAAAACAACATGAGCCCCACAGACAGGGGGGTCCCAGCCAATGCGTTCAGATTCAGGTTTATTATCACTGACGTCGTGAAATTTGTCCTTTTGCAGCTGCAGCACAGTGCAGGACATAAAATACATTATAAATTATAACATATCTCAAAAATAGCGAGGTAGTGTTCACGAGCTCAGGATTCAGCTGGTTGAGCAGAGAAGCTGTTTCTGAATCAGTGAGTGTGGGTCTCCACACCCCTATCCCTGCTCCTGGATGGTGGTAATGAGAAGAGCCCATGTCTCGGTTTGTGGGGGTCCTTAATGATGGATGTCACATTCTTGAAGCATTGCCTGTTGAAGATGTCCTCCCAGCTGAGAGTCTGGACCACAGCCTGAGATATCTCACCATTTTGCTGAGATCCCTCACACGCTAGCCAAGATACCTCCTGGCCGAGTTCTCTCAACTCTGCGGGGAGGTCCATCAAATCCTGGGGAGTGTCCCTCATCACTGTGATACTCCCGAACTGCGACACTCCCTCTTGACCACACTCTTTCCTCTCTGCTTTCACTTTCCAGTTTTCTTCCCCAGCGCTGACACCCGTGACATCAGCAATGGGAACCCATTCCCCTCAGTTTTGCTTCTAACTCAAGCCCCACCAGGGGTTTTCCAGCCTCGCCCCCCCCCCCAACTCTCAGATAAAAGCCCTGTGGGGAGATGGAGAGGCTCAGAGCGAGGAGAGTGTTGACAGAGGACAACACCGGACCGACTTTGTGCACTCACCTCTCAGCACCCGACACCGAGCTCCCTCGCAGCCTGAGCCCCGCCGTCACTGCCCGCTGCCCGCCACTCGGCCCTCCTCTGTGTCCTCTCAGCCTCCTGCCCGTCCGTGATGAAGGCCAGCGTGACTGTCGCCCTGCTGACCGCTGTGGTCGCTCTGCTGGACTGTGCTCCAGTCACAGCCACGATGCCGGGAAGCCCGGACCGCTCGAGCTGTGACTTATCCCTCTTCCGGAGCATTCCCTCAGACATCATCAACATCATCTGGAACGCACAGCGGCGCTACGTAAGTAAGGGTGAACGAGCAGCCCGATCGCCGTCCCCTGCAGTCTGACCCTCCCTCTCTCCTCCGACTGACTCTGTCCCTGGGGACTGACTCTCCTTTCTCCGACTGACTGTCTCCCAGCGTTCCTTCATCCCACTGACTCTGTCCCCCAACCAGCTGACTCTCCAGTGCCCCACGTCTGATCCTCCATCTCGTTCAGCCTGAGCCGGCCTCCCTCCTCGACTGACTCTGTGCGGGAAGCTGCTGTCACTGCCCTTGGAGCACCCTGTCCCTTGGCCGCCCAGCTCTCGGAAGGGTATCGTTGAGCTGGCGAGGGTGTGGGAACGATTCACTGAGGCTGGGCAGACCCAGTGAATCGTTTCCCTGAAACAAAGTGGACTGAGGGGGCGCCCTTGAGGAGGGCTGTAAAATCCGGGGAGGTGTAGATTACAGGGATGGTCACAGGCATCTCCCCAGGGTAAGGATGTAGGTTGAAGGTAAGAGGGGAGAAATACAAACGAGGCTCGAGTGCAGATCATTCACCTGGAGGGTGAGCAGAGGGTGGGGGTGGGTGCGGAAGGAGGTGCCAGAGGATGTGGTTGAGACAGGAACTTACAGAACATTTAAAGGTTTCTTGGACAGGTACGAGGACCAGAAATGTTTACAGGGATTTGGGCCAAATTTGGGCAGATGGGACTGGTTTGCACCCTGGTCCCAGAGGGAGGAATTTTGTTCAGTTGTATACGAGTACAGTTGAGTGACAATAAACAAACTTGAACTTGTGATTGGCAGCTGGGTCAGCATGGTGGAGATGGGCCAAAGTGCCTGTTTCCCTGCTGTATATCTCTGTACGACACTGTCCCTGACCTGAATCACCCCACCCCACCCTCCACCCACGTCAGCAGGTCCTTCGCGAGGGGACGCCGACCTCCCTGCTCTCGAGGAACGGCTACTACTGAGACCAGCACTGACCCGCCTTTTCTTCCTTCCACAGGACCACATCCACTCCCAATCCGGCTCCGGTTCCCACTCCCGATCCGGATCCCGCTCCAGTTCCAGTCCACTCCTGGCCTCGATGGACGAATTGCGGACCCTGAGTGTGAGTGATGCCTCTATGTCTATTCTCCTCAGCCCCTTGTCTCCCCACCCACTAAATCATCTCCTCCATCACCTCATCTGTCCTCAGCCCCTTGTCTCCCTCCCCTTCAATCACCTCCTGCATTACCTCATCACTCCTCAGCCCTTTGTCTTCCTCCCCAGCAATCATCTCCTCCCTCCTCAGCCCCTTGTATCCCTCCCTTATTCACCTCTTCCGACCCTCAATCTCCTCCTCCCTCCTTACACACCATCTCTCAATAACTTTCTCTCCCCTCAATCACCACCTTACTCAATCACCTCCTCTGTCCCTCACTCAACTGCCGCTCCCTCTTTCCATCACTCATCTCTCCTCGAGTTCACTCAGTCCTCTTACCCTCAAACCTCCGTATCCTCTTTCTCCACACTGACCTCCTAATCTCCTTGTTCCCCTTCATCCTCACCTCCTTCCTCAACCCTCAACACTGCCTCTTGACATTCTAGCCTCCTCCCTCCGTCCTCACACCTCATCCCCAGTGGCAGCTCCTCACTGACCCTCACTTTCTACCGCACCCCTCAGCACTCCTACCTCATCTCCCTCACTCTTGCCTCCCAGTCCGTCAGCCTCATATCGTGTCCTTCACCACCCTGTCTCCCATCCTATCACACCCACCCACTCACATCTACTCCATCCCTACCTACCCTTCCCACCCCCACACCTCACTCCCTCCACACACCCACACACCCACCCTCTCACCCGCTCCCCAAAGGAGTATCCACCTCGGATCCCCCGTCCCACCAGCTCCCTCATGAGGGCCGTTTACTGAAGGACGTGCTCCCTCCACTGGCCCGGACCTCACCTCTCCATCTGTACCTCCAGGTGCCGGAGAGGAGGATCCTGCTCCGGGCGGAGTGTGAGCTCTTCTCCGCGGTTCTGAGCAGCAGGACGGAGGGAATCCTCGGATCAGCCGGCAGGAAGGTCTGCGAGACACTGCACTTCATTGCAGGAAGACTGACGCAGTGTGTGAGTACAGGCAACGGGCAACTGTAGTCTGTGTGACTGCAAGCGAGCGGTGACTGTAGTGTGAGAGTACAGGCGACGAGTGATTGCAGTGTCGGAGTTCAGTGTGTGAGTTAACACATACATGCGAGGGGCATCTTCATCCATACAACACGCTGTATGTGGACACGTGAGTGGTTTGAGAGAGAGTGTGGCCGTGTTCGTGGTGTGGTGATTCAGGCATTTCCATTCCCCTGAACGTGTTCGAGTGTCCGTGTTTGCTACCCGTGACTGTGTGGCGTGCTTACATATTTGTGCTGATTCCGTGTGTCCGAGCCCCCCTCTTCCGTCTGTACAGTCCTTCACCTTCACCTCCTCCCTCTCTCGATTCACTCCTTCCTTCCTTCACTCCCTGTTCTCCGCCGTCCCACATTCCCTCCTCCTGTCCTTCATACCCCCTCCTCCCTCATTCCATCCCCTTTCTCATTCCTTCCACCCCTTTCATTCCCTCCCTCCCATCTCTCATTCCTCCCTCCCCTCTCTCATTCCCTCCCTCTCATCTCTCATTCCTTCTCCCCTCCCGCATTGTCTTTACTTTCTCATTCTCTCCCCGTCACCCACCCATCCCTGTCTAGGGTTTTATATTTCCGTGCGGTTCCCTCTCGCTCGTCCCAGCCAAACATTCCTTGTATCCACAGCGGTCATCTACAGCCGTTAATCCAGTGAACCTTCACCGAACGCCTTCCGGTGCTTGGGGAGAGATACGGTCCCGTCCTCCTCCCCGCCACTGTGGTCGATTGCTCCACATCCCAGAGATGACCCCCCACCCCACACACACCCTGATGGGTTCTCGCCGACTCTCTGTTGAATTGAAGCAGGGTCTCCTGGTGTTGAACCCAAACTCCCCTCGATGGACCTTTCCCAGGTCCCATCTGTAGCTGCTGACCCCGTGTTCCCCGTGTACCGGGAGCCTGGGTAGCCGACACGTCACAGTCACCACTCAGAGACCGTCCCTCCTGCTTTCCTCCGACCTCCCTCCTCCTGTCCCTCCTGCTTCCCTCCGACCTCCCTCAATCTCCTTTATTTACTCTCTCCCCATCACTCCCTGTTCCCTTGCTCTCCCTGCCTTTCCCCTCCCTCCCACTCAACTCTCTCTCCCCATTCGCTCTCCCCCTCATTCACCATCCTCCTTCCCCCCTCTCTCCACTCCCACTCACTCTCCCTCCCGTCTGCCTCTCCAGGTTACAGAGGAAGATGTCCGCGACGATCGATTCTCCCCGCTTCTCTCCTTCTTGCTACAGAGACTGAAGGATGATTTACAAACGGTAATTTTGCCCTCTCACCCCCTGCCGCTGGGGATGCTGATGCAGGTGACTGGTGAGTGTGTGGGGAAGGGGGAAGGATCCCCCCGTCCACTAGGTGATGTTTAATTGTGGAGTGTGACCGATCCCGGAGCAGGATGGGTCACTGACTGGAGACGGACTGTGTGACATCTTCCTGCACTACAGACCAGCAGATCCCACAGAGACCAGGCATACCAGCAGATTCCCACAGAGACAAGACCAACAGATCCCAGAGACCAGACCAGCAGGTCCCACAGAGTCTCGGCACACCAGCTGATAATACACAGACCAGACCAGACTAACAGTTCCCACAGAGACCAGGACAGCCAACAGATCCCGCCGTGACCATACCACACCTGAGCAGAGTACCCAGGGCGAAGCGGCAGAGACTACTTCCACTCACAACTCTTCTCTCATCTGGGGCTGTGGGACCTGTTACCCCCACCCAGACAGTAGACGGTGGGTGATGGGGTGGGCTTCATTTCTACCCTTTGGAGGGTGGGAACTCCCTCAGCCCGGATTCTGAGAAATGACCTCTGGCCTCGGCGCAGGGAGTTCAAATCAGCAAAGCTCTGGCGGGACGGGGAGCTGGGAAACTTCGAGCCCAGATCAACAGCAGAATGACCCATCCCAAGAGAGTGAAGAGCAGTGACAGAGCCCGGCAGGGCGAGAGGTAGTGACACAGCCCAGCAGGGCGAGGGGATGTGACACAGCCCGGCACGGTGAGGGGATGTGACAAAGCCCAGCAGGGAGAGGGGCGAGGACACAGCCCGGTAGGGCGAGGGGTAGTGACAGAGTCCGGCAGTGCGAGGGCATGTGACCGAGCCCGGCAGGGCGAGGGGCAGTGACAGAGCACGGCAGGGTGAGGGGATGTGACAGAGCCCGGCAGGGCGAGGGGCAGTGACAGAGCACGGCAGGGCGAGGGTCGGTGACACAGCCCGGCAGGGCGAGGAGATGTGACACAGCCCAGCAGGGAGAGGGGCGAGGACACAGCCCGGTAGGGCGAGGGGTAGTGACAGAGTCCGGCAGGGTGAGGGGCAGTGACAGAGTCCGGCAGGGTGAGGGGCGGTGACAGAGCCCGGCAGGGTGAGGGGATGTAACACAGCCCGGCAGGGTGTACCGAAGCTGCCCCCACACTGTGATGAAGCCCCCTGTGCTCCCAGCGGTGAGAGTGGGACGTGGTTTTCGGGAGGGAAACGGGGGGCGATGTCATGAGGCGCCATCACCAACACATTTCCCCCTCTCTCCGTGCAGGGACACTCCGGGACTCACGCCGGCAAAGTCTACGCTCACCTCCTGCAACTGGTGAATGAACACCTGCCGTGTGTGGCCAAGGGCACTTCGTGTTAGTGACGCTGTCACCGAGGCTCCCGTTCCCGTTCTCCCGCAGCCTGGTCTTCACAGGAACCCTTGTCATCCGCTGGTCTTCATGATCTTCAGCGTCACGTTCCTCTCTTCACTAAACCTGACCTGCCCTCTTTATTTATTTGAGAGTATTTATTAAGTTTTAGTATTTAAGTAACTTATTTGATAATTTTGCCTTGCTACTCTGTGACAGCAAGCTTATTTATTTAATTATGGGAGCGTAAGGTATTTAATATTTAAAAGCTGTGTTCATGTATCGTAATGTTGTTTATTTAATGTCAGATTGGGAGGGAGGGAGGGAAGTTAAAGTGGGTAGTCCGCGCCTGTGTCTGCTTAATCCGGTACCATCGCAGTTCCTCACCTGCCCCGACAGACTCTCGGCCCTCCCCCCTCAGGGTCTGATCTGGGTCTCTGCTGGAGACGGAGAGGAGACGCGCTCCACGCCTGCCGCTGAGAACTTTCAACTCACTCTCTGGACTTTTCTTCAGGACTCAGTCCTCCTCACATCGGCTGTGGCGAGTCCACCCAGGCGCCGCAGTTCCCGCTGGTCGCCAGCAAGAGCCCCTTCCGCGCACCGCCCACCCGAGTCGTGCGTGCAAGCGTGGAGAGTGAGTCTGCCCCCTCCCCACCCACTCCTGCTGACCTCCAGCTCTTCTCCCGCACCATCCTCCCCTCCCCATCACCACGTCCTCTGTTCTCAGAACAACCCCCGGTTCTCCACAACAACACCAAAAGTGGAGGAACTCAGCGGGCCGGGCGGAAACGAATGAGCAGTCGACGTTTCGGGCCGAGTTCTTTCCTCAGGACCCCGCTGCCCAGCCTGGTTCCCCAGTCTCCCGGGCCCAGACTCGTTCCAGCAAATCTCTCCGCCATCCCCCCAGCAGCCGCAGTTTCCCCGGAGTGCAGCGTCCAGAACCGGACTCGACCCCCTACCCCCACCCCCATCTGTGACCCAACCACCGCATCCGGAAGATATTCAGTTGCTTCTCGGCTCCTGTTCCTCGGTCTGCAGAGTCCCACATCCGTCTGCTCTTCAACCTTCTCCGGCTGTCCTGCACTCAACTCAGAGACCCCTCGCCAAGTGCGTTGGCATCCAGATCTCCGCCCCACCCTGGCACTCTTAAAGGGACAGGCACCCCAGGAGCGGCACTCACAGGCAGCCGGGGAAAGCCGGGACGTCTTCAGGTGGACGCGACTCTGCGATGGGAAGTTGATGTTTGAATAAATGGCCGTGACCGGAATCCGTCTGTTGTCTGTTAATCACTGCTGCAGCGCACCGACCGGCAATATCACACAGAAAACAGGGACACCGTGAGAGTCTCACCATGGGGGACGGGCGCTTCACACCACGGGAGGGGCGGTGACGGAACTCCACACTACGGGAGGGATACTCCACACTCCAGGAAGGGTATAACTAATATAACTGATGAACAGGCCTCAACTGTTTCTGAGGGAGCTACACACTCCGGGAGGGGCTGTGAGGGAGCTCCAAAATGTGGAAGGAGCACTGAGGTAGTTAAACACAGAGGGGCAGTCAGGGAGGGAGCAGTATTATACAGCAAAGACCCATCACACCGGGACTACACAGTGACAGACCCGTCCCCACCGGTACCGTACCCCGGTGTTACACAGTGACAGACCCGTCCCCACCGGTACCGTACCCCGGTGTTACACACTGACAGACTCGTCCCCACCGGTACCGTACCCCGGTGTTACACAGTGACAGACCCGTCCCCACCGGTACCGTACCCCGGTGTTACACAGTGACAGACCCGTCCCCACCGGTACCGTACCCCGGTGTTACACACTGACAGACTCGTCCCCACCGGTACCGTACCCCGGTGTTACACAGTGACAGACCCGTCCCCACCGGTACCGTACCCCGGTGTTACACAGTGACAGACCCGTCCAAACCGGTACCGTACCCCGGTGTTACACACTAACAGACTCGTCCCCACCGGTACCGTACCCCGGTGTTACACAGCACAGACCCGTCCCCACCGGTACCGTACCCTGGTGTTACAGAGCGACAGACCCATCCCCACCGGTACCGTACCCCAGTGTTACACAGTGACAGACCCGTCCCCACCGGTACCGTACCCCGCTGTTACAGACTGACAGACCCGTCCCTACCGGTACCGTACCCCGGTGTTACATTCAGTGACAGACCTGTCCCCACCGGTACCGTACCCCACTGTTACACACTGACAGACCCATCCCCACCGGTACCGTACCCCGGTATTACACAGCGACAGACCCGTCCCCACCGGTATCGTACCCCGGTGTTACACAGCGACAGACCCGTCCCCACCGGTACCGTACCCCGGTGTTACACACTGACAGACCCGTCCCCACCGGTACCGTACCCCGGTCTTACACAGTAACAGACCCGTCCTCACCGGTACCGTACCCCGGTGTTGTACAGTGACAGACCCGTCCCCACCGGTACCGTACCCCGGTGTTACACACTGACAGACCCGTCCCCACCGGTACCGTACCCCGGTGTTACACAGCGACAGACCCGTCCCCACCGGTACCGTTCCCCGGTAACACACAGTGACAGACCCGTCCCCACCGGTACCATACCCCGGTGTCACACAGTGACAGACCCATCCCCACCGGTACCGTTCCCCGGTAACACACAGTGACAGACCCGTCCCCACCGGTACCGTACCCCGGTGTTGTACAGCGACAGACCCGTCCCCACCGGTACCAAACCCCGGTGTCACACAGTGACAGACCCGTCCCCACCGGTACCGTACCCCGGTGTTACACAGTGACAGACCCGTCCCCACCAGTACCGTACCCCGATGTTACACAGTGACAGACCCGTCCCCACCGGTACCGTACCCCGGTGTTACAGAGCGACAGACTGGTCCCCACCGATACCGGACCCCAGTGTTACAGAGAGACAGACCCGTCCCCACCGGTACCGTACCCCTGTGTTACAGAGCGACAGACCCATCCCCACCGGTACCGTACCCCGGTGTTACACAGTGACAGACCCATCCCCACCCGTACCGTACCCCGGTGTTACACAGCACAGACCCATCCCCAACGGTACCGTACCCCCGTGTTACACAGTGACAGACCAGTCCTCACCGGTACCGTACCCCGGTGTTACACACAGACAGATTCGTCCCCACCGGTACCGTACCTCGGTGTTACACAGTGACAGACCCGTCCCCACCGGTACCGTACCCCGGTGTTACAGAGCGACAGACCCGTCCCCACCGGTACCGTACCCCGGTGTTACACAGTGACAGACCCGTCCCCACCGGTACAGTACCCCGCTGTTACACACTGACAGGCCCGTCCCCACCGGTACCGTACCCCGGTGTTACACACAGTGACAGACCCGTCCCCACCGTTACCATACCCCGCTGTTACACACTGGCAGACCCGTCCCCACTGGTACCGTAGCCCGGTGTTACACAGCGACACACCCGTCCCCACCGGTACCGTACCCCGGTGTTACACAGCGACAGACCCATCCCCTCCGGTACCGTACCCCGGTGTTACACATTGACAGACCCGTCCCCACCTGTACCGTACCCCGGTGATACACGGTGACAGACCCGTCCCCACCGGTACCGTACCCCGGTGTTACACGGTGACAGATCCGTCCCCACTGGTACCGTACCATGGTGTTACACGGTGACAGACCCGTCCCCACTGGTTCCGTACCCCAGTGTTACACAGTGACAGACCCGTCCCCACTGGTTCCGTACCCCAGTGTTACACAGTGACAGACCCGTCCCCACCGGTACCGTACCCCGGTGTTACATAGTGACGGTACCGTACCCCGGTGTTACACAGTGACAGACCCATCCCCACCCGTACCGTACCCCGGTATTACACAGTGACAGACTCGTCCCCTCCGGTACCGTACCCCGGTGTTACACACTGACAGACCCGTCCCCACCGGTACCGTACCCCGGTTTTACACGGTGACAGACCCGTCCCCACCGGTACCGTACCCCGGTGTTACACGGTGACAGACCCGTCCCCACCGTTACCATACCCCGCTGTTACACACTGGCAGACCCGTCCCCACTGGTACTGTACCCCGGTGTTACACAGCGACACACCCGTCCCCACCGGTACCGTACCCCGGTGTTACACAGCGACAGACCCATCCCCTCCGGTACCGTTCCCCGGTGTTACACATTGACAGACCCGTCCCCACCGGTACCGTACCCCGGTGATACACGGTGACAGACCCGTCCCCACCGGTACCGTACCCCGGTGTTACACAGTGACAGACCCGTCCCCACCGGTACCGTACCCCGGTGTTACACAGTGAAAGACCCGTCCCCACCGGTACCGTACCCCGGTGTTACACACTGACAGACTCGTCCCCACCGGTACTGTACCCCGGTGTTACACAGCGATAGACCCGTCCCCTCCGGTACCGTACCCCGGTGTTACACACTGACAGACCCGTCCCCACTGGTACCGTACCCCGGTTTTACACGGTGACAGACCCGTCCCCACCGGTACCGTACCCCGGTGTTACACACTGACAGACCCGTCCCCACCGGCACCGTACCCCGGTGTTGTACAGCGACAGACCCGTCCACACCGGTACCATACCCCGGTGTCACACAGTGACAGACCCGTCCCAACCGTTACCATACCCCTCTGTTACACACTGGCAGACCCGTCCCCACTGGTACCGTACCCCGGTGTTACACAGCGACACACCCGTCCCCACCGGTACCGTACCCCGGTGTTACACAGCGACAGACCCATCCCCTCCGGTACCGTACCCCGGTGTTACACATTGACAGACCCGTCCCCACCGGTACCGTACCCCGGTGATACAGGGTGACAGACCCGTCCCCACCGGTACTGTACCCCGGTGTTACACGGTGACAGATCCGTCCCCACTGGTACCGTACCATGGTGTTACACGGTGACAGACCCGTCCCCACTGGTTCCGTACCCCAGTGTTACACAGTGACAGACCCGTCCCCACCGGTACCGTACCCCGGTGTTACACAGTGACGGTACCGTACCCCGGTGTTACACAGTGACAGACCCGTCCCCACCGGTACCGTACCCCGGTGTTACATAGTGACGGTACCGTACCCCGGTGTTATACAGTGACAGACCCATCCCCACCCGTACCGTACCCCGGTGTTACACACTGACAGACTCGTCCCCACCGGTACCGTACCCCGGTGTTACACAGCGACAGACCCGTCCCCTCCGGTACCGTACCCCGGTGTTACACACTGACAGACCCGTCCCCACTGGTACCGTACCCCGGTTTTACACGGTGACAGACCCGTCCCCACCGGTACCGTACCCCGGTGTTACACGGTGACAGACCCGTCCCCACCGGTTCCGTACCCCAGTGTTACACAGTGACAGACACGTCCCACTGGTACCGTACCCCGGTGTTACACAGTGACTGACCCGTCCCCACCGGTACTCTACCCCGGTGTTACACAGTGACAGACCCGTCCCCACCGGTACTGTACCCCGGTGTTACAGAGCGACAGACCCATCCTCACCGGTACCGTACCCCGGTGTTACACACTGACAGACTAGTCCCCACCAGTACCGTACCCCGGTGTTGCACAGTGACAGACCCGTCCCCTCGGGTACTGTACCCCGGTGTTACACACTGATAGACTCGTCCCCACCGGTACCGTGCCCCGGTGTTACACAGCACAGACCCGTCCCCACCGGTACCGTACCCCAGTGTTACAGAGAGACAGACCCGTCCCCACCGGTACCGTACCCCGGTGTTACACAGTGACAGACCTGTCCCCACCGGTACCGTACCCTGCTGTTACACACTGACAGACCCGTCCCCACCGGTACAGTACCCGGTGTTACACACAGTGACAGACCCGTCCCCACCGGTACCGTACCCCGCTGTTACACACTGACAGACCCGTCCCCACTGATACCGTACCCCGGTGTTACACAGCGACAGACCCGTCCCCTCCGGTACCATACCCCGGTGTTACACACTGACAGACCCGTCCCCACCGGTACCGTACCCCGGTGTTACACGGTGACAGACCCGTCCCCACCGGTACCGTACCCCGTTGTTACACAGTGACAGATCCGTCCCCACCGGTACCTTACCCCGGGGTTACAGAGTGACAGACCCGTCCCCACCAGTACCGTACCCCGGTGTTACACGGTGACAGACATGTTCCCACCGGTACTGTACACCGGTGTTACATAGTGACAGACCCATCCCCACCGGTACCGTGCCCCGGTGTTCCACACTGACAGACCCGTCCCCACCGCTACCGTACCCCGGTGTTACACAGTGACAGACCCGTCCCCACCGGTACCGTACCCCGGTGTTGTACAGTGACAGACCCGTCCACACCAGTACCGTACCCCAGTGTTACACACTGACAGACCCGTCCCCACCGGTACCGTACCCCGGTGTTGTACAGCGACAGACCCGTCCACACCGGTACCATACCCCGGTGTCACACAGTGACAGACCCGTCCCAACCGTTACCATACCCCTCTGTTACACACTGGCAGACCCGTCCCCACTGGTACCGTACCCCGGTGTTACACAGCGACACACCCGTCCCCACCGGTACCGTACCCCGGTGTTACACAGCGACAGACCCATCCCCTCCGGTACCGTACCCCGGTGTTACACATTGACAGACCCGTCCCCACCGGTACCGTACCCCGGTGATACAGGGTGACAGACCCGTCCCCACCGGTACCGTACCCCGGTGTTACACGGTGACAGATCCATCCCCACTGGTACCGTACCATGGTGTTACACGGTGACAGACCCGTCCCCACTGGTTCCGTACCCCAGTGTTACACAGTGACAGACCCGTCCCCACCGGTACCGTACCCCGGTGTTACACAGTGACGGTACCGTACCCCGGTGTTACACAGTGACAGACCCGTCCCCACCGGTACCGTACCCCGGTGTTACATAGTGACGGTACCGTACCCCGGTGTTATACAGTGACAGACCCATCCCCACCCGTACCGTACCCCGGTGTTACACACTGACAGACTCGTCCCCACCGGTACCGTACCCCGGTGTTACACAGCGACAGACCCGTCCCCTCCGGTACTGTACCCCGGTGTTACACACTGACAGACCCGTCCCCACCGGTACCGTACCCCGGTGTTACACGGTGACAGACCCGTCCCCACCGGTACCGTACCCCGGTGTTACACGGTGACAGACCCGTCCCCACCGGTTCCGTACCCCAGTGTTACACAGTGACAGACACGTCCCACTGGTACCGTACCCCGGTGTTACACAGTGACAGACCCGTCCCCACCGGTACTGTACCCCAGTGTTACACAGTGACAGACCCGTCCCCACCGGTACTGTACCCCGGTGTTACAGAGCGACAGACCCATCCTCACCGGTACCGTACCCCGGTGTTGCACAGTGACAGACCCGTCCCCTCGGGTACCGTACCCCGGTGTTACACACTGACAGACTTGTCCCCACCGGTACCGTGCCCCGGTGTTACACAGTGACAGATCCGTCCCCACCGGTACCGTACCCCGGGGTTACAGAGTGACAGACCCGTCCCCACCGGTACCGTACCCCGGTGTTGCACAGTGACAGACCCGTCCCCTCGGGTACCGTACCCCGGTGTTACACACTGACAGACTTGTCCCCACCGGTACCGTACCCCGTTGTTACACAGTGACAGATCCGTCCCCACCGGTACCGTACCCCGGGGTTACAGAGTGACAGACCCGTCCCCACCGGTACCGTACCCCAGTGTTACATAGTGACAGACCCGTCCCCACCAGTACCGTACCCCGGTGTTACACGGTGACAGACATGTCCCCACCGGTACTGTACACCGGTGTTACATAGTGACAGACCCGTCCCCACCGGTACCGTACCCCGGTGTTACACAGTGACAGACCCGTCCCCACCGGTACCGTACCCCGGTGTTCCACACTGACAGACCCGTCCCCACCGGTACCGTACCCCGGTGTTACACACTGACAGACCCGTCCCCACCGCTACCGTACCCCGGTGTTACACACTGACAGACCCGTCCCCACCGGTACCGTACCCCGGTGTTATACAGTAACAGACCCGTCCCCACTGGTACCGTACCCCGGTGTTGTACAGCGACAGACACCTCCCCACCGGTACCGTACCCCGGTGTCACACAGTGACAGACCTGTCCCCACAGGTACCGTACCCCGGTGTTGTACAGCGACAGACACCTCCCCACCGGTACCAAACCCCGGTGTCACACAGTGACAGACCTGTCCCCACTGGTACCGTACCCCGGTGTTATACAATACTGTACACTGTTACTCATTCCTATGGAGAGCTGTGTTGCAGTGTAGTCGGACTGACGAATTCTCTATGACAAATTCTGTCCACCAGATCTGTCCATCAAATCTACTCAAATTCTTAATGAAGTATACTTGCTGTCACACCTTCTTTGTAATCGCATCAATATGTGTTGGGCCTGAGACAGATCCTCAGAGATGTTGACATTCAGGAACGTGAAGCTGCACACCCTAATCCCTCCATGAGGACTGGTGTCTGTTCCCTTGTCTCCCCCTTCCTGAATACCATTATCAATTCCTTGGTCTTACTTCCCATGATATTAGGGAAAACTATAAGACATAGAAGAAGAATTAGGCCATTCAGCCCATCAGTCTTTGTCATTCCATCATAAAGAAACATAAAAATTCTACAACACAATACAAGCCCTTCGGCCAACAATTAGAAATTACCTGGGGTTACCCATAGCCCTCTATTTTTCTAAGCTCCATGTACCTATGCAGGAGTCTCTTAGAAGACCCTATCGTATCGGCCTTCACCACCGTCACACCCACCACTCTCTGCGTAAAAAACCTACCTCTGATATCTCCTCTGTACCTACTTCCAAGCACCTTAAAACTGTGTCCTTTCATGCTATCTATTTCAGCCCTGGGAGAAACCCTCTGACTATCCACATGATCAATGCCTCTCATTACCTTGTACATTTCCATCAGGTCAACTCTCATCCTCCTTCGCTTCAAGGAGAAAAGGCCGAGTTCACTCAACCTATTCTCGTAAGGCATGCTCCCCAATCCAGCCAACGTCCTTGTAAATCTCCTCTGCACCCTTCCTATAGTTTCCACATCCTTCCTGTAGTGAGGTGACCAGAACTGAGCACAGTCCTCCAAGTGGGATCTGACCAGGGTCCTATGTAGCTGTAACATTACCTCTCGGCTGATTTATTATCCTTCTCAATCACATTGTCCTACCTTCTCCCTATAATCTTGTTGCCATTAGATTATGAGAACACTCAGTCCTCTTTTACTGTCATTTAGAAAGGCATACATGCTTTGAGAAATCATACAATTACTAATCAAGAATCTATCAACCTCTGCTTTAAATATACCCAATGACTTGGCCTCCACAGCCATCTATGGCAATGAATTCCACAGATTCACTACACTTGGCTAAAGGAATTCCTCCACAACTCTCTTCTAAATGCACGTTGCTCCATCCTGAGGTCCTAGACTCCCTCACTACAGGAAACATCCTCTCCCGATCCACCCCATCTGGGCCCTTCAACATTCAAAATGTTTCACTGAGATCCCCGTCATTCTAATTTCCAGTGAGTACAGACCCAGAGCCATCAAATGCTTCTCGTACATTTAACCCTTTCATTTCCAGGATAATTTTCATGAACATCCTCTGGATCCTCTAATGCCATAGTGTCTTTTCTGAGATAAGGGGCTCTGCTCAGAACACCGTGTGTCAAAACCAGTACCTTATAGAGCCTCAGCACCACAGCATCAGTGTCCTAGTCCTCCAAGATTAATGCTAACATCGCAGTTGCCTTCCTCACCACTGACTCAACCTGCAAATTAACCGTTACTTTTATACTTCATTGTCGCCAAACAATTGGTACTAGAACGTACAATCATCACAGCGATATTCGATTCTGCGCTTCCCACTCCCTGGATTACAAATATTAAATATTAAAAATAGTTGAAATCAGTAAATATTAAAAATATAAATTATAAATCACAAATAGAAAATAGAAAAATGGGAAGTAAGGTAGTGCAAAAAAACCGAGAGGCAGGTCCGGATATTTGGAGGGTACGGCCCAGATCCGAGTCAGGATCCGTTCAGCAGTCTTATCACAGTTGGACAGAAGCTATTCCCAAATCTGGCCGTATGAGTCTTCAAGCTCCCGAATTTTCTCCCGGAGGGAAGAGGGACGAAAAGTGTGTTGGCTGGGTGGGTCGTGTCTTTGATTATCCTGGCAGCACTGCTCCGACAGCGTGCGGTGTAAAGTGAGTCCACAGACGGAAGATTGGTTTGTGTGATGTGCTGCAGCGTATTCACCATCTTCTGCAGCTTCTTTCAGTCTTAGACAGGACAACTTCCATACCAGGTTGTGATGCACCCTAGAAGAATGCTTTCTATGGTGCATCTATAAAAATTAGTGAGGGTTTTAGGGGACAGGCCAAATTTCTTTAGTTTTCTCAGGAAGTAAAGGCGCTGGTGGGCCTTCTTGGCAATGAACTCTGATTGGTTGGACCAAGTCAGGTCATTTGTGATATTAACCTCGAGGAACTTAAAGTTTTTGACCTGATCCACCATTGCACCACCGATGTAAATGGGGTCGTGTGGTCCGCTACTCCTTCTGAAGTCAACAACCAATTCCGTCGTCTTGCTGACGTTGAGGGATAGGTTATTGTCTTCGCACCATGCCACCAGGTTCTTAATTTCCTCTCTGTACTCAAACTCATCATTACCCGAGATATGGCCTACAATTGTGGTGTCATCAGCAAACTTATATATGCAGTTTGTTGGAAACTTGGCTACACAATCATGGGTGTACAGAGAGTACAGCAGGGGGCTGAGTACTCAGCCTTGTGGGGCTCCGGTGTTCAGAGTGATGGTAGAGGAGAGCTTGTCCCCTATTTTTACAGCCTGGGTCCTGTCTGTGAGGAAGTTGAAGATCCAGCTGCAGATCTGAGTGCTAAGGCCCAGGTTCTGGAGCTTAGGTATCAGTTTATTTGGAATGATGATATTAAAGGCAGAGCTGTAGTCAATGAAAAGGAGCCTTATGTATGTGTCTTTATTCGCCAGGTGTTCTAAGGAGGAATGTAGGGCCAGAGAGATCGCATCTGCCGTTGACCTGTTGCTCCAGTAGGCGAATTGCAAGGCGTCGAGGTTGACCGGTAGGCTGTGGTTGATGTGCGCCATAACCAATCGCTCGAAGCACTTCATAGCAATTGATGTCAGAGCCACAGGTCGATAGTCATTCAGACAAGCCACCTTGCTCTTCTTCAGCACCGGGATTATCGTTGCCTTCTTAAAACATGAGGGCACCTTAGACTGAAGCAAGGAGCAGCTGAAGATGTCAGCAAACACTCCAGCCAGCTCACTTGCTTCTCCGTTAGAGAACCATATATGAGGACGCCCAAGTCCCTTTGCACTTCTGCTTTCTGAATTTTCTCCCCATTTAAAAACTAGTCTATTCCTTCTCCCAAAGTGCATGTCCACACACTCCCTACACTACATTCCATCTGCCAGTTCTTTGCCCATTCTCCTAATATGCGTAAGTCCTTCTGCTGCCTCCCTGGCCTTCAACTAACTTCATATTGTCCGCAAACTTGTCACAACACCCATGCTTTGCATAGTTAACAGTTCCCCTGTAACCTTGAAGAGTGTGTGATGGGACGGTGTGGAGGGAGATTCACTGTGTCTGACTCCAGGTGTGTGTGTCATAGGATGGTGTGGAGGGAGCTTCACTCCCTCTGACTCTTGGAGTATGTGATGGGACAGTGTGGAGGGAGCTTCACTCTGTGTCGGACCCAGGGAGTGTGTGATGGGATGGTGTGGAGGGAGATTCACTCTGTCTGACTCCAGGTGTGTATGTGATGGGACGGTGTGGAGGGAACTTCACTCTGTGTAGATCCTGGAGATGTGTGATGGGACGGTGTGGAGGGAGCTTCACTCTGTGCCTTGTGAGCGCGTGAGGGAAGACCTCCTGTCTTTGCGGCTGCAACTTTCGCTTTGCCCAAAAGCACTTCTGTGATTTAATGTAAACCGAAACAGGCTCCAGGGAGGAAGGAAACTACAGACATCCGGAAACCTCGGGCTGACAGACAAACCGGACATTCCTGCAGTTACGTGGGTCAGGTGTTCGTGACAGAATTCAAAAGGAAAGACAACATAAGCCCCACAGACAGGGGGGTCCCAGCCAATACGTTCAGATTCAGGTTTATTATCACTGACGTCGTGAAATTTGTCCTTTTGCAGCTGCAGCACAGTGCAGGACATAAAATATATTATAAATTATAACATATCTCAAAAATAGCAAGGTAGTGTTCACGAGCTCAGGATTCAGCTGGTTGAGCAGAGAAGCTGTTTCTGAATCAGTGAGTGTGGGTCTCCACACCCCTATCCCTGCTCCTGGATGGTGGTAATGAGAAGAGCCCATGTCTCGGTTCGTGGGGGTCCTTAATGATGGATGTCACATTCTTGAAGCATTGCCTGTTGAAGATGTCCTCCCAGCTGAGAGTCTGGACCACAGCCTGAGATATCTCACCATTTTGCTGAGATCCCTCACACGCTAGCCAAGATACCTCCTGGCCGAGTTCTCTCAACTCTGGGGGGAGGTCCATCAAATCCTGGGGAGTGTCCCTCATCACTGTGACACTCCCGAACTGCGACACTCCCTCTTGACCACACTCTTTCCTCTCTGCTTTCACTTTCCAGTTTTCTTCCCCAGCGCTGACACCCGTGACATCAGCAATGGGAACCCATTCCCCTCAGTTTTGCTTCTAACTCAAGCCCCACCAGGGGTTTTCCAGCCTCGCCCCCCCAACTCTCAGATAAAAGCCCTGTGGGGAGATGGAGAGGCTCAGAGTGAGGAGAGTGTTGACAGAGGACAACACCGGCCCAACTTTGAGCACTCACCTCTCAGCACCCGACACCGAGCTCCATCGCAGCCTGAGCCCTGCCGTCACTGCCCGCTGCCCGCCACTCGGCCCTCCTCTGTGTCCTCTCAGCCTCCTGCCCGTCCGTGATGAAGGCCAGCGTGACTGTCACCCTGCTGACCGCTGTGGTCGCTCTGCTGGACTGTGCTCCAGTAACAACCACAATACCGGGAAACCCGGACCGCTCGAGCTGTGACTTATCCCTCTTCCGGAGCATTCCCTCAGACATCATCAACATCATCTGGAACGCACAGCGGCGCTACGTAAGTAAGGGTGAACGAGCAGCCCGATCGCCGTCCCCTGCAGTCTGACCCTCCCTCTCTCCTCTGACTGACTCTGTCCCTGGGGACTGACTCTCCTTCCTCCGACTGACTGTCTCCCGGCGTTCCTTCATCCCACTGACTCTCTCCCCCAACCAGCTGACTCTCCAGTGCCCCACGTCTGACCCTCCATCTCGTTCAGCCTGAGCCGGCCTCCCTCCTCGACTGACTCTGTGCGGGAAGCTGCTGTCACTGCCCTTGGAGCACCCTGTCCCTTGGCCGCCCAGCTCTCGGAAGGGTATCGTTGAGCTGGCGAGGGTGTGGGAACGATTCACTGAGGCTGGGCAGACCCAGTGAATCGTTTCCCTGAAACAAAGTGGACTGAGGGGGCGCCCTTGAGGAGGGCTGTAAAATCCGGGGAGGTGTAGATTACAGGGATGGTCACAGGCATCTCCCCAGGATAAGGATGTAGGTTGAAGGTAAGAGGGGAGAGATACAAACGAGGCTCGAGTGCAGATCATTCACCTGGAGGGTGAGCAGAGGGTGGGGGTGGGTGCGGAAGGAGGTGCCAGAGGATGTGGTTGAGACAGGAACTTACAGAACATTTAAAGGTTTCTTGGACAGGTACGAGGACCAGAAATGTTTACAGGGATTTGGGCCAAATTTGGGCAGATGGGACTGGTTTGCACCCTGGTCCCAGAGGGAGGAATTTCATTCAGTTGTATACGAGTACGGTTGAGTGACAATAAACAAACTTGAACTTGTGATTTGCAGCTGGGTCAGCATGGTGGAGATGGGCCAAAGTCCCTGTTTCCCTGCTGTATACCTCTGTACGACACTGTCCCTGACCTGAATCACCCCACCCCACCCTCCACCCACGTCAGCAGGTCCTTCCCGAAGGGACGCCGACCTCCCTGCTCTCGAGGAACGGCTACTACTGAGACCAGCACTGACCCGCCTTTTCTTCCTTCCACAGGACCACATCCACTCCCAATCCGGCTCCGGTTCCCACTCCCGATCCGGATCCCGCTCCAGTTCCAGTCCACTCCTGGCCTCGATGGATGAGTTGCGGACCCTGAGTGTGAGTGATGTCTCTGTGTCTATTCTCCTCAGCCCCTTGTCTCCCCGCCCACTCAATCATCTCCTCCATCACCTCATCTGTCCTCAGCCCCTTGTCTCCCTTCCCTTCAATCACCTCCTCCATTACCTCATCACTCCTCAGCCCTTTGTCTTCCTCCCCTGCAATCATCTCCTCCCTCCTCAGCCCCTTGTATCCCTCCCTTATTCACCTCTTCCGACCCTCAGTCTCCTCCTCCCTCCTTACACACCATCTCTCAATAACGTTCTCTCCCCTCAATCACCACCTTGCTCAATCACCTCCTCTGTCCCTCACTCAACTCCCTCTCCCTCTTTCCATCACTCATCTCTCCTCGAGTTCACTCAGTCCTCTTACCCTCAAACCTCCTTATCCTCTTTCTCCACACTGACCTCCTAATCTCCTCGTTCCCCTTCATCCTCACCTCCTTCCTCAACCCTCAACACTGCCTCTTGACATTCTAACTTCTTCCCTCCATCCTCACCCCTCATCCCCAGTGGCAGCCCCTCACTGACCCTCACTTTCTACCGCACCCCTCAGCACTCCTACCTTATCTCCCTCACTCTTGCCTCCCAGTCTGTCAGCCTCATATCGTGTCCTTCACCTCCCTGTCTCCCATCCTTACACTCCCACCCAATCCTTTCTTCTCCATCCCTACCTACCCTCCTCACCCCAACACCTCACTCCCTCCACCCACCCACCCACCCTCTCACCCGCTCCCTAAAGGAGTGTCCACCTCGGATCCCCCGTCCCACCAGCTCCCTCATGAGGGCCGTTTACTGAGGGACGTGCTCCCTCCACTGGCCCGGGCCTCACCTCTCCATCTGTAACTCCAGGTGCCGGAGAGGAGGATCCTGGTCCGGGCGGAGTGTGAGCTCTTCTCCGCGGTTCTGAGCAGCAGGATGGAGGGAATCCTCGGATCAGCCGGCAGGAAGGTCTGCGAGACGCTGCACTTCGTTGCAGGAAGACTGACGCAGTGTGTGAGTACAGGCAACGGGCAACTGTAGTGAGTGTGACTACAAGCGAGCGGTGACTGTAGTGTGTGAGTACAGGCGACGAGTGATTGTAGTATCGGAGTACAATGTGTGAGTTAACACATACATGCGAGGGGCATCTTCATCCATACAACACGCTGTATGCGGACACGTGAGTGGTTTGAGAGAGAGTGTGGCCGTGTTCGTGGTGTGGTGATTCAGGCATTTCCGTTCCCATGAACGTGTTCGAGTGTCCGTGTTTGCTACCCGTGACTGTGTGGCGTGCTTACATATTTGTGCTGATTCCGTGTGTCCGAGCCCCCGTCTTCCGTCTGTACAGTCCTTCACCTTCACCTCCTCCCTCTCTCGATTCACTCCTTCCTTCCTTCACTCCCTGTTCTCCGCCGTCCCACATTCCCTCCTCCTGTCCTTCATACCCCCTCCTCCCTCATTCCATCCCCTTTCTCATTCCTCCCACCTCTTTCATTCCCTCCCTCCCATCTCTCATTCCTCCCTCCCCTCCCTCATTCCCTCCCCTTTCTCATTCCTCCCTCCCCTCTCTCATTCCCTCCCTCTCATCTCTCATTCCTTCTCCCCTCCCGCATTGCCTTTACTTTCTCATTCTCCCTCCCTTCCCTCATTCTCTCCCCGTCACCCAGCCACCCCTGTCTGGGGTTTTGTGTTTCTGTGCGGTTCCCTCTCGCTCGTCGCAGCCAAACATTCCTTGTATCCACACCGGTCATCTACAGCCGTTAATCTAGTGAACCTTCACCGAACGGCTTCCGGTGCTTGGGGAGAGATACGGTCCCGTCCTTCCCCCCGCCCCACCCCCCCCCCCGCCACTCTGGTCGATTGCTCCACATCCCAGAGATGACCCCCCCACCCCACACACACCCTCATGGGTTCTCGCCGACTCTCTGTTGAAGTGAAGCAGGGTCTCCTGGTGTTGAACCCAAACTCCCCTCGATGGACCTTTCCCAGGTCCCATCTGTAGCTGCTGACCCCGTGTTCCCCGTGTACCGGGAGCCTGGGTAGCCGACACGTCACTGTCACCACTCAGAGACCGTCCCTCCGGCTTTCCTCCGACCTCCCTCCTCCTGTCCCTCCTGCTTCCCTCCGACCTCCCTCAATCTCCTTTATTTACTCTCTCCCCATCACGCCCCGTTCCCTTGCTCTCCCTGCCTTTCCCCTCCCTCCCACTCAACTCTCCCTCCCCATTCGCTCTCCCCCTCATTCTCCATCCTCCTTCCCCCCTCTCTCCACTCCCACTCACTCTCCCTCCCGTCTGCCTCTCCAGGTTACAGAGGAAGAAGTCCGCGACGATCGATTCTCCCCCCTTCTCTCCTTCTTGCTACAGAGACTGAAGGATGATTTACAAACGGTAATTTTGCCCTCTCACCCCTCCCCCTGGGGATGCCGATGCAGGTGACTGGTGAGTGTGCGGGGAAGGGGGAAGGATCCCCCCGTCCACCGGGTGATGGGTAATTGTGGAGTGTGACAGATCCCGGAGCAGGATGGGTCACTGACTGCAGACGGACTGTGTGACATCTTCCTGCACTACAGACCAGCAGATCCCACAGAGACCAGGCACACCAGCAGATTCCCACAGAGACCAGACCAACAGATCCCAGAGACCAGACCAGCAGGTCCCACAGAGTCTCGGCACACCAGCTGATAATACACAGACCAGACCAGACTAACAGTTCCCACAGAGACCAGGACAGCCAACAGATCCCGCCGTGACCATACCACACCTGAGCAGAGTACCCAGGGCGAAGCGGCAGAGACTACTTCCACTCACAACTCTTCTCTCATCTGGGGCTGTGGGACCTGTTACCCCCACCCAGACAGTAGACGGTGGGTGATGGGGTGGGCTTCATTTCTACCCTTTGGAGGGTGGGAACTCCCTCAGCCCGGATTCTGAGAAATGACCTCTGGCCTCGGCGCAGGGAGTTCAAATCAGCAAAGCTCTGGCGGGACGGGGAGCTGGGAAACTTCGAGCCCAGATCAACAGCAGAATGACCCATCCCAAGAGAGTGAAGAGCAGTGACAGAGCCCGGCAGGGTGAGGGGATGTAACACAGCCCGGCAGGGTGTACCGAAGCTGCCCCCACACTGTGATGAAGCCCCCTGTGCTCCCAGCGGTGAGAGTGGGACGTGGTTTTCGGGAGGGAAAGCGGGGGCGATGTCATCAGGCGCCATCACCATCACATTTCCCCCTCTCTCCGTGCAGGGATACTCCGGGACTCACGCCGGCAAAGTCTACGCTCACCTCCTGCAACTGGTGAATGAACACCTGCCGTGTGTGGCCAAGGGCACTTCGTGTTAGTGACGCTGTCACCGAGGCTCCCGTTCCCGTTCTCCCGCGGCCTGGTCTTCACAGGAACCCTTGTCATCCGCTGGTCTTCATGATCTTCAGCGTCACGTTCCTCTCTTCACTAAACCTGACCTGCCCTCTTTATTTATTTGAGAGTATTTATTAAGTTTTAGTATTTAGGTAACTTATTTGATAATTTTGCCTTGCTACTCTGTGACAGCAAGCTTATTTATTTAATTATGGGAGCGTAAGGTATTTAATATTTAAAAGCTTTGTTCATGTATCGTAATGTTGTTTATTTAATGTCAGATTGGGAGGGAGGGAGGGAAGTTAAAGTGGGTAGTCCGCGCCTGTGTCTGCTTAATCCGGTACCATCGCAGTTCCTCACCTGCCCCGACAGACTCTCGGCCCTCCCCCCTCAGGGTCTGATCTGGGTCTCTGCTGGAGACGGAGAGGAGACGCGCTCCACGCCTGCCGCTGAGAACTTTCAACTCACTCTCTGGACTTTTCTTCAGGACTCAGTCCTCCTCACATCGGCTGTGGCGAGTCCACCCAGGCGCCGCAGTTCCCGCTGGTCGCCAGCAAGAGCCCCTTCCGCGCACCGCCCACCCGAGTCGTGCGTGCAAGCGTGGAGAGTGAGTCTGCCCCCTCCCCACCCACTCCTGCTGACCTCCAGCTCTTCTCCCGCACCATCCTCCCCTCCCCATCACCACGTCCTCTGTTCTCAGAACAACCCCCGGTTCTCCACAACAACACCAAAAGTGGAGGAACTCAGCGGGCCGGGCGGAAACGAATGAGCAGTCGACGTTTCGGGCCGAGTTCTTTCCTCAGGACCCCGCTGCCCAGCCTGGTTCCCCAGTCTCCCGGGCCCAGACTCGTTCCAGCAAATCTCTCCGCCATCCCCCCAGCAGCCGCAGTTTCCCCGGAGTGCAGCGTCCAGAACCGGACTCGACCCCCTACCCCCACCCCCATCTGTGACCCAACCACCGCATCCGGAAGATATTCAGTTGCTTCTCGGCTCCTGTTCCTCGGTCTGCAGAGTCCCACATCCGTCTGCTCTTCAACCTTCTCCGGCTGTCCTGCACTCAACTCAGAGACCCCTCGCCAAGTGCGTTGGCATCCAGATCTCCGCCCCACCCTGGCACTCTTAAAGGGACAGGCACCCCAGGAGCGGCACTCACAGGCAGCCGGGGAAAGCCGGGACGTCTTCAGGTGGACGCGACTCTGCGATGGGAAGTTGATGTTTGAATAAATGGCCGTGACCGGAATCCGTCTGTTGTCTGTTAATCACTGCTGCAGCGCACCGACCGGCAATATCACACAGAAAACAGGGACACAGTGAGAGTCTCACCATGGGGGACGGGCGCTTCACACCACGGGAGGGGCGGTGACGGAACTCCACACAACGGGAGGGATACTCCCCACTCCAGGAAGGGTAGTGAGGGAGCTCCAAAATGTGGAAGGAGCACTGAGGTAGTTAAACACAGAGGTGCAGTCAGGGAGGGAGCAGTATTATACAGCAAAGACCCATCACACCGGGACTACACAGTGACAGACCCGTCCCCACCGGTACCGTACCCCGGTGTTACACAGCACAGACCCATCCCCACCGGTACCGTACCCCAGTGTTACACAGTGACAGACCCGTCCCCACCGGTACTGTACCCCGCTGTTACAGACTGACAGACCCGTCCCCACCGGTACCGTACCCCGGTGTTACACAGAGACAGACCCGTCCCCACCGGTACCGTACCCCGGTGTTACACACTGACAGACCGGTCCCCAGCGGTACCGTACCCCGGTGTTACACAGTGACAGACCTGTCACCACCGGTACCGTACCCCGGTGTTACATAGTGACAGACCCATCCCCACCTGTACCATACCTCGGTGTTACACAGTGACAGTCCCGTCCCCACCGGTACCGTTACCCGGTGATACACAGTGACAGACCCGTCCCCACCGGTACCGTACCCCGGTGTTATACAGCGACAGACCCATCCCCACCGGTAACATACCCCAGTGCCACACAGTGACAGACCCGTCCCCACCGGTAACGTACCCCAGTGCCACACAGTGACAGACCCGTCCCCAACGGTACTGTACCCCGGTGTTACACAGTGACAGACCCGTCCCCACCGGTACCGTACCCTGCTGTTACACACTGACAGGCCCGTCCCCACCGGTACCGTACCCCGGTGTTACACACAGTGACAGACCCGTCCCCACCGGTACCATACCCCGCTGTTACACACTGACAGACCCATCCCCACCAGTACCGTACCCCGGTGTTACACAGCGACAGACCCGTCCCCACCGGTACCGTACCCCGGTGTTACACAGCGACAGACCCGTCCCCTCCGGTACCGTACCCCGGTGTTACACACTGACAGACCCGTCCCCACTGGTACTGTACCCTGGTGTTACACGGTGACAGACCCGTCCCCACCGGTACCGTACCCCGGTGTTACACGGTGACAGACACGTCCCACCGGTACTGTACCCCGGTGTTACACAGTGACAGACCCGTCCCCACCGGTGCTGTACCCCGGTGTTACAGAGCGACAGACCCGTCCCCACCGGTACCGTACCCCGGTGTTACACAGTGACGGTACCGTACCACGGTGTTACACAATGACAGACCCGTCCCCAGCGGTACCGTACCCCCGTATTACACAGTGACAGACCCGTCCTCACCGGTACCGTACCCCGGTGTTACACACTGACAGACTCGTCCCCACCGGTACCGTACCCCGGTGTTACACAGTGACAGACCCGTCCCCTCCGGTACCGTACCCCGGTGTTACACACTGACAGACCCGTCCCCACCGGTACCGTACGCCGGTGTTACACACTGACAGACTCGTCCCCACCAGTACCGTACCCTGGCGTTACACACTAACAGACTCGTCCCCACCGGTACCGTACCCCAGTGTTACACACTGACAGACCCGTACCCACCGATACCATACCCCGGTGTTACACAGTGAATGACCCGTCCCCACCGGTACCATACCCCGGTATCACACAGCGAATGACCCGTCCCCACCGGTACCATAACTCGGTGTCACACAGTGACAGACCCGTCCCCACCGGTACCATACCCCGGTGTCACACAGTGACAGACCCGTCCCCACCGGTACCGTACCCCGGTGTTGTACAGCGACAGACACCTCCCCACCGGTACCAAACCCCGGTGTCACACAGTGACAGACCTGTCACCACCGGTACCTTACCCCGGTGTTATACAATACTGTACACTGTTACTCATTCCTATGGATGAGCTGTGTTGCAGTGTAGACGGACTGACGAATTCTCTGTGACAAATTCTGTCCACCAGATCTGTCCATCAAATCTACTCAAATTCTTAATGAAGTATACTTGCTGTCACGCCTTCTTTGTAATCGCATCAATATGTGTGGGGCCTGAGACAGATCCTCAGAGATGTTGACATTCAGGAACGTGAAGCTGCTCACCCTAATCCCTCCATGAGGACTGGTGTCTGTTCCCTTGACTTCCCCTTCCTGAAGACTATTATCAATTCCTTGGTCTTACTTCCCATGATATTAGGGAAAACCATAAGACATAGAAGAAGAATTAGGCAATTCAGCCCATCAGTCTTTGTCATTCTATCATAAAGAAACATAAAAATTCTACAACACAATACAAGCCCTTTGGCCAACAATTAGAAATTACCTGGGGTTACCCATAGCCCTCTATTTTTCTTAGCTCCATGTACCTATGCAGGAGTCTCTTAAAAGACCCTATCGTATTGGCCTCCACCACCGTCACACCCACCACTCTCTGCGTAAAAAACCTACCTCTGATATCTGCTCTGTACCTACTTCCAAGCACCTTAAAACTGTGTCCTTTCATGCTAGCTATTTCAGCCCTGGGAGAAAGCCTCTGACTATCCACATGATCAACGCCTCTCCTTACCTTGTACATCTCCATCAGGTCAACTCTCATCCTCCGTCGCTCCAAGGAGAAAAGGCCGAGTTCACTCAACCTATTCTCGTAAGGCATGCTCCCCAATCCAGCCAACGTCCTTGTAAATCTCCTCTGCACCCTTCCTATAGTTTCCACATCCTTCCTGCAGTGAGGTGACCAGAACTGAGCACAGTCCTCCAAGTGGGATCTGACCAGGGTCCTATGTAGCTGTAACATTACCTCTCGGCTGATTTATTATCCTTCTAAATCAGTTTGTCCTACCTTCTCCCTATAAACTTGTTGCCATTAGATTATGAGAACACTCAGTCCTGTTTTACTCTCATTTAGAAAGGCATACATGCATTGAGAAATAATACAATTACTAATCAAGAATCTATCAACCTCTGCTTTAAATATACCCAATGACTTGGCCTCCACGGCCATCTATGGCAATGAATTCCACAGATTCACTACACTTGGCTAAAGGAATTCCTCCACAACTCTCTTCTAAATGCACGTTGCTCCATCCTGAGGTCCTAGACTCCCTCACTACAGGAAACATCCTCTCCCGATCCACCCCATCTGGGCCCTTCAACATTCAAAATGTTTCACTGAGATCCCCGTCTTTCTAAATTCCAGTGAGTACAGACCCAGAGCCATCAAATGCTTCTCGTACATTTAACCCTTTCATTTCCAGGATAATTTTCATGAACATCCTCTGGATCCTCTAATGCCATAGTGTCTTTTCTGAGATAAGGGGCTCTGCTCAGAACACCGTGTGGCAAAACCAGTACCTTATAGAGCCTCAGCACCACAGCATCAATGTCCTAGTCCTCCAAAATTAATGCTAACATCGCAGTTGCCTTCCTCACCACTGACTCAACCTGCAAATTAACCGTTACTTTTATACTTCATTGTCGCCAAACAATTGGTACTGGAACATACAATCATCACAGCGATATTCGATTCTGCGCTTCCCACTCCCTGGATTACAAATATTAAATATTAAAAATAGTTGAAATCAGTAAATATTAAAAATGTAAATTATACATCACAAATAGAAAATAGAAAAATGGGAAGTAAGGTAGTGCAAAAAAACCGAGAGGCAGGTCCGGATATTTGGAGGGTACGGCCCAGATCCGGGTCAGGATCCGTTCAGCAGTCTTATCACAGTTGGACAGAAGCTATTCCCAAATCTGGCCGTATGAGTCTTCAAGCTCCCGAATCTTCTCCTGGAGGGAAGAGGGACGAAAAGTGTGTTGGCTGGGTGGGTCGTGTCTTTGATTATCCTGGCAGCACTGCTCCGACAGCGTGCGGTGTAAAGTGAGTCCACAGACGGAAGATTGGTTTGTGTGATGTGCTGCAGCGTATTCACCATCTTCTGCAGCTTCTTTCAGTCTTGGACAGGACAACTTCCATACCAGGTTGTGATGCACCCTAGAAGAATGCTTTCTATGGTGCATCTATAAAAATTAGTGAGGGTTTTAGGGGACAGGCCAAATTTCTTTAGTTTTCTCAGGAAGTAAAGGCGCTGGTGGGCCTTCTTGGCAATGAACTCTGCTTGGTTGGACCAAGTCAGGTCATTTGTGATATTAACCCCGAGGAACTTAAAGTTTTTGACCTGATCCACCTTTGCACCACCGATATAAATGGGGTCGTGTGGTCCGCTACTCCTTCTGAAGTCAACAACCAATTCCGTCGTCTTGCTGACGTTGAGGGATAGGTTATTGTCTTCACACCATGCCACCAGGTTCTTAATTTCCTCTCTGTACTCAAACTCATCATTACCCGAGATATGGCCTACAATTGTGGTGTCATCAGCAAACTTATATATGCAGTTTGTTGGAAACTTGGCTACACAATCATGGGTGTACAGTGAGTACAGCAGGGGGCTGAGTACTCAGCCTTGTGGGGCTCCGGTGTTCAGAGTGATTGTAGAGGAGAGCTTGTCCCCTATTTTTACAGCCTGGGTCCTGTCTGTGAGGAAGTTGAAGATCCAGCTGCAGATCTGAGTGCTAAGGCCCAGGTTCTGGAGCTTAGGTATCAGTTTATTTGGAATGATGATATTAAAGGCAGAGCTGTAGTCAATGAAAAGGAGCATTATGTATGTGTCTTTATTCTCCAGGTGTTCTAAGGAGGAATGTAGGGCCAGAGAGATCGCATCTGCCGTTGACCTGTTGCTCCAGTAGGCGAATTGCAAGGCGTCGAGGTTGACCGGTAGGCTGTGGTTGATGTGCGCCATAACCAATCGCTCGAAGCACTTCATAGCAATTGATGTCAGAGCCACAGGTCGATATTCATTCAGGCAAGCCACCTTGCTCTTCTTCAGCACCGGGATTATCGTTGCCTTCTTAAAACATGAGGGCATCTTAGACTGAAGCAAGGAGCAGCTGAAGATGTCAGCAAACACTCCAGCCAGCTCACTTGCTTCTCCGTTAGAGAACCATATATGAGGACGCCCAAGTCCCTTTGCACTTCTGCTTTCTGAATTTTCTCCCCATTTAAAAAATAGTCTATTCCTTCTCCCAAAGTGCATGTCCACACACTCCCTACACTACATTCCATCTGCCAGTTCTTTGCCCATTCTCCTAATATGCGTAAGTCCTTCTGTTGCCCCCCTGGCCTTCAACTAACTTCATATTGTCCGCAAACTTGTCACAACACCCATGCTTTGCATAGGTAACAGTTCCCCTGTAACCTTCCAGAGTGTGTGATGGGACGGTGTGGAGGGAGATTCACTGTGTCTGACTCCAGGTGTGTGTGTCATAGGATGGTGTGGAGGGAGCTTCACTCCCTCTGACTCTTGGAGTATGTGATGGGACAGTGTAGAGGGAGCTTCACTCTGTGTCGGACCCAGGGAGTGTGTGATGGGATGGTGTGGAGGGAGATTCACTCTGTGTCTGACCCCGGGAGTGTGTGATGGGACAGTGTGGAGGGAGATTCACTCTGTCTGACTCCAGGTGTGTATGTGATGGGACGGTGTGGAGGGAACTTCACTCTGTGTAGATCCTGGAGATGTGTGATGGGACGGTGTGGAGGGAGCTTCACTCTGTGCCTTGTGAGCGCGTGAGGGAAGACCTCCTGTCTTTGCGGCTGCAACTTTCGCTTTGCCCAAAAGCACTTCTGTGATATAATGTAAACCGAAACAGGCTCCAGGGAGGAAGGAAACTACAGACATCCGGAAACCTCGGGCTAACAGACAAACCGGACATTCCTGCAGTTGCGTGGGTCAGGTGTTGGTGACAGAATTCAAAACGAAAAACAACATGACCCCACAGACAGGGGGGTCCCAGCCAATGCGTTCAGATTCAGGTTTATTATCACTGACGTCGTGAAATTTGTCCTTTTGCAGCTGCAGCACAGTGCAGGACATAAAATACATTATAAATTATAACATATCTCAAAAATAGCGAGGTAGTGTTCACGAGCTCAGGATTCAGCTGGTTGAGCAGAGAAGCTGTTTCTGAATCAGTGAGTGTGGGTCTCCACACCCCTATCCCTGCTCCTGGATGGTGGTAATGAGAAGAGCCCATGTCTCGGTTTGTGGGGGTCCTTAATGATGGATGTCACATTCTTGAAGCATTGCCTGTTGAAGATGTCCTCCCAGCTGAGAGTCTGGACCACAGCCTGAGATATCTCACCATTTTGCTGAGATCCCTCACACGCTAGCCAAGATACCTCCTGGCCGAGTTCTCTCAACTCTGCGGGGAGGTCCATCAAATCCTGGGGAGTGTCCCTCATCACTGTGATACTCCCGAACTGCGACACTCCCTCTTGACCACACTCTTTCCTCTCTGCTTTCACTTTCCAGTTTTCTTCCCCAGCGCTGACACCCGTGACATCAGCAATGGGAACCCATTCCCCTCAGTTTTGCTTCTAACTCAAGCCCCACCAGGGGTTTTCCAGCCTCGCCCCCCGCCCCAACTCTCAGATAAAAGCCCTGTGGGGAGATGGAGAGGCTCAGAGCGAGGAGAGTGTTGACAGAGGACAACACCGGACCGACTTTGTGCACTCACCTCTCAGCACCCGACACCGAGCTCCCTCGCAGCCTGAGCCCCGCCGTCACTGCCCGCTGCCCGCCACTCGGCCCTCCTCTGTGTCCTCTCAGCCTCCTGCCCGTCCGTGATGAAGGCCAGCGTGACTGTCGCCCTGCTGACCGCTGTGGTCGCTCTGCTGGACTGTGCTCCAGTCACAGCCACGATGCCGGGAAGCCCGGACCGCTCGAGCTGTGACTTATCCCTCTTCCGGAGCATTCCCTCAGACATCATCAACATCATCTGGAACGCACAGCGGCGCTACGTAAGTAAGGGTGAACGAGCAGCCCGATCGCCGTCCCCTGCAGTCTGACCCTCCCTCTCTCCTCCGACTGACTCTGTCCCTGGGGACTGACTCTCCTTTCTCCGACTGACTGTCTCCCAGCGTTCCTTCATCCCACTGACTCTGTCCCCCAACCAGCTGACTCTCCAGTGCCCCACGTCTGATCCTCCATCTCGTTCAGCCTGAGCCGGCCTCCCTCCTCGACTGACTCTGTGCGGGAAGCTGCTGTCACTGCCCTTGGAGCACCCTGTCCCTTGGCCGCCCAGCTCTCGGAAGGGTATCGTTGAGCTGGCGAGGGTGTGGGAACGATTCACTGAGGCTGGGCAGACCCAGTGAATCGTTTCCCTGAAACAAAGTGGACTGAGGGGGCGCCCTTGAGGAGGGCTGTAAAATCCGGGGAGGTGTAGATTACAGGGATGGTCACAGGCATCTCCCCAGGGTAAGGATGTAGGTTGAAGGTAAGAGGGGAGAGATACAAACGAGGCTCGAGTGCAGATCATTCACCTGGAGGGTGAGCAGAGGGTGGGGGTGGGTGCGGAAGGAGGTGCCAGAGGATGTGGTTGAGACAGGAACTTACAGAACATTTAAAGGTTTCTTGGACAGGTACGAGGACCAGAAATGTTTACAGGGATTTGGGCCAAATTTGGGCAGATGGGACTGGTTTGCACCCTGGTCCCAGAGGGAGGAATTTTGTTCAGTTGTATACGAGTACAGTTGAGTGACAATAAACAAACTTGAACTTGTGATTGGCAGCTGGGTCAGCATGGTGGAGATGGGCCAAAGTGCCTGTTTCCCTGCTGTATATCTCTGTACGACACTGTCCCTGACCTGAATCACCCCACCCCACCCTCCACCCACGTCAGCAGGTCCTTCGCGAGGGGACGCCGACCTCCCTGCTCTCGAGGAACGGCTACTACTGAGACCAGCACTGACCCGCCTTTTCTTCCTTCCACAGGACCACATCCACTCCCAATCCGGCTCCGGTTCCCACTCCCGATCCGGATCCCGCTCCAGTTCCAGTCCACTCCTGGCCTCGATGGACGAATTGCGGACCCTGAGTGTGAGTGATGCCTCTATGTCTATTCTCCTCAGCCCCTTGTCTCCCCACCCACTAAATCATCTCCTCCATCACCTCATCTGTCCTCAGCCCCTTGTCTCCCTCCCCTTCAATCACCTCCTGCATTACCTCATCACTCCTCAGCCCTTTGTCTTCCTCCCCAGCAATCATCTCCTCCCTCCTCAGCCCCTTGTATCCCTCCCTTATTCACCTCTTCCGACCCTCAATCTCCTCCTCCCTCCTTACACACCATCTCTCAATAACTTTCTCTCCCCTCAATCACCACCTTACTCAATCACCTCCTCTGTCCCTCACTCAACTGCCGCTCCCTCTTTCCATCACTCATCTCTCCTCGAGTTCACTCAGTCCTCTTACCCTCAAACCTCCGTATCCTCTTTCTCCACACTGACCTCCTAATCTCCTTGTTCCCCTTCATCCTCACCTCCTTCCTCAACCCTCAACACTGCCTCTTGACATTCTAGCCTCCTCCCTCCGTCCTCACACCTCATCCCCAGTGGCAGCTCCTCACTGACCCTCACTTTCTACCGCACCCCTCAGCACTCCTACCTCATCTCCCTCACTCTTGCCTCCCAGTCCGTCAGCCTCATATCGTGTCCTTCACCTCCCTGTCTCCCATCCTATCACACCCACCCACTCACATCTACTCCATCCCTACCTACCCTTCCCACCCCCACACCTCACTCCCTCCACACACCCACACACCCACCCTCTCACCCGCTCCCCAAAGGAGTATCCACCTCGGATCCCCCGTCCCACCAGCTCCCTCATGAGGGCCGTTTACTGAAGGACGTGCTCCCTCCACTGGCCCGGACCTCACCTCTCCATCTGTACCTCCAGGTGCCGGAGAGGAGGATCCTGCTCCGGGCGGAGTGTGAGCTCTTCTCCGCGGTTCTGAGCAGCAGGACGGAGGGAATCCTCGGATCAGCCGGCAGGAAGGTCTGCGAGACACTGCACTTCATTGCAGGAAGACTGACGCAGTGTGTGAGTACAGGCAACGGGCAACTGTAGTCTGTGTGACTGCAAGCGAGCGGTGACTGTAGTGTGAGAGTACAGGCGACGAGTGATTGCAGTGTCGGAGTTCAGTGTGTGAGTTAACACATACATGCGAGGGGCATCTTCATCCATACAACACGCTGTATGTGGACACGTGAGTGGTTTGAGAGAGAGTGTGGCCGTGTTCGTGGTGTGGTGATTCAGGCATTTCCATTCCCCTGAACGTGTTCGAGTGTCCGTGTTTGCTACCCGTGACTGTGTGGCGTGCTTACATATTTGTGCTGATTCCGTGTGTCCGAGCCCCCCTCTTCCGTCTGTACAGTCCTTCACCTTCACCTCCTCCCTCTCTCGATTCACTCCTTCCTTCCTTCACTCCCTGTTCTCCGCCGTCCCACATTCCCTCCTCCTGTCCTTCATACCCCCTCCTCCCTCATTCCATCCCCTTTCTCATTCCTTCCACCCCTTTCATTCCCTCCCTCCCATCTCTCATTCCTCCCACCCCTCTCTCATTCCCTCCCTCTCATCTCTCATTCCTTCTCCCCTCCCGCATTGTCTTTACTTTCTCATTCTCTCCCCGTCACCCACCCATCCCTGTCTAGGGTTTTATATTTCCGTGCGGTTCCCTCTCGCTCGTCCCAGCCAAACATTCCTTGTATCCACAGCGGTCATCTACAGCCGTTAATCCAGTGAACCTTCACCGAACGCCTTCCGGTGCTTGGGGAGAGATACGGTCCCGTCCTCCTCCCCGCCACTGTGGTCGATTGCTCCACATCCCAGAGATGACCCCCCACCCCACACACACCCTGATGGGTTCTCGCCGACTCTCTGTTGAAGTGAAGCAGGGTCTCCTGGTGTTGAACCCAAACTCCCCTCGATGGACCTTTCCCAGGTCCCATCTGTAGCTGCTGACCCCGTGTTCCCCGTGTACCGGGAGCCTGGGTAGCCGACACGTCACAGTCACCACTCAGAGACCGTCCCTCCTGCTTTCCTCCGACCTCCCTCCTCCTGTCCCTCCCTCAATCTCCTTTATTTACTCTCTCCCCATCACTCCCTGTTCCCTTGCTCTCCCTGCCTTTCCCCTCCCTCCCACTCAACTCTCTCTCCCCATTCGCTCTCCCCCTCATTCACCATCCTCCTTCCCCCCTCTCTCCACTCCCACTCACTCTCCCTCCCGTCTGCCTCTCCAGGTTACAGAGGAAGATGTCCGCGACGATCGATTCTCCCCGCTTCTCTCCTTCTTGCTACAGAGACTGAAGGATGATTTACAAACGGTAATTTTGCCCTCTCACCCCCTGCCCCTGGGGATGCTGATGCAGGTGACTGGTGAGTGTGTGGGGAAGGGGGAAGGATCCCCCCGTCCACTAGGTGATGTTTAATTGTGGAGTGTGACCGATCCCGGAGCAGGATGGGTCACTGACTGGAGACGGACTGTGTGACATCTTCCTGCACTACAGACCAGCAGATCCCACAGAGACCAGGCATACCAGCAGATTCCCACAGAGACAAGACCAACAGATCCCAGAGACCAGACCAGCAGGTCCCACAGAGTCTCGGCACACCAGCTGATAATACACAGACCAGACCAGACTAACAGTTCCCACAGAGACCAGGACAGCCAACAGATCCCGCCGTGACCATACCACACCTGAGCAGAGTACCCAGGGCGAAGCGGCAGAGACTACTTCCACTCACAACTCTTCTCTCATCTGGGGCTGTGGGACCTGTTACCCCCACCCAGACAGTAGACGGTGGGTGATGGGGTGGGCTTCATTTCTACCCTTTGGAGGGTGGGAACTCCCTCAGCCCGGATTCTGAGAAATGACCTCTGGCCTCGGCGCAGGGAGTTCAAATCAGCAAAGCTCTGGCGGGACGGGGAGCTGGGAAACTTCGAGCCCAGATCAACAGCAGAATGACCCATCCCAAGAGAGTGAAGAGCAGTGACAGAGCCCGGCAGGGCGAGGGTCGGTGACACAGCCCGGCAGGGCGAGGGGATGTGACACAGCCCGGCACGGTGAGGGGATGTGACAAAGCCCAGCAGGGAGAGGGGCGAGGACACAGCCCGGTAGGGCGAGGGGTAGTGACAGAGTCCGGCAGTGCGAGGGCATGTGACCGAGCCCGGCAGGGCGAGGGGCAGTGACAGAGCACGGCAGGGTGAGGGGATGTGACAGAGCCCGGCAGGGCGAGGGGCAGTGACAGAGCACGGCAGGGCGAGGGTCGGTGACACAGCCCGGCAGGGCGAGGAGATGTGACACAGCCCAGCAGGGAGAGGGGCGAGGACACAGCCCGGTAGGGCGAGGGGTAGTGACAGAGTCCGGCAGGGTGAGGGGCAGTGACAGAGCCCGGCAGGGTGTACCGAAGCTGCCCCCACACTGTGATGAAGCCCCCTGTGCTCCCAGCGTTGAGGGTGTGAAGTGGTTTTCGGGAGGGAAAGGGGGGGGGATTTGTCATGAGGCGCCTTCACCAACACATTTCCCCCTCTCTCCGTGCAGGGACACTCCGGGACTCACGCCGGCAAAGTCGACGCTCACCTCCTGCAACTGGTGAATGAACACCTGCCGTGTGTGGCCAAGGGCACTTCGTGTTAGTGACGCTGTCACCGAGGCTCCCGTTCCCGTTCTCCCGCAGCCTGGTCTTCACAGGAACCCTTGTCATCCGCTGGTCTTCATGATCTTCAGCGTCACGTTCCTCTCTTCACTAAACCTGACCTGCCCTCTTTATTTATTTGAGAGTATTTATTAAGTTTTAGTATTTAAGTAACTTATTTGATAATTTTGCCTTGCTACTCTGTGACAGCAAGCTTATTTATTTAATTATGGGAGCGTAAGGTATTTAATATTTAAAAGCTTTGTTCATGTATCGTAATGTTGTTTATTTAATGTCAGATTGGGAGGGAGGGAGGGAAGTTAAAGTGGGTAGTCCGCGCCTGTGTCTGCTTAATCCGGTACCATCGCAGTTCCTCACCTGCCCCGACAGACTCTCGGCCCTCCCCCCTCAGGGTCTGATCTGGGTCTCTGCTGGAGACGGAGAGGAGACGCGCTCCACGCCTGCCGCTGAGAACTTTCAACTCACTCTCTGGACTTTTCTTCAGGACTCAGTCCTCCTCACATCGGCTGTGGCGAGTCCACCCAGGCGCCGCAGTTCCCGCTGGTCGCCAGCAAGAGCCCCTTCCGCGCACCGCCCACCCGAGTCGTGCGTGCAAGCGTGGAGAGTGAGTCTGCCCCCTCCCCACCCACTCCTGCTGACCTCCAGCTCTTCTCCCGCACCATCCTCCCCTCCCCATCACCACGTCCTCTGTTCTCAGAACAACCCCCGGTTCTCCACAACAACACCAAAAGTGGAGGAACTCAGCGGGCCGGGCGGAAACGAATGAGCAGTCGACGTTTCGGGCCGAGTTCTTTCCTCAGGACCCCGCTGCCCAGCCTGGTTCCCCAGTCTCCCGGGCCCAGACTCGTTCCAGCAAATCTCTCCGCCATCCCCCCAGCAGCCGCAGTTTCCCCGGAGTGCAGCGTCCAGAACCGGACTCGACCCCCTACCCCCACCCCCATCTGTGACCCAACCACCGCATCCGGAAGATATTCAGTTGCTTCTCGGCTCCTGTTCCTCGGTCTGCAGAGTCCCACATCCGTCTGCTCTTCAACCTTCTCCGGCTGTCCTGCACTCAACTCAGAGACCCCTCGCCAAGTGCGTTGGCATCCAGATCCCCGCCCCACCCTGGCACTCTTAAAGGGACAGGCACCCCAGGAGCGGCACTCACAGGCAGCCGGGGAAAGCCGGGACGTCTTCAGGTGGACGCGACTCTGCGATGGGAAGTTGATGTTTGAATAAATGGCCGTGACCGGAATCCGTCTGTTGTCTGTTAATCACTGCTGCAGCGCACCGACCGGCAATATCACACAGAAAACAGGGACACCGTGAGAGTCTCACCATGGGGGACGGGCGCTTCACACCACGGGAGGGGCGGTGACGGAACTCCACACTACGGGAGGGATACTCCACACTCCAGGAAGGGTATAACTAATATAACTGATGAACAGGCCTCAACTGTTTCTGAGGGAGCTACACACTCCGGGAGGGGCTGTGAGGGAGCTCCAAAATGTGGAAGGAGCACTGAGGTAGTTAAACACAGAGGGGCAGTCAGGGAGGGAGCAGTATTATACAGCAAAGACCCATCACACCGGGACTACACAGTGACAGACCCGTCCCCACCGGTACCGTACCCCGGTGTTACACAGTGACAGACCCGTCCCCACCGGTACCGTACCCCGGTGTTACACACTGACAGACTCGTCCCCACCGGTACCGTACCCCGGTGTTACACAGTGACAGACCCGTCCCCACCGGTACCGTACCCCGGTGTTACACAGTGACAGACCCGTCCCCACCGGTACCGTACCCCGGTGTTACACACTGACAGACTCGTCCCCACCGGTACCGTACCCCGGTGTTACACAGTGACAGACCCGTCCCCACCGGTACCGTACCCCGGTGTTACACAGTGACAGACCCGTCCAAACCGGTACCGTACCCCGGTGTTACACACTAACAGACTCGTCCCCACCGGTACCGTACCCCGGTGTTAGACAGCACAGACCCGTCCCCACCGGTACCGTACCCTGGTGTTACAGAGCGACAGACCCATCCCCACCGGTACCGTACCCCAGTGTTACACAGTGACAGACCCGTCCCCACCGGTACCGTACCCCGCTGTTACAGACTGACAGACCCGTCCCTACCGGTACCGTACCCCGGTGTTACATTCAGTGACAGACCTGTCCCCACCGGTACCGTACCCCACTGTTACACACTGACAGACCCATCCCCACCGGTACCGTACCCCGGTATTACACAGCGACAGACCCGTCCCCACCGGTATCGTACCCCGGTGTTACACAGCGACAGACCCGTCCCCACCGGTACCGTACCCCGGTGTTACACACTGACAGACCCGTCCCCACCGGTACCGTACCCCGGTCTTACACAGTAACAGACCCGTCCTCACCGGTACCGTACCCCGGTGTTGTACAGTGACAGACCCGTCCCCACCGGTACCGTACCCCGGTGTTACACACTGACAGACCCGTCCCCACCGGTACCGTACCCCGGTGTTACACAGCGACAGACCCGTCCCCACCGGTACCGTTCCCCGGTAACACACAGTGACAGACCCGTCCCCACCGGTACCATACCCCGGTGTCACACAGTGACAGACCCATCCCCACCGGTACCGTTCCCCGGTAACACACAGTGACAGACCCGTCCCCACCGGTACCGTACCCCGGTGTTGTACAGCGACAGACCCGTCCCCACCGGTACCAAACCCCGGTGTCACACAGTGACAGACCCGTCCCCACCGGTACCGTACCCCGGTGTTACACAGTGACAGACCCGTCCCCACCAGTACCGTACCCCGATGTTACACAGTGACAGACCCGTCCCCACCGGTACCGTACCCCGGTGTTACAGAGCGACAGACTGGTCCCCACCGATACCGGACCCCAGTGTTACAGAGAGACAGACCCGTCCCCACCGGTACCGTACCCCTGTGTTACAGAGCGACAGACCCATCCCCACCGGTACCGTACCCCGGTGTTACACAGTGACAGACCCATCCCCACCCGTACCGTACCCCGGTGTTACACAGCACAGACCCATCCCCAACGGTACCGTACCCCCGTGTTACACAGTGACAGACCAGTCCTCACCGGTACCGTACCCCGGTGTTACACACAGACAGATTCGTCCCCACCGGTACCGTACCTCGGTGTTACACAGTGACAGACCCGTCCCCACCGGTACCGTACCCCGGTGTTACAGAGCGACAGACCCGTCCCCACCGGTACCGTACCCCGGTGTTACACAGTGACAGACCCGTCCCCACCGGTACAGTACCCCGCTGTTACACACTGACAGGCCCGTCCCCACCGGTACCGTACCCCGGTGTTACACACAGTGACAGACCCGTCCCCACCGTTACCATACCCCGCTGTTACACACTGGCAGACCCGTCCCCACTGGTACCGTAGCCCGGTGTTACACAGCGACACACCCGTCCCCACCGGTACCGTACCCCGGTGTTACACAGCGACAGACCCATCCCCTCCGGTACCGTACCCCGGTGTTACACATTGACAGACCCGTCCCCACCTGTACCGTACCCCGGTGATACACGGTGACAGACCCGTCCCCACCGGTACCGTACCCCGGTGTTACACGGTGACAGATCCGTCCCCACTGGTACCGTACCATGGTGTTACACGGTGACAGACCCGTCCCCACTGGTTCCGTACCCCAGTGTTACACAGTGACAGACCCGTCCCCACTGGTTCCGTACCCCAGTGTTACACAGTGACAGACCCGTCCCCACCGGTACCGTACCCCGGTGTTACATAGTGACGGTACCGTACCCCGGTGTTACACAGTGACAGACCCATCCCCACCCGTACCGTACCCCGGTATTACACAGTGACAGACTCGTCCCCTCCGGTACCGTACCCCGGTGTTACACACTGACAGACCCGTCCCCACCGGTACCGTACCCCGGTTTTACACGGTGACAGACCCGTCCCCACCGGTACCGTACCCCGGTGTTACACGGTGACAGACCCGTCCCCACCGTTACCATACCCCGCTGTTACACACTGGCAGACCCGTCCCCACTGGTACTGTACCCCGGTGTTACACAGCGACACACCCGTCCCCACCGGTACCGTACCCCGGTGTTACACAGCGACAGACCCATCCCCTCCGGTACCGTTCCCCGGTGTTACACATTGACAGACCCGTCCCCACCGGTACCGTACCCCGGTGATACACGGTGACAGACCCGTCCCCACCGGTACCGTACCCCGGTGTTACACAGTGACAGACCCGTCCCCACCGGTACCGTACCCCGGTGTTACACAGTGAAAGACCCGTCCCCACCGGTACCGTACCCCGGTGTTACACACTGACAGACTCGTCCCCACCGGTACTGTACCCCGGTGTTACACAGCGATAGACCCGTCCCCTCCGGTACCGTACCCCGGTGTTACACACTGACAGACCCGTCCCCACTGGTACCGTACCCCGGTTTTACACGGTGACAGACCCGTCCCCACCGGTACCGTACCCCGGTGTTACACACTGACAGACCCGTCCCCACCGGCACCGTACCCCGGTGTTGTACAGCGACAGACCCGTCCACACCGGTACCATACCCCGGTGTCACACAGTGACAGACCCGTCCCAACCGTTACCATACCCCTCTGTTACACACTGGCAGACCCGTCCCCACTGGTACCGTACCCCGGTGTTACACAGCGACACACCCGTCCCCACCGGTACCGTACCCCGGTGTTACACAGCGACAGACCCATCCCCTCCGGTACCGTACCCCGGTGTTACACATTGACAGACCCGTCCCCACCGGTACCGTACCCCGGTGATACAGGGTGACAGACCCGTCCCCACCGGTACTGTACCCCGGTGTTACACGGTGACAGATCCGTCCCCACTGGTACCGTACCATGGTGTTACACGGTGACAGACCCGTCCCCACTGGTTCCGTACCCCAGTGTTACACAGTGACAGACCCGTCCCCACCGGTACCGTACCCCGGTGTTACACAGTGACAGACCCGTCCCCACCGGTACCGTACCCCGGTGTTACATAGTGACGGTACCGTACCCCGGTGTTATACAGTGACAGACCCATCCCCACCCGTACCGTACCCCGGTGTTACACACTGACAGACTCGTCCCCACCGGTACCGTACCCCGGTGTTACACAGCGACAGACCCGTCCCCTCCGGTACCGTACCCCGGTGTTACACACTGACAGACCCGTCCCCACTGGTACCGTACCCCGGTTTTACACGGTGACAGACCCGTCCCCACCGGTACCGTACCCCGGTGTTACACGGTGACAGACCCGTCCCCACCGGTTCCGTACCCCAGTGTTACACAGTGACAGACACGTCCCACTGGTACCGTACCCCGGTGTTACACAGTGACTGACCCGTCCCCACCGGTACTCTACCCCGGTGTTACACAGTGACAGACCCGTCCCCACCGGTACTGTACCCCGGTGTTACAGAGCGACAGACCCATCCTCACCGGTACCGTACCCCGGTGTTACACACTGACAGACTAGTCCCCACCAGTACCGTACCCCGGTGTTGCACAGTGACAGACCCGTCCCCTCGGGTACTGTACCCCGGTGTTACACACTGATAGACTCGTCCCCACCGGTACCGTGCCCCGGTGTTACACAGCACAGACCCGTCCCCACCGGTACCGTACCCCAGTGTTACAGAGAGACAGACCCGTCCCCACCGGTACCGTACCCCGGTGTTACACAGTGACAGACCTGTCCCCACCGGTACCGTACCCTGCTGTTACACACTGACAGACCCGTCCCCACCGGTACAGTACCCGGTGTTACACACAGTGACAGACCCGTCCCCACCGGTACCGTACCCCGCTGTTACACACTGACAGACCCGTCCCCACTGATACCGTACCCCGGTGTTACACAGCGACAGACCCGTCCCCTCCGGTACCATACCCCGGTGTTACACACTGACAGACCCGTCCCCACCGGTACCGTACCCCGGTGTTACACGGTGACAGACCCGTCCCCACCGGTACCGTACCCCGTTGTTACACAGTGACAGATCCGTCCCCACCGGTACCTTACCCCGGGGTTACAGAGTGACAGACCCGTCCCCACCAGTACCGTACCCCGGTGTTACACGGTGACAGACATGTTCCCACCGGTACTGTACACCGGTGTTACATAGTGACAGACCCATCCCCACCGGTACCGTGCCCCGGTGTTCCACACTGACAGACCCGTCCCCACCGCTACCGTACCCCGGTGTTACACAGTGACAGACCCGTCCCCACCGGTACCGTACCCCGGTGTTGTACAGTGACAGACCCGTCCACACCAGTACCGTACCCCAGTGTTACACACTGACAGACCCGTCCCCACCGGTACCGTACCCCGGTGTTGTACAGCGACAGACCCGTCCACACCGGTACCATACCCCGGTGTCACACAGTGACAGACCCGTCCCAACCGTTACCATACCCCTCTGTTACACACTGGCAGACCTGTCCCCACTGGTACCGTACCCCGGTGTTACACAGCGACACACCCGTCCCCACCGGTACCGTACCCCGGTGTTACACAGCGACAGACCCATCCCCTCCGGTACCGTACCCCGGTGTTACACATTGACAGACCCGTCCCCACCGGTACCGTACCCCGGTGATACAGGGTGACAGACCCGTCCCCACCGGTACCGTACCCCGGTGTTACACGGTGACAGATCCATCCCCACTGGTACCGTACCATGGTGTTACACGGTGACAGACCCGTCCCCACTGGTTCCGTACCCCAGTGTTACACAGTGACAGACCCCTCCCCACCGGTACCGTACCCCGGTGTTACACAGTGACGGTACCGTACCCCGGTGTTACACAGTGACAGACCCGTCCCCACCGGTACCGTACCCCGGTGTTACATAGTGACGGTACCGTACCCCGGTGTTATACAGTGACAGACCCATCCCCACCCGTACCGTACCCCGGTGTTACACACTGACAGACTCGTCCCCACCGGTACCGTACCCCGGTGTTACACAGCGACAGACCCGTCCCCTCCGGTACTGTACCCCGGTGTTACACACTGACAGACCCGTCCCCACCGGTACCGTACCCCGGTGTTACACGGTGACAGACCCGTCCCCACCGGTACCGTACCCCGGTGTTACACGGTGACAGACCCGTCCCCACCGGTTCCGTACCCCAGTGTTACACAGTGACAGACACGTCCCACTGGTACCGTACCCCGGTGTTACACAGTGACAGACCCGTCCCCACCGGTACTGTACCCCAGTGTTACACAGTGACAGACCCGTCCCCACCGGTACTGTACCCCGGTGTTACAGAGCGACAGACCCATCCTCACCGGTACCGTACCCCGGTGTTGCACAGTGACAGACCCGTCCCCTCGGGTACCGTACCCCGGTGTTACACACTGACAGACTTGTCCCCACCGGTACCGTGCCCCGGTGTTACACAGTGACAGATCCGTCCCCACCGGTACCGTACCCCGGGGTTACAGAGTGACAGACCCGTCCCCACCGGTACCGTACCCCGGTGTTGCACAGTGACAGACCCGTCCCCTCGGGTACCGTACCCCGGTGTTACACACTGACAGACTTGTCCCCACCGGTACCGTACCCCGTTGTTACACAGTGACAGATCCGTCCCCACCGGTACCGTACCCCGGGGTTACAGAGTGACAGACCCGTCCCCACCGGTACCGTACCCCAGTGTTACATAGTGACAGACCCGTCCCCACCAGTACCGTACCCCGGTGTTACACGGTGACAGACATGTCCCCACCGGTACTGTACACCGGTGTTACATAGTGACAGACCCGTCCCCACCGGTACCGTACCCCGGTGTTACACAGTGACAGACCCGTCCCCACCGGTACCGTACCCCGGTGTTCCACACTGACAGACCCGTCCCCACCGGTACCGTACCCCGGTGTTACACACTGACAGACCCGTCCCCACCGCTACCGTACCCCGGTGTTACACACTGACAGACCCGTCCCCACCGGTACCGTACCCCGGTGTTATACAGTAACAGACCCGTCCCCACTGGTACCGTACCCCGGTGTTGTACAGCGACAGACACCTCCCCACCGGTACCGTACCCCGGTGTCACACAGTGACAGACCTGTCCCCACAGGTACCGTACCCCGGTGTTGTACAGCGACAGACACCTCCCCACCGGTACCAAACCCCGGTGTCACACAGTGACAGACCTGTCCCCACTGGTACCGTACCCCGGTGTTATACAATACTGTACACTGTTACTCATTCCTATGGAGAGCTGTGTTGCAGTGTAGTCGGACTGACGAATTCTCTATGACAAATTCTGTCCACCAGATCTGTCCATCAAATCTACTCAAATTCTTAATGAAGTATACTTGCTGTCACACCTTCTTTGTAATCGCATCAATATGTGTTGGGCCTGAGACAGATCCTCAGAGATGTTGACATTCAGGAACGTGAAGCTGCACACCCTAATCCCTCCATGAGGACTGGTGTCTGTTCCCTTGTCTCCCCCTTCCTGAATACCATTATCAATTCCTTGGTCTTACTTCCCATGATATTAGGGAAAACTATAAGACATAGAAGAAGAATTAGGCCATTCAGCCCATCAGTCTTTGTCATTCCATCATAAAGAAACATAAAAATTCTACAACACAATACAAGCCCTTCGGCCAACAATTAGAAATTACCTGGGGTTACCCATAGCCCTCTATTTTTCTAAGCTCCATGTACCTATGCAGGAGTCTCTTAGAAGACCCTATCGTATCGGCCTTCACCACCGTCACACCCACCACTCTCTGCGTAAAAAACCTACCTCTGATATCTCCTCTGTACCTACTTCCAAGCACCTTAAAACTGTGTCCTTTCATGCTATCTATTTCAGCCCTGGGAGAAACCCTCTGACTATCCACATGATCAATGCCTCTCATTACCTTGTACATTTCCATCAGGTCAACTCTCATCCTCCTTCGCTTCAAGGAGAAAAGGCCGAGTTCACTCAACCTATTCTCGTAAGGCATGCTCCCCAATCCAGCCAACGTCCTTGTAAATCTCCTCTGCACCCTTCCTATAGTTTCCACATCCTTCCTGTAGTGAGGTGACCAGAACTGAGCACAGTCCTCCAAGTGGGATCTGACCAGGGTCCTATGTAGCTGTAACATTACCTCTCGGCTGATTTATTATCCTTCTCAATCACATTGTCCTACCTTCTCCCTATAATCTTGTTGCCATTAGATTATGAGAACACTCAGTCCTCTTTTACTGTCATTTAGAAAGGCATACATGCTTTGAGAAATCATACAATTACTAATCAAGAATCTATCAACCTCTGCTTTAAATATACCCAATGACTTGGCCTCCACAGCCATCTATGGCAATGAATTCCACAGATTCACTACACTTGGCTAAAGGAATTCCTCCACAACTCTCTTCTAAATGCACGTTGCTCCATCCTGAGGTCCTAGACTCCCTCACTACAGGAAACATCCTCTCCCGATCCACCCCATCTGGGCCCTTCAACATTCAAAATGTTTCACTGAGATCCCCGTCATTCTAATTTCCAGTGAGTACAGACCCAGAGCCATCAAATGCTTCTCGTACATTTAACCATTTCATTTCCAGGATAATTTTCATGAACATCCTCTGGATCCTCTAATGCCATAGTGTCTTTTCTGAGATAAGGGGCTCTGCTCAGAACACCGTGTGTCAAAACCAGTACCTTATAGAGCCTCAGCACCACAGCATCAGTGTCCTAGTCCTCCAAGATTAATGCTAACATCGCAGTTGCCTTCCTCACCACTGACTCAACCTGCAAATTAACCGTTACTTTTATACTTCATTGTCGCCAAACAATTGGTACTAGAACGTACAATCATCACAGCGATATTCGATTCTGCGCTTCCCACTCCCTGGATTACAAATATTAAATATTAAAAATAGTTGAAATCAGTAAATATTAAAAATATAAATTATAAATCACAAATAGAAAATAGAAAAATGGGAAGTAAGGTAGTGCAAAAAAACCGAGAGGCAGGTCCGGATATTTGGAGGGTACGGCCCAGATCCGAGTCAGGATCCGTTCAGCAGTCTTATCACAGTTGGACAGAAGCTATTCCCAAATCTGGCCGTATGAGTCTTCAAGCTCCCGAATTTTCTCCCGGAGGGAAGAGGGACGAAAAGTGTGTTGGCTGGGTGGGTCGTGTCTTTGATTATCCTGGCAGCACTGCTCCGACAGCGTGCGGTGTAAAGTGAGTCCACAGACGGAAGATTGGTTTGTGTGATGTGCTGCAGCGTATTCACCATCTTCTGCAGCTTCTTTCAGTCTTAGACAGGACAACTTCCATACCAGGTTGTGATGCACCCTAGAAGAATGCTTTCTATGGTGCATCTATAAAAATTAGTGAGGGTTTTAGGGGACAGGCCAAATTTCTTTAGTTTTCTCAGGAAGTAAAGGCGCTGGTGGGCCTTCTTGGCAATGAACTCTGATTGGTTGGACCAAGTCAGGTCATTTGTGATATTAACCTCGAGGAACTTAAAGTTTTTGACCTGATCCACCATTGCACCACCGATGTAAATGGGGTCGTGTGGTCCGCTACTCCTTCTGAAGTCAACAACCAATTCCGTCGTCTTGCTGACGTTGAGGGATAGGTTATTGTCTTCGCACCATGCCACCAGGTTCTTAATTTCCTCTCTGTACTCAAACTCATCATTACCCGAGATATGGCCTACAATTGTGGTGTCATCAGCAAACTTATATATGCAGTTTGTTGGAAACTTGGCTACACAATCATGGGTGTACAGAGAGTACAGCAGGGGGCTGAGTACTCAGCCTTGTGGGGCTCCGGTGTTCAGAGTGATGGTAGAGGAGAGCTTGTCCCCTATTTTTACAGCCTGGGTCCTGTCTGTGAGGAAGTTGAAGATCCAGCTGCAGATCTGAGTGCTAAGGCCCAGGTTCTGGAGCTTAGGTATCAGTTTATTTGGAATGATGATATTAAAGGCAGAGCTGTAGTCAATGAAAAGGAGCCTTATGTATGTGTCTTTATTCGCCAGGTGTTCTAAGGAGGAATGTAGGGCCAGAGAGATCGCATCTGCCGTTGACCTGTTGCTCCAGTAGGCGAATTGCAAGGCGTCGAGGTTGACCGGTAGGCTGTGGTTGATGTGCGCCATAACCAATCGCTCGAAGCACTTCATAGCAATTGATGTCAGAGCCACAGGTCGATAGTCATTCAGACAAGCCACCTTGCTCTTCTTCAGCACCGGGATTATCGTTGCCTTCTTAAAACATGAGGGCACCTTAGACTGAAGCAAGGAGCAGCTGAAGATGTCAGCAAACACTCCAGCCAGCTCACTTGCTTCTCCGTTAGAGAACCATATATGAGGACGCCCAAGTCCCTTTGCACTTCTGCTTTCTGAATTTTCTCCCCATTTAAAAACTAGTCTATTCCTTCTCCCAAAGTGCATGTCCACACACTCCCTACACTACATTCCATCTGCCAGTTCTTTGCCCATTCTCCTAATATGCGTAAGTCCTTCTGCTGCCTCCCTGGCCTTCAACTAACTTCATATTGTCCGCAAACTTGTCACAACACCCATGCTTTGCATAGTTAACAGTTCCCCTGTAACCTTGAAGAGTGTGTGATGGGACGGTGTGGAGGGAGATTCACTGTGTCTGACTCCAGGTGTGTGTGTCATAGGATGGTGTGGAGGGAGCTTCACTCCCTCTGACTCTTGGAGTATGTGATGGGACAGTGTGGAGGGAGCTTCACTCTGTGTCGGACCCAGGGAGTGTGTGATGGGATGGTGTGGAGGGAGATTCACTCTGTCTGACTCCAGGTGTGTATGTGATGGGACGGTGTGGAGGGAACTTCACTCTGTGTAGATCCTGGAGATGTGTGATGGGACGGTGTGGAGGGAGCTTCACTCTGTGCCTTGTGAGCGCGTGAGGGAAGACCTCCTGTCTTTGCGGCTGCAACTTTCGCTTTGCCCAAAAGCACTTCTGTGATTTAATGTAAACCGAAACAGGCTCCAGGGAGGAAGGAAACTACAGACATCCGGAAACCTCGGGCTGACAGACAAACCGGACATTCCTGCAGTTACGTGGGTCAGGTGTTCGTGACAGAATTCAAAAGGAAAGACAACATAAGCCCCACAGACAGGGGGGTCCCAGCCAATACGTTCAGATTCAGGTTTATTATCACTGACGTCGTGAAATTTGTCCTTTTGCAGCTGCAGCACAGTGCAGGACATAAAATATATTATAAATTATAACATATCTCAAAAATAGCAAGGTAGTGTTCACGAGCTCAGGATTCAGCTGGTTGAGCAGAGAAGCTGTTTCTGAATCAGTGAGTGTGGGTCTCCACACCCCTATCCCTGCTCCTGGATGGTGGTAATGAGAAGAGCCCATGTCTCGGTTCGTGGGGGTCCTTAATGATGGATGTCACATTCTTGAAGCATTGCCTGTTGAAGATGTCCTCCCAGCTGAGAGTCTGGACCACAGCCTGAGATATCTCACCATTTTGCTGAGATCCCTCACACGCTAGCCAAGATACCTCCTGGCCGAGTTCTCTCAACTCTGGGGGGAGGTCCATCAAATCCTGGGGAGTGTCCCTCATCACTGTGACACTCCCGAACTGCGACACTCCCTCTTGACCACACTCTTTCCTCTCTGCTTTCACTTTCCAGTTTTCTTCCCCAGCGCTGACACCCGTGACATCAGCAATGGGAACCCATTCCCCTCAGTTTTGCTTCTAACTCAAGCCCCACCAGGGGTTTTCCAGCCTCGCCCCCCCAACTCTCAGATAAAAGCCCTGTGGGGAGATGGAGAGGCTCAGAGTGAGGAGAGTGTTGACAGAGGACAACACCGGCCCAACTTTGAGCACTCACCTCTCAGCACCCGACACCGAGCTCCATCGCAGCCTGAGCCCTGCCGTCACTGCCCGCTGCCCGCCACTCGGCCCTCCTCTGTGTCCTCTCAGCCTCCTGCCCGTCCGTGATGAAGGCCAGCGTGACTGTCACCCTGCTGACCGCTGTGGTCGCTCTGCTGGACTGTGCTCCAGTAACAACCACAATACCGGGAAACCCGGACCGCTCGAGCTGTGACTTATCCCTCTTCCGGAGCATTCCCTCAGACATCATCAACATCATCTGGAACGCACAGCGGCGCTACGTAAGTAAGGGTGAACGAGCAGCCCGATCGCCGTCCCCTGCAGTCTGACCCTCCCTCTCTCCTCTGACTGACTCTGTCCCTGGGGACTGACTCTCCTTCCTCCGACTGACTGTCTCCCGGCGTTCCTTCATCCCACTGACTCTCTCCCCCAACCAGCTGACTCTCCAGTGCCCCACGTCTGACCCTCCATCTCGTTCAGCCTGAGCCGGCCTCCCTCCTCGACTGACTCTGTGCGGGAAGCTGCTGTCACTGCCCTTGGAGCACCCTGTCCCTTGGCCGCCCAGCTCTCGGAAGGGTATCGTTGAGCTGGCGAGGGTGTGGGAACGATTCACTGAGGCTGGGCAGACCCAGTGAATCGTTTCCCTGAAACAAAGTGGACTGAGGGGGCGCCCTTGAGGAGGGCTGTAAAATCCGGGGAGGTGTAGATTACAGGGATGGTCACAGGCATCTCCCCAGGATAAGGATGTAGGTTGAAGGTAAGAGGGGAGAGATACAAACGAGGCTCGAGTGCAGATCATTCACCTGGAGGGTGAGCAGAGGGTGGGGGTGGGTGCGGAAGGAGGTGCCAGAGGATGTGGTTGAGACAGGAACTTACAGAACATTTAAAGGTTTCTTGGACAGGTACGAGGACCAGAAATGTTTACAGGGATTTGGGCCAAATTTGGGCAGATGGGACTGGTTTGCACCCTGGTCCCAGAGGGAGGAATTTCATTCAGTTGTATACGAGTACGGTTGAGTGACAATAAACAAACTTGAACTTGTGATTTGCAGCTGGGTCAGCATGGTGGAGATGGGCCAAAGTCCCTGTTTCCCTGCTGTATACCTCTGTACGACACTGTCCCTGACCTGAATCACCCCACCCCACCCTCCACCCACGTCAGCAGGTCCTTCCCGAAGGGACGCCGACCTCCCTGCTCTCGAGGAACGGCTACTACTGAGACCAGCACTGACCCGCCTTTTCTTCCTTCCACAGGACCACATCCACTCCCAATCCGGCTCCGGTTCCCACTCCCGATCCGGATCCCGCTCCAGTTCCAGTCCACTCCTGGCCTCGATGGATGAGTTGCGGACCCTGAGTGTGAGTGATGTCTCTGTGTCTATTCTCCTCAGCCCCTTGTCTCCCCGCCCACTCAATCATCTCCTCCATCACCTCATCTGTCCTCAGCCCCTTGTCTCCCTTCCCTTCAATCACCTCCTCCATTACCTCATCACTCCTCAGCCCTTTGTCTTCCTCCCCTGCAATCATCTCCTCCCTCCTCAGCCCCTTGTATCCCTCCCTTATTCACCTCTTCCGACCCTCAGTCTCCTCCTCCCTCCTTACACACCATCTCTCAATAACGTTCTCTCCCCTCAATCACCACCTTGCTCAATCACCTCCTCTGTCCCTCACTCAACTCCCTCTCCCTCTTTCCATCACTCATCTCTCCTCGAGTTCACTCAGTCCTCTTACCCTCAAACCTCCTTATCCTCTTTCTCCACACTGACCTCCTAATCTCCTCGTTCCCCTTCATCCTCACCTCCTTCCTCAACCCTCAACACTGCCTCTTGACATTCTAACTTCTTCCCTCCGTCCTCACCCCTCATCCCCAGTGGCAGCCCCTCACTGACCCTCACTTTCTACCGCACCCCTCAGCACTCCTACCTTATCTCCCTCACTCTTGCCTCCCAGTCTGTCAGCCTCATATCGTGTCCTTCACCTCCCTGTCTCCCATCCTTACACTCCCACCCAATCCTTTCTTCTCCATCCCTACCTACCCTCCTCACCCCAACACCTCACTCCCTCCACCCACCCACCCACCCTCTCACCCGCTCCCTAAAGGAGTGTCCACCTCGGATCCCCCGTCCCACCAGCTCCCTCATGAGGGCCGTTTACTGAGGGACGTGCTCCCTCCACTGGCCCGGGCCTCACCTCTCCATCTGTAACTCCAGGTGCCGGAGAGGAGGATCCTGGTCCGGGCGGAGTGTGAGCTCTTCTCCGCGGTTCTGAGCAGCAGGATGGAGGGAATCCTCGGATCAGCCGGCAGGAAGGTCTGCGAGACGCTGCACTTCGTTGCAGGAAGACTGACGCAGTGTGTGAGTACAGGCAACGGGCAACTGTAGTGAGTGTGACTACAAGCGAGCGGTGACTGTAGTGTGTGAGTACAGGCGACGAGTGATTGTAGTATCGGAGTACAATGTGTGAGTTAACACATACATGCGAGGGGCATCTTCATCCATACAACACGCTGTATGCGGACACGTGAGTGGTTTGAGAGAGAGTGTGGCCGTGTTCGTGGTGTGGTGATTCAGGCATTTCCGTTCCCATGAACGTGTTCGAGTGTCCGTGTTTGCTACCCGTGACTGTGTGGCGTGCTTACATATTTGTGCTGATTCCGTGTGTCCGAGCCCCCGTCTTCCGTCTGTACAGTCCTTCACCTTCACCTCCTCCCTCTCTCGATTCACTCCTTCCTTCCTTCACTCCCTGTTCTCCGCCGTCCCACATTCCCTCCTCCTGTCCTTCATACCCCCTCCTCCCTCATTCCATCCCCTTTCTCATTCCTCCCACCTCTTTCATTCCCTCCCTCCCATCTCTCATTCCTCCCTCCCCTCCCTCATTCCCTCCCCTTTCTCATTCCTCCCTCCCCTCTCTCATTCCCTCCCTCTCATCTCTCATTCCTTCTCCCCTCCCGCATTGCCTTTACTTTCTCATTCTCCCTCCCTTCCCTCATTCTCTCCCCGTCACCCAGCCACCCCTGTCTGGGGTTTTGTGTTTCTGTGCGGTTCCCTCTCGCTCGTCGCAGCCAAACATTCCTTGTATCCACACCGGTCATCTACAGCCGTTAATCTAGTGAACCTTCACCGAACGGCTTCCGGTGCTTGGGGAGAGATACGGTCCCGTCCTTCCCCCCGCCCCACCCCCCCCCCGCCACTCTGGTCGATTGCTCCACATCCCAGAGATGACCCCCCCACCCCACACACACCCTCATGGGTTCTCGCCGACTCTCTGTTGAAGTGAAGCAGGGTCTCCTGGTGTTGAACCCAAACTCCCCTCGATGGACCTTTCCCAGGTCCCATCTGTAGCTGCTGACCCCGTGTTCCCCGTGTACCGGGAGCCTGGGTAGCCGACACGTCACTGTCACCACTCAGAGACCGTCCCTCCGGCTTTCCTCCGACCTCCCTCCTCCTGTCCCTCCTGCTTCCCTCCGACCTCCCTCACTCTCCTTTATTTACTCTCTCCCCATCACGCCCCGTTCCCTTGCTCTCCCTGCCTTTCCCCTCCCTCCCACTCAACTCTCCCTCCCCATTCGCTCTCCCCCTCATTCTCCATCCTCCTTCCCCCCTCTCTCCACTCCCACTCACTCTCCCTCCCGTCTGCCTCTCCAGGTTACAGAGGAAGAAGTCCGCGACGATCGATTCTCCCCCCTTCTCTCCTTCTTGCTACAGAGACTGAAGGATGATTTACAAACGGTAATTTTGCCCTCTCACCCCTCCCCCTGGGGATGCCGATGCAGGTGACTGGTGAGTGTGCGGGGAAGGGGGAAGGATCCCCCCGTCCACCGGGTGATGGGTAATTGTGGAGTGTGACAGATCCCGGAGCAGGATGGGTCACTGACTGCAGACGGACTGTGTGACATCTTCCTGCACTACAGACCAGCAGATCCCACAGAGACCAGGCACACCAGCAGATTCCCACAGAGACCAGACCAACAGATCCCAGAGACCAGACCAGCAGGTCCCACAGAGTCTCGGCACACCAGCTGATAATACACAGACCAGACCAGACTAACAGTTCCCACAGAGACCAGGACAGCCAACAGATCCCGCCGTGACCATACCACACCTGAGCAGAGTACCCAGGGCGAAGCGGCAGAGACTACTTCCACTCACAACTCTTCTCTCATCTGGGGCTGTGGGACCTGTTACCCCCACCCAGACAGTAGACGGTGGGTGATGGGGTGGGCTTCATTTCTACCCTTTGGAGGGTGGGAACTCCCTCAGCCCGGATTCTGAGAAATGACCTCTGGCCTCGGCGCAGGGAGTTCAAATCAGCAAAGCTCTGGCGGGACGGGGAGCTGGGAAACTTCGAGCCCAGATCAACAGCAGAATGACCCATCCCAAGAGAGTGAAGAGCAGTGACAGAGCCCGGCAGGGTGAGGGGATGTAACACAGCCCGGCAGGGTGTACCGAAGCTGCCCCCACACTGTGATGAAGCCCCCTGTGCTCCCAGCGGTGAGAGTGGGACGTGGTTTTCGGGAGGGAAACGGGGGGCGATGTCATGAGGCGCCATCACCATCACATTTCCCCCTCTCTCCGTGCAGGGATACTCCGGGACTCACGCCGGCAAAGTCTACGCTCACCTCCTGCAACTGGTGAATGAACACCTGCCGTGTGTGGCCAAGGGCACTTCGTGTTAGTGACGCTGTCACCGAGGCTCCCGTTCCCGTTCTCCCGCAGCCTGGTCTTCACAGGAACCCTTGTCATCCGCTGGTCTTCATGATCTTCAGCGTCACGTTCCTCTCTTCACTAAACCTGACCTGCCTTGTTTATTTATTTGAGAGTATTTATTAAGTTTTAGTATTTAGGTAACTTATTTGATAATTTTGCCTTGCTACTCTGTGACAGCAAGCTTATTTATTTAATTATGGGAGCGTAAGGTATTTAATATTTAAAAGCTGTGTTCATGTATCGTAATGTTGTTTATTTAATGTCAGATTGGGAGGGTGGGTGGGAAGTTAAAGTGGGTAGTCCGCGCCTGTGTCTGCTTAATCCGGTACCATCGCAGTTCCTCACCTGCCCCGACAGACTCTCGGCCCTCCCCCCTCAGGGTCTGATCTGGGTCTCTGCTGGAGACGGAGAGGAGACGCGCTCCACGCCTGCCGCTGAGAACTTTCAACTCACTCTCTGGACTTTTCTTCAGGACTCAGTCCTCCTCACATCGGCTGTGGCGAGTCCACCCAGGCGCCGCAGTTCCCGCTGGTCGCCAGCAAGAGCCCCTTCCGCGCACCGCCCACCCGAGTCGTGCGTGCAAGCGTGGAGAGTGAGTCTGCCCCCTCCCCACCCACTCCTGCTGACCTCCAGCTCTTCTCCCGCACCATCCTCCCCTCCCCATCACCACGTCCTCTGTTCTCAGAACAACCCCCGGTTCTCCACAACAACACCAAAAGTGGAGGAACTCAGCGGGCCGGGCGGAAACGAATGAGCAGTCGACGTTTCGGGCCGAGTTCTTTCCTCAGGACCCCGCTGCCCAGCCTGGTTCCCCAGTCTCCCGGGCCCAGACTCGTTCCAGCAAATCTCTCCGCCATCCCCCCAGCAGCCGCAGTTTCCCCGGAGTGCAGCGTCCAGAACCGGACTCGACCCCCTACCCCCACCCCCATCTGTGACCCAACCACCGCATCCGGAAGATATTCAGTTGCTTCTCGGCTCCTGTTCCTCGGTCTGCAGAGTCCCACATCCGTCTGCTCTTCAACCTTCTCCGGCTGTCCTGCACTCAACTCAGAGACCCCTCGCCAAGTGCGTTGGCATCCAGATCTCCGCCCCACCCTGGCACTCTTAAAGGGACAGGCACCCCAGGAGCGGCACTCACGGGCAGCCGGGGAAAGCCGGGACGTCTTCAGGTGGACGCGACTCTGCGATGGGAAGTTGATGTTTGTTAATTTATGAATAAATGGCCGTGACCGGATTCCGTGTGTTGTCTGTTAATCACTGCTGCAGCGCACCGACCGGCAATATCACACAGAAAACAGGGACACAGTGAGAGTCTCACCATGGGGGACGGGCGCTTCACACCACGGGAGGGGCGGTGACGGAACTCCACACAACGGGAGGGATACTCCCCACTCCAGGAAGGGTAGTGAGGGAGCTCCAAAATGTGGAAGGAGCACTGAGGTAGTTAAACACAGAGGTGCAGTCAGGGAGGGAGCAGTATTATACAGCAAAGACCCATCACACCGGGACTACACAGTGACAGACCCGTCCCCACCGGTACCGTACCCCGGTGTTACACAGCACAGACCCATCCCCACCGGTACCGTACCCCAGTGTTACACAGTGACAGACCCGTCCCCACCGGTACTGTACCCCGCTGTTACAGACTGACAGACCCGTCCCCACCGGTACCGTACCCCGGTGTTACACAGAGACAGACCCGTCCCCACCGGTACCGTACCCCGGTGTTACACACTGACAGACCGGTCCCCAGCGGTACCGTACCCCGGTGTTACACAGTGACAGACCTGTCACCACCGGTACCGTACCCCGGTGTTACATAGTGACAGACCCATCCCCACCTGTACCATACCTCGGTGTTACACAGTGACAGTCCCGTCCCCACCGGTACCGTTACCCGGTGATACACAGTGACAGACCCGTCCCCACCGGTACCGTACCCCGGTGTTATACAGCGACAGACCCATCCCCACCGGTAACATACCCCAGTGCCACACAGTGACAGACCCGTCCCCACCGGTAACGTACCCCAGTGCCACACAGTGACAGACCCGTCCCCAACGGTACTGTACCCCGGTGTTACACAGTGACAGACCCGTCCCCACCGGTACCGTACCCTGCTGTTACACACTGACAGGCCCGTCCCCACCGGTACCGTACCCCGGTGTTACACACAGTGACAGACCCGTCCCCACCGGTACCATACCCCGCTGTTACACACTGACAGACCCATCCCCACCAGTACCGTACCCCGGTGTTACACAGCGACAGACCCGTCCCCACCGGTACCGTACCCCGGTGTTACACAGCGACAGACCCGTCCCCTCCGGTACCGTACCCCGGTGTTACACACTGACAGACCCGTCCCCACTGGTACTGTACCCTGGTGTTACACGGTGACAGACCCGTCCCCACCGGTACCGTACCCCGGTGTTACACGGTGACAGACACGTCCCACCGGTACTGTACCCCGGTGTTACACAGTGACAGACCCGTCCCCACCGGTGCTGTACCCCGGTGTTACAGAGCGACAGACCCGTCCCCACCGGTACCGTACCCCGGTGTTACACAGTGACGGTACCGTACCACGGTGTTACACAATGACAGACCCGTCCCCAGCGGTACCGTACCCCCGTATTACACAGTGACAGACCCGTCCTCACCGGTACCGTACCCCGGTGTTACACACTGACAGACTCGTCCCCACCGGTACCGTACCCCGGTGTTACACAGTGACAGACCCGTCCCCTCCGGTACCGTACCCCGGTGTTACACACTGACAGACCCGTCCCCACCGGTACCGTACGCCGGTGTTACACACTGACAGACTCGTCCCCACCAGTACCGTACCCTGGCGTTACACACTAACAGACTCGTCCCCACCGGTACCGTACCCCAGTGTTACACACTGACAGACCCGTACCCACCGATACCATACCCCGGTGTTACACAGTGAATGACCCGTCCCCACCGGTACCATACCCCGGTATCACACAGCGAATGACCCGTCCCCACCGGTACCATAACTCGGTGTCACACAGTGACAGACCCGTCCCCACCGGTACCATACCCCGGTGTCACACAGTGACAGACCCGTCCCCACCGGTACCGTACCCCGGTGTTGTACAGCGACAGACACCTCCCCACCGGTACCAAACCCCGGTGTCACACAGTGACAGACCTGTCACCACCGGTACCTTACCCCGGTGTTATACAATACTGTACACTGTTACTCATTCCTATGGATGAGCTGTGTTGCAGTGTAGACGGACTGACGAATTCTCTGTGACAAATTCTGTCCACCAGATCTGTCCATCAAATCTACTCAAATTCTTAATGAAGTATACTTGCTGTCACGCCTTCTTTGTAATCGCATCAATATGTGTGGGGCCTGAGACAGATCCTCAGAGATGTTGACATTCAGGAACGTGAAGCTGCTCACCCTAATCCCTCCATGAGGACTGGTGTCTGTTCCCTTGACTTCCCCTTCCTGAAGACTATTATCAATTCCTTGGTCTTACTTCCCATGATATTAGGGAAAACCATAAGACATAGAAGAAGAATTAGGCAATTCAGCCCATCAGTCTTTGTCATTCTATCATAAAGAAACATAAAAATTCTACAACACAATACAAGCCCTTTGGCCAACAATTAGAAATTACCTGGGGTTACCCATAGCCCTCTATTTTTCTTAGCTCCATGTACCTATGCAGGAGTCTCTTAAAAGACCCTATCGTATTGGCCTCCACCACCGTCACACCCACCACTCTCTGCGTAAAAAACCTACCTCTGATATCTGCTCTGTACCTACTTCCAAGCACCTTAAAACTGTGTCCTTTCATGCTAGCTATTTCAGCCCTGGGAGAAAGCCTCTGACTATCCACATGATCAACGCCTCTCCTTACCTTGTACATCTCCATCAGGTCAACTCTCATCCTCCGTCGCTCCAAGGAGAAAAGGCCGAGTTCACTCAACCTATTCTCGTAAGGCATGCTCCCCAATCCAGCCAACGTCCTTGTAAATCTCCTCTGCACCCTTCCTATAGTTTCCACATCCTTCCTGCAGTGAGGTGACCAGAACTGAGCACAGTCCTCCAAGTGGGATCTGACCAGGGTCCTATGTAGCTGTAACATTACCTCTCGGCTGATTTATTATCCTTCTAAATCAGTTTGTCCTACCTTCTCCCTATAAACTTGTTGCCATTAGATTATGAGAACACTCAGTCCTGTTTTACTCTCATTTAGAAAGGCATACATGCATTGAGAAATAATACAATTACTAATCAAGAATCTATCAACCTCTGCTTTAAATATACCCAATGACTTGGCCTCCACGGCCATCTATGGCAATGAATTCCACAGATTCACTACACTTGGCTAAAGGAATTCCTCCACAACTCTCTTCTAAATGCACGTTGCTCCATCCTGAGGTCCTAGACTCCCTCACTACAGGAAACATCCTCTCCCGATCCACCCCATCTGGGCCCTTCAACATTCAAAATGTTTCACTGAGATCCCCGTCTTTCTAAATTCCAGTGAGTACAGACCCAGAGCCATCAAATGCTTCTCGTACATTTAACCCTTTCATTTCCAGGATAATTTTCATGAACATCCTCTGGATCCTCTAATGCCATAGTGTCTTTTCTGAGATAAGGGGCTCTGCTCAGAACACCGTGTGGCAAAACCAGTACCTTATAGAGCCTCAGCACCACAGCATCAATGTCCTAGTCCTCCAAAATTAATGCTAACATCGCAGTTGCCTTCCTCACCACTGACTCAACCTGCAAATTAACCGTTACTTTTATACTTCATTGTCGCCAAACAATTGGTACTGGAACATACAATCATCACAGCGATATTCGATTCTGCGCTTCCCACTCCCTGGATTACAAATATTAAATATTAAAAATAGTTGAAATCAGTAAATATTAAAAATGTAAATTATACATCACAAATAGAAAATAGAAAAATGGGAAGTAAGGTAGTGCAAAAAAACCGAGAGGCAGGTCCGGATATTTGGAGGGTACGGCCCAGATCCGGGTCAGGATCCGTTCAGCAGTCTTATCACAGTTGGACAGAAGCTATTCCCAAATCTGGCCGTATGAGTCTTCAAGCTCCCGAATCTTCTCCTGGAGGGAAGAGGGACGAAAAGTGTGTTGGCTGGGTGGGTCGTGTCTTTGATTATCCTGGCAGCACTGCTCCGACAGCGTGCGGTGTAAAGTGAGTCCACAGACGGAAGATTGGTTTGTGTGATGTGCTGCAGCGTATTCACCATCTTCTGCAGCTTCTTTCAGTCTTGGACAGGACAACTTCCATACCAGGTTGTGATGCACCCTAGAAGAATGCTTTCTATGGTGCATCTATAAAAATTAGTGAGGGTTTTAGGGGACAGGCCAAATTTCTTTAGTTTTCTCAGGAAGTAAAGGCGCTGGTGGGCCTTCTTGGCAATGAACTCTGCTTGGTTGGACCAAGTCAGGTCATTTGTGATATTAACCCCGAGGAACTTAAAGTTTTTGACCTGATCCACCTTTGCACCACCGATATAAATGGGGTCGTGTGGTCCGCTACTCCTTCTGAAGTCAACAACCAATTCCGTCGTCTTGCTGACGTTGAGGGATAGGTTATTGTCTTCACACCATGCCACCAGGTTCTTAATTTCCTCTCTGTACTCAAACTCATCATTACCCGAGATATGGCCTACAATTGTGGTGTCATCAGCAAACTTATATATGCAGTTTGTTGGAAACTTGGCTACACAATCATGGGTGTACAGTGAGTACAGCAGGGGGCTGAGTACTCAGCCTTGTGGGGCTCCGGTGTTCAGAGTGATTGTAGAGGAGAGCTTGTCCCCTATTTTTACAGCCTGGGTCCTGTCTGTGAGGAAGTTGAAGATCCAGCTGCAGATCTGAGTGCTAAGGCCCAGGTTCTGGAGCTTAGGTATCAGTTTATTTGGAATGATGATATTAAAGGCAGAGCTGTAGTCAATGAAAAGGAGCATTATGTATGTGTCTTTATTCTCCAGGTGTTCTAAGGAGGAATGTAGGGCCAGAGAGATCGCATCTGCCGTTGACCTGTTGCTCCAGTAGGCGAATTGCAAGGCGTCGAGGTTGACCGGTAGGCTGTGGTTGATGTGCGCCATAACCAATCGCTCGAAGCACTTCATAGCAATTGATGTCAGAGCCACAGGTCGATATTCATTCAGGCAAGCCACCTTGCTCTTCTTCAGCACCGGGATTATCGTTGCCTTCTTAAAACATGAGGGCATCTTAGACTGAAGCAAGGAGCAGCTGAAGATGTCAGCAAACACTCCAGCCAGCTCACTTGCTTCTCCGTTAGAGAACCATATATGAGGACGCCCAAGTCCCTTTGCACTTCTGCTTTCTGAATTTTCTCCCCATTTAAAAAATAGTCTATTCCTTCTCCCAAAGTGCATGTCCACACACTCCCTACACTACATTCCATCTGCCAGTTCTTTGCCCATTCTCCTAATATGCGTAAGTCCTTCTGTTGCCCCCCTGGCCTTCAACTAACTTCATATTGTCCGCAAACTTGTCACAACACCCATGCTTTGCATAGGTAACAGTTCCCCTGTAACCTTTTAGAGTGTGTGATGGGACGGTGTGGAGGGAGATTCACTGTGTCTGACTCCAGGTGTGTGTGTCATAGGATGGTGTGGAGGGAGCTTCACTCCCTCTGACTCTTGGAGTATGTGATGGGACAGTGTAGAGGGAGCTTCACTCTGTGTCGGACCCAGGGAGTGTGTGATGGGATGGTGTGGAGGGAGATTCACTCTGTGTCTGACCCCGGGAGTGTGTGATGGGACAGTGTGGAGGGAGATTCACTCTGTCTGACTCCAGGTGTGTATGTGATGGGACGGTGTGGAGGGAACTTCACTCTGTGTAGATCCTGGAGATGTGTGATGGGACGGTGTGGAGGGAGCTTCACTCTGTGCCTTGTGAGCGCGTGAGGGAAGACCTCCTGTCTTTGCGGCTGCAACTTTCGCTTTGCCCAAAAGCACTTCTGTGATATAATGTAAACCGAAACAGGCTCCAGGGAGGAAGGAAACTACAGACATCCGGAAACCTCGGGCTAACAGACAAACCGGACATTCCTGCAGTTGCGTGGGTCAGGTGTTGGTGACAGAATTCAAAACGAAAAACAACATGAGCCCCACAGACAGGGGGGTCCCAGCCAATGCGTTCAGATTCAGGTTTATTATCACTGACGTCGTGAAATTTGTCCTTTTGCAGCTGCAGCACAGTGCAGGACATAAAATACATTATAAATTATAACATATCTCAAAAATAGCGAGGTAGTGTTCACGAGCTCAGGATTCAGCTGGTTGAGCAGAGAAGCTGTTTCTGAATCAGTGAGTGTGGGTCTCCACACCCCTATCCCTGCTCCTGGATGGTGGTAATGAGAAGAGCCCATGTCTCGGTTTGTGGGGGTCCTTAATGATGGATGTCACATTCTTGAAGCATTGCCTGTTGAAGATGTCCTCCCAGCTGAGAGTCTGGACCACAGCCTGAGATATCTCACCATTTTGCTGAGATCCCTCACACGCTAGCCAAGATACCTCCTGGCCGAGTTCTCTCAACTCTGCGGGGAGGTCCATCAAATCCTGGGGAGTGTCCCTCATCACTGTGATACTCCCGAACTGCGACACTCCCTCTTGACCACACTCTTTCCTCTCTGCTTTCACTTTCCAGTTTTCTTCCCCAGCGCTGACACCCGTGACATCAGCAATGGGAACCCATTCCCCTCAGTTTTGCTTCTAACTCAAGCCCCACCAGGGGTTTTCCAGCCTCGCCCCCCCCCCAACTCTCAGATAAAAGCCCTGTGGGGAGATGGAGAGGCTCAGAGCGAGGAGAGTGTTGACAGAGGACAACACCGGACCGACTTTGTGCACTCACCTCTCAGCACCCGACACCGAGCTCCCTCGCAGCCTGAGCCCCGCCGTCACTGCCCGCTGCCCGCCACTCGGCCCTCCTCTGTGTCCTCTCAGCCTCCTGCCCGTCCGTGATGAAGGCCAGCGTGACTGTCGCCCTGCTGACCGCTGTGGTCGCTCTGCTGGACTGTGCTCCAGTCACAGCCACGATGCCGGGAAGCCCGGACCGCTCGAGCTGTGACTTATCCCTCTTCCGGAGCATTCCCTCAGACATCATCAACATCATCTGGAACGCACAGCGGCGCTACGTAAGTAAGGGTGAACGAGCAGCCCGATCGCCGTCCCCTGCAGTCTGACCCTCCCTCTCTCCTCCGACTGACTCTGTCCCTGGGGACTGACTCTCCTTTCTCCGACTGACTGTCTCCCAGCGTTCCTTCATCCCACTGACTCTGTCCCCCAACCAGCTGACTCTCCAGTGCCCCACGTCTGATCCTCCATCTCGTTCAGCCTGAGCCGGCCTCCCTCCTCGACTGACTCTGTGCGGGAAGCTGCTGTCACTGCCCTTGGAGCACCCTGTCCCTTGGCCGCCCAGCTCTCGGAAGGGTATCGTTGAGCTGGCGAGGGTGTGGGAACGATTCACTGAGGCTGGGCAGACCCAGTGAATCGTTTCCCTGAAACAAAGTGGACTGAGGGGGCGCCCTTGAGGAGGGCTGTAAAATCCGGGGAGGTGTAGATTACAGGGATGGTCACAGGCATCTCCCCAGGGTAAGGATGTAGGTTGAAGGTAAGAGGGGAGAGATACAAACGAGGCTCGAGTGCAGATCATTCACCTGGAGGGTGAGCAGAGGGTGGGGGTGGGTGCGGAAGGAGGTGCCAGAGGATGTGGTTGAGACAGGAACTTACAGAACATTTAAAGGTTTCTTGGACAGGTACGAGGACCAGAAATGTTTACAGGGATTTGGGCCAAATTTGGGCAGATGGGACTGGTTTGCACCCTGGTCCCAGAGGGAGGAATTTTGTTCAGTTGTATACGAGTACAGTTGAGTGACAATAAACAAACTTGAACTTGTGATTGGCAGCTGGGTCAGCATGGTGGAGATGGGCCAAAGTGCCTGTTTCCCTGCTGTATATCTCTGTACGACACTGTCCCTGACCTGAATCACCCCACCCCACCCTCCACCCACGTCAGCAGGTCCTTCGCGAGGGGACGCCGACCTCCCTGCTCTCGAGGAACGGCTACTACTGAGACCAGCACTGACCCGCCTTTTCTTCCTTCCACAGGACCACATCCACTCCCAATCCGGCTCCGGTTCCCACTCCCGATCCGGATCCCGCTCCAGTTCCAGTCCACTCCTGGCCTCGATGGACGAATTGCGGACCCTGAGTGTGAGTGATGCCTCTATGTCTATTCTCCTCAGCCCCTTGTCTCCCCACCCACTAAATTATCTCCTCCATCACCTCATCTGTCCTCAGCCCCTTGTCTCCCTCCCCTTCAATCACCTCCTGCATTACCTCATCACTCCTCAGCCCTTTGTCTTCCTCCCCAGCAATCATCTCCTCCCTCCTCAGCCCCTTGTATCCCTCCCTTATTCACCTCTTCCGACCCTCAATCTCCTCCTCCCTCCTTACACACCATCTCTCAATAACTTTCTCTCCCCTCAATCACCACCTTACTCAATCACCTCCTCTGTCCCTCACTCAACTGCCGCTCCCTCTTTCCATCACTCATCTCTCCTCGAGTTCACTCAGTCCTCTTACCCTCAAACCTCCGTATCCTCTTTCTCCACACTGACCTCCTAATCTCCTTGTTCCCCTTCATCCTCACCTCCTTCCTCAACCCTCAACACTGCCTCTTGACATTCTAGCCTCCTCCCTCCGTCCTCACACCTCATCCCCAGTGGCAGCTCCTCACTGACCCTCACTTTCTACCGCACCCCTCAGCACTCCTACCTCATCTCCCTCACTCTTGCCTCCCAGTCCGTCAGCCTCATATCGTGTCCTTCACCTCCCTGTCTCCCATCCTATCACACCCACCCACTCACATCTACTCCATCCCTACCTACCCTTCCCACCCCCACACCTCACTCCCTCCACACACCCACACACCCACCCTCTCACCCGCTCCCCAAAGGAGTATCCACCTCGGATCCCCCGTCCCACCAGCTCCCTCATGAAGGCCGTTTACTGAAGGACGTGCTCCCTCCACTGGCCCGGACCTCACCTCTCCATCTGTACCTCCAGGTGCCGGAGAGGAGGATCCTGCTCCGGGCGGAGTGTGAGCTCTTCTCCGCGGTTCTGAGCAGCAGGACGGAGGGAATCCTCGGATCAGCCGGCAGGAAGGTCTGCGAGACACTGCACTTCATTGCAGGAAGACTGACGCAGTGTGTGAGTACAGGCAACGGGCAACTGTAGTCTGTGTGACTGCAAGCGAGCGGTGACTGTAGTGTGAGAGTACAGGCGACGAGTGATTGCAGTGTCGGAGTTCAGTGTGTGAGTTAACACATACATGCGAGGGGCATCTTCATCCATACAACACGCTGTATGTGGACACGTGAGTGGTTTGAGAGAGAGTGTGGCCGTGTTCGTGGTGTGGTGATTCAGGCATTTCCATTCCCCTGAACGTGTTCGAGTGTCCGTGTTTGCTACCCGTGACTGTGTGGCGTGCTTACATATTTGTGCTGATTCCGTGTGTCCGAGCCCCCCTCTTCCGTCTGTACAGTCCTTCACCTTCACCTCCTCCCTCTCTCGATTCACTCCTTCCTTCCTTCACTCCCTGTTCTCCGCCGTCCCACATTCCCTCCTCCTGTCCTTCATACCCCCTCCTCCCTCATTCCATCCCCTTTCTCATTCCTTCCACCCCTTTCATTCCCTCCCTCCCATCTCTCATTCCTCCCTCCCCTCTCTCATTCCCTCCCTCTCATCTCTCATTCCTTCTCCCCTCCCGCATTGTCTTTACTTTCTCATTCTCTCCCCGTCACCCACCCATCCCTGTCTAGGGTTTTATATTTCCGTGCGGTTCCCTCTCGCTCGTCCCAGCCAAACATTCCTTGTATCCACAGCGGTCATCTACAGCCGTTAATCCAGTGAACCTTCACCGAACGCCTTCCGGTGCTTGGGGAGAGATACGGTCCCGTCCTCCTCCCCGCCACTGTGGTCGATTGCTCCACATCCCAGAGATGACCCCCCACCCCACACACACCCTGATGGGTTCTCGCCGACTCTCTGTTGAATTGAAGCAGGGTCTCCTGGTGTTGAACCCAAACTCCCCTCGATGGACCTTTCCCAGGTCCCATCTGTAGCTGCTGACCCCGTGTTCCCCGTGTACCGGGAGCCTGGGTAGCCGACACGTCACAGTCACCACTCAGAGACCGTCCCTCCTGCTTTCCTCCGACCTCCCTCCTCCTGTCCCTCCCTCAATCTCCTTTATTTACTCTCTCCCCATCACGCCCCGTTCCCTTGCTCTCCCTGCCTTTCCCCTCCCTCCCACTCAACTCTCTCTCCCCATTCGCTCTCCCCCTCATTCACCATCCTCCTTCCCCCCTCTCTCCACTCCCACTCACTCTCCCTCCCGTCTGCCTCTCCAGGTTACAGAGGAAGATGTCCGCGACGATCGATTCTCCCCGCTTCTCTCCTTCTTGCTACAGAGACTGAAGGATGATTTACAAACGGTAATTTTGCCCTCTCACCCCCTGCCCCTGGGGATGCTGATGCAGGTGACTGGTGAGTGTGTGGGGAAGGGGGAAGGATCCCCCCGTCCACTAGGTGATGTTTAATTGTGGAGTGTGACCGATCCCGGAGCAGGATGGGTCACTGACTGCAGACGGACTGTGTGACATCTTCCTGCACTACAGACCAGCAGATCCCACAGAGACCAGGCACACCAGCAGATTCCCACAGAGACCAGACCAACAGATCCCAGAGACCAGACCAGCAGGTCCCACAGAGTCTCGGCACACCAGCTGATAATACACAGACCAGACCAGACTAACAGTTCCCACAGAGACCAGGACAGCCAACAGATCCCGCCGTGACCATACCACACCTGAGCAGAGTACCCAGGGCGAAGCGGCAGAGACTACTTCCACTCACAACTCTTCTCTCATCTGGGGCTGTGGGACCTGTTACCCCCACCCAGACAGTAGACGGTGGGTGATGGGGTGGGCTTCATTTCTACCCTTTGGAGGGTGGGAACTCCCTCAGCCCGGATTCTGAGAAATGACCTCTGGCCTCGGCGCAGGGAGTTCAAATCAGCAAAGCTCTGGCGGGACGGGGAGCTGGGAAACTTCGAGCCCAGATCAACAGCAGAATGACCCATCCCAAGAGAGTGAAGAGCAGTGACAGAGCCCGGCAGGGCGAGAGGTAGTGACACAGCCCAGCAGGGCGAGGGGATGTGACACAGCCCGGCACGGTGAGGGGATGTGACAAAGCCCAGCAGGGAGAGGGGCGAGGACACAGCCCGGTAGGGCGAGGGGTAGTGACAGAGTCCGGCAGTGCGAGGGCATGTGACCGAGCCCGGCAGGGCGAGGGGCAGTGACAGAGCACGGCAGGGTGAGGGGATGTGACAGAGCCCGGCAGGGCGAGGGGCAGTGACAGAGCACGGCAGGGCGAGGGTCGGTGACACAGCCCGGCAGGGCGAGGAGATGTGACACAGCCCAGCAGGGAGAGGGGCGAGGACACAGCCCGGTAGGGCGAGGGGTAGTGACAGAGTCCGGCAGGGTGAGGGGCAGTGACAGAGTCCGGCAGTGCGAGGGGATGTGACAGAGTCCGACAGTGCGAGGGGATGTGACAGAGCCCGGCAGGGCGAGGGGCAGTGACAGAGCCCGGCAGGGTGTACCGAAGCTGCCCCCACACTGTGATGAAGCCCCCTGTGCTCCCAGCGGTGAGGGTGTGAAGTGGTTTTCGGGAGGGAAACGGGGGGGGATTTGTCATGAGGCGCCTTCACCAACACATTTCCCCCTCTCTCCGTGCAGGGATACTCCGGGACTCACGCCGGCAAAGTCTACGCTCACCTCCTGCAACTGGTGAATGAACACCTGCCGTGTGTGGCCAAGGGCACTTCGTGTTAGTGACGCTGTCACCGAGGCTCCCGTTCCCGTTCTCCCGCAGCCTGGTCTTCACAGGAACCCTTGTCATCCGCTGGTCTTCATGATCTTCAGCGTCACGTTCCTCTCTTCACTAAACCTGACCTGCCCTCTTTATTTATTTGAGAGTATTTATTAAGTTTTAGTATTTAAGTAACTTATTTGATAATTTTGCCTTGCTACTCTGTGACAGCAAGCTTATTTATTTAATTATGGGAGCGTAAGGTATTTAATATTTAAAAGCTTTGTTCATGTATCGTAATGTTGTTTATTTAATGTCAGATTGGGAGGGAGGGAGGGAAGTTAAAGTGGGTAGTCCGCGCCTGTGTCTGCTTAATCCGGTACCATCGCAGTTCCTCACCTGCCCCGACAGACTCTCGGCCCTCCCCCCTCAGGGTCTGATCTGGGTCTCTGCTGGAGACGGAGAGGAGACGCGCTCCACGCCTGCCGCTGAGAACTTTCAACTCACTCTCTGGACTTTTCTTCAGGACTCAGTCCTCCTCACATCGGCTGTGGCGAGTCCACCCAGGCGCCGCAGTTCCCGCTGGTCGCCAGCAAGAGCCCCTTCCGCGCACCGCCCACCCGAGTCGTGCGTGCAAGCGTGGAGAGTGAGTCTGCCCCCTCCCCACCCACTCCTGCTGACCTCCAGCTCTTCTCCCGCACCATCCTCCCCTCCCCATCACCACGTCCTCTGTTCTCAGAACAACCCCCGGTTCTCCACAACAACACCAAAAGTGGAGGAACTCAGCGGGCCGGGCGGAAACGAATGAGCAGTCGACGTTTCGGGCCGAGTTCTTTCCTCAGGACCCCGCTGCCCAGCCTGGTTCCCCAGTCTCCCGGGCCCAGACTCGTTCCAGCAAATCTCTCCGCCATCCCCCCAGCAGCCGCAGTTTCCCCGGAGTGCAGCGTCCAGAACCGGACTCGACCCCCTCCCCCCACCCACCACCCCCCATCTGTGACCCAACCACCGCATCCGGAAGATATTCAGTTGCTTCTCGGCTCCCATTCCTCGGTCTGCAGAGTCCCACATCCGTCTGCTCTTCAACCTTCTCCGGCTGTCCTGCACTCAACTCAGAGACCCCTCGCCAAGTGCGTTGGCATCCAGATCCCCGCCCCACCCTGGCACTCTTAAAGGGACAGGCACCCCAGGAGCGGCACTCACAGGCAGCCGGGGGAAGCCGGGACGTCTTCAGGTGGACGCGACTCTGCGATGGGAAGTTGATGTTTGTTAATTTATGAATAAATGGCCGTGACCGGAATCCGCGTGTTGTCTGTTAATCACTGCTGCAGCGCACCGACCGGCAATATCACACAGAAAACAGGGACACAGTGAGAGTCTCACCATGGGGGACGGGCGCTTCACACCACGGGAGGGATACTCCCCACTCCAGGAGGGGCTGTGTGGGAGCTCCAAAATGTGGAAGGAGCACTGAGGTAGTTAAACACAGAGGGGCAGTCAGGGAGGGTGCAGTTTCATACAGCAAAGACCCATCACACCGGTATTACACAGTGACAGACCAGTCCCCACCGGTACCGTACCCCGGTGTTACACAGTGACCGACCCGTCCCCACCGGTACCGTACCCCAGTGTTACACAGTGACAGACCCGTCCCCACCGGTACCGTACCCCGGTGTTACACAGTGACAGACCCGTCCCCACCGGTACCGTACCCCGGTGTTACACAGTGACAGACCCGTCCCCACCGGTACCGTACCCCGGTGTTACACAGTGACAGACCCGTCCCCACCGGTACCATACCCCAGTGTTACATAGTGACAGACCCGTCCCCACCGGTACCGCACCCCGGTGTTACACAGCGACAGACCCCTCCACACCGGTACCATACCCCGGTGTTATACAGTGACAGACCTGTCCCCACCGGTACCATACCCCGGTGTTATACAGTGACAGACATGTCCCCACCGGTACCATACCCCGGTGTTATACAGTGACAGACATGTCCCCACCGGTACTCCCTCTATGGCAAGGATGTCTTTCCTCAGATTAGGGAACCAACACTCCAGGTGTGGTCTCACCAAGGCCTGTACAACTGCAGTAGTACCTCCCTGCTCCTGTACTCGAATCCTCTCGCTATAAATGCCAGCATACCATTCACCATTTTCACCGCCTGCTGTACCTGCATACCCACTTTCAATGACTGGTGTATAATGACACCCAGGTCTCGTTGCACCTCCCCTTTTCCTAATTGGCTACCATTCAGATAATAATCTGCTTTCCCTGTTCTTGCCACCAAAGTGGATAACTTCACATTTATCCACATTAAATTGCATCTGCCATGAATTTGCCCACTCACCTAACCTATCGGAGTCACCCTGCATCCTCTTAGCATCCTCCTCACTGCTAACACTGCCGCCCAGCTTCGTGTCATCCGCAAACTTGGTGATGCTGCATTTAATTCCCTCATCTACATCATTAATACATATTGTAAACAACTGGGGTCCCAGTACTGAGCCTTGCGGTACCCCACTCATCACTGCCTGCCATTCTGAAAAGGTCCCGTTTATTCCCACTCTTTGCTTCCTGTCTGCCAACTAATCCTCTATCCACATCAATACCATATCCCCAATACCGTGTGCCTTAAGTTTGCACACTAATCTCCTGTGTGGGACCTTGTCAAAAGCCTTTTGAAAATCCAAATATACTACATCCACTGGTTCTCCCCTATCCACTCTACTAGTTATATCCTCAAAAAATTCTATAAGATTCGTCAGACGAGATTTTCCTTTCACAAATCCATGCTGACTTTGTCCGATGATTTCACCGCTTTCCAAATGTGCTGTTCTCACATCTTTGATAACTGACTCTAGCATTTTCCCCACCACCGATGTCAGACTAACTGGTCTATAATTCCCCAGTTTCTCTCTCCCTCCTTTTTTAAAAAGCAGGGTTACATTAGCCACCTTCCAATCCTCTGGAACTAATGCAGAATCTAAAGAGTTTTGAAAAATTATCACTAATGCAGCCACTATTTCTTGGGCCACTTCCTTAAGCACTCTGGGATGCAGACCATCTGGCCCTGGGGATTTATCTGCCTTTAATCCCTTCAATTTACCTCACACCACTTCCCTACTAACATGTATTTCCTTCAGTTCCTCCATCTCACTAGACCCTCTGTCCCCTACTATTTCCGGAAGATTATTTATGTCCTCCTTAGTGAAGACCGAACCAAAGTAGTTATTCAATTGGTCTGCCATGTCCTTGCTCCCCACGATCAATTCACCTGTTTCTGACTGTAAGGGACCTACATTTGCCTTAACCAATCTTTTTCTTTTCACATATCTATAAAAGCTTTTACAGTCAGTTTTTATGTTCCCTGCCAGTTTTCTCTCATAATCTTTTTTTCCCTTCCTAATTAAGCCCTTTGTCCTCCTCTGCTGGACTCTGAATTTCTCCCAGTCCTCAGGTGTGCTGCTTTTTCAGGCTAATTTGTATGTTTCTTCTTTGGAATTGATACTATCTCTAATTTCCCTTGTCAGCCATGGGTACACTACCTTCCCTGGTTTATTCTTTTGACAGACTGGGATGAACAATTGTTGGAGTTCATCCATGCGATCTTTAAATGCTTGCCATTGCATATCCACCGTCAACCCTTTAAGTATCATTTGCCAGTCTATCTTAGCTAATTCACATCTCATACCTTCAAAGTTACCCTTCTTTAAATCCAGAAGCTTTGTTTCTGAATTAACTATGTCACTCTCCATCTTAATGAAGAATTCCACCATATTATGGTCACTCTTACCCACGGGGCCTTGCACGACAAGATTGCGAACTAACCCTTCCTCATTGCTCAATACCCAGTCCAGAATAGCCTGCTCTCTAGTTGGTTCCTCGACATGTTGGTTCAGAAAACCATTCCGCATACATTCCAAGAATTCCTCTTCCTCAGCACCCTTACCAATTTGGTTCACCCAATCTATATGTAGATTGAAGTCACCCATTATAACTGCTGTTCCTTAATTGCACGCATTTCTAACTTCCTGTTTAATGCCATCCCCAACCTCACTACTACTGTTAGGTGGCCTGTACACAACTCCCACCAGCGTTTTCTGCCGCTCTGTGTTATGCAGCTCTACCCATATCGATTCCACATCCTGCAGGCTAATGTCCTTCCTTTCTACTGCGTTTATCTCCTCTCTAACCAGCAATGCTACCCCACCTCCTTTTCTTTCCTGTCTATCCCTCCTGAATATTGAATATTCCTGGATGTTGAGTTCCCATCCTTGGTCGCCCTGGAGCCATGTCTCTGTGATCCCAACTATATCATATTCATTAATAACTATCTGCACATTTAATTCATCCACCTTGTTACGAATGCTCCTTGCATTGACACACAAAGCCTTCAGGCTTGTTTTTACAACACTCTTAGCCCTTATACAATTATGTTGAAAAGTGGCCTTTTGATTTTCGCCCTGGATTTGCCAGCCTGCCTCTTTTACTTTTCACCTTACTACTTTTTGCTTCTACCCTCATTTTACACCCCTCTGTCTCTCTGCACTTGTTCCCATCCCCCTGCTACATTAGTTTAAATCCTCTTGAACAACAGTAGCAAACGTTCCCCCTCAGACATTGGTTCCAGTCCAGCCCAGGTGCAGACCGTCCTGTATGTACCGGTCCCAGCTCCTCCAGAACTGGTTCCAATGCCCCAGAAATTTGAATCCCTCCCCCTTGCACCATTTTTCAAGCCACGTATTTATCTGAAATATCCTCCTATTTCTCCTCTGACTAGCACCTGGCACTGGTAGTAATCCAGAGATTATTACCTTTGTGTCCCTACTTTTTAGTTTATCACCTAACTCCCTAAATTCACCTTGTAGGACCTCATCCCATATTTTACCCATATCATTGGTACCTATGTGCACCCCGACCACTGGCTGTTCACCCTCACACTCCAGAATGTTCTGCAGCCGCTCAGAGACATCCTTGACCCTTGCACCAGGGAGGCAACATACCCTCCTGGAGTCTCGTTTGCGGCCGCAGAAACGCCTATCTGTTCCCCTTACAATCGAATCCCCTATCACTTTAGCTCTCCCACTCCTTTCCCTTCCCTCCTGTGCCGCAGAGCCACCCATGGTGCCATGAACTCGGCTGCTGCTGCCTTCCCTGATGAGACATCTCCCCCCAACAGTATCCAAAACAGTCAATCTGTTTAGGAGGGAGACGACCTCAGGGGACTCCTGCACTACCTGCCTACTGCTACGCTGTCTAGCGGCCACCCATTCCCTTTCTGCCTGTGTAGCCTTCACCTGCGGTGGGGCCAACTCACTGAACGTGCTAGTCATGACTTTCTCAGCATCGCGGATACTCCAGGATGAATCCAATCGCAGCTCCAGCCGCTCAATGCGGTCTGCCAGAAGCTGCAGCTGGACACATAGTCGTCAGGGACACTGGAAGTATCCCTGATTTCCCACATGCTGCATGATGAACAAACCACGGGGCCGATCTCAGCTGTCATGACCGACCCAATACGTTGCCTCAACTTTTTCAACGCTCGGTGCTCACCCGGCTGACGTCACGCGTCTGCGCACTGGTGCCTCGGAGTTGTTAAAACAACTATTGCTGCTGCCCAGCTCACTTAATAATCTACAGCCTCGCCGCCTTCCTTGCTTCAAATAAAATACCGTTGCAGACCGTTCTCCTATTAAAGGAACTTACCGGCCTTACCTCACTTGGAGTGAAGCTCGTCCTCAGCCTCTCAAGACAAAGCCTTCCTACTCTGTCTCCCTCTACTCCGTCGCCCACTCCGACAAACTGCTCTCTTTTAAAAAAAAGTGTACAGTGACAGACCCATCCCCACCGGTACCGTACCCCGGTGTTACACAGTGACAGACCCATCCCCACCAGTACCGTATCCCGGTGTTACACAGTGACAGACCCGTCCCCACCGGTACCATACCCCGGTATTACATAGTGACAGACCCGTCCCCACCGGTACCGCACCCCGGTGTTACACAGCGACAGACCCCTCCCCACCGGTACCATACCCCGGTGTTACACAGCGACAGACCCCTCCCCACCGGTACCATACCCCGGTGTCACACAGTGACAGACCCGTCCCCACCAGTACCATACCCCGGTGTTATACAGTGACAGACCTGTCCCCACCAGTACCGTACCCCATTGTTACACAGCGACAGACCCCTCCCCACCGGTACCGTACCCCGGTGTCACACAGTGACAGACCTGTCCCCACCAGTACCGTACCACGGTGTTAGACAGTGACAGACATGTCCCCACTGGTACCGTACCCCGGTGTCACACAGTGACAGACCTGTCCCCACCGGTACCGTACCCCGGTGTTATACAGTGACAGACATGTCCCCACCGGTACCGTACCCCGGTGTCACACAGTGACAGACCTGTCCCCACCGGTACCGTACCCCGGTGTTATACAATACCGTACACTGTTACTCATTCCTATGGATGAGCTGTGTTGCAGTGTGGACGGACTGACGAATTCTCTGTGACAAATTCTGTCCAGCAGAGGGCAGCAGCTGTCTGCAAGTGACTGCCACCTGCAGACTGGAGGCCGCCACTGCAGTGTGATTACTGACCGGGACACTCAGCACTCGGAAGGCAGAACCACGGTGAAGGTAGGTTTAATTCAATTGTACACACATTTTGCAAACTGTAGATCAGATCGGAGAGATCAGAAGCAGCAAGTGAATCCAGCCTACTGGACTGGATGGGGTGGACAGTCCGTCTTGCCCACTGTGTCCGAACCTGGGAGGGGCTGTGTCCTCTGCAACCACTGGCTCCAGGGGCGAGCGGGGATAGGGAAGGGAGGGGGGGATAGATGGGGAGTAGGGAAGGGGGGTGAGGGGGAGAGAGGCGTTGAAGGGGGGAGGAGGGGAAAAGATGCGAGAGTGGAGAGGGGGGAGAGACAGGAGAATGGGGAGAGTGTAGGGGGGCTCAGCTACCGGGTAGATGGGAGTGGGGTCCGTGTTCGCTCAGTTCCTGTGCCCTTCCTCCTACAGATGTAGTCATGAGGGGGACTGACTGAGGAGGAGGTGGTGCAGCCCCTCCCCTCGCTGAGAGGAGGAGGGATGGGGTGGGGTCAGCCCGGAGACCCTGCCAGTCCTTGGTCCTCCATATCCGCTCAGTGAAGGGCTGTAAAGTGCTTGGATGCCGAGCTCGAGATTGGGGTGGGAGCGTGGGTGAGAGAGTGTGAGTGCGTAGGTGAGTGTGTGGGTGGGTGTCAGGGAGTGGGAGGGTGGGTGTCAGGGAGTGGGTGGGTGTCAGGGAGCGGGAGGGTGTCAGGGAGCGGGAGGGTGTCAGGGATGGGAGGGTGGGTGTCAGGGAGTGGGAGGGTGGGTGTCAGGGAGCGGGTGGGTGGGTGTCAGTGAGTGGGTGGGTGGGTATCAGGGAGCCGGAGGGTGTCAGGGAGCGAGTGAGTGGGTGGGTGTCAGGGAGCGGGAGGGTGGGTGTCAGTGAGTGGGTGGGTGTCAGGGAGTGGGTGGGTGGGTGTCAGTGAGTGGGTGGGTGTCAGGGAGTGGGTGGGTGGGTGTCAGTGAGTGGGTGGGTGTCAGGGAGCGGGAGGGTGGGTGTCAGTGAGTGAGTGGGTGTCAGGGAGCGGGAGGGTGGGTGTCAGGGAGTGGGAGGGTGGGTGTAGAGGGGAGGACGGGTGGGGAGTCGGTCTCTGGAGCAGCAAGCCCGGCCTGAGCACTGAGTTGGGGAGGTGGCTGGGTGGGTGTCTTGGGAGTGGTGGTCGGTCAGACAGGGTTCTGGGTGGGAGTGTTAGGAGAAGAGGAGGGAGTCATTCTCCGGTGCGACCAGCCCAAGCACTGGACCGGGGAGGTGGGTGGGAGTATTCTGTGCAGAGGGGGGAGTCACTCTCCGGAGCGGCAGCAGGCCCGGCCCGAGCACTGCAGGTTCTGACAACCGCTGGCGGTGTTGGCGTGAGGGCCTGCGGGGACAAACACAGGCTCAGAACCCAGAAAGAGCCCCCCCCCACCAACCCCACTGACCAGCTCACACCACAGCATCCTTCTGCCCCTCCCCACAACTTCTCCCTCCAATGCCGACACCCATCCCACGAGAGGCTCAGGACACTGCGTCTCTGACAGATTAACCCACCACTTCCCAAAAGGCCCATCAGCTCCCCCACCCTCACACATCGAACAGTACAGCATGGGAACAGGCCATTCAGCCCACAACATTGTGCTGAACCAGCTAAAAATCAAATCAAAAACACCCAAACACTAATCCCTCCTACATACACCATACCTCCATATCCCTCCATCTTCCCTACATCCATTTGCCTATTCAAAAAGCCTCTAATGTATTTCCCTCTACCAACATACCATGCAGCATATTCCAAGCATCCACGATCCTGAGTGAAAAAAACTTATCCCTCAAATCCCCCTTGAACCTACCCCCTCTCACCTTCCATACATGCCCTCTGGTTTCAGACATTTCAACCCTGGCAGACAGATACTCTCTGTCCACTCTCCCTTTGCCTCTCACACTCTTATCAGATCCCTCTGCAGTCTCTGCCACTCCAGAGAACACAACCCGAGGTAATGCAGCCTCTCATGACAGCACGCGCCCTCTAAACCAGGCAGCATCCTGATGAACCTCTTCTGCACCCTCTCCAAAGCCTACAGTGGGGCGAACAGAACTGTACGCCAGACTCCAGAAGCAGCCTAACCAGAGCTTTATAAAGTTGCAGCATAACCTCTTGACTTTTGAACTCAATGTCCTGACTAAGGAACTAGGGCTTTACTCTTTGGAGAGGAGGAGGATGAGAGGAGACATGATAGAGGTGTACAAGATAATAAGAGGAATAGATAGAGTGGATAGCCAGCGCCTCTTCCCCAGGGCACCACTGCTCGATACAACAGGACATGGCTTTAAGGTAAGGGGTGGGAAGTTCAAGGGGGATATTAGAGGAAGGTTTTTTACTCAGAGAGTGGTTGGTGCGTGGACTGCACTGCCTGAGTCAGTGGTGGAGGCAGATACACTAGTGAAGTTTAAGGGACTACTAGACAGGTATGTGAAGGAATTTAAGGTGGGGGTTATATGGGAGGCAGGGTTTGAGGGTCGGCACAACATTGTGGGCCGAAGGGCCAGTACTGTGCTGTACTATTCTATGTTCTAATGGAATAAGCCTTCCTAACCACCCTGTCAACCCCTGTAGCCACTTTCAAGGAGTTACAAACTTGCACCCCAAGATCTCTCTGCTTAGCAACATTGTTATGGGTCTTCCCCTCAATAGTGTACTGTCTCCTTGCATTCAACACCTCACATTTACCTGGCTTAAATTCCATCTGCCATTTCTCTACCCATACCTGTCCAGTTGGTGCTGTATTCTCTGCCAATCTTCTAAACTATCCACAATGCCACCAATCTTCATATCATCCACAGGCTTACTAACCCACCCATCTACAATTTCGTCCAGGTCATTTATATACATCACAAACAGCAGACGTCCCAGCACAGATCCCCGTGGAACAGTCTAATTACAGACCGCCAGCTCAAATAAGTCCCTTCAACCAGTACCCTTCATCTATACGAAAGCCAGCTCTGAACCCAAAGAGCCAATTCGCCATGGACCCCATGAATCTGAACCTTCTGGATTAGCCTCCCACCAGGGACTTGCAAACGCCTCTCTAAAATCCATGAAGACAACAAATATTGCCCTACCCTCATCAATCTCTCTCGACACCTACAACAGCACGACCTACTATGCACAAAGCTATGTTGGCTCTCCAGAATTAGGGCATGGGTTTCCAAATGCTCGTATATGTTATCCGCCAGAATTTTCTCCAGATATTTCCTGATAACTGATGTCAGACTCACAGGTCTATAGTTCCCAGAACTTTCCCTTGTCCCTTCTTAAATTGCGGAACAACATCAGCCACTCGCCAGTCCTCCAAGACCTCGCCTGTGGCTAAAGAGGACTTGCAGATACTGGTCAAGTGCCCAGCAATCTCATCTCTTACGTCCTTCAATAACCTGAGGTAAGTCCCATCAGGCTCTGGGGACTTATCCACCTTAGGAGGCCCAACACTTCCTCCTCCTTGTCCTCTAAGCATCCTTATATATTTACACACTAGGCTGGTCCTCCATATCCTTTTCCTTGGTAAATACTGAAGCAGAAGTCTTCACCCACGCTCTCTGCATCCAAGCAAATGTTCCCTCCTTTATCCTTGAGTGGCCCCTAGTTATCCTCTTGCTCTTGATGTATGTATAGAATGCTTTGGGATTCATCTTAACCCTATTTGCCCCTCCTGGCTGTCCTAATTCCCTTTAGTTCTTTTCTGGCTTCTTTATACTCAGGTGCTGCGTTTGATCCCAACTTCCAAAGCTTTATATATTTTTTTTTCCTTTTGACTAAATCCATCACCTCTCTGAACAACAAGGGTTCTGTAATCTTTCCATCCCTGTCCTTCCTACTGGACAGATTCATTCACCCGCTCCCAAAGAGTCCATCAGCTCCCCCTACACTGGACAGATTCACACACACCCCTGCCTCCCACTCCCCGCCCCCCCCCCCCGCCACCGGGTCTCACCGCTGATGTTATCACAGTAGAAGAAGAATTCGTCGTTGAGGGTGGGGCAGGCGGACACCAGCTCCTGTAGCCCGGGGCCAGTCACCAAAAGGCAACCAGACAGATCCAGGTGTTGTAGCAAAGGTAGCCCCCCGTGTCGGGTCAGGGCCCTGGGGTGGGAGACAGGTTCAGTCAGCAGGGACACAGCGTTCCCTCCCCACCCCACCTCTCTCCCCGTGTCGAGTCAGGGTCCTGGGGTGGGGACATGGTCAGTCAGCAGGGAGACAGAGTTCCCTCCCCACCCTACCTCTCTCTGTCGAGTCAGGCCCCTGGGGTGGGGACATGGGGACATGGTCAGCAGGCAGGGAGACAGAGTTCCCTCCCCACCCCACCTCTCTCCCCGTGGGGTAGAGACATGGTCAGTCAGCAGGGAGACAGCGTTCACTCCCCACCCCACCCCTATCCCCGTGTCAGGTCAGAGCCCTGGGGTGGGAGACAGGCTCAGTCAGCAGGGAGATAGAGTTCCCTCCACACCCCACCTCTCTCTGTGTCGGGTCAGGGCCTTGGGGTGGGGACATGGTCAGTAGGCAGGGACAGTGTTCTCTCCCCCCCCACCGTCACAGACCCCTCACACTCCCCACCCAACTCCCACCAGTGAGGAGCAGCTCCTCGTGATCCAAAGAACAACACCGACCTCTGGAAACTGAAATGATCCCCCACAATCGTCCCTTCACCCCTCCGAATGGACTCCCCCTTCCTGCCCAGACCCTCGCCATCCTCCCCCACCAGCTCCGGTCGGGAGGAGCTCAGGGGCTCACGCAGTGAAGGAGGAAGCTCGGGGAGGTGGACGGACGGGAGGAGCTCAGGGGGTGACTCAGTGAAGGAGGAAACTCGGGGCAGTGATGGTCGGGAGGAGCTCAGGGGGTGACTCAGTGAAGGAGGAAACTCGGGGCAGTGATGGTCGGGAGGAGCTCAGGGGATCACGCAGTGAAGGAGGAAGCTCGGGGAGGTGACGGACGGGAGGAGCTCAGGGGGTGACTCAGTGAAGGAGGAAACTCGGGGCAGTGATGGTCGGGAGGAGCTCAGGGGATCACGCAGTGAAGGAGGAAACTCGGGGCAGTGATGGTCGGGAGGAGCTCAGGGGGTGACTCAGTGAAGGAGGAAGCTCGGGGAGGTGACGGACGGGAGGAGCTCAGGGGGTGACTCAGCGAAGGAGGAAACTCGGGGCAGTGATGGTCGGGAGGAGCTCAGGGGGTGACTCAGTGAAGGAGGAAGCTCGGGGAGGTGACGGACGGGAGGAGCTCAGGGGATCACGCAGTGAAGGAGGAAACTCAGGGCAGTGATGGTCGGGAGGAGCTCAGGGGATCACGCAGTGAAGGAGGAAACTCGGGGCAGTGATGGTCGGGAGGAGCTCAGGGGATCACGCAGTGAAGGAGGAAACTCGGGGCAGTGATGGTCGGGAGGAGCTCAGGGGGTGACTCAGTGAAGGAGGAAACTCGGGGCAGTGACAGTCGGGAGGAGCTCAGGGGATCACGCAGTGAAGGAGGAAGCTTGGGGAGGTGGACGGTCGGGAGGAGCTCAGGGGGTGACTCAGTGAAGGAGGAAGCTCGGGGAGATGGACGGTCGGGAGGAGCTCGGGGTGACGCAGTGAAGGAGGAAGCTCGGGGGGATGGACGGTCGGGAGGAGCTCAGGGGCTCACGCAGTGAAGGAGGAAGCTCAGGGAGTTGGACGGTCAGGAGGAGCTCGGGGTGACACAGTGAAGGAGGAAGCTCGGGGAGGTGACGGACGGGAGGAGCTCAGGGGGTGACTCAGTGAAGGAGGAAACTCGGGGCAGTGACGGACGGGAGGAGCTCAGCGGGTGACTCAGTGAAGGAGGAAGCTCGGGGAGGTGACGGTCGGGAGGAGCTCAGGGGGTGACTCAGTGAAGGAGGAAGCTCGGGGAGGTGACGGACGGGAGGAGCTCAGGGGGTGACTCAGCGAAGGAGGAAACTCGGGGCAGTGATGGTCGGGAGGAGCTCAGGGGGTGACTCAGTGAAGAAGGAAGCTCGGGGAGTTGGACGGTCGGGAGGAGCTCAGGGGGTGACTCAGTGAAGGAGGAAGCTCGGGGAGGTGACGGTCGGGAGGAGCTCAGGGGGTGACTCAGTGAAGGAGGAAGCTCGGGGAGATGGACGGTCGGGAGGAGCTCAGGGGGTCACTCAGTGAAGGAGGAAGCTCAGGGAGTTGGACGGTCGGGAGGAGCTCGGGGTGACTCAGTGAAGGAGGAAACTCGGGGAGGTGGACGGTCGGGAGGAGCTCAGGGGCTCACGCAGTGAAGGAGGAAGCTCGGGGCAGTGACGGTCGGGAGGAGCTCAGGGGGTGACGCAGTGAAGGAGGAAGCTCGGGGGGATGGATGGTCGGGAGGAGCTCAGGAACATGGATGAACAGGGTGTTGATAGGGGGAAGCTCACAGAGGGCAGACGGATGGAGGGGTTCAGACGTCGGGGCAGATGGACAGGGGGGGACTCGGTGGGGGGGTGGACAGGGGGGCAACTCGCAGGGATGGACAGATGGGGAAAACTCAAGGTGAGACAGACAAATGGACGGCTCTGTTGCCTCAAACCTTGTGGGGGGGGGAACATAAGGAATATAGAAGGAGCAGCACCTGGGGACACCTCCCCGTCCCTCCCCTGCCCTGCGGGATCACACTGTGCACCGCACCTACCTGAGGCCCTGGTCGGTGACGTGGTAGCAGCCAGACAGACTGAGGAAGCGCAGGGAGCGAGGGAGAGGCCCCCCCTCAGCTTGGACCTCCTTCCGGCGGCCAGGCGACCCCCCTGCCTCTGAGCCCCGGCTCCACACCATCCGGTTGCAGGAGGCCCAGCTGACCCCGGCCTCCGCCGTGCAGAGCGAGTGGCCGCACAGCGCCCGCCCCCGGGCTGAGCTCAGGTCCCGCTGGCAGCGGGAGGCGACGGAGCAGGCGGGCAGCGGGTGCCGGAGATGGGGCAGCCGGGACCCCCTCTGCTTTAGTTCGCCCGCCTCCTCAATGTCCAGTAGCTGGCCCTGGGGCAGGAGCCAAACCCGGCCGTGGCTGTCCTGGGTCCCGTGGTCCGCCTCCTCGGCCGGCAGGCAGTCATTGCAGCCGAGGGAGACCCAGCAGCAGGGATCTCTGTGACCTGCCCTCTCCTCCTCCTGCTCCTCCTCCTCCTCGCCCCCGACACTGGCAACCGGCAGCTCGCCCAGCGCCCGCGACAGGAGCAGCAGCGCGGCGTCCGTGATCCGCTCGCAGCCCGACAGGTCCAGGTGCTGCAGGGAGCGACAGGACCCTGGGCCGCACCTGTGGGAGAGCGAGAGAGAGCCAGACACTGGTGACCAGAATGAGGGGAGGGAGGGAGTTGAATACGGGGATAGAGGAAGGGAGGAGTGCGTGAGGCAGGGTTGAAGAGGGATAGATAAGAGGGTCGTGGAGCGGGAGACTGGAGTGACGGGGAGCTGGGGATGGGAGTGAGTGGGGAGAGGGAGATCACGAAATGGGAGTTGGGGAAGGGGGAGAACAGTTTGGGCAGGATGGGGGGATTCAGGGAAAAGTGTGGTTTGTTGGGGTGTTTGGGGGGTCAGTCTGATCAGGATTCAAGTCCATACCTGTTGAAGGCGGAGTCGGTCACCGGTGTCTGCGTCAGGTCCAGGTGCTCCAGGCGGGGACAGGCGCTTAGAATCTGTCGCACCTGAGGGACCGAGGCAGAGGTGTGGGTGGGATCGTACTGTGCAGTCTCACCCCATCTCCCCGTCACCTCCTCCTCCACCGGGGAGGGGGTCTCTCACCCCCCCCGAACACTCTGCAATCACCCATCAACCCCGACGGCACCCGGCCAAGGTCACGCCCGCAGGTTACTCCTCCCCAGGTGAGGTCACGACCTCAGGACCATCCCACCACCCAAGACAACACCCCCAGGACAAACCTCAGAGGGAAGAGAGCCCTCAGCTGCTGAGAGACATGAACCACACCTCCTCCAACCCCACCCCGACCTCACTCCTTCCCGCCTGCTTGTCCACACCAGGCTCAGCAAACCAGCATCCCCACCGCGTCCCACCCCACCCGCAACCGGACCCTCGGTGTCACCTACCATCTGGCTGGAGACGGTGGTGCTGTAGGCCAGCACCAAGCTGCGGACTGACGGGCCGACCTGCGGCAGGACGTGGTGCATCAGTCCCTGCAGCAGCTGCCCCTCCCTCTGCGCACTCTGCCTGTGTCCGTCCTCCTCTGTAGGCAACAAACCACAGTCAGGCACCAAGGCAAAACTCCTCCCAGAGAGGAGAGGAGGGGACAGGCTTCACCCCTACACGCCCCCAACAGAAGGACCTTCACTCTGTGTCTGACTCTGGGAGTGTGTGATGGGACAGTGTGGAGGGAGTTTCACTCTGTGTCTGATCCCAGGAGTGTGTGATGGGACGGTGTGGAGGGAGTTTCACTCTGTGTCTGACCTGGGGAGTGTGTGTTGGGACGGTGTGGAGGGAGATTCACTCTGTGTCTGACTCTGGGACTGTGTGATGGGACGGTGTGGAGGAAGATTCACTCTGTCTGACTTTTTTTTTTAAACAAAATTCTTTATTACAAATGTTGGTGCTATACAATATGTACAAAAACAGTGACTAACACACTTACTTAACTACAAACAGACAATACATGTTAAACCAATATATTACCATCTTCATCAATGATGGCATTTACACCCCGCAGAGCCCAATGGTCCCGGAACACCTCTACGGTCGCCGTGGACTGTGCGTATTCCTTTTCAATGTTCACCCGGGCACGAACATACCCCCTAAACATAGCCAGGCAGTCCGCCCGGGGAGAACCTCCTGCCACCCTTTTCCAGGAGCCACGGATGGCAATTTTCGCCAGCCCCAAGATCAAGTTGACAAGGACATCCTCATCCCTCTGTGGCCCCCCTCCTTACTGGATGACCATATATGAATAGGGTGGGACTGAAATGCGACCAGAAGGCGAGAAGCAGCCCACGCAAATACGCGAAAAGGGGCTGCAGTCTCGCGCACTCCATGTACACATGGTACACGGTCTCCGCCAGCCCGCAGAAGTGACATGCAGATCCGTGTACAAACTAAAGAATTTATTACAGGGCACCGCGCGATGCAGCACCCTCCAGCCGAGATCCCCAAGGTGCATGGGAAGGACTCCCTCGTAAAGGGACTTCCACTGGGGACCCCCCTCACCTTCAGGTGGAAAGACCGACCGCCATGGCGTGTCGGGACGGTGGACAAGGGCTAGGAAGTGGAGGGTGTGGAGCAGCAGCCCATAAAGGTACCTCGTACTTGCATCCCTGAACGGGATTGTGGGTGTCGATGAAAGACGGCTCAAGTTGTGTAGGTTCATCTCTCGGGTAAGGCTGCGGGGCCTGGGCCCGACGAGCAGCTCAGCCTGAGTCGATCCACACACCTGAGCCGCACTGACATCCGTTGAGGCAGGGCAAGGGTCGGCCAGGACCCCGCCCTCCGCCAGAGCAGGGGATTCCCGGCCTGAGGCAACCATGTTCCAGACTCTCAGTAGGTCCTGATAGAAGCCGGGCAGCCGCTGCAAAGCAGCACGGCTGACACCCGCCGGCGGTAGCTGCATATCTTCGTGAAGGCAGCAGCCCCTCCGGAGGAAGAAAGTCGCCAACACGTGCCACCTGGGAGGGTGCTCGGCGTACAGGAATCTCTGCAGAGTCCCGAGGCGGAGAGCCGCCAGTCGTGTGCGTACACACACCAGCGACTGTCCGCCCTCTCCTACTGGGAGACTCAGAACCGCTGCAGAGACCCAGTGTTTCCTGTTTCCCCAGAAGAAGTCCACTAGCTTCCTCTGCATTCTCGCGACAAAAGGGACGGGGGGGCCAAGGTTACCATCCGGTTTCACAACATGGAGGCCACCAGCTGGTTTATGACCACCACCCTGCCTCGATAGGAAAGCACCCTGAGAAGGCCTGACCAGCGCCCTAGCCGGGCCATGTCCTTTGTCTCCAGGTCCTGTCAGTTCGCCAGCCAGGTCTCCCCAGAAGGACTCAAGTAGACTCCCAGATAGAGAAGGCGTCTGGTGCTCCACTCAAAAGCTCTCATCTCCTCTGGCAGGGAGTCCACCTGCCACTGGCCTACTAAGAGTCCGGAACATTTCGCCCAGTTGATCCTCGCGGAGGATGCTGCCGAGAAAACATCTTGGCACTCGCGCATCCTCCGCAGGTCACAGGGGTCTGTCATCATGAGGAGTACATCATCGGTGTAGGCTGAGAGGACGACCTCCATGTCCGGTTCGTGCAGAACCAGACCTGTCAGCCTTCTCCAAAGAAGGCTGAGGAATGGCTCGACACAGATTGCATACAGTTGACCGGACATGGGGCACCCTTGACGCACTCCTCTTCGGAAGGGAATAGGTCCTGTCAATGATCCGTTAATCTTAACTAGGCACTCTGCGGCAGAGTACAGGAGCCGAACTTGGGCCACAAAGTGCGGTCCGAGCTCAAAAGCCTGCAGGGTGCCCAGCAGGAAACTGTGGTCCACCCGGTCAAACGCCTTCTCCTGGTCAAGAGAAAGAAACGCTGCCGGGGTCCCAGCCTCCTGGAGCAGGTGGATCAAGTCCCATACTAAGTGGACATTGTCCTGGATGGAGCGGCCCAGGACTGTGCAAGATTGGTCAGGATGGACCACCTGTCCAATTACCAAACCCAGACGGTTGGCCATTGCCCGGGTGAAGATCTTGTAGTCCGCGCACAAGAGGGAGACCGGCAGCTAGTTCTTTAGCAGGCGGAGGTCTCCCTTCTTGGGCAGTAGGACCACAACAGCTCTTCGCCATGAGAGGGGCATTTCTCCGGTGACTAGGCTCTCCCCTAGGACAAGGCTGTAATCATCCCCCAGGACATCCCAAAAAGCTTGATAAAACTCAACACTCAGTCCATCCAAGCCGGAGGACTTGCCCCTCCGGAGTTGCCGAAGGGCAGTGGACAGCTCCTCCCGAGTCAGGGGGGCATCCAGACGCACTGCGTCCTCTGGGCTGACCTTAGGCAAATCCTTCCAGACCTCATTACACGCCTCTGCATTTGACGGATCAGGCGAGAATAAGGACCGATAGAATGAACGGACTTTGTTGTTAATTCCTGCGGGGTCCGTGATGGAGGAGCCATCGACAGCCAGCAGCTCCACTAGCTGCTTCTGAACTCCCCGCCACCTCTCCAACGAGTAGAAGGGTGAGCCACGGTCCAAATCCTGCAGCATTTGGATCCGTGACCTCACGTACGCACCTCGGGACTGCTGGAGCTGCAAGTCCCTTAGTGCGTCCTTCTTCTCCTGGTATTCCTGCCGCAGCTGCTGGTCTCCAGCGGTCAGACCGAGACGGGACTCCAGGTCAAGCAACGCTCTCTCAAGCCGCTGAATCTCAGAGCCCCGCCCTTTGGTCGACCCCCTAGTGTACTCCCGACATAAAAACCGGATGTGGGCTTTGCCCACATCCCACCATAGCCGTAGGGAGCAGAACTCTCTCCGCCTCTCCTTCCAGGAGACCCAGAACGCTCGGAACGAATCCCGGAATCGGCTGTCCTCTGGCAGCCGGTTGTTAAAATGCCAATACCCGGATCTCACCCGAGGGTGTAGTGGAATAAATTCCATCCACACAAGGTGATGATCCGAGCACGACACTGGCCGCATGGAGGACACCGACACGTGGGAGGCGTAGGCCCGAGAGATATACAGGCAGACTATCCTGGAACCCCCCTCTCTAGACCTTCTCGAGAAGGCGCTAGAGTCGGGGTGAAGATTCCACCAGCTGACTACCAAGTCAAAGGAGCCGACTAGCTCCTTTAACTTTTCTGCCGATGCTGGGTCGCGTTGGAGGCCCGAGCGGTCCTCCGTCTGGAGGGTGCAATTGAAGTCTCCCCCGAGGATGACGCAGTCCCCAGGATCGATGGAGCTCAGCAGGGTGGACAGCTGACAGAATGGGCGCGTCTGCATCACCCCGCACCTGGGAGTGTACACATTGATAAAATGCAATGGTACACCAGCCAGGCGCACAGCCAGGTGGAGCAGATGGCCGGGCACAACGTCTTGGACTTTTTCGATTTCTGGCTGGAAGGTCGGGGCCAACAGGATCGCCACCCCGCTAGAGTTAGAGCTGAGGTGGCTCATGTAGACCCCGCTCCGCCACTCCAGGAGCCAAGCAGACTCGCCCCAGGGATGGTATGGGTTTCCTGCAGGAAACTCACCGTGTACTGCCCATCCCTGAGGACTGAGAGATTGTTATGCCTGCGAAGAGGACCCCTGCTGCCGTTTACATTGAGACTAGCTATGGTAAGCTTCATGTCGGGAGTACACTAGGCCTCAGCAGCTGTGCCCATTCCGGTGAGAGCGGAGGCGCCCTCCACCACACTGTCCCGAAAGAAAGCAAGGATACCTTTTGCCTTCCGGGCTCGAGCGGTACCAGCAACACCCTGTGACCCACCATCCCCCGTAGGAGCGAGGCTGCTTCTCCCTCTGATGTCCCTTACTAGGTCATCTGGGAAAGATTTTAGTTGCCGTCTGTCGTTCCCCGACACCGCATTCCTCTTCCCCTTCCCCTTCCGTCTGAGGATGACTCACAGGGACCTCACCAGCCTCGGCATGCTGGGCCAGCGAAGCGAGGCTAGTTGAGGCCGGTGCTTGGCACCCTCAGAGGTGAGAATGAAATGCTTAATTTCCTCCACAGGTATCAATGGGGATTTCTCAGGAGGGGTGAGGATGGCCATTGTTTCACTATCGAAGGAGTCCCCCTCCAACCCGTCACTGCAGACAGAATCCCCATCGGCCTCCCCGCATGTTCCAATAGATGGCTGCGCCTGTGACCCACACCGCGCAGCGGGCACCTCGCTCTTACTTGCCCGCTCCACCGTCGCATCAGCCTCATCCACATTTGCGACAGTGGAGGGACAATCCCCAGGGACTCTCTGCAAGCCATTAATTGCTGGGGTCGACGTGCATAGAATATCGTCCTCCCCAGGGGGCAGGTATGAAGGGGAACCCGGCACCTTTGGTCCAAGGGATTCACAAGCCGCCTGGTGCTGAGAATGAGAGAGCTTTGCCTCGTCTCCTCTTACACTATTTGATACGCTTGCCTCCAGAGAGGCGCTGACTTGTAAGTCCTGGGTGGAGGCCTCCAGGGCTGCCTCATTTGTGCAAACAGGGCTATCACAAGCTTTTTGCACAACCACACCATCTACCCCAGGACTGGTGGCTACCTCTGAGGACTCAGGTTTGGAACCAACCCCTACCCGGATTCCCACCCCTTCCTGGGACTCCCCCGCATCTACATCCCCTGCCCTCTTGCGGGAACGTTCCCTTCTCCTCTTCACGCTGGAGGAGCACACAGGTGCAGGCTTCACCGATGGGGCGGTGCTCTCTGTTTCCATCGCCCCGTCTGCTTGCGCACCTCCCCGAGCCCCACGCTCCACTTCAGGCGAAATGGGCGTGAGCTCTGCGGCCCCAGAGGTCGACTTCTTACTGTGTTTGGATTTCCCCTTTGCCTTCTTACTCCGCACAGACTCCACCCCGTCCCCTACCTGAACCACAGGGAGAGGAGCAGGGACCGACCCAACCGTAGGAGTAGGGACAGGGGTAGGGGCAGGGTGAGGGGCCGGGGCAGGATCAGGGGCGGGGGCAGGGTCAGATGCAGGCGCAGGAGTAGGATCAGGGGCAGAGGTAGCTGGGGCACTGGTGCTCGAAGTGGGCTCTCTAGGGTTTCGGGTGGTAGGACAGTCCCTCCGAAAATGCCCCACCTCCCTGCACGCATGGCACCGTGGGCACTCGGAGCTCCAGTACACCTGATAATCTACTCCCTCGTGCCGGACAGTAAACCGGCCCTCAACGTCATCCTCCCTTTCCAGCTGCATGAATACCTGACGCCGGAAAGAGATTACGGTGCGGAGGGTGCGTCTCTTAAATTTGTGTCGGATGGCAGTGATCTCCGACCTTACTTGCCCTAAACGGGCCAGTGGGGGAAGCAGGTCCTCATTGGGAATGAAAGGCTTAACATGCCCAAGCACGATACGTTGCGTGGGGGCTGTCACCAGCTCCATAGGTAAAAAGATGTTGTCCACCGTGACTCCCCTGCTTAGGGCCCGGTGCACTAGCTCTTCATTTGCCAGATAGAACAACGCCTTCCCGAACTCCTTTTCGGTGGCCAAAATACTACCTTTCCCCACCAGCTCATCCATTGCCTCCACTCACTTTTCTAGTGTCATTCCAGGGCGCAAAATACATTGCACCCCACGTTCCACCTTCACCGACCGAAACAGGGCGTTGTCAGAGGCCGGGGAGGCAGCCACCCTTGCGTAACTCCCTGAAGGCCCGTGACTCCCTGGAGACCGGTCTGGCATGCTGGCGCTCTTTCCAGTCCGCGAAATTTTACAGCGGTGTCGACTGGAAGTCCTGGAGCGAATCGAGTAACTGGCCAGGAGAGTTTGCAGTCGACAGTTCCTCGCTGGCTCGGCGCCAGGAAAGGCTCCGTCGGACTTGCAGAGACCCAGGCCGGGAGAGGTCGAAACGTCCTTTCAGATGCTCCGGCTCCGACACCGGACGAAAATCAGGAAAATAAATGAGGAGGAACGTTGTCCCAATGTTAGTGGGGGAACGACGGCGTTCATCTCCGGTTTTGGAGCGAACCGGCTTCCTGGCGAATTGCCAGCGGCCGCAGCTGGGAGCTGCGCAGTTAGCAGCCGCTGACAAACCCAGTCCAAACCGGCAGTAAAACTCCACACCGAGCTTCCACACCAGCGCCGTCACTCACTCAGTTGTCCAAGAGACTTTTAAAGCCACCTCCAAAGTATTCCACGAACTTTATCCAGTAGTTCTCCTTCGATTTCTCCCAGCTCAGTCAGCACAGCTCCACTCTGTGTCTGACCCCGGGACTGTGTGATGGGACGGTGTGGAGGGACATTCACTCTGTGTCTGACCCCGGCAGTGTGTGCTGGGATGGTGTGGAGGGAGCTTCACTCTGTGTCTGTCCCCGGGAGTGTGTGCTGGGATGGTGTGGAGGGAGCCTCCATCAGTGTGGACGCCCATTACTCACCAGATTCATCGACATCGGCGTCCTCATCCCATCGCCGGGCCCGACTCAGATCTTCTTCCCAGCATCGGTCGGGCCCCGTGCCAACACTGGAGGGCGGTCCATTGTACCAGAGACCTGGACAGAGGAGTGGATTCAGCCACCAAGACACGCAGCCACCAGCCCACACCGACTACACCCCTCGCCATCTCTGTTCACCCTCCCTCCCCTACACCACCTTGACCCACTCCCTACCCTACACCCCTCCCCATCTCTGTGACCCACCCTCCCTCCCCTACACCCCTCCCCATCTCTGTTCACCCTCCCTCCCCTACACCCCCCTGACCCACTCCCTCCCCTACACCCCTCCCCATCTCTGTTCACCCTCCCTCCCCTACACCCCCGACCCACTCCCTCCCCTACACCCCTCCCCATCTCTGTTCACCCTCCCTCCCCTACACCACCTTGACCCACTCCCTCCCCTACACCCCTCCCCATCTGTGACCCACCCTCCCACCCCGACATCCCTCCCCATCTCTGTTCACCCTCCCTCCCCTACACCCCCCGACCCACTCCCTCCCCTACACCCCTCCCCATCTGTGACCCACCCTCCCTCCCCGACACCCCTCCCCATCTCTGTTCACCCTCCCTCCCCTACACCCCCCTGACCCAACACCCCCTGACCCACTCCCTCCCCTACACCCCTCCCCATCTCTGTTCACCCTCCCTCCCCTACACCCCCCTGACCCACTCCCTCCCCTACACCCCTCCCTCCCCTACACCCCCCTGACCCACTCCCTCCCCTACACCCCTCCCCATCTCTGTGACCCACCCTCCCTCCCCTACACCCCTCCCCATCTCTGTTCACCCTTCCTCCCCGTCTGCGACCCACTCCCTCCCCTACACCCCTCCCTCCCCTACACCCCCCCTGACCCACTCCCTCCCCTACACCCCTCCCCATCTCTGTGACACACCCTCCCTCCCCTACACCCCTCTCCATCTCTGTTCACCCTCCCTCCTCTACACCCCCCCTGACCCACTCCCTCCCCTACACCCCTCCCCATCTCTGTGACCCACCCTCCCTCCCCTACACCCCTCCCCATATCTGTGACCCACCCTCCCTCCCCTACACCCCTCCCCATCTCTGTTCACCCTCCCTCCCCTACACCCCCCCGACCCACTCCCTCCCCTACACCCCTCCCCATCTCCGTTCACCCTCCCTCCCCTACACCCCTCCCCATCTCTGTGACCCACCCTCCCTCCCCTCCACCCCCCAACCCACTCCCTCCCCTACACCCCTCCCCATCTATGTTCACCCTCCCTCCCCTCCACCCAACCCACTCCCTCCCCTACACCCCTCCCCATCTCTGTTCACCCTCCCTCCCCTACACCCCCCGACCCACTCCCTCCCCTACACCCCTCCCCATCTCTGTTCACCCTCCCTCCCCGTCTCTGACCCACTCCCTCCCCTACACCCCTCCTTATCTCTGGGACCCACCCTCCCTCCCCTACACCCCCCGACCCACTCCCTCCCCTACACCCCTCCCCATCTCTGTGACTCACCCTCCCTCCCCTACACCCCTCCCCCTCTCCGACCCACTCCGTCCCCTACACCCCTCCTTATCTCTGTGACCCACCCTCCCTCCCCTACACCCCTCCCCCTCTCCGACCCACTCCCTCCCCTACACCCCTCCTTAGCTCTGTGACACACCCTCCCTCCCCTACACCCCTTCCCATCTCTGTTCACCCTCCCTCCCTGTCTCCGACCCACTCCCTCCCCTACACCCCTCCTTTTCTCTGTGACCCACCCTCCCTCCCCTACACCCCTCCCCCTCTCCAACCCACTCCCTCCCCTACACCCCTCCTTAGCTCTGTGACCCACCCTCCCTCCCCTACACCCCTCCCCATCTCTGTTCATCCTCCCTCCCCTACACCCCCGACCCCCTCCCTCCCCTACACCCCTCCCCATCTCTGTTCATCCTCCCTCCCCTACACCCCCCTGACCCACTCCCTCCCCTACACCCCTCCCCATCTCTGTGACCCACCCTCCCTCCCCTACACCCCACTGACCCACTCCCTCCCCTACACCCCTCCCCCTCTGCGGCCCACTCCCTCCCCGACACACCTCCTTCTCTGTGACACACCCTCCCTCCCCTACACCCCTCCCCATCTCTGTTCACCCTCCCTCCCCTACACTCCCCTGACCCACTCCCTCCCCATCTCTGTTCACCCTCCCTGCCCGTCTCCGACCCACTCCCTCCCCATCTCTGTTCACCCTTCCTCCCCTACACCCCCCCAACCCACTCCCTCCCCTACACCCCTCCCTATCTGTGACCCACCCTCCCTCCCCTACACCCCCCTGACCCACTCCCTCCCCTACATCCCTCCCCCTCTGCGACCCACTCCCTCCCCTACACCCCTCCTTCTCTGTGACACACCCTCCCTCCCCTACACCCCCCGACCCACTCCCTCCCCTACACCCCTCCCCATCTCTGTTCACCCTCCCTGCGCGTCTCCGACCCACTCCCTCCCCTACACCCCTCCCCATCTCTGTTCACCCTTCCTCCCCTACACCCCCCCAACCCACTCCCTCCCCTACACCCCTCCCTATCTCTGTGACCCACCCTCCCTCCCCTACACCCCTCATCTGTGACCCACCCCTTCCCCTGTGACCCTCCACCTCGCCTATACCCCTCCTAGTCTCTATGCCCCTTCTAGCCATTACAACCCTCCCATCTGAGAACCCCTCCCTCCATCCCCTACACCCCCTCAATGTCACCCTGTCCCTCCCCTACATCCCTCTGATTCTCTGTGACCCTCTCATTCCAGCTCTGTGACGTGTCCAGCCATTGCACACCTACCGTCTGTGACCCTCTCCACCCCCATACCTCTCCCTGTGACCCATTCCCTTTCCTACATCCCTCCCTGTCTCCGTGACCCCCTCATTCCCCTACACCTTTTCCTGTCAGTGACCCTACTCACAACCCCGTCTCCGTCACCCCTCCCTCCCCACAGTCCTCCCAGTCTCCATGACCCCTTCCATCCCCTACACCCCTCCGTCTCCGTGACTCCCTCATTCCCCTACACCTTATCCTGTGACTCTCCTCCCTCCCCTACTCCCAACCCCGTCTCCGTCACGCCTCCCTCCCCTACAGTCCTCCCTGTCTCCGTGACCCCCTCATTCCCCTGCACCTTTTCCTGTCAGTGACTCTACTCCCAACCCCGACTCTATCACCCTCCCTCCCCAAAGGTAGGCCATGCTGGGAAAGCCCCCACTCCTCACCGCCCTCCCTACATTGCTGAGCTCCACCCTCCCACACGTTCCGCAGACTCACCGCGGGCCCAGCTGACGGGGTGCAGGTGTCTCCACAGGGCGCCCGTGCGGGCCACACGAGCCCAGCGCGTGTTGACCTGTCGGGATCTGCACAGCTCGCGGGGATTCAGGTATCCCAGAATCTTCAGCAGCAGCTCTGGGGGCAGCTGTGACACATGCGTGTTGTTCACCTCAGGGTGGGGATCTGGGGGACAGGGTGAGAGACAGGGTGCAGGGACCAGTCAGTTAGGCCGACCCAAACCTACAAGCCAACCACCCCCCCCCCAGTCTGACCCTTGGACTCCCGGGCGGAGACCCACAGGCTGTTCTTGGTATACCTCACTCAGTCGCACAGCGCGATCCCAGGCACTGTGTGCTGACAGGTCAGGTACCAGTCTTGGGTCACCAACCTCCCCCAAGTGATCAGAACAGAGTCAACCGTCCACAGCGTGGTACGCTCTCCTAAACACCCCTCCCACAGCGTGGTACACTCTCCTAAACACCCCTCCCACAGCGTGGCACTCTCTCCTAAACACCCCTCCCACAGCACGGCACTCCCTCCTCACCACCCTCCCACAGCACAGAACTCCCTCCTCGCCACCCCTCCCACAGCACAGAACTCCCTCCTCACTGCCCCCCCACAGCACAGAACTCCCTCCTCACCACCCCTCCCACAGCACAGAACTCCCTCCTCGTCGCCCCTCCCACAGCACAGAACTCCCTCCTCACCGCCCTCAAACAGCACAGAACTCCCTCCTCACCACCCTCCCACAGCACAGAACTCCCTCCTCGTCGCCCCTCCCACAGCACAGAACTCCCTCCTCACCGCCCCCCCACAGCACAGAACTCCCTCCTCACTGCCCCCCCACAGCACAGAACTCCCTCCTCACCGCCCTCAAACAGCAACAGAACTCCCTCCTCACCACCCTCCCACAGCACAGAACTCCCTCCTCACCACCCCTCCCACAGCACAGAACTCCCTCCTCACCACCCCTCCCACAGCACAGAACTCCCTCCTCACCACCCCTCCCACAGCACAGAACTCCCTCCTCACCACCCTCCCACAGCACAGAACTCCCTCCTCACCGCCCCTCCCACAGCACAGCTCCCTACTCACCACCCCTCCCACAGCACAGAGCTCCCTCCTCGCCACCCTCAAACAGCACAGAACTCCCTCCTCGCCACCCTCAAACAGCACAGAACTCCCTCCTCACCGCCCCTCCCACAGCACAGAACTCCCTCCTCGCCACCCCTCCAACAGCACAGAACTCCCTCCTCGCCACCCCTCCCACAGCACAGAACTCCCTCCTCACCACCCCTCCCACAGCACAGAACTCCCTCCTCGTCGCCCCTCCCACAGCACAGAACTCCCTCCTCACCGCCCCTCCCACAGCACAGCTCCCTCCTCACCACCCTCCCACAGCACAGAACTCCCTCCTTGTCGCCCCTCCCACAGCACAGAACTCCCTCCTCACCACCCCTCCACAGCACAGAACTCCCTCCTCACTGCCCCCCCACAGCACAGAACTCCCTCCTCACCACCCCTCCCACAGCACAGAACTCCCTCCTCGCCGCCCCTCCCACAGCACAGAACTCCCTCCTCACCACCCTCCCACAGCACAGAGCTCCCTCCTCACCACCCTCCCACTGCACAGAACTCCCTCCTCACCACCCTCCCACAGCACAGAGCTCCCTCCTCACCACCCTCCCACAGCACAGCTCCCTCCTCACCGCCCCTCCCACAGCACAGCTCCCTCCTCGCCGCCCCTCCCACAGCACAGAACTCCCTCCTCACCACCCCACCCACAGCACAGCTCCCTCCTCGCCACCCCTCCCACAGCACAGAGCTCCCTCCTCGCCACCCTCAAACAGCACAGAACTCCCTCCTCGCCACCCTCAAACAGCACAGAACTCCCTCCTCGCCGCCCCTCCCACAGCACAGAACTCCTTCCTCGCCACCCCTCCCACAGCACAGAACTCCCTCCTCGCCACCCCTCCCACAGCACAGAACTCCCTCCTCGCCACCCCTCCCACAGCACAGAACTCCCTCCTCACCACCCCTCCCACAGCACAGAACTCCCTCCTCGTCGCCCCTCCCACAGCACAGAACTCCCTCCTCACCGCCCCTCCCACAGCACAGCTCCCTCCTCACCACCCTCCCACAGCACAGAACTCCCTCCTCGTCGCCCCTCCCACAGCACAGAACTCCCTCCTCACCACCCCTCCACAGCACAGAACTCCCTCCTCACTGCCCCCCCACAGCACAGAACTCCCTCCTCACTACCCCTCCCACAGCACAGAACTCCCTCCTCGCCGCCCCTCCCACAGCACAGAACTCCCTCCTCACCACCCTCCCACAGCACAGAGCTCCCTCCTCACCACCCTCCCACTGCACAGAACTCCCTCCTCACCACCCTCCCACAGCACAGAGCTCCCTCCTCACCACCCTCCCACCGCACAGCTCCCTCCTCACCGCCCCTCCCACAGCACAGCTCCCTCCTCGCCGCCCCTCCCACAGCACAGAACTCCCTCCTCACCGCCCCTCCCACAGCACAGCTCCCTCCTCGCCACCCCTCCCACAGCACAGAGCTCCCTCCTCGCCACCCTCAAACAGCACAGAACTCCCTCCTCACCACCCTCAAACAGCACAGAACTCCCTCCTCCACCCTCAAACAGCACAGAACTCCCTCCTCGCCACCTCTCCCACAGCACAGAACTCCCTCCTCGCCACCCCTCCCACAGCACAGAACTCCCTCCTCGCCACCCCTCCCACAGCACAGAACTCCCTCCTCGCCACCCCTCCCACAGCACAGAACTCCCTCCTCGCCGCCCTCCCACAGCACAGAACTCCCTCCTCACCACCCCTTCCACAGCACAGAACTCCCTCCTCGACGCCCCTCCCACAGCACAGAACTCCCTCCTCACCGCCCCTCCCACAGCACAGCTCCCTCCTCACCACCCTCCCACAGCACAGAACTCCCTCCTCGTCGCCCCTCCCACAGCACAGAACTCCCTCCTCACCACCCCTCCACAGCACAGAACTCCCTCCTCACTGCCGCCCCACAGCACAGAACTCCCTCCTCACCACCCCTCCCACAGCACAGAACTCCCTCCTCGCCGCCCCTCCCACAGCACAGAACTCCCTCCTCACCGCCCCTCCCACAGCACAGCTCCCTCCTCGCCACCCCTCCCACAGCACAGAGCTCCCTCCTCGCCACCCTCAAACAGCACAGAACTCCCTCCTCGCCACCCTCAAACAGCACAGAACTCCCTCCTCACCACCCCTCCCACAGCACAGAACTCCCTCCTCGCCACCCCTCCCACAGCACAGAACTCCCTCCTCGCCACCCCTCCCACAGCACAGAACTCCCTCCTCACCACCCCTCCCACAGCACAGAACTCCCTCCTCGCCACCCCTCCCACAGCACAGAACTCCCTCCTCGCCGCCCCTCCCACAGCACAGACTCCCTCACCGCCACCCCTCCCACAGCACAGAGCTCCCTCACCGCCACCATCCCACAGCACAGAACTCCCTCCTCACCGCCCCTCCCACAGCACAGAACTCCCTCCTCACCGCCCCTCCCACAGCACAGACTCCCTCGCCACCCTCCCACAGCACAGAACTCCCTCCTCACCGCCCTCCCACAGCACAGAACTCCCTCCTCACTGCCCTCCCACAGCACAGCTCCCTCCTCACTGCCCTCCCACAGCACAGAACTCCCTCCTCACCACCCCTCCCACAGCACAGAACTCCCTCCTCACCACCCTCCCACAGCACAGAGCTCCCTCCTCACCACCCTCCCACTGCACAGAACTCCCTCCTCACCACCCTCCCACAGCACAGAGCTCCCTCCTCACCACCCTCCCACAGAACAGAACTCCCTCCTCACCACCCTCCCACAGCACAGAACTCCCTCCTCACCACCCCTCCCACAGCACAGAACTCCCTCCTCACCACCCTCCCACAGCACAGAGCTCCCTCCTCACCACCCTCCCACTGCACAGAACTCCCTCCTTACCACCCTCCCACAGCACAGAGCTCCCTCCTCACCACCCTCCCACAGCACAGAACTCCCTCCTCACCACCCTCCCACAGCACAGAACTCCCTCCTCACCACCCCTCCCACAGCACAGAACTCCCTCCTCACCGCCCCTCCCTGAGCACCCACTGTACCTTTCCGTGCCTTCTTGCCAGGAGCGTTCTTGGGCGGTCTGGCCTCCTGGGACTGGCTCCAGAGGGGCAGCTCGGTCGGTACGTGGACAGGGTCGACGTGACCCTGGGAGCGGTGCTGGGCTATCACCTTCGTCTTAATGTCCTTCAGCTCCTCGTAGGTGAAGTACTCCATCAGCAGCGGCTGGAAAACCTGACACCGGGGGAGTGAGAGAAAAATGCTGAGGTGATGCAGAGATGTGCAAAAGAGATAGCAAGAGGAGGAAGTGGCGAGGGTGGGGAGGGGGCCGCGGACAGGGGAGGGTGACACGCGGGGGCGGGGAGAGACGAATTTGATGCAATGTTATGTTAGTGAAGGTGGATTTCAATATGCTGGTAGATTGGGAATTTAGATTGGTGCTGATTTTGGATCGCAAAAGATAGAATTTGTTGATTGACTATGAAGTGTAATTTTTGAGCAGCTCGAGGTTGAGCCCACTAGGGGATTAGCTATTCTGAACTGGGCGACCCAGAACTGATTAGGGAGCTTAAGGTAAAAGAATGCTTCGGAAGCAATGATCATAATGTGATAGAATTCACCCTGCAATTTGAGAGGGAAAAGATAAGAGTCAAATGTATCAGTATTACAGTGCAGTCAAGGAAATTACAGAGGGGTGAGAGAGGAGCTGGCGAAGTTGACTGGAAGGGAACACTAGCAGGGATGACAGCAGGGCAGCAATGTCAGGAGTTTCTGGGAGCAACTCAGAAGGCGCAGGATAAATGCATCTCATGGAAGAACCATTTTAAGGTAGGATGACACAAGTGTGGGTGATAAGGAGTCAAAGCCAACACACATAAAAGCCAAAGAGAAGAGTAAAAATTTGAGGGAAAAGATTAAGTATGAAGGCAAGTGAGTTAATAATATCAAAGAAGATACCAAAAGATTTTCAGATATATAAAGAATAAAAAAGAGGTGATAGTGGATATCAGAATGCTGAAAAATGACGCTGGAGAAGTAGTAATGGGGGGATAAGGAAACGACAAACAAAATGAATGAGTATTTTGCATCATTATGAATACCTATTTTAAAAACCATCCAAGAAGCTTGTGGGCCTGGAAAAGTCCAGGTGATAACACTAGAAATCAAATTGACTTTATTACTATAAACCAAAGATTTAGAAACCAGTGACTCACTGCAAAACATATCCAGGTGCAGACTGTAATAGTGACCATAACCCAGTAGAATGTCATGTAAAAGTAAAACTTAAAAAACTAAAGAAGCAAAAACCTGAACAATCCCTTGACTACTTGCAATTAATTAAAGAAAACTTAAGGCAAAAATTTACAATTGAAGTAAGGAATAGATTTCAAAGTCTAGAAACAGAATCTGTTGAAGATGATAGCAATCATATAGAAATGAAATTTAACTCTCTAAAGGATGCCTTGGTAGAATCAGCAAAGTCAGTGATTCCTAAAGAAGAAAAAAGCACAAAGAATAAATGGATGACAGATGAAATCAAAACTCTAATGGAAGAAAGGAGACGGAAGAAAGCAAATCCTATAGAATATACATCCTTAGAAAAAAAAGTTCAAAGCTTATATCAAAAAGCCAAAGAAGAATGGTTAAACCAGGGCAAATAGAAAGAATCCCTATTACTGATCCAACAAGGGTACATCAACAAATCAAGAATATCACTGGTAAAAAGCTCCTCTGTTCTTCAGGTGGGTGTTTGAAAGCAAAGGACAGTACCATTATCATGGAAAAAGATGAGATTATGAACAGATGGACTGAGTATATTCAGGAATTGTTTGAAGACGATTGAGGCAAAAAACCAGAAATTAAGAAAAACATTGAAGATCCAATTATTTTATAAGCTGAAGTTTGTAATGCAATAAATAAGATGAAGAAAGGAAAGGCAGCAGGTCCTGATGAATTAGTAATAGAACAAATTATCACCCTTGAAGATTATGGAATTGAAAAACTTACTGATTTAATCAATGACATTTATGAGACTGGAATAATACCAGAAGAGATGAAAAAATCAGTATTTATCACTCTTCCTAAGAAACCTGGAGCAATAGAATGTGAATTACATAGGACCATAAGTTTAATGAGTCATATCACCAAGATACTTCCAAGAATTTTGATGACACGAGCTAAAAGTAAGATACAAGCTGAAACAGGTAAAGAACAATGTGGTTTTGTGAAAGACAAAGGTACAAGAAATGCAATATTGATATTAAGGATACTATCAGAATGAGCTATTCAAGTGCAAAAAGACTTGTTTGTTTGTTTTATCGACTACACAAAAGCAGTTGATAAAGTAAAGCACAATAAGTTATTTGAAATATTACAGAAAACTCTTGATCTAGATTCGAAAGACCTCCACCTAATCAGAAATCTGTACTGGGAACAAACTGCTGCTATAAGAATAGATGGAGAAATGAGTCAGTTTACGAAAATCAGGAGAGGCATTAGACAAGGCTGTGTTTTCTCCCCTGATTTATTTAATGTGTACAGTGAAACAATATTACCAAAAATAAGAGACATCTTGGGAATCAAAGTTGACGGTGAAAACATCAATAATTTCACATATGCAGATGACATTGTGTTAATTGCAAGTACAGAGAAAGAGCTACAATTGATATAATTGTTGAAGAAGTGCAAAAATGGGTCTATCTATCACGCACACAAAATACTCTGCAGATGCTGGGGTCAAAGCAACACTCACAACACGCTGGAGGAACTCAGCAGGTTGGGCAGCATGCGTGGAAACGATCAGTCAACTTTTTGGGCCGGAACCCTTCGTCAGGACTGAAGAGGGAAGGGGTAGAAGCCCTATAAAGAAGGTGGGGGGAGGGTGGGAAGGAGAAGGCTGCTAGGTTCCAGGTGAAAAACCAGTAAGGGGAAAGATAAAGGGGTGAGGGAGGGGAGGCAGGGAGGTGATAGGCAGGAAAGGTGAAGAAGGAATGGGGAAAACACAATGGATAGTACAAGGAAGCGGAACCATGAGGGAGGTGGTAGGCAGCTGGGGGAGGGGGCAGAGTGAAATAGGGATGGGGGAAGGGAGGGGGAGGGAATTACTGGAAGTTGGAGAATTCTATGTTCATACCAAGGGGCTGGAGACTACCTAGACGGTATATGAGGTGTTGCTCCTCCAACCTGAGTTTAGCCTCAACATGGCAGTAGAGGAGCCCATGTATGGACATACCTGAATGGGAGTGGGAAGCAGAGTTGAAGTGGATGGCTACTGGGAGATCCTGTTTGTTTTGGCGGACGGAGCAGAGGTGCTCGACGAAGCGATCGCCCAATCTGCGTCGGGTTTCACCGATGTAGAGGAGGCCACACCGGGAGCACCGGATGCAATAGATGACCCCAACAGACTCACAAGTGAAGTGTTGCCTCACCTGGAAGGACTGTGTGGGGCCCTGAATGGTGGCAAGAGAGGAGGTGTAGGGACAGGTGTAGCACTTGCACTTACAGGGATAAGTGCCGGGTGGGAGATCCGTGGGGATGGACGTGTGGATCAGGGAGTCGCGGAGGGACCGATCCCTGCGGAAAGCGGAGGGGGTGGAGAGGGAAAGATGTGCTTAGTGGTGGGGTCCTGTTGAAGGTAGCGGAAGTTGTGGAGGATAATGTGCTGGATCTGGAGGTTGGTGGGGTGGTATGTGAAGACAAGGGGAACTCTGTCCCTGTTGTGGAGGGAGGATGGGGTGAGGGCCGAAGTCTGGGAAATGGAGGAGATGCGGGTGAGGGCACCGTTGATGACGGCAGAAGGGAAACCACGATCCTTAAAGAAAAAGGACATTTGAGATGTCCTGGAATGGAAAGCCTCATTCTGGGAGCAGATGCGGCGGAGACGGAGGAACTGGGAATAGGGAATGGCATTTTTGCATGTGGTGGGGTGGGAAGAGGTATAGTTGAGGTAGTTATGAGAGTCAGTGGGCGTGTAGAAGATGTCAGTGGACAGTCTGTCTCCAGAGACGGAGACTGAGAGATCGAGAAAGGGGAGAGAAGTGTCCGAGATAGACCAAGTGAATTTGAGGGCTGGGTGGAAGTTTGGAGTGAAGTCGATGAAATTGACGAGCTCAGCATGGGTGCAGGAAGCAGCACCAATGTAGTCGTCAATGTACCGAAGGAAAAGTTGGGGAGCAGTACCAGAATAGGTTTGGAGCACAGACTGTTCCATATAACCAATGAAGAGGCAGGCATAGCTGGGGCCCATGTGAGTTCCCATAGCTGCACCCTTAGTCTGAAGAAAGTGGGTCTATCTATCAATTGCAAAAAGACAAAAGGTGATATCCAAAAAGAAGGAGAATCCCATCTGAAGGCTGAGAATAAACGGGGAAGACATAAAACAAGTACAGAACTTTTGCTGCTTAGGAAGCTGGGTGACATCAGATGGCAGGTGTGACATGGACATCAAAAGAAGAATAGGGATGGCAAAAGACACCTTTACGAGAATGAAGAGTATACTGACCAATACTAAACTAAGCATGACAACCTGCTTCAGAGCACTGAAATGTTACGTTTCTCCAGTTATGTTACATGGCTCAGAATGTTGGACATTCTAGTAACATGAGGAAACAAATTGTAGCAGCAGAAATGTGGTTTTTGAGAGGATGCAAAGAATATAATGGACAAAACGAATATCTAACGAGGATGTCATGAACAGAGCAAACATAAAAAGAGAAATAATGTATGAGATCATGAAAAGGCAATGTAACTTCATTGGACATGTGATTAGGAAAGAGGAGTTAGAATGCACGGTAATTATGGGAAAGATTGAAGGGAAGAAAGCAAGTGGAAGACAAAGACAAATGATGATGGAGACAGCAGCCAGAGAACTGGAAATGAATACCAATGAATTGATCCACTTGACCCGAAACAGGAGTGTGTGGGCCATGGCAGTCAAAGCTCAAACTGGGCACAGCCCCTGAAGATGATGATGATGATGATTTTGCATCAGTCTTTACTGTGGAAGACACTAGCAGTATGCTGGAAGTTGCAGAGTGTTATGGGGCAGAAGTAAGTGAAGATGTGATTATTAGGATATCCAGTGCGGCCTCCTTTATATTGGTGAGACCCGACAAAGACTGGGAGGCCGCTTCACCAAGCATCTACGCTCCATCTGCCAGAAAACGGGGTATTTCCCGGTAGCCACACATTTTTCTTGAACTTCCGGTAATCTCCCCCCCCCCCTTCTCCACTACCACTCCCCATTCCTATTTCCCTTTCTCACCTTCTCTCCTTTCCTGCCCATCTCTCCCTTCCCCTTCTTCCATGGCCTCCTGTCCTCTCCTATCAGATTCCCCCTTCCCCAGCCTTTTATCTCTTCCACCAACCAACTTCCCAGCTCTTTACTTCACCCCTTTTCCCTTCCTGGTTTCACCTATCTCCTGCCACCTTGTACTTCTCCCCCCCCCCCACCCCCCACATCTTCTTATTCTGACTTCTCATCTTTCTTCCAGTCCTGATGAAGGGTTCTTGGCCCAAAACTTCAACTGTTTACTCTTTTCCATAGATGGTGCCGACCCTGTTGAGCTCCTCCAGCATACTGTGTGTACTGCACTAGGGAGAAGGAGCTTGGAAAGGTGAAAGGCGTGAAGATAGATAGGTCACCTGAACCAGACAGACTACACCACAGGGTTCTGAAAGAGGTAGCTGAAGAGATTGTGGAAGCATTCGTAATGATCTTCCAAGGATCACTAGATTTATGGTTCTGAAAAATTGCAAATGTCACTCCACTCTTCAAGAAAGGAGAGGGGCAGAAGAAAAGAAGTTACCGGCCAGTTGTCCTGACCTCAGTTGTTGCAGTTGATGAGGTTTAGGGTATTTAGAGGCAGATGGTAAAATAGGCAGAAGTCAGCATGGTTTAGGGGAAGATCTTACCTGACAAATCTGTTGGAATTCTTTGAGGAGATAACAGGCAGGACAGACAAAGAATTGATGGAAGTTGTGTGCTTGGATTTTCAGAAAGCTTTTGACAAGGTGCCACACGTGAGGCTGCCTAGCAAGATTAAAGCCCAGGGCATTACAGATAAGATACTAGCATGGACAGAGCATTGGCTGATTGGCAGGAGGCAAAGAGTGGGAATAAAGGGAGCCTTTTCTGATTGGCTGCTGCTGACTAGTGGTGTTCTGCAGATATTGGTGTTGGGACCAATTATTTTTACATTATATGTCAATGATTTGAATGATGAAATTGATGGCAATGTGGTCAAGTTTGCTGGCAATAAGACAGCTGGAGGGGCAGGTAGTGTTGAGAAGCAGGGAGGTTGCAGAAGGACTAGGATAGATTAGGAGAACGAGCAGATGAAACACAGTGTCGGGAGGTGTATGGACATGCACTTTGGTAGAAAAATAGAAGTGTGGACTATATTCCAAATGTTGAGAAAATTCAAATATCCAAGCCACAAAGGGACTTGGGAATCCTTGTGCAGAATACCCTAAAGGTTAACCTGTTGCAGGTTGAGTCAGGCAAATGTAATGTTAAAATTCATTTCGAGACTCGAATACATAAAAAAAAGATCTCCTTCTTCTTCTTCTTATCGTGTCCACAGACAGTCTATACATGGCCCAGCCAGAACTGGACACATTTTTGCGCCTTGTTGATGTAATGTTGAGGCTTTATAAGAGGCCAGTGAGGCTTCACTTGGGGTATTGTGAGCAGCACCCTTATGTAAGAAAGGATGTGCTGACATTGGAGAGGGTTCAGGAGAAAGATTCTGGGAATAAATGATTTAACACACGAGCAGCCTTTGATGCCTCTGGGCCTGTACTTGCTGGAGTTTAGAAGAATGAGAGGGGTTTCTTTGAAAGCTATCTGGATAGAGTGGATGTAGAGAGGATGTTTCCAAAAGTGAGGGCGTCTAGCACAAGAGGGCACAAGATAGAGGGAAGTCCATTAGAACGGAGATGAGGAGGAATACCTTAAGCCAGATGGAAATGAATCTGTGGAATTTGATGTCACAGGCTTCTGTGAAAGCCAGGTCATTGGGTGTATTTATGGCCAAGGCTGATAAGTTCTTGATAAGTTGGGGCATGATAGGTTATGGAGAGAAGGCAGGAGAATAGTGTTGAGAGGGAAATGCACGAGCCATTTCCCTCTTGATGGCCTAATTCTGCCCCTAGGAATGATGGTCTTATTGGCAGCTCAGTGTGAAGGTCACTGTTCCTGGACATCAGTAGTGGGCAGGGCATTACCTCCTCCTCTTCCTTCATGTGAGGGATGAACTCTTTGGTGAAGGCGTCCAGCCGTTCCTTCAGCTGCTGGCTGTAATTCAGCTGTTCGTATTCATTCTGGGAGGACAGATGGAGGCAGAGAGAGACATCAGTCACAGGAAACTTGCTTGTCCCTGACGACCCCGCTCAAGTCACAGTCACAGTCTGTTAACGCCCCAAACCACCGCCCTGTCCCCACACCAGTGTTCCTCACATCCCACACACTCACTCAGTCCACAAGCAAGAAAGAATCTGCGGATACTGGAAATCCGAGCAACACACAAAAAATTCTGGAGGAACTCAGCAGGCCAGGCAACATCTATGGAAAAGAGTACAGCCGAACTTTCAGGCCACGACCCTTTGGCAGGACTGGAGAAAACAAGATAAGGAGTAGTTTTAAAAGGCGGGGGGGAGGGGAGAGAGAATCACCAGGTGATAAGTGAGACCAGGAGGGGGTGGGGTGAAGTAAAGAGATAGGAAGTTGATTGGTGAAAGAGATACAGGGCTGGAGAAGGGGAGTGTGATAGGTAGGAATAGAAGGCCATGGAAGAAAGGGAAGGGGGTGGAGCACCAGAGGGAAGTGATGGGCAGGCAAGGAGATAAGGTGAGAGAGGGAAAGGGGGATGGGGACCGATGAAGGAGAGGGCAGGAGGGCATTATCAGAAGTTCAAGAAATTGATGTTCATGTCATCAGGCCTGACAGCTCCGTTCCTGACATCCCACACGCTCTCACAGTCCGTTGACATCCCAATCCACTGTCCAATCCCAAACACCTCTGTTCCTCACATACCACACTCTCTCACGGTCCGTTAACACCCCAATCCACCATCCAGTCCCAAACACCTCTGACCCTCATGTCCCACACTCTCTCACGGTCCGTTAACACCCCAATCCACCATCCAGTCCCAAACACCTCTGATCCTCATGTCCCACACTCTCTCACGGTCCGTTAACACCCCAACCCATGTCCAGCCCCAAACACCTCTGTTCCTCACGTCCCACACTCTCTCACTGTCCGTTAACACCCCAATCCACCGTCCAGTCCCAAACACCTCTGTTCCTCACGTCCCACACTCTCTCACAGTCCGTTAACACCCCAATCCACCATCCAGTCCCATACACCTCTGATCCTCACGTCCCACACTCTCTCACTGTCCGTTAACACCCCAATCCACCGTCCAGTCCCAAACACCTCTGTTCCTCACGTCCCACACTCTCTCACTGTCCGTTAACACCCCAATCCACCGTCCAGTCCCAAACACCTCTGTTCCTCACGTCCCACACTCTCTCACGGTCCGTTAACACCCCAATCCACCATCCAGTCCCAAACACCTCTGATCCTCACGTCCCACACTCTCTCACTGTCCGTTAACACCCCAATCCACCGTCCAGTCCCAAACACCTCTGTTCCTCACGTCCCACACTCTCTCACTGTCCGTTAACACCCCAATCCACCGTCCAGTCCCAAACACCTCTGTTCCTCACGTCCCACACTCTCTCACGGTCCGTTAACACCCCAATCCACCATCCAGTCCCAAACACCTCCGTTCCTCACGTCCCACACTCTCTCACAGTCCGTTAACACCCCAATCCACCATCCAGTCCCAAACACCTCTGTTCCTCACGTCCCACACTCTCTCACGGTACGTTAACACCCCAACCCATGTCCAGACCCTGACAGCTCCGTTCCTCATGTCACACACACTTCCACAGCCTCACTCTCTCCTCTCCCCCCTTCTCCTCTTCCCCTCAATCCCTCTCCCCCCCTCCCTCCGCCTCTCTGCTCTCCATCACCTTGATGTTCTTGAGGCCCTTCTCGAAGAGCCGTAACATGTCTGACAGCTTGTTGTCGGAATGCACGGTGGAGACGGAGCTGTTGCGGACAGACAGGGCTCGCAGCCTCTGTTGCAGCTCCTCCATGATGCACTCATTCTCAATCTGCTCGTGGGACTTGAACTCTGTGAAGGTGGCGTAGAGCGAGGTGAGCAGGGCCTGGAAGTCCCGACTGTTGGAGAAGTTGGTCTTGGATAACTAAAGGGTGGGGGGGAAGAGAGGAAATATGGGAGTTAGTCCCAAGCAAACTAACATCGCAGGGCTAGAGGACACACCACCGAGGTAATATGTTCAGTGAATCAACATTGCTTAATGCAATTTCCTGTACACAAGTGTAAAGGGGAACAAAATACTTGTTACTCCGGATCTGATGTAACACCAAAACTAACACACAATATATACACATAACATAATTTATACACATAAGATTAATTTTATGTCCATGAAGTGGTGCTAGGCACAGGAGTGTCTGTACATAGCGTGACAGACAGGAAATGACAAAGTAGTGGTTGGGGGTGTGGAGGTGGTAATCAGCCCTACTGCTTGGGGAAAGGAACTGTTTTTGAGTCTGGTGGTCCTGGAGTGAATGCTACGTAGCCTCCCTGATGGGAGTGGGACAAACAGTCCATTAGTAGGGTGGGTGGGACCCTTCACGATGAAGGGCAGGAGCAGATTACTGTAATGTGGCAACGACCATCTTCGGGACTCCGAGCATCTCCTTTGTCACTGACAGCCACATCAGGAGGTCAGAGGCTGCAGATTCCGTGGAGACTTGCGGCCCATCGCCCGCCCACAACCCGGGAGCGATCACCACATCCACTCAGCTCGTCAATGAAATACTACTCCATTCGTTCTCAGTTCTTCAGCCCGTCATAACACCATTATACCCGGCGCAGACAGTAGCCAGTGCGGGCTACTTTCCGAAAAAGAGTTCTGTTTCATAACATTCATTACAGCTGAGCCGATTTGGAAACGTGGGGTACACTGAAGAGGCAGCACCCAGGTCCAAGAGCAACGAATGGCCTGAGGTTTGAACGATTTAAGCTCTGGCCAGATTGAAGAGTTCAGGGCGAGGACTGGGCTGGTTCAATCGCTGCTCTGTGTCCCTGCCCTGAACTGTGGCCGTGGCCTGCACCTATCACAGCGTGAACTCACTATTACGAACTTCAGTTCTCAATGCTACTTGCTAACTTTTATTGTTTGCCCGGTTTTTTTCCTGCACAATGGGACAATCTTCTTTTTTAATGGGTTCTATTGGGTTTCTTTGTTTTGTAGCTGCCTATAAGGAGACAAATGTCAAGATTGTATAAAACAGACACACTTTGATAATAAATGTACTTCGAACTTTGAGTCCTGCCATCTGATTACCCATTCAGCAGTATCTGTAAAATTACCGTCTATAAATTTGCTGATGATACAACCATTGGTAGAATCTCAGGTGGTGACGAGAGGGTGTACAGGAGTGAGATATGCCAACTAGTGGAGTGGTGTCGCAGCAACAACCTGGCACTCAATGTCAGTAAGACAAAAGAGCTGATTGCAGACTTCAGGAAGGGTAAGATGAAGGAACACATACTAATCCTCACAGAGGGATCAGGAGTGGAGAGAGTGAGCAGTTTCAAGTTGCTGGGTGTCAAGATCTCTGAGGATTTAACCTGGTCCCAACATATTGATGGAGTTATAAAGGTGGCAAAACAGCGACTATATTTCATTTGGAGTTTGAAGAGATTTGGTATGTGAACAAATACACTCAAAGACTTTGTCCCACTGTGAAGGAATGGACTGAGGAAATCATTAAGATTTCATCATATCAACACATGTTGGGAAGAATTTACAGTGAGGGAAAAGATCAAGATGCACGGGATCAATTTTGGTTGTATGTTAATTTAAACTTAAAATTAGAACTTCTTTCTAAGATTATTTGTCTTCCTGTCATGGGATGGCTGTGTAAATATGCTGTACTGTATCTGCTCTGTGATATGCCGTGCCGCGTTGTAAAATAAGAATAAATAATAATAAAAATTTGAATTACAAAAAGAAAACTTCTATAGATGCACCATGGAGAGCATTCTGACAGGCTGCATCACTGTCTGGTACGAGGGGGCTACTGCACAGGACCGAAAGAAGCTGTACAGTGTAAATTTAGTCGGCTCCATCTTGGGTACTACCTACAAAGTACCCAGGACATCTTCAAGGGGCCGTGTCTCAGAAAGGCAGCATCGTCAGCACCCAGGGCATGCCCTTTTCTCACTGTTACCATCAGGTGGGAGGTACAGAAGCCTGAAGGCACACTCTCAGTGATTCAGGAACAGCTTCTTCCCCTCTGCCATCCGATTTCTGAATGGACATCAAACCCTTGAACACTATCTCACTTTGTTAATATAAATTATTTCTGTTTTTGCATGCTTTTTAATCTATTCAATATGCATACACTGTAATTGATTTACTTATTTATTATTATTATTTTATTTTTTCCTTCCATATTACGTGTTGTATTGAACTGCTGTTGCTAAGTACACAGATTTCACGACACATGCTGGTGATAAACCTGATTGTGCTCTCTCACAAGTGACCGGTAGCTTGCACAGTCAGACCACTTCTGAACACTGCTCCACACCTCATCCGCACACTGAAGGCCAGGATTCAAACCTCATCGGACAGATTCCCAGCCGGGCTAGCAACTTATCTCTTTAATTGTTTCAGCAACAATTCAAAATACAATCTGACCAGCACTGTGATTAAGTTTGCACCCTGAACTATCGCTGCAACTGCCAGTGTTGCAGAGAGTAAAATTAATCCAGATTGTTGACTTGGACGCAGGCACAGCGAGGCTGGCAGAGGAAAGAATACTCCAAATCTAAATTGTACATCCCCGTTCAGAGAGAGACAGAAATATAAGACCGCAAAAACAAATCTTCGTACAATACAAAGTAAACCAACGATCAGTTTGTGGTTGTACAAGAGGTGGTCTGTACTGCACTGTGCTGTGCTGAGCTGAGCTGAGCTGAGGGTGGTGCGGGTTGGTTCAGGAACCTGATGGCTGTAGGGAAGTAGCTGATCCTGAACCTGGTCGCTTGGGACTTCTGGTGTCTGTACCTGTGTCCAGTTTGCACATACCACCTGAGACCACGTGCATTACCCCATGTGCTCATCAACAGACGTGATTAATGGATAATCAAACTGCTGATAATGGTCCCTGATTAGCAGATGCTGGGGTGACGGGAATGTGAGGGGCCGGGTCAGTATATTCCCAGTGAGAGTTTGTCCTTTCCCACTGCGGTGACGGGAATGTGAGGGGCCGGGTCAGTATATTCCCAGTGAGAGTTTGTCCTTTCCCACTGGGGTGACGGGAATGTGAGGGGCCGGGTCAGTATATTCCCAGAGAGTCTGTCCTTTCCCACTGGGGTGACGGGAATGTGAGGGGCCGGGTCAGTAAATCCCCAATGAGTCTCTCCTTTCCCACTGGGGTGACGGGAATGTGAGGGGCCAGGTCAGTATATTCCCAGTGAGAGTTTGTCCTTTCCCACTGGGGTGACGGCAATGTGAGGGGCCGGGTCAGTATATTCCCAGTGAGAGTTTGTCCTTTCCCACTGGGGTGACAGGAATGTGAGGGGCCAGGTCAGTATATTCCCAGTGAGAGTTTGTCCTTTCCCACTGGGGTGACGGCAATGTGAGGGGCCGGGTCAGTATATTCCCAGTGAGTTTGTCCTTTCCCACACGGTCGACAGTGATGCCTCTTTCCTAGATAAATGTCTCCACATAAACTATGCTCTCTAATCCGGGACGCCTTGAGGAGGGGGGCAGAGGTGAACGGAGGGAACAGGTATGTTCCACTGATGTTGAGTGTGACTAGAACTGCAGGTTATGGGTTGGAGGGAAGAGGAGGAGGTGACACGTAGGGAAGGTGAGTGGAGGGAGGGTGACACGGTGGGATAGAGTCATGGAGATCTGCAGCACACAAACAGGCCCTTCAGCCCATCTTGTCCATGTTGAACCATTTGAACTACCTTGTAAGATCAACCTGTACCTGGACCAAATCTCTCCATACCCCCACCATCCACGTACATCCAAACTTCTCTGAAATGCTGAAATTGAGCTCACACTGGCACCTTGTTGCACTCTCTCATGACCCTCTCAGTGAAAAAGACCCCTCCCCCATGTTCCCCTTAAAATTAGAACTGGCCTCAACTGTTTCCTGTGGCAGAGAATTCCACAGATTCACCACTCTGTCTGTGAAGAAGTTTTTCCTCATCTCGGTCCTAAAAGCCTTCCCCTTTATCCCCAAACTGTGACCCCTCGTTCTGGACTTCCCCAACATCGGGAACAATCTTCCTGCATCTAGCCTGTCCAATCCCTTTAGGATTTTATACGTTTCAATAAGATTCCCCCCCCCCAATCTTCTAAATTCCAACGAGTATAAGCCTAGTCGATCCAGTTTTTCATCATATGAAAGTCCTGCCATCCCAGGAATCAATCTGGTGAACCTTCTTTGTACTCCCTCTATGGCAAGGATGTCTTTCCTCAGATTAGGGAACCAACACTCCAGGTGTGGTCTCACCAAGGCCTGTACAACTGCAGTAGTACCTCCCTGCTCCTGTACTCGAATCCTCTCGCTATAAATGCCAGCATACCATTCGCCTTTTTCACCGCCTGCTGTACCTGCATGCCCACTTTCAATGACTGGTGTATAATGACACCCAGGTCTCGTTGCACCTCCCCTTTTCCTAATCGGCCACCATTCAGATAATAATCTGTTTTCCTGTTTTTGCCACCAAAGTGGATAACTTCACATTTATCCACATTAAATTGCATCTGCCATGAATTTGCCCACTCACCCAACCTATCCAAGTCACCCTGCATCCTCTTAGCAACCTCCTCACAGCTAACACTGCCACCCAGCTTCGTGTCATCCGCAAACTTGGAGATGCCGCATTTAATTCCCTCATCCAAGTCATTAATATATATTGTAAACAACTGGGGTCCCAGCACTGAGCCCCTCATAATTGTCTATACTTCCATCAAATCTCCTTTCCATCTTCAAGAAAATAAAGTCCTAATCTGCTCAATCTTTCCTTTCAATTCAGGTCTTCCAGTCCTGGCAACATCCTTGTAAACTTTAATCTGTATGCTTTTAACCTTATTTACATCTTTCCTGTAGATTGGTAAACAAAACTGCACACAATACACCAAAATAAGACCTCACCAACTTGGAGTAAAATCACATCTGAACTCCTGCACTCAGTACTTTGATTTATGAAGCCCAATGTGCCTAAAGCTTTCTTTACAACCCTAGCAACCCGTGACACCACTTTTAATAAATTATAGACCGGTATCCCTCTGTTCTGCACTCTCCTCAGTGTCCTACCGCTCACCCTGCAAGACATACCCTGCTTTGTTCTCCCAAACTGCATCACCTTACACTTGCCTGGATTAAATTCCATCTGCCATTTTTTAATTGTTCTATACGGCAAGCTTTGACAGTCTTCCTCGCTGCATGTTGGTATCATTTGCAAATTTGATGATCCATTTAACCACACTATCATCAAGAGCACTGATACAGATGACAAACAACAATGGAATCAGTACTGATCCCAGTAACACACCACTAGTCACAAGTCTCCAGTCAGAGAGGCAACCATCTACTACCACCCCCGGCTTCTCCGAGAAACCCAAGGTCTAATCCAGTTCACTACCATATTTTGAATGACAAGTGACTGAGTCTCCTTGTCAAATGCCTTGCTAAAGTCAATGTAGACAACACCAACTTTCCTGGTACCATCCTTGAAAAACTTTATAAGATTGGTTTGACAGATCTATCATGTACAAAGCCATGCCGACTATCCCTAATCAATCCATGTCTATCCAAATACTTATATACGTAGTCCTTTAGAATATCCTCCAATAACTTTCCAACTACTGATGTCAGGCTCACCAGCCTACAATTCCTGGTTTATTCTTTTTTAAACAGCACTGGCCGTTCTCCAATCCTCCACTACCTCATCTGTGACTAAGGATTCCAGTATCTCTGCACTTGCCTCCCACAGGGTCCTCAGGAACACATGGTCGGGTCGTCGGGATGTTTTCACTTTAACCTGTCTGAAGACAGCAAATACCTCCTCCTCTATAACTTGTATTGGATCCATGCCCTCACTACGTCTGTCTCCTGAGTAAATACAGAGGCAGAAAATCAAGTTAAGATCGCCCCCATTTCTTTTTGCTGCACGGGGAAAGTGCAGTTAAGAAGAAAATAAGCAGCACCTCCACCGAAGAAAGCAAGGAGCTTATAATGTTTCAGCATGACATTGAAAACTTTGACAAACCTCAATAAATCTGTGGTGCAAAGTATATTGGCTGGTTTTCATCGCTATGGAAACAACAGTGCCTCTGAACAGAAAATGCTACAGCCCAGCCCAGCCCATCACAGGTAAAGCCCTCCCCAGCATCGAGCACGTCTCCATGAAACGCAGTCGCAGGAAAACAGCATCCATCACCAGGCCTCCCACTTACCAAGTACACCTCTGCCAGAAGACAGTCTGTCCCAATCCACACTTGCCATATCCTTTCTGATACCATCAAAATTGCCCGTTCTCCAATTTAGAATCTCAACAGCAGACTAACCCTATCCTTTTTCATAACCACCTTGAAACTAATGGCACTCTAATCAAAGTGTTCCTCCACACAAACTTCCGTCACCTGCCCTGTCTCAGTCCCGAATAGCAGATGAAGCATCACACTTGAGAGGGGATTGGGAGGGAGGGAAGGGGACAGGGAGGTAGGGGCAGAGGGGAGGGGAGGGGACGGGGAGGGGACAGGAAGGGAAGGGGACAGGGGGAGGGGCGGAGGGGAGGGGAGGGGACAGGGAGGGGGGCAGAGGGGAGGGGACGGGGAGGGAGGGAGGGGCAGAGGGGAGGGGACGGGGAGGGAGGGAGGGGCAGAGGGGAGGGGAGGGAGGGAGGGGCAGAGGGGAGGGGATGGGGAGGGAGGGGAGGGGGGAGGGAGGGAGGGAGGGAGGGGGAGGGAGGGAGGGAGGGAGGGAGGGAGGGAGGGAGGGAGGGAGGGGCGGAGGGAGGGAGGGAGGGGCGGAGGGGAGGGGAGGGGACGGGGAGGGAGGGGCAGAGGGGAGGGGAGGGGAGGGGAGGGGATGGGGAGGGGATGGGGAGGGGAGGGGAGGGGATGGGGAGGGGAGGGGAGGGGAGGGGATGGGGAGGGGAGGGGAGGGGATGGGGAGGGGAGGGGAGGGGATGGGGAGGGAGGGGAGGGGAGGGGATGGGGAGGGAGGGGAGGGGAGGGGAGGGGATGGGGAGGGGATGGGGAGGGGATGGGGAGGGAGGGGATGGGGAGGGAGGGGAGGGGATGGGGAGGGGAGGGGATGGGGAGGGAGGGGTGGGGGGAGGGGATGGGGAGGGAGGAGCAGGGAAGGGGATGGGGAGGGAGGAGCAGGGAAGGGGACGGGGAGGGAGGGAGGGGTAGAGGGGAAGGGAGGGGATGGGGAGGGAGGGGCGGAGGGAAGGGAGGGGATGGGGAGGGAGGGGCAGAGGGAAAGGGACGGGGAGGGGACAGGGAGGGGAGGGGAGGGGAGGGGACGGGGAGGGGGGAGGGAGGGGAGGGGATGGGGACGGAGGGGCGGAGGGGAGGGGATGGGGAGGGAGGGGCAGAGGGAAGGGGACGGGGAGGGAGGGGACGGGGAGGGAGGGTAGGGGATGTGGAGGGAGGGGTGGGGGGAGGGGATGTGGAGGGAGGGGTGGGGGGAGGGGATGGGGGGGAGGGGATGGGGAGGGAGGGAGGGGAAGGGAGGGGATGGGGAGGGAGGGGATGGGAAGGGAGGGGATGGGGAGGGAGGGGATGGGAAGGGAGGGGATGGGGAGGGAGGGGCGGGGAGGAAGGGTAGGGGATGTGGAGGGAGGGGTGGGGGAGAGGATGTGGAGGGAGGGGTGGGGGGAGGGGATGGGGAGGGAGGGAGGGGCAGAGGGGAAGGGAGGGGATGGGAAGGGAGGGGATGGGAAAGGAGGGGATGGGAAGGGAGGGGATGGGAAAGGAGGGGATGGGGAGGGAGGGGCGGGGAGGAAGGGGAAAGGGGTTGGGGAGGGAGTAGGGGACACGCAGGGAAGGTTGGGGGGGGTAGGGATGTGAATGCCAGAACACTGAGGAGTCATAGAATCGTAATCAGGCCAATCGATCCATCTCGTCCAGACTAACCCCTTACACATTTGTCCACCACAATCCAGGGATCGGACACATTTATTTATTTTGTTCCTGCGGGTTACCCACTACCCGCGCGGCATGCCGGGAGCTGTCGTACCACCCAAAGGGACTACAACTCCCAGTGGGCTCGACATAGAGCATGCGCGCTCGAGCCCCAAACTGCGGCTCGTTCGAAGCCTGAAAACCGCCCGACAGTATCTCTCTCGGGGTCCGGTCAGCAAACGAAGCCCCTAGGCCGTGTGCTGTGAGCCTGGAGTCGGCGGCAGCCGCGCTCTCCGCCGCTGTACCGTAACCGGAGGAAGCCGCCCCTCGAATACGGTTACTTGCTTCCTCTCCGTGGGTTCTGGGTCTCCCCGTCACCGTTCACCCTCACCTTCTCTGAATATAGGTTCACCAGCTTCTTCATGCGCCAGTGCGGCGCCGAGAACACGTCCACCTCGTCCGGAAAAGGCGCCATGTTACCGCGACTGCACTTGCAGCACCGCCCGCGGCCGGGAGGCGAACAACAACCGTATCTGGAACTGCAGCGCCGCCCGCGGCCGGGAGGCGAACAACAACCGGGACTGAGACTGCAGCGCCGCCCGCGGCCGGGAGGATCAACAGAAACCGGGACTGGGTCCAATGGCAACCGTATCTGGGACTGCAGCGCCACCCGCGGCCGGGAGGGACAACAGAAACTGGGACTATCCTGCCGGCAAATGTACAATCTCTGGTAAATTAAAACGTTAAGATCTCAGAGCAAGGGTGCTGTACCAGAGGGACAATAAAAGCTGTTGCGTGTTTTGTTCCACGGGCTCTCCTTCTTCCGTTTTGGACACAGTGGTTCAGATGGAAGGGTTCACAATATACCACCAAGATAGGAGTCTTTTAAAGCCAAAGGTGTGGTTTGGGGGGTAGGTCCTTCATGATCAATTCCTCATGGTGTACAAATGTGGCTGTGCAACCCCAATCCTTTTCACCAGGTCTGGAACACCTTGCCGACAAGTGCTGGACATTTTAACTGGAGATTTCAGCCATCATTTGTTCAGTGGGGTATATTCCACCCCAAGCTAATGTCAAACAGGCTCTAGACTGTGAGCAAATGGTATGAAACAGCACATCCTGATGCCTTCCCCATCAGCAGGAGTAATTTTAACCTGGCCAGCTTGAAAAAGTCACTAAATAATTACCATCAACAAATCACTCACTCACGTCTGCACCACTATCAAGAATGCCTACCATGCTATTCCACACCCTTACTTCGGGAAGTCTGATCACCTGGATGTACTTCTACTCCCCAAGTATTGGCAGAGACTGAAGACTGCAGCACCAGCAGTGAGGACCAAGAAAGTATGGACAAGGGAAACACAGGAGCACTTAAAGGACTGCTTTGAATCGGTGGACTGGACTGTATTCAGGGATACATTTTCGAATCTGGATGAGTATAAGTTGTTACTGACTTCATTAAAACCTGAGTGTGTGCCTATAAAGACTTGCTGTACATTCTCAAACCAGAAGCCGTGGATGAATCAGGAGGTTCATCATATGCAGAGGGCTAGATCTGTGGCATGTAAGTCTGGTGACCAAGGTCTGTGCAAAAAAAAACAGGTATGACTATTTCAAGAGCAAAGAGAACAATTTCAGGTAAGGTTGGCGGTGAATCAGATGTACGACACCTCTGGCGGGGTTTGCAGGACATTATGTCCTACAAAGTGAAACCCAATAGCATGAATGGCAGAGATGCTTCACTACCAGATGAGCTCAACACCTTCTATGCCTCTTTGAAAGGGAGAATATAACTACAGCTGTGAAGATCCCTGCTGCACCTGATGACCCTGTGATCTCTGTCTCGGAGGCCGACATCAGGCTGTCTTTCAGGAGTGTGAACCCTCGCAAGGCAGCAGATTCTGATGGAGTAGCTGGTGAGGCTCTGAAGACTTGTGGCAACCAGCTGGCAGGGGTATTTAAAGACATTTTCAATTTCTCACTGCTACGGTCAGAAGTTCCCACCTGCTTCAAAAGGGCAACAATTATACCAGTGCCCAAGAAGTGCAGGGCGAGCAGCCTTAATGACTATCGACCAGTAGCACTCACATCTATGGTGATGAAATGCTTTGAGAGGTTGGTTATGGCTAAAATGAACTCCTGCCTCAGCAAGGACCTAGACCCACTGCAATTTGTCTATCGCCACAAAAGGTCTATGGCGGACACGATATCAATGACTCTTCACGCAGCCTTAGAGCACCTGGACAATACAAGCTGCTTTGTCAGGATGATGTTAGTTGACTATAGCTCAGCATTCAACACCATCATTCCAACAGTTCTGAAAGGAAACTACAGAACCTGGGCCCCTGTACCTTCAATCTCTGCAGATTGGTGATAACATATCCTCCTTGCTGACGATCAACACTGGTGCACCTCGGGGAGGGGTGTGCTTAGCCCACTACTGTACCCGCTCTATACGCATGACTGTGTGGCGAGGCATAGCTCAAATGCCATCTATAAATGCATTTTTAGATGGCATTATTGGTAGAATCTTAGATAGTGATGAGAGGGTGTACAGGAACGAGGTATACTAGTTAGTTGAGTGTCAGTAAGATGAAACAGCTGATTGTAAGCAGGATGGTAAGACAAGGGAACATGAACCAACCCTCATAGAGGGATCAGAAGTGGAGAGAGTGAGCAGTTTCAAGTTCCTTGTGTCAATATCATTGAGGATCTAAAACAAGAGAAAATCTGCAGATACTGGAAATCTGAGTAACACACACAAAATGCTGGAGGAACTCAGTAGGTCAGGCAGCATCTATGATAAAGAATACGGTCAGCATTTCAGACCAAGACCGTTCTGAAGGGTCTCGGCCCAAAATGTTGACTGTACTCTTTTCCATAGATGCTGCCTGGCCTGCTGAGTTCCTCCAGCATTCTGTGTGTGTTACTCATTGAGGATCTCACCTGGTCCCAACATATCGATGCAGCTATAAAGAAGGCAAGACAGCCACTAAATTTCATTTGGAGCTTGAGAAGATTTGGTTTGTCACCTAAAACTCTCAAAAACCTCCACAGATGTCACTCTGACTGGCTGCATCACCGTCTCGTATGGGGGAAGGGACTACTACTGCACAGGATCGAAGTCAGCTGCAGAGAGTTGTAAAATTAGTCAGCTCCATCATGGGTACTAGCCTCCATAGTATCCAAGACATCTTCAAGGATCGGTCCCTTAGGAAGGTACGTCCAACATTAAGGATCCCCACCACCGAAACATGCCCTCTTCTCATCATTATCATCAGCCTGAAGATACCCACTCAGCGATTCAGGAACAGCTTCTTCCCCTCTGCCATCCAATTTCTGAATGGCCATTGAACCCATGAACACTACCTCGCTACTTCTTTTATTTCTATTTTTTACACTTCTTAATTTAATTTAACTCCGTAATATACAAGTATATACTTTCTGTAATTCACCTTTTTTTTCTATATTTATCATGTATTGCATTGTACTGCGCCGCAATATTGATTCTGACTGGGACTGCAGCGCCACCAGAGGCTGGGAGGAGCAACAGCAACTGGGACTACAGAACTGCCAGAGGCTGGGAGAGTCAATAGCAATCAGGAACGGGACTGCAGCGCCACTAGCGGTGGGGAGGGGCAACAGCAACCAGGACTGAGACTGCAGCGCCGCCAGAGGCAGAGAGGCGCAATAGCAACCAGTATTGGGACTGCGGTGCCGCCAGTGACTGGGAAGGGCCATAGCAAACGTCCATTGGACTGGCTGACTCTGTAGCAGGGGAGGAAAGCAGGTGTGTGGTCCCGTAGATCAATAGCAGACCCTTCAGCCCACTATGTCTGTGCTAGCCATGATGCCTAATGCACCAGTTAGTCGCCAGGACTATTCCAACACAACCTTCTGCACCAAGGAGCACAAGGGACTGAGAATGGCCCCTCCCACTGGATCCCTGGGGTGGTGTGTTCAATTATGAAGAGAAGCTGGCTTTGTTTTTCTTGGAGCACAGAAAGATGAGGTCTCGGAGGCGAAACTTTTACCTAGAGAATAAATGTCTTGTACTAGGTAAAATTTAGAGCAGATAGAAGATTTTTTTTTCTGAAGTCGAAGCTCAGCGTCTAACTATGCAAGATAACACTGCCTTCGAAAGGTAACTCCCTCCCTAGCGAGCAGCCACTGTCTGTAACAGCATCAGATGTGAAAAGGACTCTACAGAGAGTTGACCCTTCCGTAAAATGGCCAGGCCAGACAACATCACAGGCTGCATACTCATGAATTTGTTTAACAGCTCCCTGATGTCTTTACCAACATCTTCAGCTCATCCGGGCTGCTGTCCCCACATGCTTCAAATAGGGGAGGGAGGAGACGATGGCGGCGTGACGTAGCACGTGCGACCGCTCCGAAATGATATCATATTTGTGAAGTAGGATGCCATGCACAATCCTGATTTGATGGAGACAGCCGTGAGAAGCACGAAAGAACATCTGGCGAAACTTCTGAAATGCCCGCTTCGCTGCCGCTGCTACTGTGCGATCGAGAATCTCCAGAGACGAAGGCCCCAAATCCTCGGCTTTGCCTATTGCCCGTTGCCGGGGCCGGGGTCAAAGCGCTCGGCAGAGATAGTGCTCGGTGCTCGGTGTCGGAAGGCTGGTTGGAGGCTCGAAGTTTTCGGACAGACTGAAGAGTCGGCTGTGGCCGGGTGCTTCCAGGGTGCTGTATCGGCAAGTTTGCAGCGCTGGAAGTTCATGGCAGGGAGAGTTTCTTCCTTCTACCATCTGCGTGAGATGATGCGACTTTCAAAAGACTTTGAGACTTTTTTTTACTGTGCCCATGGTCTGTTCTTCATCAAATTACGGCATTGCTTTGCACTGTTGTAACTATATGTTATAATGATGTGGTTTTTGTCAGTTTTTTCAGTCTTGGTTTGTCTTGTGTTTCTGCGAAATCTTTCTGGAGGAACATTGTATCATTTCTTAATGCATGCATTTCTAAATGACAATAAAAGAGGACTGCGTGTCCTCATAATCTAATCTAATCTAATATGCCACTATCATCCTGAACAAAAGAACTCTACATTCAGAACTGAATGACCACCACCCAGTGGCACTGACGCCAATCATCATGAAGTGCTTTCCGTGGCTGATAATGGCACATTTTCAAAAGCTGCATTCCTGCTACATTGGCCACTCTCCAATACGCTTACCGACAGAACCACTCGAAGACAGATGCCATAGCATCAGTTATGCAGCTGGCCCTAACACAGCAAGTAAACAAGGACATTTGTGTCAGAACGCTGCTTCTAGATTTCAGTTTGGCATTCAGCACTATTGTCTCACAGACCCTGGTGAACAAACTCCTCCTCCTCGGTCTAAGCACACCACTGTGTTACTAAGAACCGTGATCGCCTCCAAGCTGATCATCAAACTTCACCAGCTTGGTATTAGCGTATCCCTCTGCAATTGGACCTTGGACTTTCTGACTAACAGACCCCAATCAGTTAAGTTAGACAACCTCTCCTCCTCCACTCTCACCCTGAACACCGGCGTGCCTCAAGGCTGTGTGCTGAGCCCTCTTCTGTACTCCCTTTTCACCTATGACTGCCTTCCTGTACACGGTTCTAACTCCATAATCAAGTTCGCAGACGACACTTTGATGGTTGGCCTGATCAGAGGGGATGACGAGACAGCCTACAGGGACGAGGTTCAGCACCTGGCCACGTGGTGTGCCAACAACCTGGCCCTTAACACCCAGAAGACCAAGGAGATCATTGTGGACTTCAGGCAAGCCAGGAGTCACACTCACGTCCCCATCTACATCAACGGAACTGTAGTGGAGCGTGTATCAAGCTTCAAATTCCTTGGTGTCCACATTTCCAAGGATCTCACCAGGTCCCTGAACTCCTCCATCCTGATCAAAAAGATGCAACAGTGCCTTTATTTCCTGCAGAGCATGAAGAAAGCTCACCTCTGTCCCAGGATACTGACGGACTTCTACCGCTGTACCATTGAGAACATATTCACCAACTGCATCTCAGTGTGGTACGGCAATTGTCCTGTATCAGACCGCCAAGCACTCCAGCGTGTGGTGAAAACTGCCCAGTGGATTATTGGCACCCAATTGCCCACCATTAAGAACATCTACCATAAACGCTGCCTGGGCAGGGTGAAAAGCATTATCAGGGATGCATCTCACCCTAACCATGGACTTTTTACTCTCCTCCCATCCAGTAGGTGCTACAGGAGCCTCTGCTCCCACACCAGCAGGCACTTGAAGAGCTTCTTCCCTGAGGCTGTGACCCTGCTGAACCTCACATCACAGCGCTAAGCAGTATTGCACCCATATTGTACTGTCTCAGTACTTCTATATTTGTGTGCTGTAGCACTTACTTTTTATTCACAGTTATTTTGTAAATAACACTATTCTTTGCATTTCTGGTCAGATGCTAAATGCATTTCATTGGCTTTGTATCTGTACTCGGCACAATGACAATAAAGTTGAATCTAATCTAATCTAAGAAACAGTAGTGGGTTAGGTTAGTGGGTGGAGGTGTTGATCATCCTTACTTCTTGGGGAAAGTACCATCCATGCCAGGACCACCAGACTCAGATGCTACGTAGCCTCCTCCCTGATGGGAGTGGGACAAACAGTCCATGAGCAGAGTGGGTGGGATCCTTCATGATGTTACTGGCCCTCTTCCAGCACCTTTCTGTGCATATGTCCCTGAGGGTGGGTAGTCTGGTGCTGGTGCTGCATTGGACAGTTTTGACTACCCGTCGTGGAGCCTTTCTGTCCGCTATAGTGTCGTTTCCATTCCATGCAGTGGTTAGGATGCACGTTACTGTAGAATGACGTGAGTAACGAACAGACCTCAGAAGGTCGGGATTCACAACCTCTCCTCCCTCCCCATCATCCTCAACACAGTCCCCCCACCACCAAGGGCTGAGCGCTGAGCTCATTGCTGTAACTCACATGACTGCATGACCAAACACCCAAGTGATCACTTTGTCAAATTTACTGATTACACAACAGTGCTGCTTGGAAGTAGGTACAGAGGAGATATCAGGAGTAAGTTTTTTTATACAGAGAGTGGTGAGTGGATGAAATTGGCGACGGTAGTGGAGGCGGATACGACAGGGTCTTTTAAGAGACTCCTGGACAGGTACATGGAGCTTAGAAAAAGTAACCCTCCGTAATTTCTAAGGTAAGGACATGTTCAGCACAGCATTGTGGGCCGAGGGACCTGTATTGTGCTGTAGGTTTTCTATGTTTATGTGGTGGGTTCATCACCGACAATGATGAGACGGCCAACAGAGAGGAGGTGGAAGAGCTTGAGGCCTGATGCCAGGCAGATAATCTCTTCCTTAATATCAACAGGTCAAAGGAGAAAGTTATCGACTTTAAGAGAACTCGCACCATTCACACTCTCCTTTACATTGATGACACAGCAGTGGAAACTGCAAGCAATTTCAAACTCCTAGGATGACACATCACACTCAACCTCATGCTCCCAGAACATATCCTATACAGTTTTTTTTTAAAAAAAGCTCATCTTCTACTTTCTGAGGAGGCTGAAGAGGCTTTTACACATCTACGCTCACGTCATTCTACAGTAACGTGCATCCTAACCACTGCATGGAATGGAAACGACACTATAGCGGACAGAGAGGCTCCACGACGGGTAGTCAAAACTGTCCAATGCATCACCAGCACCAGACTACCCACCCTCAGGGACATATGCACAGAAAGGTGCTGGAAGAGGGCCAGTAACATCATGAAGGATCCCACCCACTCTGCTCATGGACTGTTTGTCCCACTCCCATCAGGGAGGGGGCTACGAAGCTTCTGAGTTTGGTGGTCCTGGCATGGATGGTACTTTCCCCAAGCAGTAAGGATGATCAACGCCTCCACCCACTAACCCATCGCTCCACACCCCCAACCACCACTACTTTATACTTCCTGTCAGAGTCACCTCCTCTGCTTAGTGTCTCTTTGTGGACGTACAGTTAACCTATGTGTATAGGCTATCTTATGTTTTTATATTTATTGTGTTCTCTATCTTACTGTGTTTTTTTGGTGCTGCATCAGATCTGCAGTAACAATTAATCATTTTCCTTTACTGGAACTGACATGTGTGGCAGGGTGCAGTTATGTCTCTACCAAAGGAGGTGTAAGATGCTCCCTCCCTGGTTATGTGACCACTGACGTCAGGCAGACATTCCTGAAGAGTATTGATAATGGCCGGGGTCACCTGTCTTGTTAAGACATTGACCAGAAGAAGGCAATGGCAAACCTTGGTAGGAAAGTTTGCCAAGAACAATTATGGTGATGGAAAGACCATGATCGCCCACGTCGTACAACATGGCACATAATGATGATGTCATCTGATACAGCACTTAATGATGATGTCATATGATACAGCACCTAACAAATGAACAGAAAATGACATCAAACAATGTTGAAACTTCAAATATATTTCCTGAAAGGGTGGTGAAAGCAGAGACTCGCACAAAATTTAACTATCTGGCCGAGCATTTGAGCTGTCTAGGTATTGGAGAGGGATGAACCAAGTGCGGGTGTTTGGGATCAGCATGGATGTGGTGGGCCGAACGGCCTGTTTCTGTGCACAATAATCCATGCACCTTCCCAACTGGGAAATACAGGGTGATTGATAAGTTTGTGGCCTAAGGCGGAAGGAGTCAATTTTAGAAAACCTAGCACATTTATTTTTCAATGTAGTCCCCTCCTACACTTACACACTTTAGTCCAGCGGTCGTGGAGCACATGGATCCCGTCTTTGTAGAAATCAGCATCATGGACCTCCAGAAAGTGGTCCACAGCAGGGGTGATTGATAAGTTCGTGGCCTATGGTAGAAGAGATGAGTTATACAGTTCTCGTTACATGCACGTGCAGTTCAACTCTTGAAAGTTTGAAGTTAATAACTCATCTCCTTCTACCTTAGGTCACGAACTTATCAACCACCACCCCCGCCCCACCGCCCCGTATATGGTCATTCCGTCCACACCACTGTGTCGAGATGCTGGATCTCCTTCCGTGGCAGTGCTGTGGGAGCCCCTGTCTGACACGGACTGCAGCACTGCGGGAAGGCAGCTGACACCCACATACCCGGCAGTTACAGAGTAAACAATAAATGCCGGGACACGTTGGTTACCAAAAATGGAGAAACCGGAATAAATTTAAAAATTCTTTAAATTAAGAAGGAAATTGATCCTCAGAGATAAATAAATTGATTTGTTCTAACTCTGTTATTTCTCGTAACAAAATTGTGTACAGTTTATACTTAATTTTACATCCAATGTCAATTTATGATCTATGTCACGGTACACAACCCTGAGGTTCACTTTCTTGTGGGCATACTCAATAAATCGATACGAGAATAGTTACCATAATAGACTCAATGAAAGACTGCACCTGTTTGTGTGTTCCACCAGTGTGCAAAAGACAGCCAGCTGTGCAAACACAAAAAGGAAGAAATAGTAATAATGAACACGGAAACAATAAACATCGAGAACATGAGATGAAGAGTCCTTGAAAATTAGTCCAGTTGTTGTGGGAACAATTCAGTGATGGGGCACTGAATGCTGCTTTCCTGCTATCAACTCTCCATGTATATGTGCTCAGTGGTGTGGAGGGCTTTATTCTGTGATGGACTGGGCCATATCCACTACTTTTTGAAGCATTTTCCTTTCATTTCCACACCAGGCTGTGAGGCAGCCAGTCAAGAGTTGAGTGAAGTTACCCCCTTTGGTGCAAGAGCTTAATGGTTGAGGGGTAATAATTCTTCCTGAACGTGGGTGTGAGCCCTGAGGCTCCTGTACCTTCTTCTCGATGGCAGCAGTGAGAAGAGAGCATGTCCTGGGTAGTGGGGGTCCCTGATGATGGATGCTGCTTTCCTGCTATCAACACTCCATGTAGATGTGCTCAGTGGTGTGGAGGGCTTTATTCTGTGATGGACTTGGCCATATCCACTACTTTATGAAGGATTTTCCTTTCGTTTCCACACCAGGCTGTGATGCAGCCAGCCAAGAGCAAGAGTTTGGCACGGACTAGAAGGGCCGAGATGGCCTGTTTCCGTGCTGTAACTGCTTATTGGTTAATACACTCTCCACTACACATCTATAGAAGTTTGTCAAAGTTTTAGATGTCTTGCCAAACATCCACAGAGTCCTTAGTTGAGGCTTTCTTTGTAACCGTACTTGCGTGCTGGGCCCAGCAGATAATAAAATAAATTAATACCAGCATACATACTTTATACATATATTATTTTTTCTTGCGGGCATTCGTAGTAGATATAATAGAATCAATGAAAAACTGACACAAAGAAAGTCAGACGAACAACTGATGTACAAAAGGTCTTTGTAATTGAGTAAATACAAACTAAATTGCGGGAGGAGATAGAGCAGCGCACCGCGTGTGCGCAACCCTCTGGTGAAAAATGATGTCGTATCTGTTAAATAGGGGCCGTGGACAATTCTGATTTGATGGAGAATGGACGTGAAAGCACACAGGAACATCTGGAGAAATTTCCGAAACGCTCGTTCGCTGCTGTCGTTACTGTGTGGTCGGGAATCTTCCGGAGGGTAGTCCTCAAAATCCCCGGCTTTGCCTGCTGTTGGCAACCGAGATTGAGGTCGGATCATTCGGACAGAGATGGCGTTCAGTACTCGGTGTCGGAGAGCTGATTCGGAGGCTCGAAGTTTTCGGGTGACACAGAGACGCATTGTGGTCGGCATGGCAGGGAGAGTTTTTCTTCCTTCTCCCGTCTGTGTGAGATGTGGGACATTTGAGAGACTTTGAACTTTACTGTGCTCATGGACTTCTTCATCAAGTTATGATATTGTTACACTGTTTGTAACTATATGTATAATTATGTGGTTTTGTCAGTTTTTTCAGTCTTGGTCTGTCCTGTGTTTCTGTGATTTCACACCAGAGGAAATATTGTATAATTTCTTAATGCATGCATTACTAAATGACAATAGAAGAGGCCTGTGTGTCTTCATAATCTAAAACAATAAAGATCAGGAACGTGAGTTGTTAGGGCCCTGAAAGTAAGCCCATAGTTGTGAAATCAGTTTATTGTTGGGATGAGTTTCCGCTTCAGGAGCCTCCGTCAATGTGAGAAAAAGAAACCGACATATCCACAGATACTTGCTGAAGTCCTCCTGCAATTTCTCTGTGATGCTTTGGACTTCCCGCAGAATCTCGTGTCTGCAATTTCTCTGTGATGCTTTGGACTTCCCGCAGAATCTCGTGTCTGCAATTTCTCTGTGATGCTTTGGACTTCCCGCAGAATCTCGTGTTAATAATAAATTGCAATTTAAACACGACTTGAAAGCCGTACGAATTGTGCCAATGATTAGAGAAGTGAGAGGCTTAAGTCAATAGTATCCGCAAAAGGGATGGGGTGGGGGGGTGAAGTGCGCGGGTAATAAAAGTTCCCACACCGGGAGTCGAACCCGGGCCGCCTGGGTGAAAACCAGGAATCCTCACCGCTAGACCATGTGGGAGGTCGGAAAGGCGGCGCTGCCGCAGGAAGACGAGGCTCAGCCGCGGCTGGTGTAATGAGTCCGCCTGTCCGCCAGGGCGGCGCCAGTGCCACCGCTCACTACCGGAATCGCTGCCAGTATAACCTGAATTGACTGTGGTTCGATGCGAAGCGTAGGACACGGACAGTACTGTAACAGTGGCAACCAACAATTTTCAGGACTGTTGTGAAAACAGCCAACAGCATAAAACAATTAGCATAAGACCTGTCCTGGGCCCAGCATGTGAATGCCATTACGAAGAAAGCGCAGAATCGTTTGCGACAATTTGACATGACATCTAAAACTTTGACATAACTTCTCTAGCTGTGCAACGGAGAGTCTACTGAATGGTTGCATCACAGCCTGGTATGGAAACACCGATGCCCTTGAACGGAAAATCCGTCAAAAAAGTAGCCGATACGGCCCCAGTACATTAAGAGTAAAGACCCCCGCACCTTTGAGCACAACTGTATGAAACGCCGTGGCGGGAAACAGCATCCGTCACCAGGGACCCCCGCTACCCTGGCCATGCTCTCTTCTCGCTGTTGCCACCAGGAAGAGGAAGGAGCCTTGGGACTCGCACCACCAGGTTCAAGAACTGTCTTTACCCCTCAACCATCAGGCTTTTGAAACAAAGGATAATTTCCTTGGGGGACAGATCCCCTAAATGCCCCCGCGGGGATGGGTGGAGAGCCCAGCCCTAAACCCTCACTGGGTGGAGAGCGCCCTCACTGGAGGGAGACACTTTAAATCCCTTCATTGGGGGAGAGACCCCCTTAAATTCCCTCACTGGGAGAGAACCCCACCCAAAACTCAACCTCGTTTACCATGGGGGGGGCGGGAGAGGCCTCCCTAAATCTGTAGGGAGAGACCCCGTTCACTGGGGGAGAGAACCCTTAAACCCCATTAAATACCTCATTGGGGGTAGAGACCCCCAAACCCCTTCAAGGTGAGGGCGAGGCCCCACTAACACCCCAATTGGAGGGAGAGACCCCACTAAAACACTCACTGGGGGGGAAGGAGACCTATTAAATTCTTCATTGTTGGGAGACCCCCGAACCCCTTTCTATTACCCACTTACACCCTTCAGATCCACCTCGCCCTACACTCCTCCATGCCTAGAACCACCCTAATCCTCACCCTGTTCCTGTTGAGAGCTTTATGAACGGCTTCCCACCCTGTAGCCTTTTCGACTTCGTCAGCTTTGAGAAGTATATAGAGAAGCCTCCAAGTGGACTTGATATGAGAGTATTGCACCCATATTGTGCAGTCTCAGTACTTTTATATTTGTGTGATGTAGCACTTACTTTTTATTTGCAGTTATTTTGTAGATAACACTATTCTTTGCATTTCCGGTCAGATGCTAACTGCATTTCATTGGCTTTGTATCTGTACTTGGCACAATGACAATAAAATCTAATTTAATCTAATATAATCTATTAAAGTAGCATACAAATTAGCCAGAGAAAGTGGCTCACCTGAGGACTGGGAGAAATTCAGAGTTCAGCAGAGGAGGACAAAGGGCTTAATTAGGAAGGGGAAAAAAGATTATGAGAGAAAACTGGCAGAGAACATAAAAACGGACTGTAAAAGCTTTTATAGATATGTAAAAAGGAAAAGACTGATAAAGACAAATGTAGGTCCCCTGCAAACAGAAACAGGTGAATTGATTATGGGGAGCAAGGACATGGCAGACCAATTGAATAATTACTTTGGTTCTGTCTTCACTAAGGAGGACATAAATAATCTTCCAGAAATAGTAAGGGACAGAGGGTCCAGTGAGATGGAGGAACTGAGCGAAATACATGTTAGTAGGGAAGTGGTGTTAGGTAAATTGAAGGGATTGAAGGCAGATAAATCCCCAGGGCCAGATGGTCTGCATCCCAGAGTGCTTAAGGAAGTGGCCCAAGAAATAGTGGATGCATTAGTGATAATTTTTCAAAACTCGTTAGATTCTGGACTAGTTCCTGAGGATTGGAGGGTGGCTAATGTAACCCCACTTTTTAAAAAAGGAGGGAGAGAGAAACCGGGGAATTATAGGCCGGTTAGCCTAACGTCGGTGGTGGGGAAACTGCTGGAGTCAGTTATCAAGGATGTGATAACAGCACATTTGGAAAGCGGTGAAATGATCGGACAAAGTCAGCATGGATTTGTGAAAGGAAAATCATGTCTGACGAATCTCATAGAATTTTTTGAGGATGTAACTAGTAGAGTGGATAGGGGAGAACCAGTGGATGTGGTATATTTGGATTTTCAAAAGGCTTTTGACAAGGTCCCACATAGGAGATTAGTGTGCAAACTTAAAGCACACGGTATTGGGGGTAAGGTATTGGTGTGGGTGGAGAATTGGTTAGCAGACAGGAAGCAAAGAGTGGGAATAAACGGGACCTTTTCAGAATGGCAGGCGGTGACTAGTGGGGTACCGCAAGGCTCAGTGCTGGGACCCCAGTTGTTTACAATATATATTAATGACTTGGATGAGGGAATTAAATGCAGCATCTCCAAGTTTGCGGATGACACGAAGCTGGGTGGCAGTGTTAGCAGTGAGGAGGATGCTAAGAGGATGCAGGGTGACTTGGATAGGTTGGGTGAGTGGGCAAACTCATGGCAGATGCAATTTAATGTGGATAAATGTGAAGTTATCCACTTTGGTGGCAAAAATAGGAAAACAGATTATTATCTGAATGGTGGCCGATTAGGAAAAGGGGAGGTGCAACGAGACCTGGGTGTCATTATACACCAGTCATTGAAAGTGGGCATGCAGGTACAGCAGGCGGTGAAAAAGGCGAACGGTATGCTGGCATTTATAGCAAGAGGATTCGAGTACAGGAGCAGGGAGGTACTACTGCAGTTGTACAAGGCCTTGGTGAGACCACACCTGGAGTATTGTGTGCAGTTTTGGTCCCCTAATCTGAGGAAAGACATCTTTGCCATAGAGGGAGTACAAAGAAGGTTCACCAGATTGATTCCTGGGATGGCAGGTCTTTCATATGAAGAAAGACTGGATGAACTGGGCTTGTACTCGTTGGAATTTAGAAGATTGAGGGGGGATCTGATTGAAACGTATAAGATCCTAAAGGGATTGGACAGGCTAGATGCAGGAAGATTGTTCCCGATGTTGGGGAGGTCTAGAACGAGGGGTCACAGTTTGAGGATAGAGGGGAAGCCTTTTAGGACCGAGGTTAGGAAAAACTTCTTCACACAGAGAGTGGTGAATCTGTGGAATTCTCTGCCACAGCAAACTGTTGAGGCCAGTTCATTAGCTATGTTTAAAAGGAAGTTAGATATGGCCCTTGTGGCTACAGGGGTCAGGGGGTATGGAGGGAAGGCTGGGTTCTGAGTTGGATGATCAGCCATGATCATAATAAATGGCGGTGCAGGCTCGAAGGGCCGAATGGCCTACTCCTGCACCTATTTTCTATGTTTCTATGTTTCTATAATCTGATATTGCGAAATGAACCTGGCCTGGTGTCAGATCTCTCATTGGAAGAGCATTTTGGAGATAGTGATCACAACTCTATCTCCTTTACCATAGCATTGGAGAGGGATAGGAACAGACAAGTTAGGGAAACGTTTAACTGGAGTAAGGAAAATTATGAGGCTATTGGGCAGGAACTTGGACGCATAAATTGGAAACAGATGATCTCAGGGAAACGTACGGAAGAAATGTGGCAAATGTTCAGGAGACAGGTATATTCCAAAACAGAAGGAATTTTCGAATGGAAAAAGGATGCAGCCGTGGCTGACAAGAGAAGTCAAAGCCAAAGTTAAACATAGAAACATAGAAACATAGAAAATAGGTGCAGGAGTAGGCCATTCGGCCCTTCGAGCCTGCACCGCCATTTATTATGATCATGGCTGATCATCCAACTCAGAACCCAGCCTTCCCTCCATACCCCCTGACCCCTGTAGCCACAAGGGCCATATCTAACTTCCTTTTAAACATAGCTAATGAACTGGCCTCAACAGTTTGCTGTGGCAGAGAATTCCACAGATTCACCACTCTCTGTGTGAAGAAGTTTTTCCTAACCTCGGTCCTAAAAGGCTTCCCCTCTATCCTCAAACTGTGACCCCTTGTTCTAGACCTCCCCAACATCGGGAACAATCTTCCCGCATCTAGCCTGTCCAATCCCTTTAGGATCTTATACGTTTCAATCAGATCCCCCCTCAATCTTCTAAATTCCAACGAGTACAAGCCCAGTTCATCCAGTCTTTCTTCATATGAAAGACCTGCCATCCCAGGAATCAATCTGGTGAACCTTCTTTGTACTCCCTCTATGGCAAAGATGTCTTTCCTCAGATTAGGGGACCAAAACTGCACACAATACTCCAGGTGTGGTCTCACCAAGGCCTTGTACAACTGCAGTAGTACCTCCCTGCTCCTGTACTCGAATCCTCTCGCTATAAATGCCAGCATACCGTTCGCCTTTTTCACCGCCTGCTGTACCTGCATGCCCACTTTCAATGACTGGTGTATAATGACACCCAGGTCTCGTTGCACCTCCCCTTTTCCTAATCGGCCACCATTCAGATAATAATCTGTTTTCCTATTTTTGCCACCAAAGTGGATAACTTCACATTTATCCACATTAAATTGCATCTGCCATGAGTTTGCCCACTCACCCAACCTATCCAAGTCACCCTGCATCCTCTTAGCATCCTCCTCACTGCTAACACTGCCACCCAGCTTCGTGTCATCCGCAAACTTGGAGATGCTGCATTTAGTTCCCTCATCCAAGTCATTAATATATATTGTAAACAACTGGGGTCCCAGCACTGAGCCTTGCGGTACCCCACTAGTCACCGCCTGCCATTCTGAAAAGGTCCCGTTTATTCCCACTCTTTGCTTCCTGTCTGCTAACCAATTCTCCACCCACACCAATACCTTACCCCCAATACCGTGTGCTTTATGTTTGCACACTAATCTCCTGTGTGGGACCTTGTCAAAAGCCTTTTGAAAATCCAAATATACCACATCCACTGGTTCTCCCCTATCCACTCTACTAGTTACATCCTCAAAAAATTCTATGAGATTCGTCAGACATGATTTTCCTTTCACAAATCCATGCTGACTTTGTCCGATCATTTCACCGCTTTCCAAATGTGCTGTTATCACATCCTTGATAACTGACTCCAGCAGTTTCCCCACCACCGACGTTAGACTAACTGGCCTATAATTCCCCGGTGTCTCTCTCCCTCCTTTTTTAAAAAGTGGGGTTACATTAGCCACCCTCCAATCCTCAGGAACTAGTCCAGAATCTAACGAGTTTTGAAAAATTATCACTAATGCATCTACTATTTCTTGGGCCACTTCCTTAAGCACTCTGGGATGCAGACCATCTGGCCCTGGGGATTTATCTGCCAAAGGAGAGGGCATACAAGGAAGCAACAAAAGAGGATTGGGAAGTTTTTACAAGCTTACAAAAGGAAACTAAGAAGGTCATTAAGAGGGAAAAGATTAACTATGAAAGGAAGCTAGCAAATAATATCAAAGAGGATACTAAAAGCTTTTTCAAGTATATAAAGAGTAAAAGACAGGTGAGAGTAGATATAGGACTGATAGAAAATGATGCTGGAGAAATTGTAATGGGAGATAAGGAGATGGCAGAGGAACTGAATGAGTATTTCGCATTAGTCTTCACTGAGGAAGACATCAGCAGTATACCGGACACTCAAGGGTGGCAGGGAAGAGAAGTGTGCACAGTCACAATTACGACAGAGAAAGTACTCAGGAAGCTGAATAGGCTAAAGGCAGATAAATCTCCCGGACCAGATGGAATGCACCCTTGTGTTTTGAAGGAAGTAGCTGTGGAGATTGTGGAGGCATTAGCGATGATCTTTCAAAAGTCGATAGATTCTGGCATGGTTCCGGAGGACTGGAAGATTGCAAATGTCACTCCGCTATTTAAGAAGGGGGCAAGGAAGCAAAAAGGAAATTATAGACCTGTTAGCTTGACATCGGTGGTTAGGAAGTTGTTGGAGTCGATTGTCAAGGATGAGGTTACAGAGTACCTGGAGGCATATGACAAGATAGGCAGAACTCAGCATGGATTCCTTAAAGGAAAATCCTGCCTGACAAACCTATTACAATTTTTTGAGGAAAATACAAGTAGGCTAGACAAGGGAGATGCAGTGGATGTTGTATATTTGGGTTTTCAGAAGGCCTTTGACAAGGTGTCACACATGAGGCTACTTAACAAGATAAGAGCCCATGGAATAACGGGAAAGTTACATACGTGGATAGAGCGTTGGCTGATTGGCAGGAAACAGAGAGTGGGAATAAAGGGATCCTATTCTGGTTGGCTGCCGGTTACCAGTGGTGTTCCACAGGGGTCCGTGTTGGGGCCGCTTCTTTTTACATTGTACATCAACGATTTGGATTATAGAATAGATGGCTTTGTGGCTAAGTTTGCTGATGATACGAAGATAGGTAGAGGGGCCGGTAGTGCTGAGGAAACGGAGAGTCTGCAGAGAGACTTGAATAGATTGGAAGAATGGGCAGAGAAGTGGCAAATGAAATACAATGTTGGAAAGTGTATGGTCATGCACTTTGGTAGAAGAAATAAACAAGCAAACTATTATCTAAATGGGGACAGAATTCAAAGTTCTGAGATGCAACGGGACTTGGGAGTCCTCGTACAGGATACCCTTAAGGTTAACCTCCAGGTTGAGTCAGTAGTGAAGAAGGCGAATGCAATGTTGGCATTCATTTCTAGAGGAATAGAGTATAGGAGCAGGGATGTGATGTTGAGGCTCTATAAGGCACTGGTGAGACCTCACTTGGAGTACTGTGGGCAGTTTTGGTCTCCTTATTTAAGAAAGAATGTGCTGACATTGGAGAGGGTACAGAGAAGATTCACTAGAATGATTCTGGGAATGAGAGGGGTAACATATGAGGAATGTTTGTCCGCTCTTGGACTGTATTCCTTGGAGTTTAGAAGAATGAGGGGAGACCTCATAGAAACATTTCGAATGTTGAAAGGCATGGACAGAGTGGATGTGGCAAAGTTGATGGGGGAGTCTAGTACGAGAGGGCATGACTTAAGGATTGAAGGGCGCCCATTCAGAACAGAGAGGTGAAGAAATTTTTTTAGCCAGAGGGTGGTGAATCTATGGAATTTGTTGCCACGGGCAGCAGTGGAGTTCAAGTCATTGGGTGTATTTAAGGCAGAGGTTGATAGATATCTGAGTAGCCAGGGCATCAAAGGTTATGGTGAGAAGGCGGGGGAGTGGGACTAAATGGAAAAATTGATCAGCTCATGATAAAATGGCAGAGCAGACTCGATGGGCCAAATGGCCGACTTCTGATCCTTTGTCTTATGGTCTTATGAAGATATTTGCATGGAGTTTTGTATAGGTACGTTCCAATGAGACAGGGAAAGGATGGTAGGATACTGGAACCGTGGTGTACAAAGGCTGTTATAAATCTCGTCAAGAAGGAAAGAAGAGCATTCGAAAGGTTCAAAAATACTAGGTAATTTTAGAGATCTAGAAGATTGTAAGGCTAGCAGGAAGGAGCTTAAGAATGAACTTAGGGGAGCCCAAAGGGGCCATGAGAAGGCCTTGGTGGACAGGACTAAGGAAACCCCCAAGGCATTCTACAAGTATGTGAAGAGCAAGAGGATAAGATGTGAGAGAATAGGACCAATCAAGTGTGACAGTGGAAAAGTGTGTATGGAACCAGAGAAGATAGCAGATAGAGAAACTTAATGAGTACTTTGCTTCAATATTCTCCATGGAAAAGGATCTTGGTGATTGTAGGGATGACTTGCAGCAGACTGAAAAGCTTGAGCATGTAAATATTAACGAAGAGGATGTGCTGGAGCTTTTGGAAAGCATCAAGTTGGATAAGTCACCGAGACTGGACGAGATGTACCCCAGGCTACTGTGGGAAGCGAGAGGGGAGATTGTTGAGCCTCTGGCGATGATCTTTGCATCATCAATGAGGACAGGAGAGGTTCCAGAGGTTTAGAGGGTTGCAGATGTTGTTCCCTTATTTAAGAAAGGGAGTAGAGATAGCCCAGGAAATTATAGGCCAGTGAGTCTTATTTCAGTGGTTGGTAAGTTGATGGAGAAGATACTGACAGGCAGGATTTATAAACATTTGGAGATGTTTAGATAATTAGGAGTAGTCAGCATGGCTTTGTCAAAGGCTGGTCATGGCTTAAGAGCCTGATTGAATTTTTTTGAGGATGTGACTAAACACATTGATGAAGGCAGAGCAGTAGATGTAGTGTATATGGATTTCAGCAAGGCATTTGATAAGGTACCTCATGCAAGGCTTATTGAGAAAGTAAGGAGGCATGGGATCCAAGGGGACCTTGCTTTGTGGATCCAGAACTGGCTTGCCCACTGAAGGCAAAGAGTGGTTGTAGACGGGTCATATTCTGCATAGAGGTCGGTGACCAGTGGTGTGTCTCAGTGATCTGCTCTGGGACTCCTACTCTTTGTGATTTTTATAAATGACCTGGATGAGGAAGTGGAGGGATGGGTTAATGAATTTGCTGATGACACAAAGGTGGGGGTGTTGTGGATAGTGTGGAGGGCTGTCAGAGGTTATAGTGGGACATTGTTAGGATGCAAAACTGGGCTGAGAAGTGGCAGATGGAATTCAACCTCGATAAGTGTGAGGTGGTTCATTTTGGTAGGTCAAATATGATGGCAGAATATAGCATTAATGGTAAGACTGTTGGCAGTGTGGAGAATCAGAGGATCTTGGGGTCCGAGTCCATAGGACACTCAAAGCTGCTGCGCAGGTTGACTCTGTGGTTAAGAAGGCATACAGTGCATTGGCCTTCAACAACCGTGGGATTGAGTTTAAGAGCCGAGAGGTAATGTTGCAGCTATATAGGACGCTGGTCAGACCCCACTTGGAGTACTGTGCTCATTTCTGGTCGCCTCACTACAGGAAGGATGTGGAAACCATAGAAAGGGGGCAGAGGAGATTTACAAGGATGTTGCCTGGATTGGGGAGCATGCCTCATGAGAATAGGTTGAGTGAACTCGGCCTTTTCTCCTTGGAGCGACAGAGGATGAGAGGTGACCTGATAGAGGTGTACAAGATAATGAGAGGCATTGATCATGTGGATAGTCAGAGACTTTTCCCCAGGGATGAAGTGGCTAGCACAAGAGGGCATAGTTTTAAGGTGCTTGGAGGTAGGTACAGGGGAGATGTCAGGGGTAAGTTTTTTTACGCAGAGAATGGTGAGTGAATGGAATGGGCTGCCGGCAGCAGTGGTGGAGGTGGAAACAATAGAGTCTTTTAAGAGACTCCTGGATGGGTACATGGAGCTTAGAAAAATAGAGGGCTATGGGTAAAGCCTAGGTAGTTCTAAGGTAAGGACATGTTCAGCACAGCTTTATGGGCCGAAGGGCCTGTATTGTGCTGTAAGTTTTCTATGTTTCTAAGTGCATTCTCTGCATTCAGATTCGAGGAAGACACCAAGATTGAGCGAGGAAGACTATCAAAGCTTGCAAGAGGACCTGGACCAGCTGGAAAACTGGGCTGAAAAGTGGAGATGGAACTTAATGCGGGCAAGTGTGAGGTGTTGCACTTCGGTAGGGTATACAGTGAATGGTGGAGTACCAAAGGACTGCAATAGAACAGGTCCATCATAATTAATTGAAAGTTGTGTCGATAGGTTCACAAATAGATCTTGGTCAGGCCTAATTTGGAGTATTGTATGCAGTTTTGGTCACCTACCTACAGGAAGGATGTGAATAAGGCTGAAAGAATAAAAACATAGAAAACTTACAGCACAATACAGGCCCTTCGGCCCACAAAACTGAGCCGAACATGTCCCTAACTTAGAACTACCTAGGCTTTACCCATAGCCCTCTATTTTCCTAAGCTCCATGTAGCCATCCAGAAGTCTCTTAAAAGTCCCTATCATTTCCGCCTCCTCCACTGCTGCCGGCAGCCCATTCCACGCACTCACCACCCTCTGCATAAAAAATGTACCCCTGACATCTCCTCTGTACCTACTTCCAAGCACCTTAAAACTATGCCCTCTCGTGCTAGCCATTTCAGCCCTGAGGAAAAGCCTCTGATTAACCTTACAATCAATGCCTCTCATTATCTTATACACCTCTTTCAGGTCACCTCTCATCCTCTGCCGCTCCAAGGAGAAAAGGCCAAGTTCACTCAACCTATTCTCATAAGGCATGCTCCCCAATCCAGGCAACGTCCTTGGAAATCTCCTCTGCCCCCTTTCTATGGTTTCCACGTCCTTCCTGTAGTGAGGCGACCAGAACTGAGCACAGTACTCCAAGTGGGGTCTGACCAGGGTCCTATATAGCTGCAAAATTACCTCTCAGCTCTCTTAAACTCAGTCCCACGATTGATGAAGGACAGTGCACCGTATGCCTTCTTAACCACAGAGTCAACCTGCGCAGCAGCTTTGAGTGTCCTATGGACTTGGACCCCAAGATCCCTCTGATCCTCCACACTGCCAAGAGTCTTGCCATTAATGCTATATTCTGCCATCATATTTGACCTACCAAAATGAACCACCTCTCTCTTCTCTGGGTTGAACTCCATCTGCATACAGAGAAAATTCACAAGAATATTGCCAGAACTGGAGGACCTGAGTTATGAGGAAAGATTGAAGAGGTTCAGACTTTATTCCCTGGAATGTAGAAAATTTGAGAGGAGATTTGATGGAGGTGTACAAAATTATGGGTTGGTATAGATTGGGTAAGTGCAAGCAGGTTTTTTTTTCACCAAGCTTGGGTGAGACTACAACTAGAGGTCATGGGTTGAGGGTGAAAGTTGAAATGTTTGAGGGGAACATGAGGGGAAACTTCTTCACTCAGAGGATAGTGAGAGTGTGGAATGAACGGGCAGTGCAAGTGGTTTATGCAGGATTGATTGCAACGTTTAAGAGAACTTTGGATAGGTACATGGATGGGAGGGATATGGAGGGCTATGGTCTGGGTGCAGGTCGATGAGAGTTGGGAACTTAAATGGTTTGGCACAAACTAGATGGGCTGAAGGGCCTGTTTCTGTGCTGTACTTTTCTACAGCTGATCCATTTTCTCTCTCAGACCCAATCTCCTGCCTTCTCCCCGTATTCTTCATTCCCTGACTAATCTGTCAACTTCTTCCTTAAATATACGCAATGACTTGGCCTCCACAGCCACCTGTGTCAATATATTCCACAGATTCACCACTCCCTGGCTAAAAAAATTCCTCCTCATCTCCGTTCTAAAAGGACACCCCTCTATTCTGAGGCTGTGTCCTCTGGTCTTAGATTCCCTCACGATAGGAAACATCCTTTCTACATCCACGCTTATCAAGGCCTTTCAGTATCCGATAGGTTTCAGTGAGGTCCTCATTCTTCTGAGTTGCAATGAGTACAAACGCAGAGCCATCAAACTCTTTCAATCCCGGAAACATTTTCGTGTAACGCCTTTGAACCCTCTCCAACGTCGGCACGTCCCTTCTTAGATAAAACTGCTCACAATAGTCCAAGTGAGGCCTCCCCAGTACCTTATAAAACCTCAACGATACATCCTTATAGCTAATACCCTCTAATCCAGGCGGCATCCTGTTTAATTTCTTCCGCATATTTTTACAAAGCCTCCATATCACTTCTGTGATGGGGTGGCAGGGCAGATACAATGAACCAATTGGCCTAATTCTGCCCCGCTATCTTCTGACCTCATGACACATCTCCGCCTGTGCGACACTGGGACATATCTCCACAGGCGTGGGATCCCATTGGGAATGTGTACTCTGGGAGTGAATGGGAAGGGGTGGGGTCCTTTTCGAGTATGTGCAGTCGAGGTGTTAGTTATTTGTTTAAATACAGGGCCACATTCTTTGGTGCTCTGTAACAGTGTGCTCAAGGAGGGTCTCATCTCCTCACAGCAGCGGTAATACAATATATCTCACACATATCCTCTGTGGCCTTTGATCCGCTCGACAGTCAGCTGAGCGCAGCCCTTGTGACTTGGCCCGTCTTCCTCCTCATCTCCCCAGGACCTTGTTTACCTGCCAGCTCCACGACGAGGGCACGCTCCCGCAGGCACTCTGCCAGGGTGGTGGTAAATCTGGCAGCCCTCGCGCCCCCAGCGGGAGGCCCCAGACAGAGAGGGCGCGAGAACTGGTCGGGGAAGAACGCAGACAAGAGGTTAGAGCTTTCCGACCTCCCCACCTGGAGAGAAAGGGGTAGGGGAGGTCGCCAGAGGGGTCCTTGGGGGGGGGTGTTCCTGAGCACCTAGCGGGTGGCGGTGGCCCTGAGCTTTGGCACAGCTGGGCCCAGGGCACCCGTCCCTGCGACAGGTTTGGGGCAGTTTGATTACTGGCCTGGGAGAAGAGGTACGGCAAGGCAGGAGACAGCCACAGCTGCTGAGCTGATGTCATTTCTGCCACCCACGAGGCCGATTCATTTCAGCTCTGGCCTCCAGCCAATTCATTCCAGATCAGCAGCACCGCCCCTCCCCTGCACCCTGCCTCGAAGCGCGGGCTGTCCATCGCATTCCTCGCGGTTTCAGAGCCACAGGAAAAAAATATATCATCGAAACCGGCCACTCGGCCCATCTAGTCCATCCCGAACCATTTAAACTGCCAGCTCCCATCGACGGTCGCCGGGACCATAGCCCCCCACCATACCCCTGCCATCCATGTACCCGTCCAAACTTCTCTGAAATGTTGAAATCGAGCTCGCCTGCACCATCTCCTTTCACACTCTCACAACCCTCTGAGTGAAAAAGATTCCCCCCCCACCCACCCAAGTTCCCCTTAAACTTTTCACCTTTCACCCTTAATCCATGACCTCTTGTTGTAGTCTCACCCAACCTCAAGTGGAAAAAGTTTGCTTGCATTTACCCTATCTATACCCCTCATAATTTGGTAAACCTCTATAAAATCTCCTCTCAATCTTCTATGTTCCAAGGAATTAACTCCTGACCTATTCAATCTCTCCTTTCAATCTGTCCTCCAGTACTGGCAACATCCTTGTGAATTTTCTCTGCACTCTTTCAATCTCATTCACAGCTTTCCTGTAGGTAGGTGACCAAAACTGCACACAATAGTCCAAATTAGGCTTCACCAATTTCTCATACAACTTCAACATAACATCCCATCTTCTGTTCTTAATACTTCCATTTATGAAGAGCGATGTTCCAAGAGCTTTCTTTATGACCCTGTCTACCTGTGCTGCCACTGTTAATGAATGCTGGACCTCTATTCCCAGATCCCTCTGTTCTACCACACTCCTCAGTGCCCTACCGTTCACTGTGTAAGACCTATCTTGGCTAATCCTACCAAAGTACAGCTGGTTCAGACCCCACTGCAAGCCATGATAGCCTTCCTCACTGTCCACTACACCCCCAATTGTGGTGTCATCTGCAAATTTGCTGATCCAGTTAACAACATTATCATCCAGATCATTTACATAGACGACAAACAACAACAGACCCAGAACCGATCCCTGTGGCATTCCACTAGTCACAGGCCTCCAGTCAGAGAGACAACCATCTACTACCCCTCTGTGGCTTCTCCCACAAAGCCGATGTCTAATCCAGTTTACTATCTCATCCTGAATGCTGAGTGACTGAACCTTCTCGACCAATCTCCTATGTGGGGCCTTGTCAAATGCCTTGCAACATCCACCGCCTTGCCTGCATCTCTAACCATGTAACAATTACAGCACGGAAACAGGCCATCTCAGCCCTTCTAGTCCATGCCGAACTCTTACTCTCACCTAGTCCCACTGACCTGCACTCAGCCCATAACCCTCCATTCCTTTCCTGTCCATATAGCTGTCCAATTCAACTCTAAACGACAACATTGAACCTGCCTCAACCACTTCTGCTGGAAGCTCGTTCCACACAGCTACCACTCTCTGAGTAAAGAAGTTCCCCCTCATGTTACCCCTAAACTTTTGTCCTCTAACTCTCAACCCATGTCCTCTTGTTTGAATCTCCCCCACTCTCAATGGAAAAAGCCTATCCACGTCAACTCTATCTATCCCCCTCATAATTTTAAACACCTCTATCAAGTCCCCCCTCAACCTTCTACGTTCCAAAGAATAAAGACCCAACTTGTTCAATCTTTCTCTGTAACTTAGGAGATGAAACCCAGGTAACATTCTAGTAAATCTTCCATGTACTCTCTCTATTTTGTTGACATCTTTCCTATAATTCGGTGACCAAAACTGTACACAATACAGTACTCCTAATTTGGCCTCACCAATGCCTTGTACAATTTCAACATTACATCTACTTTCCTGGTAACTCTATAATTTGGTCCAGCACGACCTACTACGTACAAAGCCGTGTTGACTATCCGTAATCAGTCCGTGTTTATCCAAATACCCATATGCCCAGTCCTTTAGAATACTTTTCTGTAACCTTCCCACTCCTGATGTCAGGCTCACCGGTCTGTAATTTCCTAATTTGTTTTTTGAGCTTTTTTAAAACAGCAGAACATTGGCTTTCCTCCAGTCCTCCGGTACCTCACTGAGGATGATTTAAATATCTCTGTTAGGACCCCAGCAATGCCTGCACTTGCCTCCCACAGGGCCCGAGGGAACGCCTTGACGCTCTTCACCGTGTGTTTGGACGTGCGTGCGAGAAATAAAGGTAATTGCTGAACTCCGGCCCTCCCCAGGACGGGGAGCTGTGTGGTCACGTCCAAGCTAGCGTCACACCAGGGGAAGGGGGTGTGTGTTGGGGGTGGGGTGGGGGGAGGCGGACCCTGTGCTGTGGAGGGCCACAGCGAAGGGTGAAATTTAACCCCTCTACCTTCCACTGGAGAATAGGGTGAGAGATGGTACTGAGAACATGTGCCTGTCACTTCCCTCCCAACTGATAAGCTTCTACCCCACTGTTGACTATTGAATGGTCGCCTAGACAGACCCTTGACCTCTCAAACTACCTCGTGATCATTTGTCAGCCTGCACTGGACTTGATATGTACGTGGAACAGTTCATTCTGCATTTAGGTATTGGTTTGCCTTGTCCTACAGCAATACTGTCTCAGTCTGTGATTTTATGCAAGATAAGCATTTCACTGCACACGTGACAACTATCAACCACTTCCAGCTCCAAGTATGGTGTGTGTATACCTGTGTACGTGTATGTCTGTGACTTGGGTGCGCAGTCACAATTCTTACATTAATTACCTCAGAGAGTGAACTTTGAACGAACGCCTGGGGCGTCCCGAGTTGGAGGAAGGTGACTTTCAGTTACTGCACTTGGTTAACCAAGAGTCAGCAACTGGGCCTGTCTCGCAGTTGTTACGCAATGGCTATCACCATAAAGCAATGCACACACCCTCGGGGAACAGGCCAAGGTTAACGCAGCCAGAGTTACACTGATTCTTTCATCTCATCCAGCTCCAACCCCAATATACCTCCTTGCCACTCCCACCCCCTCCAGCCCCGTCACCCCTCCCTGTCTCTGTCACCCCCTCCAGCCTCTTCACCCCTCCCTGTCTCTGTCACCCCCTCCAGCCTCTTCACCCCTCCCTGTCTCTGTCACCCCCTCCAGCCTCTTCACCCCTCCCTGTCTCTGTCACCCCCTCCAGCCCCTTTACCCCTCCCTGTGTCTGTCACCCCTCCCACCCTTGTCTCTGTCACCCCCTCCAGCCCCTTCACCCCCATCTCTGTCACCCCCTCCCACCCTTGTCTCTGTAATCCTGTCTACCCTTACCCCCATCCTGTCTCTGTCACCCCCTCCAGCCCCTTCACCCCTCCCTGTCTCTGTCACCCCCTCCAGCCCCTTCACCCCTCCCTGTCTCTGTCACCCCCTCCATCCCCTTCACCCCTCCCTGTCTCTGTCACCCCCCCACCCTTGTCTCTGTAACCCTGTCTACCCTTGCACCCCCCCTGTCTCTGTCACCCCCTCCAGCCCCTTCACCCCTCCCTGTCTCTGTCACCCCCTCCAGCCCCTTCACCCCCCCGTCGCTGTCACCCCCTCCCACCCTTGTCTCTGTAATCCTGTCTACCCTTACCCCCATCCTGTCTCTGTCACCCCCTCCAGCCCCTTCACCCCTCCCTGTCTCTGTCACCCCCTCCAGCCTTGTCTCTGTAACCCTGTCTACCCTTGCACCCCTCCCTGTCTCTGTCACCCCCTCCAGCCTTGTCTCTGTAACCCTGTCTACCCTTGCACCCCTCCCTGTCTCTGTCACCCCCTCCAGCCTTGTCTCTGTAACCCTGTCTACCCTTGCACCCCTCCCTGTCTCTGTCACCCCCTCCAGCCCCTTCACCCCTCCGTCGCTGTCACCCCCTCCATCCCCTTCACCCCTCCCTGTCTCTGTCACCCCCTCCAGCCCCTTTACCCCTCCCTGTCTCCATCACCCCCTCCAGCCCCTTTACCCCTCCCTGTCTCTGTCACCCCCTCCAGCCCCTTCACCCCTCCCTGTCGCTGTCACCCCTCCCACCCTTGTCTCTGTAATCCTGTCTTCCCTTGCACCCCTCCCTGTCTCTGTCACCCCCTCCAGCCCCTTCACCCCTCCCTGTCTCTGACACCCTCTCAGCCCCTTCACCCCTCCCCGTCTCTGTCACCCCTCCCACCCTTGTCTCTGTAATCCTGTCTACCCTTGCACTCCTCCTGTCTCTGTCACCCCCTCCAGCCCCTTCACCCCTCCCTGTCTCTGTCACCCCCTCCAGCCCCTTCACCCCCCCGTCGCTGTCACCCCCTCCCACCCTTGTCTCTGTAATCCTGTCTACCCTTACCCCATCCTGTCTCTGTCACCCCCTCCAGCCCCTTCACCCCTCCCTGTCTCTGTCACCCCCTCCAGCCCCTTCACCCCTCCCTGTCTCTGTCACCCCCTCCAGCCCCTTCACCCCTCCCTGTCTCTGTCACCCCCTCCATCCCCTTCACCCTTCCCTGTCTCTGTCACCCCCCCACCCTTGTCTCTGTAACCCTGTCTACCCTTGCACCCCCCCTGTCTCTGTCACCCCCTCCAGCCCCTTCACCCCTCCCTGTCTCTGTCACCCCCTCCAGCCCCTTCACCCCCCCGTCGCTGTCACCCCCTCCCACCCTTGTCTCTGAAAACCTGTCTACCCTTACCCCCATCCTGTCTCTGTCACCCCCTCCAGCCCCTTCACCCCTCCCTGTCTCTGTCACCCCCTCCAGCCTTGTCTCTGTAACCCTGTCTACCCTTGCACCCCTCCCTGTCTCTGTCACCCCCTCCAGCCTTGTCTCTGTAACCCTGTCTACCCTTGCACCCCTCCCTGTCTCTGTCACCCCCTCCAGCCTTGTCTCTGTAACCCTGTCTACCCTTGCACCCCTCCCTGTCTCTGTCACCCCCTCCAGCCCCTTCACCCCTCCGTCGCTGTCACCCCCTCCATCCCCTTCACCCCTCCCTGTCTCTGTCACCCCCTCCAGCCCCTTTACCCCTCCCTGTCTCCATCACCCCCTCCAGCCCCTTTACCCCTCCCTGTCTCTGTCACCCCCTCCAGCCCCTTCACCCCTCCCTGTCGCTGTCACCCCTCCCACCATTGTCTCTGTAATCCTGTCTTCCCTTGCACCCCTCCCTGTCTCTGTCACCCCCTCCAGCCCCTTCACCCCTCCCTGTCTCTGACACCCTCTCAGCCCCTTCACCCCTCCCCGTCTCTGTCACCCCTCCCACCCTTGTCTCTGTAACTGTCTCCATCACCCCCTCCAGCCCCTTTACCCCTCCCTGTCTCTGTCACCCCCTCCAGCCCCTTCACCCCTCCCTGTCGCTGTCACCCCTCCCACCATTGTCTCTGTAATCCTGTCTTCCCTTGCACCGTCTCTGTTCCTGTCTACCCTTACCCCATCCTGTCTCTGTCACCCCCTCCAGCCCCTTCACCCCTCCCTGTCTCTGTCACCCCCTCCAGCCCCTTCACCCCCCCGTCGCTGTCACCCCCTCCCACCCTTGTCTCTGTAATCCTGTCTACCCTTACCCCATCCTGTCTCTGTCACCCCCTCCAGCCCCTTCACCCCTCCCTGTCTCTGTCACCCCCCCCACCCTTGTCTCTGTAACCCTGTCTACCCTTGCACCCCTCCTTGTCTCTGTCACCCCCTCCAGCCCCTTTACCCCTCCCTGTCTCTGTCACCCCCTCCAGCCCCTTTACCCCTCCCTGTCTCTGTCACCCCCTCCAGGCCCTTCACCCCTCCCTGTCTCTGTCACCCCCTCCAGCCCCTTTTACCCCTCCCTGTCTCTGTCACCCCCTCCAGCCCCTTCACCCCTCCCTGTCTCTGTCACCCCCTCCAGCCCCTTCACCCCCCCGTCGCTGTCACCCCCTCCCATCCTTGTCTCTGTAATCCTGTCTACCCTTACCCCCATCCTGTCTCTGTTACCCCCTCCAGCCCCTTCACCCCTCCCTGTCGCTGTCACCCCTCCCACCCTTGTCTCTGTAACCCTGTCTTCCCTTGCACCCCTCCCTGTCTCTGTCACCCCCTCCAGCCCCTTCACCCCTCCCTGTCTCTGACACCCTCTCAGCCCCTTCACCCCTCCCCGTCTCTGTCACCCCTCCCACCCTTGTCTCTGTAATCCTGTCTACCCTTGCACCCCTCCTGTCTCTGTCACCCCCTCCAGCCCCTTCACCCCTCCCTGTCTCTGTCACCCCCTCCAGCCCCTTCACCCCCCGTCGCTGTCACCCCCTCCCACCCTTGTCTCTGTAATCCTGTCTACCCTTACCCCCATCCTGTCTCTGTCACCCCCTCCAGCCTTGTCTCTGTAACCCTGTCTACCCTTGCACCCCTCCCTGTCTCTGTGACCCCCTCCAGCCCCTTCACCCCTCCGTCGCTGTCACCCCCTCCATCCCCTTCACCCCTCCCTGTCTCTGTCACCCCCCCACCCTTGTCTCTGTAACCCTGTCTACCCTTGCACCCCTCCTTGTCTCTGTCACCCCCCCACCCTTGTCTCTGTAACCCTGTCTACCCTTGCACCCCTCCTTGTCTCTGTCACCCCCTCCAGCCCCTTCACCCCTCCCTGTCTCTGTCACCCCCTCCAGCCCCTTTACCCCTCCCTGTCTCTGTCACCCCCTCCAGCCCCTTCACCCCTCCCTGTCTCTGTCACCCCCTCCAGCCCCTTTACCCCTCCCTGTCTCTGTCACCCCCTCCAGCCCCTTCACCCCCCGTCGCTGTCACCCCCTCCCACCCTTGTCTCTGTAATCCTGTCTACCCTTACCCCCATCCTGTCTCTGTCACCCCCTCCAGCCCCTTCACCCCTCCCTGTCTCTGTCACCCCCTCCAGCCTTGTCTCTGTAACCCTGTCTACCCTTGCACCCCTCCCTGTCTCTGTCACCTCCTCCAGCCCCTTCACCCCTCCGTCGCTGTCACCCCCTCCATCCCCTTCACCCCTCCCTGTCTCTGTCACCCCCCACCCTTGTCTCTGTAACCCTGTCTACCCTTGCACCCCTCCCTGTCTCTGTCACCCCCTCCAGCCCCTTCACCCCTCCCTGTCTCTGTCACCCCCTCCAGCCCCTTTACCCCTCCCTGTCTCTGTCACCCCCTCCAGCCCCTTTACCCCTCCCTGTCTCTGTCACCCCCTCCAGCCCCTTTACCCCTCCCTGTCTCTGTCACCCCCTCCAGCTCCTTCACCCCCTGTCTCTGTCACCCCCTCCAGCCCCTTCACCCCTCCCTGTCTCTGTCACCCCCTCCAGCCCCTTCACCCCTCCCTGTCTCTGTCACCCCCTCCAGCCCCTTCACCCCCCCGTCGCTGTCACCCCCTCCCACCCTTGTCTCTGTAATCCTGTCTACCCTTACCCCCATCCTGTCTCTGTCACCCCCTCCAGCCCCTTCACCCCTCCCTGTCTCTGTCACCCCCTCCAGCCTTGTCTCTGTAACCCTGTCTACCCTTGCACCCCTCCCTGTCTCTGTCACCCCCTCCAGCCTTGTCTCTGTAACCCTGTCTACCCTTGCACCCCTCCCTGTCTCTGTCACCCCCTCCAGCCTTGTCTCTGTAACCCTGTCTACCCTTGCACCCCTCCCTGTCTCTGTCACCCCCTCCAGCCCCTTCACCCCTCCGTCGCTGTCACCCCCTCCATCCCCTTCACCCCTCCCTGTCTCTGTCACCCCCTCCAGCCCCTTTACCCCTCCCTGTCTCCATCACCCCCACCAGCCCCTTAACCCCTCCCTGTCTCTGTCACCCCCTCCAGCCCCTTCACCCCTCCCTGTCGCTGTCACCCCTCCCACCCTTGTCTCTGTAATCCTGTCTTCCCTTGCACCCCTCCCTGTCTCTGTCACCCCCTCCAGCCCCTTCACCCCTCCCTGTCTCTGACACCCTCTCAGCCCCTTCACCCCTCCCCGTCTCTGTCACCCCTCCCACCCTTGTCTCTGTAATCCTGTCTACCCTTACCCCATCCTGTCTCTGTCACCCCCTCCAGCCCCTTCACCCCTCCCTGTCTCTGTCACCCCCCCCACCCTTGTCTCTGTAACCCTGTCTACCCTTGCACCCCTCCTTGTCTCTGTCACCCCCTCCAGCCCCTTTACCCCTCCCTGTCTCTGTCACCCCCTCCAGCCCCTTTACCCCTCCCTGTCTCTGTCACCCCCTCCAGGCCCTTCACCCCTCCCTGTCTCTGTCACCCCCTCCAGCCCCTTTTACCCCTCCCTGTCTCTGTCACCCCCTCCAGCCCTTTCACCCCTCCCTGTCTCTGTCACCCCCTCCAGCCCCTTCACCCCCCCGTCGCTGTCACCCCCTCCCATCCTTGTCTCTGTAATCCTGTCTACCCTTACCCCCATCCTGTCTCTGTTACCCCCTCCAGCCCCTTCACCCCTCCCTGTCTCTGTCACCCCCTCCAGCCCTTTCACCCCTCCCTGTCTCTGTCACCCCCTCCAGCCCCTTTACCCCTCCCTGTCTCTGTCACCCCCTCCAGCCCCTTTACCCCTCCCTGTCTCTGTCACCCCCTCCAGCCCCTTTACCCCTCCCTGTCTCTGTCACCCCCTCCAGCTCCTTCACCCCCTGTCTCTGTCACCCCCTCCAGCCCCTTCACCCCTCCCTGTCTCTGTCACCCCCTCCAGCCCCTTCACCCCCCCGTCGCTGTCACCCCCTCCCACCCTTGTCTCTGTAATCCTGTCTACCCTTACCCCCATCCTGTCTCTGTCACCCCCTCCAGCCCCTTCACCCCTCCCTGTCTCTGTCACCCCCTCCAGCCCCTTCACCCCTCCCTGTCGCTGTCACCCCTCCCACCCTTGTCTCTGTAATCCTGTCTTCCCTTGCACCCCTCCCTGTCTCTGTCACCCCCTCCAGCCCCTTCACCCCTCCCTGTCTCTGACACCCTCTCAGCCCCTTCACCCCTCCCCGTCTCTGTCACCCCTCCCACCCTTGTCTCTGTAATCCTGTCTACCCTTGTACCCCTCCTGTCTCTGTCACCCCCTCCAGCCCCTTCACCCCTCCCTGTCTCTGTCATCCCCTCCAGCCCATATACTCCCACCCTAGTCTGTAATCCCTCCACCCCTATACCCTCCCTGTCTCTGTAACCCCCTCCAGCCCTTTCACCCCCCCCCCACTGTCTCTGTAACCCACTCCAACCTCTACACCTCCTGTGTGTGACCACCTTTGGCTGCCCAGTCTCTGTGAACGCCCTCCCTCCACTGCACCCCTCCCCGGCACTGGATCCCTCTCTGGTCCCTACACCTCCTCCTGTCTCTGTAATCCCCTGCAGCACCTGCACCCCCCCCCCCCAATCTCTATTCTCCTAAGTCCACCCCCATCTCGGTAAACCTCTCCTACCCTAACACCCCTCCCCATCTCTGTAACCCGCTCCGGTACCTCTCACACATTGCTCCCCATCTCTGTTACACCCATCGGACCCTGCACCCCTCCTCCTTAAGACATAGTAGCAGAATTAGGCCAATCGGGCGTCTAGTCTGCTCCACCATTTCATCGTGGCTATCCCAGATCCCATTCAATCCCGACCAATCAGGAATCTATCAGCTTCCACTTTGAATATATCCACGAACTCAGCCTCCACAGCCTTCTGGTTCACCAGGCTTTGGCTAAAAAAATTCCTCCTTACTTCTGTTCTAGAAGGTTAAACTCTGAGGCTGTGTCCTCTAGTTCTGGATACCCCAACCAGAGGAAACATCCTCTCCACATCCACCCTATCCAGTCCTCTCAACACTCGGTAGGTTTCAATGAGATCCCCTCGCATTCTTCTAAATTCCAGTGAGTACTGGTCCAAATGCTCCTCTCTCGAGATTTTCTCACCAGCAGGATGGTGTTGAAGGAAAGGTGATTGGTGACTTGGAGAAGTACCTGTCGTTAGCTTTCCCCTGCTCCCATCGCCCTTGGTCTTCTAGTTTGGAGGGACGGTGGGTTTGGGAGCTTTTTTTAATGGCATCCGTTAGTCTCGTGAGACCATGGATTTGCGCCTTGGAAGGTTTCCAGGGCGCAGGCCGGGGCAAGGTTGTATGGAAGACCGGCAGTTGCCCATGCTGCAAGTCTCCCCTCTCCACCCACTGATGTTGTCCAAGGGAAGGGCATTAAGACCCATACAGCTTGGCACCGGTGTCGTCGCAGAGCACTGTGTGGTTAAGTGCCTTGCTCAAGATTGGTTAGGACAAATGTAGGTCCCCTACAGATAGAAACAGGTGAATTGATTATGGGGAGCAAGGACATGGCAGACCAATTGAATAATTACTTTGGTTCTGTCTTCACTAAGGAGGACATAAATAATCTTTTGGAAATAGTAGGGGACAGAGGGTCCAGTGAGATAGAGGAACTGAGGGAAATACATGTTAGTAGGGAAGTGGTGTTCGATAAATTGAAGGGATTAAAGGCAGATAAATCCCCAGGTCCAGATGGTCTGTATCCCAGAGTGCTTAAGGAAGTAGCCCAAGAAATAGTGGATGCATTAGTGATAATTTTTCAAAACTCTTTAGATTCTGGACTAGTTCCTGAGGATTGGAGGGTGGCTAATGTAACCCCACTTTTAAAAAACTGGGGAGAGAGAAACCGGGGAATTATAGACCGGTTAGCCTAACGTCGGTGGTGGGGAAACTGCCAGAGTCAGTTATCAAAGATGTGATAACAGCACACATGGAAAGCAGTGAAATCATCGGACAAAGTCAGCATGGATTTGCGAAAGGAAAATCATGTCTGACAAATCTCAGAATTTTTTGAGGATGTAACTAGTAGAGTGGATGGGGAGAACCAGTGGATATGGTATATTTGGATTTTCAAAAGGCTTTTGACAAGGTCCCACACAGGAGATTAGTGTGCAAACTTAAAGCACACGGTATTGGGGGTAAGGTATTGATGTAGATAGAGCATTGGTTAGCAGACAGGAAGCAAAGAGTGGGAATAAACGGGACCTTTTCAGAATGGCAGGCAGTGACTAGTGGGGTACCGCAAGGCTCAGTGCTGGGACACCAGTTGTTTACAATATATATTAATGACTTAGATGAAGGAATTAAATGCAGCATCTCCAAGTTTGCAGATGACACGAAGCTGGGTGGCAGTGTTAGCTGTGAGAAGGATGCTAAGAGGATGCAGGGTGACTTGGATAGGTTAGGTGAGTGGGCAAATTCATGGCAGATGCAATTTAATGTGGATAAATGTGAGGTTATCCACTTTGGTGGCAAAAACAGGAAAACAGATTATTATCTGAATGGTGGCCAATTAGGAAAAGGGGAGGTGCAACGAGACCTGGGTGTCATTATACACCAGTCATTGAAAGTGGGCCTGCAGGTACAGCAGGCGGTGAAAAAGGCGAACGGTATGCTGGCATTTATAGCGAGAGGATTCGAGTACAGGAGCAGGGAGGTACTACTGCAGTTGTACAAGGCCTTGGTGAGACCACACCTGGAGTATTGTGCGCAGTTTTGGTCCCCTAATCTGAGGAAAGACATCCTTGCCATAGAGGGAGTACAAAGAAGGTTCACCAGATTGATTCCTGAAATGGCAGGACTTTCATATGATGAAAGACTGGATCGGCTAGGCTTATACTCTCTGGAATTTAGAAGGTTGAGGGGGGATCTGATTGAAACGTATAAAATCCTAAAGGGATTGGACAGGCTAGATGCAGGAAGATTGTTCCCAATGTTGGGGAAGTCCAGAACGAGGGGTCACAGTTTGAGGATAAAGGGGAAGCCTTTTAGGACCGAGATGAGGAAAAACTTCTTCACACAGAGAGTGGTGAATCTGTGGAATTCTCTGCCACAGGAAACAGTTGAGGTCAGTTCATTGGCTATATTTAAGAGTGAGTTAGATAAGGCCCTTGTGGCTAAAGGGATCAGGGGGTATGGAGAGAAGGCAGGTATAGGGTTCTGAGTTGGATGATCAGCCATGATCATATTGAATGGCGGTGCAGGCTCGAAGGGCCGAATAGCCTACCCCTGCACCTATTTTCTATGTTTCTATGTTTCAAGGACACAACACGCTGCCTCAGCTGAGGCTAGAACTAGCGACCTTCGGATCACTAGACCGACGCCTTAACCACTTGGCCATGCGCCAACACATTTGGGAGCTATTGCCAGTATAACCAGGTGAGTAATTGCATAGTCTCTCTCACCGTGAAGTGTCCTAGATTCCACTTAATTATGACACATTGGGACCGTTACATTTTGGCCCAATTAAGCGGCTGCCCCAGTTAGCCAAAGTTTCATGGAAATAGTAAAAAAAGGTATTAAAAAAAAGCAAACTACTGTTTAACTGAGTAAACATTATGTATTTAAATTAAATAAAAAACAAATTATAACATGATCTATACTATAAAATTGTATGAGTTCCTAATAGTTATAGATGGACGAATTCATCTAGTATACACTGTCATGTTCTTAAAAGTTGAATGTAAGTGAACAAAATTCAGCTCAGATACCTGGTGCAGATAATGAACTACCTTCATACAATGCTTTTGATGATTGCATCCTCCAAATCTTCATTTTCATTGTAATATTCAAGATAATTGCCATTACCTTCAAATTCTTCACAGTATCTAACCTGGTGAAGTAGTGAAATAATTTCATTTTCACTCCCGGCTCTTTCTGGCATTTCCAAGCCAGGATGCTTAAAACCACAGTGAACAAAAACAGTTCTGAATTGTCTTACTACTTACTTCTTGCCAACGATCTGTGACAAAAATCACTGCTTTTTGAACACAAGCACACACAACTGACACTATTTAAAAACTACTTGGTTTTAAGTACAGGGTAGCGTCTTACACCCACACAAGTTCACACGACTGAGGCTAGTTAGAAACTGTTCGGCAACAGTGTCCTGTCCCAATTAAGCAGCATAGTATCCCAAATAAACAGAGGGAATCCGAGCTATTTTCTCAATTAGCATTTGTTCTTTAAGAGATGTCCCAAATAAGAGGCTGTCCCGATTAACTGATAACCTAATTAATCAGAATCGACTGTATTTGGATAGAGAGGGACTGAATAGAAAACAAAGACAATATGGCTTTGTGCACAGCGTGCCACAGGGATTGGTGTTGGTTCCATTGTTGTTTGTCATCTATACCAACAATCTGGATGATAATGTGATGAACTGAATCAGTAAATTTGTGGATGACACTAAGATTGTGGTAGTAGTGGACAGCGAGGAAGCCTATCAAAGCTTGCAGCAAGATCTAGATCAGCTGGAAAATGGGCTGAAAAATAGCAGATGGAATTCAACGCAGACAAGCGCAAGGTGTCGCACTTTGGAAGGAACAACAGAGGTCTTACACAGTGAGCGGTAGAACAGATGGACTTGGGAATACAGATCCATAATTCCTTGAAAGTGGCATCACAGGTAGATTAGGTCATAAAGAAAGCTTTTGGCACATTGGCCTTCATAAATCAAAGTATTGAGTACAAGAGGTAGTTATGTTGAAGTTGTATGAGACCTGGGCCCTTCCTGATATCTTATCTTCCTGGTATCTTATCTTCCTATAGATGTGGTGATCCATGAGCAATTTTCCAAACTCAACATTTTCCCCCAGATATTTTCCTCTGAACAGACACCAACCAAATAACACACATGGAGTATTCTTCTATGCATACATTCTTCTCCCCTTCCTCCTTCCACCAAAAATTTGGTTGTAAAATTACCTCCCTTCTTATTTCACACCCCAGCTCCACCAACTGCACACTGAGATACAAACCATTTCACACACTCTGGATCGCTGGTATCTCCAATCCCCTATTTATTCAGTCAGTTCAGGACCATCTCTGCTCTGGGAGTGTGTGTTGGGATGGTCAGATAATGGGAGTGTGTGATGGGACGGTGTGGAGGGAGCTTCACTCTCTGTCTGATCCTGGGAGTGTGTGATGGGAGATTCACTCTGTGTCTGACCCTAGGTGTGTAATGGAATAGTGCGGAGGGAGCTTCACTCTGTGTCCAACCCTGGGAGTCTGTGATGGGACGGTGTGGAGGGAGCTGCATTCTGTGTCTAACCCTGAGAGTGTATGATGTGATGGTGTGGAGGGAGCTTGCTCTGTGTCTGACCCTGGGGGTGTGTAATGGGACAGAGTTGAGGGAACTTCACTCTGTGTCTGACCCCGGGAGTGTGTGATGGGACGGTGTGGAGGGAGCTTCACTCTGTGTCTGACCCCGGGAGTGTGTGATGGGACGGTGTGGAGGGAGCTTCACTCTGTGTCTGACCCCGGGAATGTGTGATGGGACGGTGTGGAGGGAGCTTCACTCTGTGTCAGACCCCGGGAGTGTGTGATGGGACGGTGTGGAGGGAGTTTCACTCTGTGTCTGACCCCGGGAGTGTGTGATGGGATGGTGTGGAGGGAGTTTCACTCTGTGTCTGACCCCGGGAGTGTGTGATGGGACAGTGTGGAGGGAGCCTCATGCTGTATCTGACCCTGGGAGTATTTGATGGGATGGTGTGGATGGAACTTTGCTCTGTACCTGACCCTGGGAGTGTGTGATGGGACACTGTGGAGGGAGATTCACTCCCTATCTGACCCTGGGAGTGTGTGATTGGATGGTGTGGGTGGAGCTTCACTCTGTATCTGACCCTAGGAGTGTGTGACGGGACAGTGTGGAGAGAGTCAACATCACTTAGAATTTGTGTGTTACTGTTCTCTGGTGTTTGAAATATTCTTTGAAAAGTTGTGATGAAATATCATTCACCTGAACCGTGTAATTGTTCCCATGCTCAGAAATATTACCTGACCCATCAAATATATCCGGCCTTCATCGGCCCGAGCCTGGGTCTAGAAGTTGGCAGGTTAAGTTGTCGTTGTAGGAGGTACTGGAGCAGCCACATTTGGAATATTGTGTTCAGCTTTGGTCTGTGCTCCACGGGAAAATGGCATTCAACTGAGTGGGCAAGAATTGTCGTCAGGACTCGAGGTACTGGCTCCCTTACCTGCCATCCACCTCAGAGCTGCTCTAATGAGTACACACCCATGATTGTCTGCTGAAGACCAGCTCCAATGCGTACACACCCGTGATTGTATGCTGAACACCAGCTCTAATGCATACATACACATGACTGTGTGGCCAAGTACAGCTCCAACGCCATATAGAAATTTGCTGACAACTCTACTGTCAGGTGAGTCACTGTGCAGGAATGAGATGGGGTGCTTGATGGTGGTGCCACAACCTCATGCCCAGTGCCTGTAGCACTGACGTGCTGCAGCTGCCCTGCAGAAGAGGAGGTAAGGGGAACATGAGCCACTCCATGTTGGTGGAACAGTGATGGAGAGGGGTCAGCAGCTTTGACATATCAAATGTTATGTCCCACACCCAGCGCATTAATCAATGACAAGGAAGACTGCCAACATCTTTTCTTTCATAGGAGGTCAAGGAAGCTTGGCATGTCACCAAATGCTCCGACAGACTTCGACAGATGAGCTGTTGAAAGTTTCCTAACTGGTTATATCATGCAAGTCAAATATGTAGGAATGTAAGATTCAAGATTCAATATCGTTCAATGTAATTTTGGTACACAAATGTGAAGAGGAATGAAATAACTGTTATTCTGGATCTGATGCAGAACAAAAAACACACATACACAATAAGATAAAGAACACAATAATTTAAAAAATGCAATAAATAGCACCATCATCATGTGCCATGTCATATGACATAGATGATTGTTGTCTATGACTATGATTGTTCTTGGCAAATTATTCTACAGAAGTGGTTTGCCATTGCTTTCATCCGGGCAGTGTCTTTAGAAGACGGGTGTCATCAGCCACTATCAATATTCTTCAGAGATCGTCTGTCTGTTGTCAGTGATCACATAACCAGGACTTGTGATGTGCACCAGTTGCTTGTACAACCATCCACCACCTGCTCCCATGGCTTCACGTGACCCTGATCAGGAGGGGGGGGAGAGGTAAGCAGATGCCCCTCCTTGCCCAAGGCTAGTGGAGGGAAGGAACACCTTACACATCCTCACCGCTGCCTCAGGACTCACCAGGTTCAGGAACAGTGACAACCCCTCAACCGTAGCATAAACACTCACTTGCTGAATCATTGAAATGTTTCTACACCAAAGATCTCAATGTAAGGCCTCTTTATCTCATTATCTCATGTTCTCGTTATTTATTACTATCTATTTATATTTGCATTTGCAGGGTTTGATGTCTTCTGCACTCTGGTTGATCTTCCATTGATCCTGTTGTAGGTACTATTCGATAGATTTGCTGAGTATGCCCACAGGAAAATGAATCTGGGGGTTGTCTATGTGTACCTTGAACTTTGAACCCCTACCAGGACATTGGCTGTCAACAGCACCTCTCCAGACTCCTCTGTCCTGGGCCAGTCTCTCGAGTTGTCGCAAGATGTAGACCAGCTTTGAAGATCCTTCCTCTCCCAGAACTGATGTCCCTGGAGAGCTTCTGTAGCTCTGGGTTTTTAAGGTCTGTGTCCACTTCTCTTCTTTTTGCAGCCAGGCTTGGGACTACTGACCATGGGGGAGTTACTCTCCACCATATAGCTGTAAAAATTTGCTGCAGTCTTTGGTGACATACCAGTCCTTCATTTCTTAAGAAGGGAGACCATGTTTGCTGTTCTCCTATCATCTAGCGGCCAGAGGTTGAAAAGTCGCAGCTGGAGCCCCAGCAAGGTCCTTTACCTCCCACAGCGGCCTGAGATCACCTTGTGCCTTTGCAGAGTCGATGCAGCTGGAGGGGGCCATTCAGAGAGGAGGCGATGAGGCAGAGGGGTTCTGATTCCCCTACAGCCAGCCCAGGGGCAAGGCCGGATGGCTCTGGGCGCAGAGCCAGCTGGAGAAATCAGGAGCGGCTTTGATCAGGGTGGGTACCTGGGCCCGGAGCGGAGCGTTCCAGGCCCAGACCCTTCCGCTGCAGCGGTGACTGGGTCCCAGTGTGAGGTACAACCCTCTGTTTGGGCAATTTAAATAATGCACCGGAAAGATCGGAGGCAGAAACTGAATTTGCTTGCTCTCCCGCGATATTCAGTCCGCTCTCCCCATGGCGCTGAGATTCCCCCGGATGCTGTGCTCTGTCCCTGCTAATATGATGGAGTGATACCAAGGCTTTGGGCCTGCTTTGGGGTTCTGATCTAAGAGCTCATTTTAGTTCACAATATTGTTGCTTGCATGTATTGTTTGCAGGATTTGAGTTTTTTTTACACCTTTTCTCTACACGGCACGTGTCGGTCTTTATTTGTTTTTTTTATGGGTTATTTTGGGTTGCTTGCTTCGTAAGCAAACACAGTCTCAAGGTTGTATAAGTTTTATATCCTTTGATAATAAATGTACTTTGAAATCTTCGAAATCTTTAAGGCATCTCGTGCATTCAGTGCCTCATCTATTTTTTGGGGACTTTCACCTCACTGAATTATCCAAGTACAAAGTCTGGTCTGTTTGTGAGTGCTGATGAAAAGTCTTCACTTCGGATCTCATCCGTACCTTCTACCTTTGCGGGTACCACAAAGATTCACGGCCCCTTCGCTACCTACGACTCCAAAAGAAACAGAATATGTAGATCAGTTATGGATCTGGGCAGAGGAATGGCAGCTGGAATTTAATCCAACCAGGAGTGGGCTCTTTGGGAAGAGAAGGCGCTGTAGGTGTCAGGACCCAGGACCCTGCTCCTCATTCCCAGGATCATTCCCGTGAACCGCCTCTGGACCCTATGTACATCCTTCCTTGAAAATTCCGTACTTTCTGATATTGTAATGCTGAAGCAATCCCAGGTAAAAGTTTGGGAAATTTGAAATCACCCCCCCCCACAGACAATTACCCTATTTACTGATATCTCTGATACTTGTCTACATATCTGCTCTTGGCTCTTGGGTAGTCTGTAATACAGCCCCTGTCATAATACAATGTCATTTTTTATTTCTAATCTTGTTTGAGAAGCCTTAGTCATAGTCATAGAAATCTATAGCACAGAAACAGGCCCTTCAGCCCATCTAGTTTGTACTGAACCATTAATCTGCTTTGTCTCATTGCCCTGCACCCAGCCCATCGCCGTCCACGTCCCTCCTATCTGTGCACCTATCCAAACTTCCCTTAAATGTTGAAATCGAGCCCCCATCCCCCACTCCGGCAGCGTGTCCCACACTCTCACCACCCAGAGTGAAGAAGTTCCCCCTCAAGTTCCCCTTAAACATTTCACCTTTCACCCTTAACCCATGACCCACGACGAAGAGTGCTTGATAGCTGTCGACCTGTAGTCACTGGAATTCAGAAGGATGAGGGGTGACCTCATTGAAACCTATCGACTGGTGCAGAGCCTTGGTGCTGGAAGTGGAGAGGATGTTTCCTATGGTGGGAGAGTCTAAGATCAGAGGACACAGCCTCAGAGTAGAGGGCTGTCCTTTCAGAATGGAGGTGAGGAGAAACTTCTTGAGCCAGAGAGTGGTTAATCAGTGGAATTCTGTGGAGGCCAAGTCTTCATGTATCTTTAAGACAGGTTCCTGCTTGGTCAGGGCATGAAGGGATACGGGGAGAAGGAAGGAGACTGGGGCTGGGAGGGAAACCAGATGAATGAAACATGATGAAATGGCGGAGCAGATTCGATGGCCTAATTCTGCTCCTATATCTTACGACCTCTAGTTGCAGTCTCACTCAACCTCAGTGGAAAAAAACCTGCTCCCTCAATACTAAATTAATGCAATCTAACAGTGCACATGGTTCCTTAAGCTTGTTATAGTCAGGGGTGGTATTGGGGTTAGGGTCCCGCTACCTATTAACTGCTCCCGATGTCCTGCATCTCAGACAGCCTCTGCCAACCAAGTCCAGCTCCTGGACTTGACGTGTGGCCTAGCCACTAACCCCGGCAGAACTGTTTCTACTGACAGGCTGCTGGTACCCCTGAAACCAGCCGCTTTGGGCGGATGCGACTCACCGTCAGCCGCGGTTGGCCGCTCACCTAGGAGAAAGAAAGAAAGCTCTCATCTCAAACCTCCACTGCCTCGCAGCTACATCCGCTCATGGGGAAGGCTTCGGGAGTAAACCCCCCCCCCGGGGGAAAAATCTGGAAATGGAGTTGCTCAGGCATACCTACACTGAGTTCCGGCAGCCCCCGCGACGCTGCCGGTGCCGAACTTCATCAATCTCTGCCGTTCCTTTGGATTCACCGGATGGGTCGAACTTGTTACACGGGCAACAGCTTGTTCTCCGTATCGTACTGGCCTGGCTTGGGCACGTAGGCAGCTGGGATCCAACATCCATGGTGGAACCTGACCAACGAGGGGCCTTCTAAAACAACATTGCAAACCTCCCCTGTTACTCACCCGACTCCTCTGCCTCACCTGGGAACTCTACCTCTGGGATAGTGCGTCACGGTGCGCACTCTCAGGACTCGACCCAAGTATGGAAGGACAGCAGACTCTCTCTGTCGCGGCGAGCGCTGGTAACGACTCGACCCAGGAGCGGGGGAACGGTAGACTCCCCATGAAGAGGTGGATTCAAGAGGTTAGACCAACGGAGCGTCGGAGGCACGACCAAGCACCACTGCAAGACAACACGTTCCCCACAAACGCACAGAATGACTCCGCGAATGGAGTACAACTAGAGCCTCCTTCACGAAATCATAGAATCCGGGAAACGTGCCGGTCACAATTAACTTGACAAGATTAAACTGAGAGCATCGAGGTTTAACGGCTCTAACAAAGCGCGGTAAACCTTGCAGCTCAACACTCGACAGCAAGCCGGAGAGGCTCGCAGGGCTCACGGCATGACGTGGTTGTAACCCTTCCTATCCGAGCAGTCCAGTCTGAGATTCCTTCCCCTGCCGGCTCAGTTTAAAACTTCCCCAGCGGCAGTGGGAAGCCTCTCAGCAAAGGATGTCGGCCCCACGCTGGGGAAGGAGCAAAGCACCCGCTTTCAGCTGAAGTGCTGCCCGAGATTCGGGGCCCTAAAGCCCACCATCTGCGCCGTCACTGCAGAGATACACGACTTCACCATCCCTCCAGACGGAGAACCGGGACACTAAAGCCCACCTCCTGCACCATCCCTCCAGTCAGAATAGATCCAGGACCATAACGCGCATCTCCTGCACCATCCCTCCAGTCACAGGAGGTCCGGGATCCTAAAGCGTATTTCCTGCACCGTCCCTCCAGACAGACATCCAGGAACCTAAAGAGGCGGTCCAGGACATTAAAGGCCACCTCCTGCACAATCCCTCCAGTCAGAGGAGATCCAGACCCCTAAACCCTACCTTCGGCACCATCCCTAAAGTCAGAAACCCAGGACACTAAAACATACCTCCTGTACCAGCCCTCCAGACAGAGATCCAAGGCTTTAAAGCCTCACTCCTGCACCATCCCTTCAGTTAGAGATCCAGGACACTACAGTCCATCTCCTGCACGGTCACTCCAGACAGACATACAGGGCCCTAAAACCCATCACCAGGGGTAGGTAACCTACGGCCCGCGGGCCACATCCGGCCCGTGAGCAAATATTGGGATACTATGCGTACCCGGCCTGCAAACAATTTTTCCTTATTCTGAGTGTTTCACGCGACCACACCGATGAACATGACTGGCCCCAGGTTCCGTTTTGTTCCAAACCAAACACTGGTATATACGAATGACGGGAAGACAGGCTACCTTATTAATATGGATTAGATCGTCTCCGCGCACGCGCAGGTTTTCAGACGGGATCGCTCAAATTTGTAAACAGAAACAGCGTCAATGTGTTTTAACAAGAAATCCAGGCTAAATATCCAGATATTTACATGTGCTATGATACTTGTTGAATAACTCACGTTTCAAAATAAAATCGAAGAGAAAAATTCCAATGGCAATGAATACAAAACACAGGAAGGTAGACCCTGAGTGCCGTAATTTCCAAGACACCTGGACACGAGATTACTTTTTCATCGAGCAAGCTGGGAAACCAGTTTGTCTCACTTGCCTAGAAAATGTTGCTGCGAAGAAGGTGGCAAATATCAGGCGACTTTACGAGACCCGCCACAGTGGAAATTTTAACAGGTTTACTGGGCAAGCAAGGAAAGATGAAGTTGAGTTGAATGAAGGCTTGTTTTGGAAAACAAACGTCATATTTTGCCAAGAAAAGCAGTGGAAATGAAGGAAATACCCGTCCAGCTACGAAGTCTCAAAACGTACTGTGTCAAAAAGTGGACCCTGCATCAGAAATTTTTCAAATGGAATTGATCGAGGTGCAGTGTGACGACATATTGAGATCGAAATTTAATTCTGAAGATGTGTCAGTGCTTGACTTCTATAGAAAATATATTCACCCAAGTGGGAAGTATGCTAACTTAGTGGACCATGCAAAAAAGATGACATCATTGGTTGGCAGCACTTATCCGTGTGAGCATTTATTTTCAAGACTGAAGCACACCAAGAACTATTTGAGAACAAGATTGACTGATGCCCATCTGGATCATGTCTTGCTCTTGGCATCAACAAGTCTGACACCCAATATTGAGAAGCTTTCAAGCAACAAACAGCATCAAGTTTCACATTCATTTATCAACTGTTTGCATTAAAATTTTCTTTTTTATTATACTTAGTTTACCACCATTCAATGCATCATATTCATACATTTTATGTTTAAAGATTCTTTGTGTCCTTTTAATAGATTCAAAAGATGCCTTGATTGAAATAAATTGCAACTAAACTGAGTTCTTTGATTACTAATTGGCATCCTTGGTTAAGCACAAATGATTTTCTAGCATGAGTTATTCATTAATTTGAGGGAAAACATAACTAGATGTATTTAAATGGATAATTCCCACATTTCAAGTTTTTTATGGCATTTATCTGGCCCACCGCCCGCTCATTAGTACGCAATCCAGCCCACAGAGGTTGCCGACCCCTGACCTATACCATCCCTCCAGTCAAAGATCCAGGCTCTTAAAACCACCTCTTTCACCGTTCCCCTAGCTGATGCCCTCCTCCTGCACCATCCCACCAGTCAGAGATCAATGACCCTAAATCCCACCTTCTTCACCATCCCATCAGCTAAGGACCATCTCCTGCACTGTCAATCCAGCTGAAGAAGTCCTCCCTGTAGTCAGATGATATCTAGGATCCTAAAGCCCATCTCCTGCATTATCCCACCTGTTAAAGCACATCTCCCTCAGCATTCCAGCAGTTAAAGCCCATCTCCTGCACCATCCCTCCAGTCAGAGGAGATCCAGGACCCTAAAACCCACCTTCTGCGCCATCCCTCCAGACAGAAATCGAAGCTCCTAATGCCCCTCTTCCTGCACTATCCCTCCAGCCAGAGGACATCCAATACCATAAATCCCACCTCCTGCACCATCCCTTCAGTCAGAGATCCAGGACCCTAAAACCCAACTCCTGCACCATCCCTCAATAAAGTTGTCAAGAGCCATAAAGCCCACCTTCTGCCCTGTTCCAACAGTTAAACCCACCTCATGCACCATTGCTCCATGCCGAGAACCAGGACCCGAGAGCCCACCTCCTGCAATATCCTCGAGTCGGAGATCTAGGAACCTAATGTCCACCTACTACAGCATCTGTCCAGCTACACCCCACCATCTCACCAGCCCCTCCAGACAGAGATCCAGGACACTAAAACCTAGCTCCTTCACCATCCCTGCACTCAATGGGAGATCCAGGAACCTAGAGCCAACCTCCTGCACCATCCCTCGATGAAGTGGTCAAAAGACCATAAAGTCCAAGCCCTACACTGTCCCTCACGTCTGAGATCAAGGACCCTAACGTTCATCACCTGCAACAACACTACAGACAGTGTTCCTGGACTCGGAAGACCACCCCTGCACAGTCCTACTAGACAGACATTCACTACCCTAAAGCCTATCTCCTGTACCTTCCCCCCAGACCAAGCCCACCTCCTGCACCAGCTCTCTAGTCAGAGGATATCCAAGACCCTAAATCCCACCTCTACACCATCCCTGTATCAAGTGGTCAACGACCATAAAGCCCAACTCCTGCACCGTTACTGCAGTCAGAGACCCAGGACCCTAAAACCCACTTCCTGCACCATCACTCCACACAAAAGTGCAGGACCCTAAAACCCACCAACTCCACCATCACTCCAGACAGAGGTCCAGGACCTTCTGCACCATCCCTCCATTTTAAAGCCCACCTTCTGCACCATCCTCCTCTCAAACATCCAGGACCCTAAAGACCACCTCCTCCAGACAGAGATCAAGGACCACAAAGCCCACCTCCTGCACCATGCCTCCGGTCAGAGGAGATCCAGGAACCTAAATTCCATCTCCTGCACCATCCTCCAGTCAGAGGAGATACAGGACCCTAATGCCCACCTCCTGCAACAACTCTCCAAGTAGAGATCCGGAGGCCCTAAAGTTTACATCCTGTAGCTCCCGTCAAGGCAGAGGTCCACACTCAAAAGACACTTCCTACACCATCCCCCCATGAATCTATAAAGGACCATTAACCCCACCTCATACATCGTCCCTCCAGTCAGAGGAGTTCTAGGACTCTGAAGCCCAACTCCTGCATCACCCCTTCAGTCAGAGATCCGGGACACTAAAGTCCATCTCCTGCACGGTCACTCCAGACAGAGATACAGGGCCCTAAAGCCCATCTCCTGTACCATCCCTCCAGTCAAAGATCCAGGACGGACCCTAAAAACCACCTCTTTCACCTTCCCATCAGCCAAGGACCATCTCCTGCTGAAGAACACCTTCTGCACCATTCTTGTAGTCAGAGGAGACCCAGGACTCCAACGCTGCATCACCTGCACCAACCCCCCAGCAGAGATCAAGGACCATAAAGCGCATCTCCTGCATTGGGCCTCGACAGAATCAAAGGTCCTAAAGTCCACCTCATGCCTTTCCCTCCAGTCAGAGCTCCAGAACAACAAAGCCCACCTCCTGCAAGATCACTCCAGCTAATGACTACCTCCTGCAGCATCCCACCAGACAGAGTTCGAAGACCCCAATCCCTCCAACCTGCACCAACCCTCCAGTCAGAGGAATCTAGAACCCTAAAGTGCACCTCCTGCACCATCCTTCCAGACAGAGATCAACAAACCTAATGCTCCTTCTTGCACCGGTAAGAGGACCCTAAAGCCCACCTCCTGCACAATCCCTCCAGTCAAGGGAGATCCAGACCCCTAAACCCTACCTTCTGCACCATCTCTAAACTCAGAAATCCAGGACCCTAAAACATATGCCCTGCACCAGCCCTCCAGTCAAGGGGAGATCCTGGACCCTAAAGCTCAGTTCCTGTTAACATCCTTCCAGACAGAGATAGAAGACCCTAAAGCCCACCTCCTGCACCTTCCCTCCAATCAGAGGAGAGCCAGGATTCTAAAGCCCAATTCCTGCACGATCCGTCAATAAAGTAGTCAAGGACCATAAAGCCCACCTCCTGTACCAACAGCTAAACCCATCTCATGCACCATTGCTCCATACCGAGAACCAGGACCCGAGAGCCCACCTGCTGCAACATCCCTCGAGACAGAGATCTAGGAACCTAATGTCCACCTCCTACAGCATCCGTCCAGCTACACCCCACCATCTGCACCAGCCTCTCCGGATGAGATCCTGGACACTAAAGCCTCCCTCCTTCACCATCCCTCCACTCAATGGGAGATCCAGGACCCTAAGGACCACCTCTTGCACCATCCCTCCAATCAGAGGAGATCCAGAACCATAAAGCCCAACTCCTGCACCATCCCTCAATAAATTGGTCACGGACCATAACACCCAACTCTTGCATTGTCCCTCAGGTCTGAGATCAGGGACCCTGAAGTCCAACCGTACAGACAGAGATCCAGGACTATAAATCCCACCCCCTGCATAGTCCCACCAGACATCTATTACCCTAAAGTCTATCTGCTGCACCATCCCAAAAGATAACAACCACCTCCTGCACCATCCGTACAGTCAGAGATCCAGGACCCTAAAGCCCACCTACTGCGCCATTATCCATTTTGAGATCAAAGTGCTGAAAGCCCACCTCCTGCAGCATCCCTCCAATCAGAGATCCAGGACCCTAAATGCTGTCCTCTACACCATCCCTGTACATGCGGGGTGTTTGTGTCTATATACCTCTGTGCTTCCGTGAGTGTGTATGTCTGTCTATCCCAGTGCGAGACACTTTACACACACAATGTGGGTGCATAGATCTCTGTGTGTCTATGCGTTTATGTGGGCGTGAGTGTCACTGTGTTTAAGGGTGGGTGTGTGTGTGTATGTGCGTGTGAGAGAGAGTGGTGTGTGTGTCTCCATTCCCGTTGTGACACGTTGTACAGCCAGTGTGTGTGCGTGTGGGGGTGGGGGTGCGTGAGGGAGGGGTGTGTAGCTGTGTCTGTGTGAGAGAGAGAGTGTGTGGTGTGTCTGAGAAAGAGTGGTGAGTGTGTGTGTTTGAGAGAGAGAGTGGTGTGTGTGTGTGTGTGTGTGTGTGTCCCCTCCCATTGTGACACACTGTAGCCAGTGTGTGTGTGTGTGTGTGTATGAGGGAGGGGTGTGTAGCTGTGTCTGTGTGTGTGAGACGGAGAGAGTGTGTGGTCTGTGTGAGAGAGACTGGTGTGTGAGAAAGATTGATGTGTGAGAGAAAGAGAGAGAATGGTGTGCGTGAGAGGGAGTGAGAGTAAGTGGTGTGTGTGAGAGAGGGGGAGAGAGAGTGGAGTGTGTGTGTGTGAGAGAGAAGCATTGGTATGTGTGTGTGAGCGCCGGGGAGAGGAGGGCAGTGTTTCCCCGCCTCGTCCCACTTCTGGCCCGCTCCTGCGAAGATTCGCTGCCCAAATTAGGTGGCGAGGGGTGTGAGAGGGCGAGGAGGCGGCGCCGGCCGCTTGCGGGTATAAAGCAGCCGGGCTGCGGAGTGGGAGAGAGCGGTTGACCGGGAGAATCCTCTGGTGTCGGTGCCCGTGTCGAGGAAGCGCTCGCACCAAGGGAGCGCAGACTCTGGAGGCGACCGCGCGGTCCCGGGGCCCCTAATGCACTACTTCAGACTCAGTTTCAAGTGTTTTGTGGATTGTTTCTGAAGCCGGGACCGCGGGAGAGAGAGCGACGCAACTTTGCGCCGACCCAGCCGAAATGGAGAGCCGCGACCCCCGCGGCGGCGCCCAGCACCTGTGGAAGGAGCAGCGGAGAGCGGCGCGGCCCGAGCGCCCGGCGGACTGCGAGACCGCGGGAGGGGACACCCCGGAGGGGATGACCCAGAGGGCGACCTGGAGCAACCAGATGGACTTCATCATGTCTTGTGTGGGCTTCGCAGTGGGGCTGGGCAACGTGTGGCGTTTTCCGTACCTGTGTTACAAGAACGGCGGAGGTAAGGGGGCGGAATCTCTCTCGGTCGCACCTTAACATCAGCTCGTGATCGTCCGCTTACGCGTGGCCACAGAAATCACCTTGGGCTTCCCTGATCTCAACCGGTACCGCTGCGACATCACCCGGGTTAAAACCCCGAGATCACCCGCTGCACAAGGATACTCACCGCCAGAGGTATTTTGAGAATACTCTGGTTCCCCAAAATAACCCCAGCCACACATAGCCCCACTTCTGCATAGCTTCATCCCTACACACACTCCGCCCGAAATAATCCCAACCCCTCAACCCTTCTCCATACCCCCAAATATCTGCTAATCCCCCAATCTACTCAAACATTCAACCCCAGTATTATCTCCCTCATTCACAGAATCCCCCCCCCAAACCCATCAAAAATAACCCCTGAACCCCTCCCAGAGTACCCACATTCACCTCCAATCCTTCACCCAGTAACTGGCCCTCTAAATACTTCTAATGCTCCAAATTACCCCAACCCTCCAATTACTCGTCCTCTCATGCCCCCAAAGAATGGTTGCATGAGCAGTTGGTGCAGATCACAAGTCCTGGGTATGCGACCACTGACATCAGACAGACAACCTTTGAAGAGCACTGACAATGGCTGGGGTCACCTATCTTGTAAAGTCACTGCCCAGAAGAAGGCGATGGCAAACCACTTCTGTAGAAAAGTTTGCCAAGAACAATCAAAACCACAGAAAGATCGTGATCAGCTACATTGTACAACACGGCACATAATGACTCAACAAACTTGCCCTGAAGGTGTAAAAATACTCAGCCCCTCCAGGGGGGGGAAAAAACACCCCAACCGTCCAAAATATACCTACCTTGCAGTGCACCCTATATAGGACCCTGGTCAGATCCCACTTGGAGTACTGTGCTCAATTCTGGTCGCCTCACTACAGGAAGGACGTGGAAACCATAGAAAGGGTGCAGAGGAGATTTACAAGGATGTTGCCTGGATTGGGGAGCATGCCTTATGAGAATACGTTGAATGAACTCGGCCTTTTCTCCTTGGAGCGACGGAGGATGAGAGTTGACCTGATAGAGGTGTAAAAGATGATGAGAGGCATTGATCGTGTGGGTAGTCAGAGGCTTTTCCCCTGGGCTGAAATGGCTAGCACAAGAGGACACAGTTTTAAGGTGCTTGGAAGTAGGTACAGAGGAGATGTCAAGGGTAAGTTTTTTACGCAGAGAGTGGTGAGTGCGTGGAATGGGCTGCCGGTGATGGTGGTGGAGGCGGAAATGATAGGGTCTGGATGGTTACATGGAGCTTAGAAAAATAGAGGGCTATGGGTAAAGCCTAGGTAGTTCTAAGGTAGGGACATGTTCGGCACAGCTTTGTGGGCCGAAGGGCCTGTATTGTGCTGTAGGTTTTCTATGTTACGCCCTAAATTACCACTTTGGGAGGACAAATTTGGGTATGACTTGCACATGAGCCGTTGGGAACAGAGGGATCTGGGAATACAGGTCCGTAACTCCTTTAAAGGGTGGTCTAGAAAACTTTGGCCTTCATAAATCGAAGTACTGAGTGCAGGAGTTGGGATGTTATGCTGAGGACTCATTTGGAGTGTGGTGGGCAGTTTTGGTTACCTACCTACAGGAAAGCTATCAATAAGATTGAAAGAGTGCGGAGAAAAGTTACAAGGATGTCACTGGGACTGGAGGGCCTAGGTTATGTGGAAAGGTAGACTGGGTTCAGACTTTATTTCCTGGGGCATAGGAGAATGAGGAGAGGTTTGATAGAGCTGTACAAAGTCATGAAGGGTATAGACAGGCCGTTTCTGCTGAGGTTGGGTGGGACTACAACTAGAGGTCATGGGTTAGGGGTGAAAGGTGAAATGTTTCGGGGGAACAAGGGGAGGCGGTGGTGGTGGTGTCAACATTTAAGAGAAGTTTGGATAGGTAAATGGATGGGAGGGGTATGGAGAGCCATGGTCCTGGTATAGATCAATAGGATTAACAGTTTGACCCTGTTTTTACGCTGTTAGGCTCCACGACTCTGTGAATCTTGACACATCCAAATCTGTCAAACCCTCAGCACCAGCCCCAGTACAAACTCTCAGGACTTCCAGAGGCTGAATATCTGCCCCCTCCCCTCCCCGCACTGCCCCTTCCAGCACAGCTCGAGTTGCCTATTACCCCCCGTTCCAGGTATGCTGTACGTGCGCCTTGGAGTGTCGGTTTCTAGCTAGGGTTGGAGTCAGGCTCTCAGATTACCCATACCCTTCAAATTCCACATCCTGGCTCTCACTCCCCCACTAGGAAAGCTGCCCCACTCTACCCACACGCCCCCCCCGAGGATCTGACTGCCTAGGACCCTGTGTACCCGGGGTGGTGTCTGCCTCTGGCGATGACTGTGTTTGGAGTTCACACCTTCCCCCTCTGACCACCTGACTTTCCCCCAGGTACTCTGATCTCTCCCCCTCACCTACACCCCGTCCTGTCTCTGCGACCCCCCCCTCCGTCTCTGTGACCCCTCAACCCTACAACCCTCCCCATCTCCGTGACCTACTATCCCCCGTCTCCATGAGCTCTCTCCGTCTCTCGAACGCTTTTCATTCCATGTGGTGTGTGATGGGTCACTGTAGAGGGAGCCTCTCCTTCTCTAATCCATGATTTTCCTGTGCTGTGGCTCCCTACCCATCCCTCGATCATGCCAACAAGTCTTGAGTGGGAAATAAAGTGAAGTTATTAGATCATTTTTGTTTGGTAAGACATAGGATATAAAGGATAAGCCCATCTGTCTGGGTCACGTGACTCTGTTTTGATCTCTGATTTGTGTGTGTGTGTGTCTGTCTGTCTGTCTCTGTCTCTCTGACTCTGTGTGTGTGTGTGTGTGTGTGTGTCTCTATCTCTCTGACTCTGTGAGTGTGTATGTGTGAGTGTGTGTGTGTCTATCTGTCTCTATCCCTCTGACTCTGTGTGTGTGTGTGTGTGTGTGTGTGTGTGTATGTGTTTCTCTCTCTGACTCTGTGAGTGTGTATGTGTAAGTGTGAGTGTGTGTGTGTTTGTGTGTCTGTCTCTATCCCTCTGACTGTGTGTGTGTGTGTGTGTGTGTATGTGTTTCTATCTCTAACACTGTGAGTGTGTGTGTGTCTGTCTCCATCTCTCTGACTCTGTGTGTGTGTGTCTGTCTGTTTCTCTCTCTGACTCTGTGAGTGTGTATGTGTGAGTGTGTGTGTGTCTGTCTGTCTCTATCCCTCTGACTGTGTGTGTGTGTGTATGTGTTTCTCTCTCTGACTCTGTGAGTGTGTATGTGTGAGTGTGTGTGTGTCTGTCTGTCTCTATCCCTCTGACTGTGTGTGTGTGTGTGTATGTGTTTCTATCTCTGACACTGTGAGTGTGTGTGTGTCTGTCTCCATCTCTCTGACTGTGTGTGTGTGTATGTGTGTGTCTGTTTATATCTCTGACACTGTGAGTGTGCATTGCATGTCTGTCTGTCTGTATCTCTCTGATTGTGTGTGTGTGTGTGTGTGTCTGTCTGTATCTCTGACTCTGTGAGTGTGTGTGTGTGTCTCTATCTCTCTGATTGTGAGTGTGTGTGGGTGTGTGTATTTCTATCTCTGACTCTGTGTGTGTGTGTGTCTCTATCTCTCTGATTGTGAGTGTGGGTGTGTGTGTTTCTATCCCTGACTCGGTGTGTGGGATGAGTGTTTAAACAGACAATCTCCTTACATAGTAAGTGCTTGCACCAGCCCCTCTCAGTCACTCCTGGTATCTCCGCCCCAGTGCCTGTGAACAGCTGCCATTAACCCTGACTATCTTTGGTTAGTTCCCCACTCTCTGTAACTCTCTCGTTTTCTCAAAGTCTCTGCGTTTCTGCACGTGGTGCTTGGACAGATCATGCTCCTCTCCTGTCCTGACGCTCAGCCCAAACTCCTCTCCAATCACTCCCAGTTTCTCCCTTCCCCTTCTTCATTTCAGATTCACCTTGGCTTTCACTCTCTAACCTTCATCCAGTTGCCCCCACTTCCTCCACCCCTCCACTCCCCACCCCTCCTTCTGTCCCCAACTCCCCTCCCCTTCCCCCTCCCCCTCTCCCCCCACCTCAGCAAATGAATGCCATCTGCACTCGACAAGAACCACTCATGACCTGCTCCATATCCATTACCTGCCTGTCCCTCCTCACCCATCTGTCTCTCTCTATCTTGTCCTCTCATGATTTACCCCACACCATCTCCTGCCTCTGAACCTTCCTACTGTTCTCCTCCCTGTCGGCCCACCCCTAAATCTCCACAATCTCTTGTCCTCTCTCACTTTCCCTCCCCCCATCCCGCTGTCTGCAACATCAAGTTAGAATGCACCCGCGACCGTGCGCTGGTCTGAGGTGGTCCCTCGGGTGGGTGGGGGGCCGGGGGTGGGGGGGAGAATGGTTTTTCACATAGAGATGTGCAACTGAATGCTTGATGGGGGCAGGAACTCAGGGATGGAGATGGGAACTGTGCACGGTGCTCCCGGTGTGGGTCTGACCCAGGGATAGGGAGACGGGAACTGTGCACGGTGCTCCCGGTGTGGGTCTGACCCAGGGAGAGGGAGACAGGAACTGTGCACGGTGCTCCCGGTGTGGGTCTGACCCAGGGATAGGGAGACGGGAACTGTGCACGGTGCTCCCGGTGTGGGTCTGACCCAGGGATAGGGAGACGGGAACTGTGCATGGTGCTCCTGGTGTGGGTCTGACCCAGGGATAGGGAGACGGGAACTGTGCATGGTGCTCCTGGTGTGTAGGGAGATGGGAATTGTGTTCTGGTCCAGCTCTGCCCACCTATAGAGAGACGTTAAACTCCCCATTTTTATGTAGCCTCCCTATCTGTGCTTCCCTCACAGGTGTTTTCCTCATTCCCTACATCCTGGTTGCCATGTTTGGCGGGATTCCCATCTTTTTCCTGGAAATCTCGCTTGGGCAGTTCATGAAGGCCGGTGGGATCAATGTCTGGAACATTGCACCACTTTTCAAAGGTTTGTCGAACAGCATGTAACCCCGTCACCCGCTCTCACTCAGACGCCCCCACCCCGTCTCCCGGGCCAACTGGGACACCCCCCCATCACCTGCTGTCACTCAGACGCCCCCACCCCGTCTCCTGCGCTCATTCAACTCCCCCGTCTCTCTACTTCACTTTGACACTGACTTTAACCTCATTCATTCCAATCCTCTTCCTGTCCCTCTCCAATCCGTCTCTCCCTCGCAACTTCCATTTGAATCTCTTGCTCTCCTGCCACACTGTCTCCATTTCTCTCAATATCCCTTTTCCAAATTCCTAACCTCAATCTTCCCATCAGTCTCCCTCTGTCTCATTTTTTTCATCTTCACACCTTCCTCTTTCTCTCTCTTTCTCACACACTTTCTCCATCTCTCCCACAGACACACTTTCTCTCTCTGTCTCTCTCTCTCTCTCTCCCACAGACACAGTTTCACTTTTTCTCTCTCAGACACACTTCCTCATTCTCTCTCTCTCAGACACACTTCCTCATTCTCTCTCCCGCAGACACAGTTTCACATTCTCTCTCTCACAGACACAGTTTCACATTCTCTCTCTCTCAGACACACTTCCTCATTCTCTCTCTCTCAGACAGATTTTCTCTCTCTCTCTCTCTCTCACACACACAGTTGGGTATCAAGGGATCTTCGATTTGTAAACAAGTACATTGTCTCTCATCGGTTTTGGCTGGTGTAAGAACAGGGAGCGGGAGGGAGGGCTGTGCTGGGGGGGGCGGTGAGGTGGGGCCGTGCTGGGGGGGGGGGCGGTGAGGTGGGGCCATGCTGTGGGACGGGGCGGTGAGGGAGGGCCGTGCTGTGGGACGGGGTGGTGCGGTGGGTCCGTGCTGTGGGAGTGATGGTGAGGGAGGGCCGTGCTGGGGGGGGGCGGTGAGGTGGGGCCGTGCTGTGGGACGGGGCGGTGAGGGAGGGCCGTGCTGTGGGGGGGCGGTGAGGTGGGGCCGTGCTGTGGGACGGGGCGGTGAGGGAGGGCCGTGCTGGGGGGGGGGCGGTAAGGTGGGGCCGTGCTGTGGGACGGGGTGGTGAGGGAGGGCCGTGCTGTGGGACGGGGCAGTGAGGGAGGGCCGTGCTGTGGGACGGGGTGGTGCGGTGGGTCCGTGCTGTGGGGTGGGGCGGTGAGGGAGGTCCGTGCTGTGGGGCGGGGCGGTGAGGGAGGGCTGTGCTGTGGGACGGGGCGGTGAGGGAGGGCCGTGCTGTGGGAGGAACGGTGAGGGAGGGCCGTGCTGTGGGGTGGGGCAGTGAGGGAGGGCCGTGCTGTGGGGTGGGGCGGTGAGGGAGGGCCGTGCTGTGGGACGGGGCGGTGAGGGAGGGCCGTGCTGTGGGAGGGACGGTGAGGGAGGGCCGTGCTGTGGGGTGGGGCGGTAAGGGAGGGCCGTGCTGTGGGGTGGGGCGGTGAGGGAGGGCCGTGCTGTGGGGTGGGGCGGTGAGGGAGGGCCGTGCTGTGGGAGGGACGGTGAGGGAGGGCCGTGCTGTGGGGTGGGGTGGTGAGGGAGGGCCGTGCTGTGGGAGTGACGGTGAGGGAGGGCCGTGCTGTGGGACGGGGCGGTGAGGGAGGGCCGTGCTGTGGGGTGGGGTGGTGAGGGAGGGCCGTGCTGTGGGAGGGGCGGTGAGGGAGGGCCGTCCTGTGGGGTGGGGCGGTGAGGGAGGGCCGTGCTGAGGGACGGGGCGGTGAGGGAGGGCCGTGCTGTGGGACGGGGTGGTGAGGGAGGTCCGTGCTGTGAGGTGGGACAGTGAGGGAGGGCCGTGCTGTGGGGTGGGACGGTGAGGGAGGGCCGTGCTGTGGGACGGGGTGGTGAGGGAGGTCCGTGCTGTGGGGTGGGACGGTGAGGGAGGGCCATGCTGTGGGAGGGGCGGTGAGGGAGGGCCGTGCTGTGGGAGGGGCGGTGAGGGAGGGCTGTGCTGTGGGACGGGGCGGTGAGGGAGGGCCGTCCTGTGGGGTGGGGCGGTGAGGGAGGGCCGTGCTGCGGGACGGGGTGGTGAGGGAGGGCCGTGCTGTGGGACGGGGTGGTGAGGGAGGTCCGTGCTGTGGGGTGGGACGGTGAGGGAGGGCCGTGCAGTGGGGTGGGACGGTGAGGGAGGGCCGTGCTGTGGGGTGGGACGGTGAGGGAGGTCCGTGCTGTGGGGTGGGACGGTGAGGGAGGGCCATCTTGTGGGGTGGGGCGGTGAGGGAGGGCCGTGCTGTGGGACGGGGTGGTGAGGGAGGTCCGTGCTGTGGGGTGGGACGGTGAGGGAGGTCCGTGCTGTGGGACGGGGCGGTGAGGGAGGGCCGTGCTGTGGGACTGACGGTGAGATGGGGCCGTGCTGTGGGAGGGGGTGGTGAGGTGGGTCCATGCTGTGGGGGGGGCGGTGAGGTGGGTCCATGCTGTGGGACGGGGCGGTGAGGTGGGGCCGTGCTGTGGGAGTGATGGTGAGGTGGGGCCGTGCTGTGGGACGGGGTGCTGAGGGAGGGCTGTGCTGTGGGACGGGACGGTGAGGGAGGGCCGTGCTGTGGGGTGGGGTGGTGAGGGAGGGCCGTGCTGTGGGACGGGGTGGTGAGGGAGAGCCGTGCTGTGGGACGGGACGGTGAGGGAGGGCCGTGCTGTGGGACGGGGGGGTGAGGGAGGGCCGTGCTGTGGGACGGGACGGTGAGGGAGGGCCGTGCTGTGGGACGGGGTGGTGAGGGAGAGCCGTGCTGTGGGACGGGACGGTGAGGGAGGGCCGTGCTGTGGGACGGGGTGGTGAGGGAGGGCCGTGCTGTGGGACGGGACGGTGAGGGAGGGCCGTGCTGTGGGACGGGGCGGTGAGGGAGGGCCGTGCTGTGGGACGGGGCGGTGGGGGAGGGCCGTGCTGTGGGACGGGGCGGTGGGGGAGGGCCGTGCTGTGAGACGGGGCGGTGAGGGAGGGCCGTGCTGTGGGACGGGGCGGTGAGGGAGGGCCGTGCTGTGGGACGGGGCGGTGAGGGAGGGCCGTGCTGTGGGACGGGGCGGGGAGGGAGGGCCGTGCAGTGGGACGGGACGGTGAGGGAGGGCTGTGCTGTGGGGTGGGGTGGTGGGGGAGGGCCGTGCTGTGAGACGGGGCCGTGAGGGAGGTCCGTGCTGTGGGGTGGGGTGGTGATGGAGGGCCATGCTGTGGGGTGGGGTGATGAGGGAGGGCCGTGCTGTGGGAGTGACGGTGAGGGAGGGCCGTGCTGTGGGGTGGGGTGATGAGGGAGGGCCGTGCTGTGGGAGTGACGGTGAGGGAGGGCCGTGCAGTGGGAGTGACGGTGAGGTCGGGCCGTGCTGTGGGAGTGACAGTGAGGGCGGGCTGTGCTGTGGGAGGGGCGGTGAGGGAGGGCCGTGCTGTGGGAGTGACGGTGAGGGAGGGCCGTGCAGTGGGAGTGACGGTGAGGTGGGGCAGTTCTGTGGGAGTGATGGTGAGGTGGGGCTGTGCTGTGGGACGGGGTGGTGAGGTGGGGCCGTGCTGTGGGACGGGGCGGTGAGGTGGGGCCGTGCTGTGGGAGTGATGGTGAGGTGGGGCCGTGCTGTGGGACAGGGTGGTGAGGGAGGGCTGTGCTGTGGGACGGGACGGTGAGGGAGGGCCGTGCTGTGGGGTGGGGTGGTGAGGGAGGGCCGTGCTGTGGGACGGGGTGGTGAGGGAGGGCCGTGCTGTGGGACGGGACGGTGAGGGAGGGCCGTGCTGTGGGAGTGACAGTGAGGGAGGGCTGTGCTGTGGGAGGGGCGGTGAGGGAGGGCCGTGCTGTGGGAGTGACGGTGAGGGAGGGCCGTGCAGTGGGAATGACGGTGAGGTGGGGCAGTTCTGTGGGAGTGATGGTGAGGTGGGGCTGTGCTGTGGGACGGGGTGGTGAGGTGGGGCCGTGCTGTGGGACGGGGCGGTGAGGTGGGGCCGTGCTGTGGGAGTGATGGTGAGGTGGGGCCGTGCTGTGGGACGGGGTGGTGAGGGAGGGCCGTGCTGTGGGACGGGACGGTGAGGGAGGGCCGTGCTGTGGGACGGGGCGGTGAGGGAGGGCCGTGCTGTGGAACGGGGCGGTGAGGGAGGGCCGTGCAGTGGGACGGGGCGGTGAGGGAGGGCCGTGCTGTGGGGTGGGGTGGTGAGGGATGGCCGTGCTGTGGGGTGGGGTGGTGAGGGAGGGCCGTGCTGTGGGACGGGGTGGTGAGGGAGGGCCGTGCTGTGGGACGGGACGGTGAGGGAGGGCCGTGCTGTGGGAGTGACAGTGAGGGAGGGCTGTGCTGTGGGAGGGGCGGTGAGGGAGGGCCGTGCTGTGGGACGGGGTGGTGAGGGAGGGCCGTGCTGCGCTGTGGGACGGGGCGGTGAGGGAGGGCCGTGCTGTGGGACGGGGTGGTGAGGGAGGGCCGTGCTGCGCTGTGGGACGGGGCGGTGAGGGAGGGCCGTGCAGTGGGACGGGACGGTGAGGGAGGGCTGTGCTGTGGGGTGGGGTGGTGGGGGAGGGCCGTGCTGTGAGACAGGGCGGTGAGGGAGGTCCGTGCTGTGGGAGTGATGGTGAGGTGGGGCCGTGCTGTGGGACAGGGTTGTGAGGGAGGGCTGTGCTGTGGGACGGGACGGTGAGGGAGGGCCGTGCTGTGGGGTGGGGTGGTGAGGGAGGGCTGTGCTGTGGGGTGGGGTGGTGAGGGAGGGCCGTGCTGTGGGACGGGGTGGTGAGGGAGGGCCGTGCTGTGGGACGGGACGGTGAGGGAGGGCCGTGCTGTGGGGTGGGGTGGTGAGGGAGGGCCGTGCTGTGGGACGGGACGGTGAGGGAGGGCCGTGCTGTGGGACGGGGCGGTGAGGGAGGGCCGTGCAGTGGGACGGGGCGGTGAGGGAGGGCCGTGCTGTGGGGTGGGGTGGTGAGGGAGGGCCGTGCTGTGGGGTGGGGTGGTGATGGAGGGCCGTGCTGTGGGGTGGGGTGATGAGGGAGGGCCGTGCTGTGGGAGTGACGGTGAGGGAGGGCCGTGCTGTGGGGTGGGGTGGTGAGGGAGGGCCGTGCAGTGGGAGTGACGGTGAGGTGGGGCCGTGCTGTGGGAGTGACAGTGAGGGAGGGCTGTGCTGTGGGAGGGGCGGTGAGGGAGGGCCGTGCTGTGGGAGTGACGGTGAGGGAGGGCCGTGCAGTGGGAGTGACGGTGAGGTGGGGCCGTTCTGTGGGAGTGATGGTGAGGTGGGGCTGTGCTGTGGGACGGGGTGGTGAGGGAGGGCCGTGCTGTGGGACGGGGCGGTGAGGGAGGGCCGTGCTGTGGGACGGGGCGGTGAGGGAGGGCCGTGCAGTGGGACGGGACGGTGAGGGAGGGCTGTGCTGTGGGGTGGGGTGGTGGGGGAGGGCCGTGCTGTGAGACAGGGCGGTGAGGGAGGTCCGTGCTGTGGAGTGGGGTGGTGATGGAGGGCCGTGCTGTGGGGTGGGGTGATGAGGGAGGGCCGTGCTGTGGGACGGGGTGGTGAGGGAGGGCCGTGCTGTGGGACGGGGTGGTGAGGGAGGGCCGTGCTGCGCAGAGGAGGGCCGTGCTGTGGGACGGGATGGTGAGGGAGGGCCGTGCTGTGGGACGGGGCGGTGAGGGAGGGCCGTGCAGTGGGACGGGACGGTGAGGGAGGGCTGTGCTGTGGGGTGGGGTGGTGGGGGAGGGCCGTGCTGTGAGACAGGGCGGTGAGGGAGGTCCGTGCTGTGGGGGTGGGGTGGTGGGGGAGGGCTGTGCTGTGAGACGGGGCGGTGAGGGAGGTCCGTGCTGTGGGGTGGGGTGGTGATGGAGGGCCGTGCTGTGGGGTGGGGTGGTGAGGGAGGGCCGTGCTGTGGGGTGGGGTGGTGAGGGAGGGCCGTGCTGTGGGAGTGACGGTGAGGGAGGGCCGTGCTGTGGGGTGGGGTGGTGAGGGAGGGCCATGCAGTGGGAGTGACGGTGAGGTGGGGCCGTGCTGTGGGAGTGACAGTGAGGGAGGGCTGTGCTGTGGGAGGGGCGGTGAGGGAGGCCGTGCTGGGGTGGGGTGGTGATGGAGGGCCGTGCTGTGGGGTGGGGTGATGAGGGAGGGCCGTGCTGTGGGAGTGACGGTGAGGGAGGGCCGTGCTGTGGGGTGGGGTGGTGAGGGAGGGCCGTGCAGTGGGAGTGACGGTGAGGTGGGGCCGTGCTGTGGGAGTGACAGTGAGGGAGGGCTGTGCTGTGGGAGGGGCGGTGAGGGAGGGCCGTGCTGTGGGACGGGGCGGTGAGGGAGGGCCGTGCAGTGGGACGGGGCGGTGAGGGAGGGCCGTGCTGTGGGAGGGGCAGTGAGGGAGGGCCGTGCTGTGGGACGGGGTGGTGAGGGAGGGCCGTGCTGTGGGACGGGACGGTGAGGGAGGGCCGTGCTGTGGGACGGGACGGTGAGGGAGGGCCGTGCTGTGGGACGGGGTGGTGAGGGAGGGCCGTGCTGTGGGACGGGACGGTGAGGGAGGGCCGTGCTGTGGGACGGGACGGTGAGGGAGGGCCGTGCTGTGGGACGGGGCGGTGAGGGAGGGCCGTGCTGTGGGACGGGACGGTGAGGGAGGGCCGTGCTGTGGGACGGGGTGGTGAGGGAGGGCCGTGCTGCGCTGTGGGACGGGGCGGTGAGGGAGGGCCGTGCTGTGGGACGGGGTGGTGAGGGAGGGCCGTGCTGCGCTGTGGGACGGGGCGGTGAGGGAGGGCCGTGCAGTGGGACGGGACGGTGAGGGAGGGCTGTGCTGTGGGGTGGGGTGGTGGGGGAGGGCCGTGCTGTGAGACAGGGCGGTGAGGGAGGTCCGTGCTGTGGAGTGGGGTGGTGATGGAGGGCCGTGCTGTGGGGTGGGGTGATGAGGGAGGGCCGTGCTGTGGGAGTGACGGTGAGGGAGGGCCGTGCTGTGGGAGTGACGGTGAGGGAGGGCCGTGCTGTGGGGTGGGGTGGTGAGGGAGGGCCGTGCAGTGGGAGTGACGGTGAGGTGGGGCCGTGCTGTGGGAGTGACAGTGAGGGAGGGCTGTGCTGTGGGGTGGTGAGGGAGGGCCGTGCAGTGGGAGTGACGGTGAGGTGGGGCCGTGCTGTGGGAGTGACAGTGAGGGAGGGCTGTGCTGTGGGAGGGGCGGTGAGGGAGGGCTGTGCTGTGGGAGTGACGGTGAGGGAGGGCCGTGCTGTGGGACGGGACGGTGAGGGATGGCCGTGCTGTGGGACGGGACGGTGAGGGAGGGCCGTGCTGTGGGACGGGGTGGTGAGGGAGGGCCGTGCTGTGGGACGGGGTGGTGAGGGAGGGCCGTGCTGCGCTGTGGGACGGGGCGGTGAGGGAGGGCCGTGCTGTGGGACGGGGTGGTGAGGGAGGGCCGTGCTGCGCTGTGGGACGGGGCGGTGAGGGAGGGCCGTGCAGTGGGACGGGACGGTGAGGGAGGGCTGTGCTGTGGGGTGGGGTGGTGGGGGAGGGCCGTGCTGTGAGACAGGGCGGTGAGGGAGGTCCGTGCTGTGGGGTGGGGTGGTGATGGAGGGCCGTGCTGTGGGGTGGGGTGATGAGGGAGGGCCGTGCTGTGGGAGTGACGGTGAGGGAGGGCCGTGCTGTGGGGTGGGGTGGTGAGGGAGGGCCGTGCAGTGGGAGTGACGGTGAGGTGGGGCCGTGCTGTGGGAGTGACAGTGAGGGAGGGCTGTGCTGTGGGAGGGGCGGTGAGGGAGGGCCGTGCTGTGGGAGTGACGGTGAGGGAGGGCCGTGCAGTGGGAGTGACGGTGAGGTGGGGCCGTTCTGTGGGAGTGATGGTGAGGTGGGGCTGTGCTGTGGGGACGGGGTGGTGAGGGAGGGCCGTGCTGTGGGACGGGGCGGTGAGGGAGGGCCGTGCTGTGGGACGGGGCGGTGAGGGAGGGCCGTGCAGTGGGACGGGACGGTGAGGGAGGGCCGTGCTGTGGAGTGGGGTGGTGAGGGAGGGCCGTGCTGTGAGGGAGGGCCGTGCTGTGGGACGGGGTGGTGAGGGAGGGCCGTGCTGTGGGACGGGGCGGTGAGGGAGGGCCGTGCAGTGGGACGGGACAGTGAGGGAGGGCTGTGCTGTGGGGTGGGGTGGTGGGGGAGGGCTGTGCTGTGAGACGGGGCGGTGAGGGAGGTCCGTGCTGTGGGGTGGGGTGGTGGGGGAGGGCTGTGCTGTGAGACGGGGCGGTGAGGGAGGTCCGTGCTGTGGGGTGGGGTGGTGATGGAGGGCCGTGCTGTGGGGTGGGGTGGTGATGGAGGGCCGTGCTGTGGGGTGGGGTGATGAGGGAGGGCCGTGCTGTGGGAGTGACGGTGAGGGAGGGCCGTGCTGTGGGGTGGGGTGGTGAGGGAGGGCCATGCAGTGGGAGTGACGGTGAGGTGGGGCCGTGCTGTGGGAGTGACAGTGAGGGAGGGCTGTGCTGTGGGAGGGGCGGTGAGGGAGGTCCGTGCTGTGGGAGGTCCGGTGAGGGAGGGCCGTGCTGTGGGAGGGGCAGTGAGGGTGGGCCGTGCAGCGGGAGTGACGGGGAGGGAGGGCCGTGCTGTGGGAGGGGCAGTGAGGGAGGGCCGTGCAGTGGGAGTGACGGGGAGGGAGGGCCGTGCTGTGGGAGGTCCGGTGAGGGAGGGCCGTGCTGTGGGAGTGACGGTGAGGGAGGGCCGTGCAGTGGGAGTGACGGTGAGGTGGGGCCGTGCTGTGGGAGTGACGGGGAGGGAGGGCTGTGCTGTGGGACGGGGTGGTGGGGGAGGGCCGTGCTGTGAGACGGGGCGGTGAGGGAGGGCCGTGCTGTGGGACGGGACGGTGAGGGAGGGCCGTGCTGTGGGACGGGGTGGTGAGGGAGGGCCGTGCTGTGGGACGGGGCGGTGAGGGAGGGCCGTGCAGTGGGACGGGACGGTGAGGGAGGGCTGTGCTGTGGGGTGGGGTGGTGGGGGAGGGCCGTGCTGTGAGACGGGGCGGTGAGGGAGGTCCGTGCTGTGGAGTGGGGTGGTGATGGAGGGCCGTGCTGTGGGGTGGGGTGATGAGGGAGGGCCGTGCTGTGGGAGTGATGGTGAGGGAGGGCCGTGCTGTGGGAGTGATGGTGAGGGAGGGCCGTGCTGTGGGGTGGGGTGGTGAGGGAGGGCCGTGCAGTGGGAGTGACGGTGAGGTGGGGCCGTGCTGTGGGAGTGACTGTGAGGGAGGGCTGTGCTGTGGGAGGGGCGGTGAGGGAGGGCCGTGCTGTGGGAGTGACGGTGAGGGAGGGCCGTGCAGTGGGAGTGACGGTGAGGTGGGGCAGTTCTGTGGGAGTGATGGTGAGGTGGGGCTGTGCTGTGGGACGGGGTGGTGAGGGAGGGCCGTGCTGTGGGACGGGACGGTGAGGGAGGGCCGTGCTGTGGGACGGGGCGGTGAGGGAGGGCCGTGCAGTGGGACGGGGCGGTGAGGGAGGGCCGTGCAGTGGGACGGGACGGTGAGGGAGGTCTGTGCTGTGGGACGGGGCGGTGAGGGAGGGCTGTGCTGTGGGACTGACGGTGAGGGAGGGCCGTGCTGTGGGACTGACGGTGAGATGGGGCCGTGCTGTGGGAGGGGGTGGTGAGGTGGGTCCATGCTGTGGGGGGGGCGGTGAGGTGGGTCCATGCTGTGGGACGGGGCGGTGAGGTGGGGCCGTGCTGTGGGAGTGATGGTGAGGTGGGGCCGTGCTGTGGGAGTGATGGTGAGGTGGGGCCGTGCTGTGGGACGGGGTGGTGAGGGAGGGCTGTGCTGTGGGACGGGACGGTGAGGGAGGGCCGTGCTGTGGGGTGGGGTGGTGAGGGGAGGGCCGTGCTGTGGGACGGGGTGGTGAGGGAGAGCCGTGCTGTGGGACGGGGTGGTGAGGGAGGGCCGTGCTGTGGGACGGGACGGTGAGGGAGGGCCGTGCTGTGGGACGGGACGGTGAGGGAGGGCCGTGCTGTGGGACGGGGTGGTGAGGGAGGGCCGTGCTGTGGGACGGGGCGGTGAGGGAGGGCCGTGCTGTGGGACGGGGCGGTGAGGGAGGGCCGTGCAGTGGGACGGGACGGTTAGGAAGGGCCGTGCTGTGGGGTGGGGTGGTGAGGGAGGGCCGTGCTGTGGGACGGGGTGGTGAGGGAGAGCCGTGCTGTGGGACGGGACGGTGAGGGAGGGCCGTGCTGTGGGACGGGGTGGTGAGGGAGGGCCGTGCTGTGGGACGGGACGGTGAGGGAGGGCCGTGCTGTGGAGTGGGGTGGTGAGGGAGGGCCGTGCAGTGGGACAGGGTGGTGAGGGAGGGCCGTGCTGTGGGACGGGGCGGTGAGGGAGGGCCGTGCAGTGGGACGGGACGGTGAGGGAGGGCCGTGCTGTGGAGTGGGGTGGTGAGGGAGGGCCGTGCTGTGGGAGTGATGGTGAGGGAGGGCCGTGCTGTGGGACGGGGCGGTGAGGGAGGGCCGTGCAGTGGGACGGGACAGTGAGGGAGGGCTGTGCTGTGGGGTGGGGTGGTGGGGGAGGGCCGTGCTGTGAGACGGGGCGGTGAGGGAGGTCCGTGCTGTGGGGTGGGGTGGTGGGGGAGGGCTGTGCTGTGAGACGGGGCGGTGAGGGAGGTCCGTGCTGTGGGGTGGGGTGGTGGGGGAGGGCTGTGCTGTGAGACGGGACGGTGAGGGAGGGCCGTGCTGTGGGACGGGACGGTGAGGGAGGGCCGTACTGTGGGACGGGGTGGTGAGGGAGAGCCGTGCTGTGGGACGGGACGGTGAGGGAGGGCCGTGCTGTGGGACGGGACGGTGAGGGATGGCCGTGCTGTGGGACGGGACGGTGAGGGAGGGCCGTGCTGTGGGACGGGGTGGTGAGGGAGGGCCGTGCTGTGGGACGGGGTGGTGAGGGAGGGCCGTGCTGCGCTGTGGGACGGGGCGGTGAGGGAGGGCCGTGCTGTGGGACGGGGTGATGAGGGAGGGCCGTGCTGCGCTGTGGGACGGGGCGGTGAGGGAGGGCCGTGCAGTGGGACGGGACGGTGAGGGAGGGCTGTGCTGTGGGGTGGGGTGGTGGGGGAGGGCCGTGCTGTGAGACAGGGCGGTGAGGGAGGTCCGTGCTGTGGGGTGGGGTGGTGATGGAGGGCCGTGCTGTGGGGTGGGGTGATAAGGGAGGGCCGTGCTGTGGGGTGGGGTGGTGATGGAGGGCCGTGCTGTGGGGTGGGGTGGTGATGGAGGGCCGTGCTGTGGGGTGGGGTGATGAGGGAGGGCCGTGCTGTGGGAGTGACGGTGAGGGAGGGCCGTGCTGTGGGGTGGGGTGGTGAGGGAGGGCCATGCAGTGGGAGTGACGGTGAGGTGGGGCCGTGCTGTGGGAGTGACAGTGAGGGAGGGCTGTGCTGTGGGAGGGGCGGTGAGGGAGGTCCGTGCTGTGGGAGGTCCGGTGAGGGAGGGCCGTGCTGTGGGAGGGGCAGTGAGGGTGGGCCGTGCAGCGGGAGTGACGGGGAGGGAGGGCCGTGCTGTGGGAGGGGCGGTGAGGGAGGGCCGTGCAGTGGGAGTGACGGGGAGGGAGGGCCGTGCTGTGGGAGGTCCGGTGAGGGAGGGCCATGCTGTGGGAGTGACGGTGAGGGAGGGCCGTGCAGTGGGAGTGACGGTGAGGTGGGGCCGTGCTGTGGGAGTGACGGGGAGGGAGGGCTGTGCTGTGGGACGGGGTGGTGGGGGAGGGCCGTGCTGTGAGACGGGGCGGTGAGGGAGGGCCGTGCTGTGGGACGGGACGGTGAGGGAGGGCCGTGCTGTGGGACGGGGTGGTGAGGGAGGGCCGTGCTGTGGGACGGGGCGGTGAGGGAGGGCCGTGCAGTGGGACGGGACGGTGAGGGAGGGCTGTGCTGTGGGGTGGGGTGGTGGGGGAGGGCCGTGCTGTGAGACGGGGCGGTGAGGGAGGTCCGTGCTGTGGAGTGGGGTGGTGATGGAGGGCCGTGCTGTGGGGTGGGGTGATGAGGGAGGGCCGTGCTGTGGGAGTGATGGTGAGGGAGGGCCGTGCTGTGGGAGTGATGGTGAGGGAGGGCCGTGCTGTGGGGTGGGGTGGTGAGGGAGGGCCGTGCAGTGGGAGTGACGGTGAGGTGGGGCCGTGCTGTGGGAGTGACAGTGAGGGAGGGCTGTGCTGTGGGAGGGGCGGTGAGGGAGGGCCGTGCTGTGGGAGTGACGGTGAGGGAGGGCCGTGCAGTGGGAGTGACGGTGAGGTGGGGTAGTTCTGTGGGAGTGATGGTGAGGTGGGGCTGTGCTGTGGGACGGGGTGGTGAGGGAGGGCCGTGCTGTGGGACGGGACGGTGAGGGAGGGCCGTGCTGTGGGACGGGGCGGTGAGGGAGGGCCGTGCAGTGGGACGGGGCGTTGAGGGAGGGCCGTGCAGTGGGACGGGACGGTGAGGGAGGTCTGTGCTGTGGGACGGGGCGGTGAGGGAGGGCTGTGCTGTGGGAGTGACGGTGAGGGAGGGCCGTGCTGTGGGAGTGACGGTGAGATGGGGCCGTGCTGTGGGAGGGGGTGGTGAGGTGGGTCCATGCTGTGGGGGGGGCGGTGAGGTGGGTCCATGCTGTGGGACGGGGCGGTGAGGTGGGGCCGTGCTGTGGGAGTGATGGTGAGGTGGGGCCGTGCTGTGGGACGGGGTGGTGAGGGAGGGCTGTGCTGTGGGACGGGACGGTGAGGGAGGGCCGTGCTGTGGGGTGGGGTGGTGAGGGGAGGGCCGTGCTGTGGGACGGGGTGGTGAGGGAGAGCCGTGCTGTGGGACGGGGTGGTGAGGGAGGGCCGTGCTGTGGGACGGGACGGTGAGGGAGGGCCGTGCTGTGGGACGGGACGGTGAGGGAGGGCCGTGCTGTGGGGAGGGGTGGTGAGGGAGGGCCGTGCTGTGGGACGGGGCGGTGAGGGAGGGCCGTGCTGTGGGACGGGGCGGTGAGGGAGGGCCGTGCAGTGGGACGGGACGGTTAGGAAGGGCCGTGCTGTGGGGTGGGGTGGTGAGGGAGGGCCGTGCTGTGGGACGGGGTGGTGAGGGTGAGCCGTGCTGTGGGACGGGACGGTGAGGGAGGGCCGTGCTGTGGGACGGGGTGGTGAGGGAGGGCCGTGCTGTGGGACGGGACGGTGAGGGAGGGCCGTGCTGTGGAGTGGGGTGGTGAGGGAGGGCCGTGCAGTGGGACAGGGTGGTGAGGGAGGGCCGTGCTGTGGGACGGGGCGGTGAGGGAGGGCCGTGCAGTGGGACGGGACGGTGAGGGAGGGCCGTGCTGTGGAGTGGGGTGGTGAGGGAGGGCCGTGCTGTGGGAGTGATGGTGAGGGAGGGCCGTGCTGTGGGACGGGGCGGTGAGGGAGGGCCGTGCAGTGGGACGGGACGGTGAGGGAGGGCCGTGCTGTGGGAGTGACGGGTGAGGGAGGGCCGTGCTGTGGGACGGGGCGGTGAGGGAGGTCCGTGCTGTGGGGTGGGGTGGTGAGGGAGGGCCGTGCTGTGGGACGGGGCGGTGAGGGAGGTCCGTGCTGTGGGGTGGGGTGGTGAGGGAGGGCCGTGCTGTGGGGTGGGGTGGTGAGGGAGGGCCGTGCTGTGGGACGGGACGGTGAGGGAGGGCCGTGCTGTGGAGTGGGGTGGTGAGGGAGGGCCATGCAGTGGGAGTGACGGTGAGGTGGGGCCGTGCTGTGGGAGTGACGGTGAGGGAGGGCCGTGCTGTGGGACGGGGCGGTGAGGGAGGGCCGTGCTGTGGGACGGGGCGGTGAGGGAGGGCCGTGCAGTGGGACGGGACGGTTAGGAAGGGCCGTGCTGTGGGGTGGGGTGGTGAGGGAGGGCCGTGCTGTGGGACGGGGTGGTGAGGGAGAGCCGTGCTGTGGGACGGGACGGTGAGGGAGGGCCGTGCTGTGGGACGGGGTGGTGAGGGAGGGCCGTGCTGTGGGACGGGACGGTGAGGGAGGGCCGTGCTGTGGAGTGGGGTGGTGAGGGAGGGCCGTGCAGTGGGACAGGGTGGTGAGGGAGGGCCGTGCTGTGGGACGGGGCGGTGAGGGAGGGCCGTGCAGTGGGACGGGACGGTGAGGGAGGGCCGTGCTGTGGAGTGGGGTGGTGAGGGAGGGCCGTGCTGTGGGAGTGATGGTGAGGGAGGGCCGTGCTGTGGGACGGGGCGGTGAGGGAGGGCCGTGCAGTGGGACGGGACAGTGAGGGAGGGCTGTGCTGCGGGGTGGGGTGGTGGGGGAGGGCCGTGCTGTGAGACGGGGCGGTGAGGGAGGTCCGTGCTGTGGGGTGGGGTGGTGGGGGAGGGCTGTGCTGTGAGACGGGGCGGTGAGGGAGGTCCGTGCTGTGGGGTGGGGTGGTGATGGAGGGCCGTGCTGTGGGGTGGGGTGATGAGGGAGGGCCGTGCTGTGGGAGTGACGGTGAGGGAGGGCCGTGCTGTGGGGTGGGGTGGTGAGGGAGGGCCATGCAGTGGGAGTGACGGTGAGGTGGGGCCGTGCTGTGGGA